>NC_140652.1:6962423-8162423 GCF_978046115.1 Saccoglossus kowalevskii | reverse complement strand
ATAATGCCAATATAGTAGAAACAACTAGATGACTGTGCTCCAATGGAACGGGTGTTGGTTTCCCGTCTAATATCGAAGATTCAAATGCTGCAATTTCTGCCAGGAATGCATCAATTTTTGGCACAGTGATAGTTTTCATTGGCTGGCCTTCAATGCAAAGATCAAAAAAGTTGTCAACGCCGTAAGCATCAGGGTGATAAGCCGAATTTGTATAAATTCGTATTCTGCCCTTGCTACCATTAATTTCAAAATGGCTATCACTCGACGAAGTAATACTAGATGTAATACATCCATGGATACCATTGTTGAACTGCAGAATTCCGTACAATGAACCATCCACACCCCTGAAAGATACATGTTTTTAAAGTGAATAGATATGTATAAATTGGTGGGCGTTACACAGAATAGTACTTGTTCAAGCATTATTATTGTTATATTTATGTTTGGTTTGTGTTGTTTGAAATTCAGCTTGTCAAGTTTGCATCTAGTCATTGGAGACGTGTTCACCAAGCAATGTCGATCTGACATTTTTTGGTACGATAGTACGGTTGACACAAATTAAAACCATGTTGATAGCTATGAATTATTTCTTAAACATTACAATTATTATATCTATATATGTTTGTTTCTTATTTTAACAACACCAACCTTTCCGTTTTGCACTCCATGGCTGTTACTCTGCGTGGTTTTTCGTTCAGGAGGCCTATCATCATACTGACAGGGTAACAACCCAGTAGCCACAACGACCCATCTGTTCTTTTAGAAACTCCTCCGACATATGAACCAGTCATAAACTGAACATCACCAATAATCCCTAATGGTTAATGGTTACAATAAACATATGATTACAGTAGATTGCAATTGACTTGCATAGTGATTACCAAAAAAAACACACAAAGAATCCTCTGAATAAAACTACTGAGGAATTTTACCTGTGATGACGTAATATGTTACAAATGATCTGAGTCAATAACATTAAAATATCTAAAACCTAAAAAAACGAATGAATAAACATAAATGAATAAAATACCTGATTTTATTGTCTCTTGAATAGCTTTAAACTGTGGATGACATAAATGTACAAAACCTTCAACAATCAAAACCTTGTTTTCCATGGCAACTCTCTGCATTCTCTCAACATCAGATATCTATGAAAAAATTATATTTAATAGAATAAAACCAGTTATTAATATTGTGTCATTTTGAACAGGCCAAAACATGCCGCTAGAAATCTTTTATTTAAAAACAAATATGTAATTTTATTCCAGGATGTTATTTTCATTTACGCAATACCTTTGTTGCTATAGGTTTCTCCACCATACAGTGTTTTCCACTCTCTGCCGCTCTAACTGCCCACTCAGCATGTAATGCATGTGGTAGGGGAACATACACAACATTTATTTCACTATCAGTCAACAATTTTTCATAACTACCATATGCTTTTGGTATGCCCCACTCTTTGGCCACGCTTTCAGCCTTCTCGATGCTTCGACTTGCTATTGCGGTGACTTGACTTCTCGGCGATTTTAACAGTCTAGGTATAAATCTTTTAGTGATATTGGCTGATGATAAAATTCCCCACTTCAACATTTTGCTGAATGTTATTTTTCCTAAAAAAGCAATGTTGATATATTTGAATATATTATCTATGTGCTTGTAAATTTATGACAGACGTAATTTTGGAAGATTTAGAACCTTAACATTTGCCAAAATTAGCCTAAATAACTAACAGAAAGTAAAATCACATGAAACAACATATTTGCCGTTTTATTTCTACCACCCCTTATTACATAGCATTACGTAATCTAGTCTCATTATCAACAATTTATTTGCCGTTTTATTTCTACCACCCCTTATTACATAGCTTTACGTAATCTAGTCTCATTATCAACAATTTATTTGCCGTTTTATTTCTACCACCCCTTATTACATAGCTTTACGTAATCTAGTCTCATTATCAACAATTTATTTGCCGTTTTATTTCTACCACCCCTTATTACATAGCTTTACGTAATCTAGTCTCATTATCAACATTTAATTTGCCGTTTTATTTCTACCACCCCTTATTACATAGCTTTACGTAATCTAGTCTCATTATCAACAATTTATTTGCCGTTTTATTTCTACCACCCCTTATTACATAGCTTTACGTAATCTAGTCTCATTATCAACAATTTATTTGCCGTTTTATTTCTACCACCCCTTATTACATAGCTTTACGTAATCTAGTCTCATTATCAACAATTTATTTGCCGTTTTATTTCTACCACCCCTTATTACATAGCTTTACGTAATCTAGTCTCATTATCAACAATTAATTTGCCGTTTTATTTCTACCACCCCTTATTACATAGCTTTACGTAATCTAGTCTCATTATCAACAATTTATTTGCCGTTTTATTTCTACCACCCCTTATTCATAGCTTTATGTAATCTAGTCTCATTATCAACAATTTATTTGCCGTTTTATTTCTACCACCCCTTATTGCATAGCTTTTCGTAATCTAGTCTCATTATTAACAATTTATTTGCCGTTTTATTTCTACCACCCCTTATTACATAGCTTTACGTAATCTAGTCTCATTATCAACAATTTATTTGCCGTTTTATTTCTACCACCCCTTATTACATAGCTTTACGTAATCTAGTCTCATTATCAACAATTTATTTGCCGTTTTATTTCTACCACCCCTTATTACATAGCTTTACGTAATCTAGTCTCATTATCAACAATTAATTTGCCGTTTTATTTCTACCACCCCTTATTACATAGCTTTACGTAATCTAGTCTCATTATCAACAATTTATTTGCCGTTTTATTTCTACCACCCCTTATTTATAGCTTTACGTAATCTAGTCTCATTATCAACAATTAATTTGCCGTTTTATTTCTACCACCCCTTTTTACATAGCTTTACGTAATCTAGTCTCATTATCAACAATTTATTTGCCGTTTTATTTCTACCACCCCTTATTACATAGCTTTACGTAATCTAGTCTCATTATCAACAATTTATTTGCCGTTTTATTTCTACCACCCCTTATTACATAGCATTACGTAATCTAGTCTCATTATCAACAATTTATTTGCCGTTTTATTTCTACCACCCCTTATTACATAGCTTTACGTAATCTAGTCTCATTATCAACAATTTATTTGCCGTTTTATTTCTACCACCCCTTATTACATAGCTTTACGTAATCTAGTCTCATTATCAACAATTTATTTGCCGTTTTATTTCTACCACCCCTTATTACATAGCTTTACGTAATCTAGTCTCATTATCAACAATTTATTTGCCGTTTTATTTCTACCACCCCTTATTACATAGCTTTACGTAAATTAGTCTCATTACCAACAATTTATTTGCCGTTTTATTTCTACCACCCCTTATTACATAGCTTTACGTAATCTAGTCTCATTATCAACAATTTATTTGCCGTTTTATTTCTACCACCCTTTATTACATAGCTTTATGTAATCTAGTCTCATTATCAACAATTTATTTGCCGTTTTATTTCTACCACCCCTTATTACATAGCTTTACGTAATCTAGTCTCATTATCAACAATTAATTTGCCGTTTTATTTCTACCACCCCTTATTACATAGCTTTACGTAATCTAGTCTCATTATCAACAATTTATTTGCCGTTTTATTTCTACCACCCCTTATTCATAGCTTTACGTAATCTAGTCTCATTATCAACAATTTATTTGCCGTTTTATTTCTACCACCCCTTATTCATAGCTTTACGTAATCTAGTCTCATTATCAACAATTTATTTGCCGTTTTATTTCTACCACCCCTTATTCATAGCTTTACGTAACCTAGTCTCATTATCAACAATTTATTTGCCGTTTTATTTCTACCACCCCTTATTACATAGCTTTGCGTAATCTAGTCTCATTATCAACAATTTATTTGCCGTTTTATTTCTTCCACCCCATATTACATAGCTTTACGTAATCTAGTCTCATTATCAACAATTTATTTGCCGTTTTATTTCTACCACCCCTTATTACATAGCATTACGTAATCTAGTCTCATTATCAACAATTTATTTGCCGTTTTATTTCTACCACCCCTTATTACATAGCTTTACGTAATCTAGTCTCATTATCAACAATTTATTTGCCGTTTTATTTCTACCACCCTTTATTACATAGCTTTACGTAATCTAGTCTCATTATCAACAAATTATTTGCCGTTTTATTTCTACCACCCCTTATTACATGGCTTTACGTAATCTAGTCTCATTATCAACAATTAATTTGCCGTTTTATTTCTACCACCCCTTATTACATAGCATTACGTAATCTAGTCTCATTATCAACAATTTATTTGCCGTTTTATTTCTACCACCCCTTATTACATAGCTTTACGTAATCTAGTCTCATTATCAACAATTTATTTGCCGTTTTATTTCTACCACCCCTTATTACATAGCTTTACGTAATCTAGTCTCATTATCAACAATTTATTTGCCGTTTTATTTCTACCACCCCTTATTACATAGCATTACGTAATCTAGTCTCATTATCAACAATTTATTTGCCGTTTTATTTCTACCACCCCTTATTACATAGCTTTACGTAATCTAGTCTCATTATCAACAATTTATTTGCCGTTTTATTTCTACCACCCCTTATTACATAGCTTTACGTAATCTAGTCTCATTATCAACAATTTATTTGCCGTTTTATTTCTACCACCCCTTATTACATAGCTTTACGTAATCTAGTCTCATTATCAACAAGTTATTTGCCGTTTTATTTCTACCACCCCTTATTACATAGCTTTACGTAATCTAGTCTCATTATCAACAATTTATTTGCCGTTTTATTTCTACCACCCCTTATTACATAGCTTTACGTAATCTAGTCTCATTATCAACAATTTATTTGCCGTTTTATTTCTACCACCCTTTATTACATAGCTTTATGTAATCTAGTCTCATTATCAACAATTTATTTGCCGTTTTATTTCTACCACCCCTTATTACATAGCTTTACGTAATCTAGTCTCATTATCAACAATTAATTTGCCGTTTTATTTCTACCACCCCTTATTACATAGCTTTACGTAATCTAGTCTCATTATCAACAATTTATTTGCCGTTTTATTTCTACCACCCCTTATTCATAGCTTTACGTAATCTAGTCTCATTATCAACAATTTATTTGCCGTTTTATTTCTACCACCCCTTATTCATAGCTTTACGTAATCTAGTCTCATTATCAACAATTTATTTGCCGTTTTATTTCTACCACCCCTTATTCATAGCTTTACGTAACCTAGTCTCATTATCAACAATTTATTTGCCGTTTTATTTCTACCACCCCTTATTACATAGCTTTGCGTAATCTAGTCTCATTATCAACAATTTATTTGCCGTTTTATTTCTTCCACCCCATATTACATAGCTTTACGTAATCTAGTCTCATTATCAACAATTTATTTGCCGTTTTATTTCTACCACCCCTTATTACATAGCTTTACGTAATCTAGTCTCATTATCAACAATTTATTTGCCGTTTTATTTCTACCACCCCTTATTACATAGCATTACGTAATCTAGTCTCATTATCAACAATTTATTTGCCGTTTTATTTCTACCACCCCTTATTACATAGCTTTACGTAATCTAGTCTCATTATCAACAATTTATTTGCCGTTTTATTTCTATCACTCCTTATTACATAGCATTACGTAATCTAGTCTCATTATCAACAATTAATTTGCCGTTTTATTTCTACCACCCCTTATTACATAGCTTTACGTAATCTAGTCTCATTATCAACAATTTATTTGCCGTTTTATTTCTACCACCCCTTATTACATAGCTTTACGTAATCTAGTCTCATTATCAACAATTTATTTGCCGTTTTATTTCTACCACCCCTTATTACATAGCTTTACGTAATCTAGTCTCATTATCAACAATTTATTTGCCGTTTTATTTCTACCACCCTTTATTACATAGCTTTATGTAATCTAGTCTCATTATCAACAATTTATTTGCCGTTTTATTTCTACCACCCCTTATTACATAGCTTTACGTAATCTAGTCTCATTATCAACAATTAATTTGCCGTTTTATTTCTACCACCCCTTATTACATAGCTTTACGTAATCTAGTCTCATTATCAACAATTTATTTGCCGTTTTATTTCTACCATCCCTTATTCATAGCTTTACGTAATCTAGTCTCATTATCAACAATTTATTTGCCGTTTTATTTCTACCACCCCTTATTCATAGCTTTACGTAATCTAGTCTCATTATCAACAATTTATTTGCCGTTTTATTTCTACCACCGCTTATTCATAGCTTTACGTAACCTAGTCTCATTATCAACAATGTATTTGCCGTTTTATTTCTACCACCCCTTATTACATAGCTTTGCGTAATCTAGTCTCATTATCAACAATTTATTTGCCGTTTTATTTCTTCCACCCCATATTACATAGCTTTATGTAATCTAGTCTCATTATCAACAATTTATTTGCCGTTTTATTTCTACCACCCCTTATTACATAGCTTTACGTAATCTAGTCTCATTATCAACAATTTATTTGCCGTTTTATTTCTACCACCCCTTATTACATAGCATTACGTAATCTAGTCTCATTATCAACAATTTATTTGCCGTTTTATTTCTACCACCCCTTATTACATAGCTTTACGTAATCTAGTCTCATTATCAACAATTTATTTGCCGTTTTATTTCTACCACCCCTTATTACATAGCTTTACGTAATCTAGTCTCATTATCAACAATTTATTTGCCGTTTTATTTCTACCACCCCTTATTACATAGCATTACGTAATCTAGTCTCATTATCAACAATTTATTTGCCGTTTTATTTCTACCACCCCTTATTACATAGCTTTACGTAATCTAGTCTCATTATCAACAATTTATTTGCCGTTTTATTTCTACCACCCCTTATTACATAGCTTTACGTAATCTAGTCTCATTATCAACAATTTATTTGCCGTTTTATTTCTACCACCCCTTATTACATAGCTTTACGTAATCTAGTCTCATTATCAACAATTTATTTGCCGTTTTATTTCTACCACCACTTATTACATAGCTTTACGTAATCTAGTCTCATTATCAACAATTTATTTGCCGTTTTATTTCTACCACCCCTTATTACATAGCTTTACGTAATCTAGTCTCATTATCAACAATTTATTTGCCGTTTTATTTCTACCACCCCTTATTACATAGCTTTACGTAATCTAGTCTCATTATCAACAATTTATTTGCCGTTTTATTTCTACCACCCCTTATTACATAGCTTTACGTAATCTAGTCTCATTATCAACAATTTATTTGCCGTTTTATTTCTACCACCCCTTATTACATAGCTTTACGTAATCTAGTCTCATTATCAACAATTTATTTGCCGTTTTATTTCTACCACCCCTTATTACATAGCTTTACGTAATCTAGTCTCATTATCAACAATTTATTTGCCGTTTTATTTCTACCACCCCTTATTACATAGCTTTACGTAATCTAGTCTCATTATCAACAATTTATTTGCCGTTTTATTTCTACCACCCCTTATTACATAGCTTTACGTAATCTAGTCTCATTATCAACAATTTATTTGCCGTTTTATTTCTACCACCCTTTATTACATAGCTTTACGTAATCTAGTCTCATTATCAACAATTTATTTGCCGTTTTATTTCTACCACCCCTTATTACATAGCATTACGTAATCTAGTCTCATTATCAACAATTTATTTGCCGTTTTATTTCTACCACCCCTTATTACATAGCTTTACGTAATCTAGTCTCATTATCAACAATTTATTTGCCGTTTTATTTCTACCACCCCTTATTACATAGCTTTACGTAATCTAGTCTCATTATCAACAACTTATTTGCCGTTTATAATTTGTAATCTTTGATCGTTAATGACACAAGGGTTTAAACTTCCACTATCTTCTTACTAACTTGGCCCATTCAAAGACAGAAATAGAATCACGCATATTTGCAATTTTAGACCAACAGAAAAAGCAGGAAGTAGGTACTAGGCTCTAGGGAGTTTCACATTCAAATGCGTGTACATCAACATACAATAGCCATAAAACATACAATAGCCATAAAACATACAATAGCCATAAAACATACAATAGCCATAAAACATACAATAGCCATAAAACATACAATAGCCATAAAACATACAATAGCCATAAAACATACAATAGCCATAAAACATACAAAAGTCATAAAACATACAATAGCCATAAAACATACAATAGCCATAAAACATACAATAGCCATAAAACATACAATAGCCATAAAACATACAAAAGTCATAAAGAGCAACATTGCTGTACAAGTATATGCATTTTATTGCAAAATGATCTCTGGCACTGAAAGATATTTTAGGTAAATCTACTTGGGCTTAATACAGAATAAATAATTGTGTACATATAATCATACCTCATCATACTAGCCAAGTATGATCACCTACGGTGATTTGCTTGAACATTATAAAAACAAGCACAAGTAGTACTCAATATGTATTTATACCACAACCATGTAACACGCAATTCAAAAAACATCGTACATTTTTTTTCTTCCATTTTTTTCTTGGATGATTAATAAATTGTTTATGTACAGGACACTTTGTATGCAGTCTACTTTTACAGTATGCATGCCATAATGCTTATTACCGACTTTATACAACATATTTATTAGAAAAAATTCCCGAACATTTTACACGATGAATATGTTGATTTTAGTATTTTCAATATTAAACATGCACGATGCTCAAGTTAGTAAATTGAATGACGCAGCACTGGACAGACATTATTTCTTTCTGATCTAATCGTTTTTTCTTATTTGTATAAAGTTATACTATAATTATTGATATTGAAAAATTATTTAAAACAGCAAATCGCATGCCAGTGATGTCATCACAGTAATTACTAATTGATGATTATACACACACCTACACACACACACACACTAGGACAGAAACAGAGATAGGGACCTGGACAGAGGCAGTCATGGACATAGTCAAGGTCAAAACGTTATTTGTGATAATAAAAAAGGAAAGAATTAACAATTTATAGTGTTTCAAAATATTTATTCCCCATTTAAAAAAAAAGAATTTATTGTTTTGTGATTGTTCAACAATATTATTTTTTCTTTCAATGAATAAATAAAATATAGTTATTTATAGGTGGTTCTATTGTCGTCGTACTTAACACAGTTTAAATTAAATTAGATCAATACAAAATGAGTAAGATTGATAGCATGCCACGCAGACCAAAAAGTAAAATAGATATACCAATACTATTCTACAATTTTTTTCAGTATTGGTTCATTTTAGGAAAATTGCTAGTTTCCTTTAAATAAGTAACAATTAAGTATTCTTATTGTGGATATTTCAGAATCAGAAATATATATGTAACAATCGATAGTTTGAAAATTTAATAACTTAGCAAACCAGATATATCAGTGTATATCTATGGCAATAATGAGTGCGCACTCTGAAGTACAAGGGCTTTTCTCAATAACACACATTATCGCCGATGTTAATCACGGATACCCTCTAAAATATTCATATGATCTCATCGTATGTTGGCGGGAATAAAATTATGACAATAATGAATGACAGAACCAATAAATAATTGTAATTGTGAAATAATTAGTGAAATAATAAGTAATTAGTGCTAATTACCTGTATACGATGTGCTGGGGAAATGGATACTAGGAATAAACGGCGTCTCATTAATGATAAAACACTGCTGGTTGACAACGTTTGTGAACAAATATGGCTGCTTTAAATCCAAGCATGTATAACCAATCAGTGATCAGTATATATAAACAGCAGTGACCCGACAATAAAGAGCCAATAAAATGAAAAATGTGTGTTGTATGTTTCAGTGGCTAACGTCAATAGCCTACACTGTGAAATAGTTATGTTTCGCAAATTCAACTCGATGCGTCAATGAAAGAAACTAAATGCAACATTTCATTGTGTGAATAATTATTGACTGAAAGTACGTATGACATAGTTGACCAAAAACGAATAAACATTCAATAATATTTTAGTTAACTTACTTGTATAATACTTGATGTAATCAAAATCAACTCTATAGAATAACAGAATAAATAAAAAGATAACAAATAATTTGAAATTCAAACAGTAAATCAGAATAAGCAGAATATAGCTATTTCGGTAAATCTCTGAACATTGAATGGTTCTATGTTCGTACAGCACTTCAGATTATAACCGATTACCATGTTCCCAGATATAGATCTATTGAATATAGTAGTACCCGTTGAATCATTGTCGGCAAAAAAGGCATATGCAACTGAATGGTTAAAATTGGAGGCTTACCATATGAGCAATTGTATCATCTGTTTCTCATTTTTTAAATCTAGTTTAGTAATATAATGCGGTATACAATTCACGCCACGCTATATATGTGATGAAGGTGGTTAGTTATAAATACATTTCATGAACTCGTTGTCTCCAAAAAACCAACTAAAGGCATCAAAGTATATAACGGGCCAGTCAGACTGACTTCCAATGAGCGCAGACCCGGGCTACATGGGCATTCTGTAGTGACAAGCTAATATGGAACGTGTTACAAAGTAATGTGACATTGTCAATTTCTTTATTTCAACAATAGCGTTTGTCTGAAATGCATAATTGACGTGTCATATCCACTTGCCACCCTCGTATCGTTGAACTACGATGCCACGGCGATGATCATGATGGACGTATGCTTAGGATGCTGTCCAGCTCGCTACGGTCACCAATAAACAAAATATTCACTACACGGCGTTCACACTTTCACTCGCATCAATACTGCTACTGTACGTGGCAATAGTAAAGATAATAAATTTGAGACGATGCATCACTGCGTGCAAAAACCTGATGACTGACCACAACCACATGTAACGCAAAATATATAGTGCTTTATGCCAACCAGTGTACATTTCGGTTAGACAGGAGGCCGGTTAGACAGGAAAATAATTTTAGAGAAAACAGAAATTGTCACGATTTAGCTATGGGCCAGCGCATGGGCACGCAGTTACGGCATTAATTTGCCATTTTCTTAAACAACTGTAAAAAAATCCACGAAGAAGTCAGTCAGGGGCCCAACGTCGCGTGTTAATTATTCAAGCTTAGTAGCAGAACCCCTTTTCTGGTTCGTGTTTTTGACATTTATCCGACAAAATCTGAACCCTTACACTGTTTATTGTCATAAATACTATATGTCACGAGGTTGATTTAAATATTTGGATAAATTATACAAATTCCTAAATGTCGGGTTCCAAATATCACTCGTGTTTCGGTTCTTTTTACCCGTACCAAATTAATTGTTTATACCTCTAAATGTATAGAGTGGTTGTGGCCAGTTCAGCAATATGTTTGGGAATACGAACATACAAACACAGCATACTAGATAAGACAAACTAATCAGTAACAAGTAAAGGAATTTAATTAATCACGGAAAACAAATGCATTACAAATAACATTAACCGCTCCCTAAACAAGGGAAATAAATATATACGGTTCGCTCGGGATTATGAGCACCAGCGCATGTGTTGGAATAATGCCCCAGAGCTCACGAACACGAGCGGGCAACTTATAATAGAATAAATGATAGATTAATAATAAATAGACTTAATGGTGTAGCTACACAACTTTCAAACAAAATACGGCATTCCCCGTTTCAATTGTTGTCGTGCACGTAAAATAGAATAGTCATAAAACATACAAAATGAGTTTTACAAAAATAGAATAATTAAACACTTGACAGCTAGTGCGCCAGACTAATGGAAAGTGCGGGTTTGGGGTGCATGCGACTCACAGTTATGTCCGTACTGGAAGTCGGCGCTCGTTGTACGAAGAACGGAGTGTAGTCACCACAAGGATAGCAGAATTGGCGAAGGAACGATGTTACACGTTGAGACCATTCGCTCGCAGAAACCCAGTGCTGGTTAGTCTTCAGGAAATGTTCAAACAGCCATGTGCGTCACCACAACTTTCAGAATCTGGGACAAACTTTGTCAAAGGTCCTCCTTCACCGTGATGTCTGAAGAAGCAACCCCGATGACGTGGCATTCACGCATTATATAGTCGTACACCTGGGATTAACATCACAATACACTGGAACTTAACGGCGGAACCATTCAATGCACAGGGATAATTGACATCACTCAATTACCCAATGTAGTGTCAAAAGGATTGCTGTGTAGAATAGAATGCATTTAGCATTTCTCCGGTTCAGACTGCCACCTCGGTAGCTTTACAGTTATTTCCGACGATCCCTGAAACAGGGTTCCAAAGTCACTGTGACGCGATTTCCATCACGTGCAGGTCACGAGTCTTGACTGTACTGTTAACGATCTTTCTGAACCGAGGAAGTTGAAATAATCGCGACATTAATGTCCCGTATGTAAATAATAAAAATCTACCTATCTCAGCTGTCATATCCTACCTCGGTGTCATATAGTGGGTCTTATCTTTAACTGACTACAGTGAATGTATTTTAATACATACCTTGTGACACCCCCAACCAAGATAAAACCACAATTATTTTCTTTTAATTGCTGGTTATATACAAAACCACAAGGTATGTTCACTATAATTAAAAAAATGCACAATCAACATCAAATTTCCACGAATTACTTTTAGTAAAACGATTACATATCTGATTACCTAAGTTGTGCTTCTACTCAGGTAGTCAGCTCCAATATTATGTATGCCCTTAATGGATATAATTCTATAATTAAATGATTGCAGGTAAAGCGCCCATCGCATTAATCGGCCGTTATTCATTCTGGCCTTATTCAAATAGAGTAATGGTTGGTGGTCAGTTTCAATCCAGAATTCTTTTGCATAAAGATACTGCTGAAATTTACGCATGCTCCATACCAAAGCGAGGAATTCTTTTTCAATCACCGAATAATTTGATTCTGCTTTAGACACTTTCCTGCTAGTAAATGCTACAGGGAAAGCTATCTCATCATTGTACTGGATTAGAACTGCCCCCAATCCTATATCTGAGGCATCAGTATGTAGAACGAATATCTTTTGAAATAGGGCAACTTTAGTATTAGTTTACTACCGAGTGAATGTTTCAGTTGATCAAATGCTAACTGGTGTGGTTTTTCCCAAGTAACCTTCTTTGGTTGGCCCTTTCTGGTAAGGTCATGCAATGGGGCAGCAATGGCTGCACAATTCGGAACGAATTTGCGATAATATGAGGCCAATCCCATGAATGTACGAACTTGAGTGACATTTGTCGGCTGTGGCGTATCCAACAGATTTTGTATTTTACCTGCCACTGTACTAAGTGACCGCCCACCTACAATATGGCCGATAAACTCCATCTGGGAATATCCCACAAAACATTTGAAAGGTTTTGCCGTCAGGCCAGCCCGTTTTATTTTACTTAATACATCAAACAAAGCATCAAGATGGTCTTCCCATGATTTAGTATATATTAAAATATCGTCGACCAAATTGACAACTCTTCCATATGTGCCCCTCAGAACTGTTCTCATAATTCTGGAAAATGTCGCTGGACTATTAATGAGACCAAAAGGCATAACTTTATACTGGTACAGACCAAGAGGGCTAAGAATGCAGTTTTATTCTTTGCATTCGCGGTCAACGGGATTTGCCAAAAACCTCTAGTAAGGTCAATCTTTGTATCGGCCCTCTCCTAGTTGTGAGAACAGATCTTCAGGGTTCGGCATTGGCTCCGCATCAAACAATGTAATGCGATACAATTTTCTAAAACCTGTACAAAATCGAAACTTGCCGTCTTGCTTTTTAACCAACACTATGGGAGAGGCATATGGGGACTCTGAAGGTTCTATAATGTCCATCATATCCTGGACCTCTTTTATAATTAACTCCCGTGTAGCAAAGGGAGTGGGATATGGCTTTGACTTAATAGGTTGATCTGATGTCAACTTAATATCATGCTGACCCACCTTTGACCTTCCAGGAGTATATGTCAATGTAGTCGAAAATTGTGTCAAAATATGTTTTACCACCTTAACTTGATCTTTGGACAGCTCAGAACAAATATGAACATCGTCACTTGTTTCTTTACCTTCTATTGGAACAAAATCTAATAATTCGGAAAATGGTTGATCTAACCATCTACCCCATGGTCATCCGGTTGGCTATTAATTAAACCCATTCCAATACATTGTAACAACCCTTTCACATCCGTTTTTGTTTTTTCCAATGACTGTTTTCTATCTCTCCTTACTTCATACTTCTTTAACATATTTGCATGGTATAATTTTAATTTTCCATCTTTTTCAATGCGATAGTCAGCTACACCCACTCTTTCCCTCACGGTGTATGGACCCTGCCACTGTAATCTTAACTTATCATTCGCTGTAGGTAAAAGTAAAAGAACCTGATCACCTTCAACAAACTTCCTAGATTTGACCCGTTTGCCAAAGTGTTGTCTGTATTTGTCAGAAGACTTACTTAACACTCCTGCATTGCCAAATTGCAGGTATTTTCAAGCCTCTCTCGTTGGTCTAGTACATATTCATACGTACTCCTCACCTCTGAGTTGTTCACTTCAGCAGTCCAGAGTATGGTCATGGGCCCTCTCACAGTGCGCCCATATAGGAGCTCAAATGGGGAAAATCCCAAGCTTCCTTGAGGAGCCTCACGATATGCAAAGAGCAGTGGTGCAATGTAACGGTCCCAATCTTTAGGACATTCGTTGCACATACGCTTTAACATCGACTTAAGGGTACCATTAAATCTTTCCACAAGTCCATTGCATTGTGGGTGATACTGAGTTGTAGTTAGTTGTTTGATAGATAGTAAGCGACTCACCTCCCTCATCACATCTGCTACAAATTGTGTACCAAGATCACTAAAAACTTGCTCAGGTACACCTAAGCGGCAGTACATGTTAAATAGCTCCTCAGCCACCACTTCAGAAGTTATACGTTTCAGTGGACTGGCTTCAGGATACCGTGTTGCGTAATCTACAAGAGTTAATATGTATTGGTTGCCCTGACTGGTAATTGGATGAATGGGGCCCACCAGGTCTACTGCTACCCTTCTAAATGGAACATCTATTAGTGGCATAGAACATAAAGGTACTTTTCCAGCCCTACCTTTTGGAGTTGTCTGCTGGCATATGTCACATGACTGACAATAACCTTTCACGTCTCCATGTATTGATGGCCAGTAAAACTGAGTCATGGCCCAATGCCATAACATCCAAACGAAAGTCTGCTGGCACCACAAGCTGACTTACTTTAATTTTCTCCCCATTTCATATCTAGGAGAACGAAAGTGTCGATACAACAGCCCCTTTTTAAAATAGAAGCTAACTACATTAGAGTGACCTGTGGCAATTTTTTTGCCACTTTCTGCCAAATGACGAGCTCTATTTAAAGTAGGATCATTTCTTTGTGCTAGCTCTAAGGCTGAAGTCGTAATTTCTAATTTGTTTTGTTTAAGTTTAGGAACAATAAGTGGGCGGACTGGTTTTGCACTAGCTTTAACCTGTGCTCTGGGTTCTACCCCTTGTACTAACTCTAACTCACTGTGAGAAGAGCTGCCCTCACTAGGGATGGGCACGAGGTTTACACATTCAAGTCTCACCTCCCCCGGTCCCATGGAGCGAGCACTCTCACCACACACCCTCTCTGGGACTTCAGATGGGGAAGATGCACTTTTTTTGCCATCCCCCTACTCCCAAGAGTACCACCATCCGTTTCCCCTAAACGCCTGACATCTGAACATTGATATGTTTCTCTGTCCCCCGTTCTTCAGTAACTGACATTTTAAAGGGACTCAACCGTAGGTTCAACATTTCCTTGGACACCTGACGCCTGAACAATATGTTTCTCCGCCCCCTGCCTCTCAGGAAGTGATAGTTTCATAGTTATAGGATTTGCGCCTTCAATATTAATCTTCTGGGCTGTGGAGTTAACATCTGGCCCCTCACCCAGGACATTTACCATTTGATTTTCACAAAAACTCTGATCGGGTCCACTAGGGTTTCTAGCCCCACTAATGTTACCGATCACTAAGTCGTACATTGGTGAAGGAAAGCATGCAGCTTTTACTCTTCCCGTATAATACGGTGTTTTTACATCTACCTGGGCCACTTTAGAATGTATACATGACCCATCTAGCAAAATGCATGTGCGTTGTTCATCAAAAAGTTGTGTAGGCGCTACAAGACTGGACCGTACTCCAGCTCCACTGCAGCCTGTATATCTGAGAACAGATACAACATGACCATTAAGAACTCCCTTAACCACAGGCATAACAGAGCAGTCAATCAAATTATTAGTGTCCACACTCATCATACTGGGAAGGGTGACGGCTGGACCCCTTTGATTGCATGCTCCCCTCGCTATTGGTTGTTCCACACGGTCATGTGTACGTTTTGGTTTACAGGAGTAACTGTATTGGACGCATGCTGCAGCGAATAATGAATTTCCAGCCACATCACTCTTAGCGTGACAATCCTTTTTCTTATGGCCTTTCCTACTGCACCAGTGGCATATTATCGAGTTAGATGGCTTACCAGATGTCTGAGATTTGTTGACTGACTGACCAGTTTGTTTACTGGTTTGTTTCTGATTATTGCTAGACCTGACTGGCAAGGCATGGTAATTGCAACAGTACGTAGATAAGCACGTTGAGCTAATTCGTATATAGATTTACAAGGCTGTTCACGTAAATACATAGCTAACTCTGCACTACATGTGTCCAAATATTGTTCTCTCAAAATCAAGTCTATCAAGGCCTCTACAGTTTTATCAATCTCTGACAACTCGATCCATCTAACAAGATAATTCTTAAAGGAGAACTAATTAGAGCCTAATTTGGTGTTTGTATTTATCAGGTTATGTTGATTATAAATTTGAAAAAAAAAAAATGATTATCTTCAGAGTTATGATGATTTAAATATGAGAACCCATAAACCTGTGAAGGACTTCCGTTTGCGCCATCTAGCCATAAAAAAATGCCCTCATGAGGTATAAACAGGAAAGGTAACAAAGCATGAGAGACAGACATTTTTTTGTCTAACTGTCTAATAAATGCTGTTTCCAGTACTGCACTGTGCGTGCAAATTATTTCAAAGTCTGGATGTATGCAATCTTGAGTTTGTAGGGTAGTGGTGGAAACACTTTCGTCCATGTATTCACGGGGCTGCACTGGCAAATCATGAGACAATTGTCACAGGAACACCAAGCAGATTGTTCACAGACTTCCGTGTAATTTGAAATAAAACTATCATCCGAACAAGGGGCATCGTTGACGATATACTCTCATCACTCACACTGGACTGATCTGAATCTTCACAGTATACCGTACTTCACTGATCATAAGCCCGGAGGCATGAACACGTAGGGGAAAAGTAAGGGATGAGCTTATACTCGAGGATCAACTCAGAAAAGATTATTTTGTTTTGGGGTTAAACACTGTAACCATCTTGCCAACAACGAAAAATTATTTAAAAAATGTATTCGTTCACCACGCCGGGCTCGGAAAAATAATACTTATTTTTGAAAAAAAATGCGTCATTGATTTCCACGACACTTACAATGAAGAAACAAACATGTTCAAAAAAATCGCACACATTTTATTACAATACGATTTACATACCGTCTGAAATTACGGTGAAATAATGGGTAGGGTCTGTGGGGAAACAGTTGAAGGCATTTATCATTATCTTGGTATATTTTCGATCGTACGCAAACTCTCGACGCAATGCAATTTTTCACCAGCACGATTTGACCTGAAAAAAATTTCCTTTGACCTAACAGGTCATGTCTTTCATTAACCAATCAAAATGGTGTGTCGTAATGATGAAATTTTCCGATTATTGACGATGATTTTATAACGCAATGCGGAAGTGAATTACCGCAATGTTAAAATGCGTTCTGTAGCACTGATTGCAACGAAAAAACGATGATTCGTTTCCCTAAAAACTGGCGATTCGCAATTTCCGACGGTAAACGACTGTTAATAGTAACCGTGGGTAAACAGAGTGTGGAGGAAACATTTAAACATCTTTCACGGTCGCCAAGATGTCACATCGTTCAAACTCTAGGCCTTTCATGATAGTCTCAAAGTAAACGGGGGCTGAGTAAACCATGCCCTGCCCAATAACCAGGTACACGACTTAACGATCACATTTTTGGCTTTTCGAAAGCTACTACTCAAAGAAATATGGATTACTCCGGTATTGCAACATCGGGGTTCATCCTGAATAAATAACAGAATAGAAAGGATGCGAACCATGTTGTGTACGTTCGCCATGCACTCTGAAATTAATGCGAGTTTTCTCATAAAAGCACGAACCAAACTACCATGCCAATCACGATTATTATGAAATGAAACACTTTTTACACGCATATTTTAAATAATATCGTCGAAGCCCAGTAAAAACACTCTGGGCTTATAATCGTGAATGCCCTCAACTCGATAAATACCTAGTAAAAATAGAGGGATGGGCTTCATACTTGGGAGGGGCTTACGATCGGGGAAGTACGGTACTTTAACGCAATTGGGCTTCCAATCTCAGAATACTGTGGTTCAAACGCATAATGCTCTAACCCAAGTTCTAAAAAGCACATTGTGCTTATAAAAGTTGAGTTTATACTAGTAGTACACAATGCTTGGCAGCATGAACGGCTATGTACAATGGCGTACATGAATGCGATCAGATACTGAAACGTCATAGCTTTGAAAAGTACCCGGATGTTCGTTCGTTATTTATTCCCCTCCATGAATGGCTTCCATGGTGTTTAATTGCAAGCACTTCAAAAGCCTATCCAAGCTACAGTTATAATTAAAACAATTAAACCACTGCAATATTATTTCGAATACAGTTTAGAATATACACAACTATAAATTAAGGCCGCATTTAGGTTCGCTTTAAGTCTTACCACAAACTGAGTTGCTGTCTCGTCTTTGTATGGTTTACTCTGTTTGAACTTATTGCGGTAACCATCCTCCGTCAAACAATATGCTGTCAAAATAGTACGTCTCACAGTGCCCCAGTCATTTGTCTGTTGCTTTTCCAGTGAGAAGGGCACTAAATGCGGTTCCCCAAATACTTACAGGCCATTTATTATTAGTGGCGAACACTTCAAAGCGCTTCACAAAAGCATCCATGTCCCCCCTTCTTTGAAATCGGGTAACTTTGGGAGTTTAATGGTCTCATTATTGCTCTCGTCAGATCTAAGGAGTTTGCCACTTTTCTCTAGAGCTAGAGTTCGAACCGTTACCTATATTTTTCAGCTTCCTGGGCTAGTTTTTGTGATTCTATTTTCTCTTTACTTTCAATCTCTTGTCTTTTCATATCTGCCTCTCGTTTTAAAGCTCTTTGCTTTATTTGGATTTCTAAAACCTGTTCTCTAACGTACTGTTCTAATTCAACATTTTCATAGCCAATCACTTATCCCAATGCCCTTATGGCACCCACATCAATGCCCGCCTGTTGAGCCATATTAATGTGGTAGTATAAATGGTGACTAAAGGTTATATTAAATTAGGTAACCCAGTATAAATATATCTCACTAAAAAGCTATGTTATACAAGTGATCAGTATTCTCCACGCCGGGAAGGTAGATTGGTACCCCAACACACAAATGCTTGGTCACAACTTTATAATTTTATGGATGTATTTATATATAAATTAAACACATCCCGCCGCTGCCACCATTGCCATGAGGTTGATTTAAATATTTGGATAAATTATACAAATGCCTAAATGTCGGGTTCCAAATATCACTCGTGTTTCGGGGTTCTTTTACCCATACAAAATTAATTGTTTATACCTCTAAATGTATAGAGTGGTTGTGAACAGTTCAGCAATATGTTTGGGAATACGAACATACAAACACAGCATACTAGATAAGACAAACTAATCAGTAACAAGTAAAGGAATTTAATTAATCACGGAAAACAAATGCATTACAAATAACATTAACCGCTCCCTAAACAAGGGAAATAAATATATACGGTTCGCTCGGGGTTATGAGCACCAGCGCATGTGTTGGAATAATGCCCCAGAGCTCACGAACACGAGCGGGCAACTTATAATAGAATAAATGATAGATTAATAATAAATAGACGTAATGGTGTAGCTACACAACTTTCAAACAAAATACGGCATTCCCCGTTTCAATTGTTGTCTAAATTAATCGGTTCGTGCACGTAAAATAGAATAGTCATAAAACATACAAAATTCGTTTCACAAAAAAACAATAATTAAACACTTGACAGCTAGTGCCCTAGACTAATGGAAAGTGTGGGTGTGGGGTGCATGCGACTCACAGTTATGTCCGTACGACCTGTGGTTATGTCCGTGATGGAAGTCGGCGCTCGTTGTACGAAGAACGGAGTGCAGTCACCACCAGGATAGCAGAATTGGGGAAGGAACGATGTTACACGTTGAGACCATTCGCTCGCAGAAACCCAGCGCTGGTTAGTCTTCAGGAAATGTTCAAGCAGCCATGTGCGTCACCACAACTTTCAGAATCTGGGACCAACTTTGTCAAAAGTCCTCCTCCACCGCGATGTCTGAAGAAGCAACCCCGATGACGTGGCATTCAGCATTATATATTCGTACACCTGGGATTAACATCACAATACACTGGAACTTAGCTGCGGAACCATTCGATGCACAGGGATAATTGACATCACTCAATTACCCAATGTAGTGTCACGTTCCACACATTCGCAGTAAACGACTGGAAGTCAATTCAAAAGGATTGCTGTGTAGAATAGAATGCATTTAGCATTTCTCCGGTTCAGACTGCCACCTCGGTAGCTTCACAGTTATTTCCTACGGTCCCTGAAACAGGATTCCAAAGTCACTGTGACGTGATTTCCATCACGTGCAGGTCACGAGTCCCGTATGTAAATAATAAACATCGACCTATCTCAGCTGTCATATCCTACCTTGCTGTCATATAGTGACGTGATTTCCATCACGTGCAGGTCACGAGTCTTGACTGTACTGTTAACTATCTTTCTGAACCGAGGAAGTTGAAATAATCGCGACATTAATGTCCCGTATGTAAATAATAAAAATCTACCTATCTCAGCTGTCACATTCTACCTCGCTGTCATATAGTGGGTCTTATCCTTAACTGCCTACAGTAAATGTATTTTAATACATACCTTGTGACACTGTATATAATCACCGCTGTGATATTCATAGTCACATACATCCACTTTGGCACGACATAATTGACCTGTAAGTTCGAGAAAACTCGTTTTTACCGGAGCTTGGCTGGAGCTGTTTACTACTTCGTGACTTTCAAGGAAATAATCCCTATTGTTTAGAAGCATGTGTATAGTGTACCTGGGCCTTTAAGATAGAGAGTTTGTAACCTTCTGTAAGAGATAAGGAGAGAAATGGGTGAATTAAGCTGGACTATATGTAATGAATTAATGTATATTCCTTTGGGTCGAATCTGGTATCTCTACGTGTGAGTGCTAACAGTCAAGTGAGACTGTGGACCAAACTTGTCGCCACGCCCTTGCTGAGGTTACACAAAAAAATATAAAAGTTTTGAGAAAATTATGCAAGCATCAACCAATATAGGTAATCTGACACAAAGATTCAGGTGCATTTAGTTTACTTTTGATAACTAATGCAAATTAGAGCATATGAATGACTTTATTAAATTTACTCATTAAGAATGTGACCAATCAACGCGCCACGTTCAAATTTGAATCGTATAGCAAATGTTCTAGAGTCCAATTTTTAGCAACGTGGAGAACACAGGCAGAGGTTGCTGGAATATAAATTTAATTAATATCAAATATCCACTAGAACTGTTTGATTCTTTTACCATATTAAAGGGGAAATGCTGGTATGAATTAGGGCTAAACAATTCAGCAAAATAAGGAGGGATGTGCAGTCATGATTTCTAGTATTTAACTAATCTTATCGATTTGATTAGGAAAATTTGTTGTAGTTCATGATAAACAAGTTAACAATAATGAATATTGAAATATGAATAAAAGGGCCAGAGCATGTTATACTTACTTCACAAGAGTTTAGTAATTTCACACAGGTTAATGGTATTAGGCATACATTTGCTGCTCTTTCAACCAGTGGTGAAATATGACGTCTTGGAAAAGGAACACTGATAATTTAAATTTGGTTATTGCCAAGTTTCTTCTAGAATATCGTTGTGCAGCACATGGTAGTGCAACTGGTAGAAGTCCGGGGAATTCTATTCACAGAGACATGTAATGCAACATCAATGTCATCAGAAACGACACCATGGTTAACGTGCACAATTCAGAAAATTTGATGTGGTTTAATCTGTTTTTGTGAGAAATTTTCGAAAAGCGTATGAATGCATATATAATAATAATATATAATTCTACATAATAACAAACTAATAGTGGCAAACCTAATTACTTTAAAATTTAAAATTATTTTGAAATTAAAAAGAAAAAATATTATATGTACAGTTTGCTACAGGGGAATATAGAGTATACTTATTTATGCTGGGCTAGGTAGTATTGTATTGAAGCATTTAGGGAGTTTTCAATTGTGTGGCAGGGCAGTTTTGAAAATAAAATAAGCTTGACTACATGGCATGTGTAAAAATGTAAACCACATACAACTATATCATGCCATAAAGTCACCTAAGATAGGTAAATCAATGTATGTTCTGGGATTTATAGCTGAAACAAATGAAAACTGTGAAATCTACGAGATCAGACATCCACATCATTTGGTCACATATGAACGTTCAGATAAGGTTCTATGAAAGTTCGTTTCTGACAAGAAATCGACACTGTATTTTTATCATTTACCTACAGCCAAACACAACATTGCATATGTATTGCCATAAACCACGAACTCAAAACACCGCCCTTTGACATGCAATAAAAACATGATTTAATGATTAACGTTCATGACCAGGAACATTAATAATCTGAATCAAATATATGCATTGTGATCACAATGAAAGCAACTCAAAGACGTTGCAAAATGTAGAAAAACACCTCCTTCGAAAAACAAATTCAAAAATGAACTTGTACTCTGGAAGTGTATGGCGATACAAGCGAAAACTCTTCACTGGCATCACAGAGAAATATTGTGGCCCTGTTAACCGTTATGCTAAATTAAGATTCCAATTGCCTTGTCAATGGTTCAGTGCACATGCGCACATGTTAATTGTATAGATAACCTGTGCTGCCACAGTGAGTAAGGTCACTTGTCTGACTCTTGTTAAATAAAGAAGCCTGAGCGATCCTGAAAGACTTTGTCGATTGAGGTGAGAAGTGATCAACACATTCATCAGTTTTCCCAGGTAACGCCGTGTATGGCATCTACGTTCAATCCAAAATAATGTCACGGCCTGAAGACATACTTATTGTTGTTGATTTAGACCCGAATACAAACATTGGGCTGCAATGTTTACACGGAAATTGTACTTATTCATCGTGTATGCTAGCTACATTCAATCTATAATTAGGTCACAGCCTGAGGACAGTTTGCTACAGGGGAATATAGAGTATACTTATTTATGCTGGGCTAGGTAGTATTGTATTGAAGCATTTAGGGAGTTTTCAATTGTGTGGCAGGGCAGTTTTGAAAATAAAATAAGCTTGACTACATGGCATGTGTAAAAATATAAACCTCATACAACTATATCATGCCATAAAGTCACCTAAGATAGGTAAATCAATGTATGTTCTGGGATTTATAGCTGAAACAAATGAAAACTGTGAAATCTACGAGATCAGACATCCACATCATTTGGTCACATATGAACGTTCAGATAAGGTTCTATGAAAGTTCGTTTCAGACAAGAAATCGACACTGTATGTTTATCATTTACCTACAGCCAAACACAACATTGCATATGTATTGCCATAAACCACGAACTCAAAACACCGCCCTTTGACATGCAATAAAAACATGATTTAATGATTAACGTTCATGACCAGGAACATTATTAATCTGAATCAAATATATGCACAATGATCACAATGAAAGCAACTCAAAGACGTTGCAAAATGTAGAAAAACACCTCCTTCGAAAAACAAATTCAAAAATGAACTTGTACTCTGGAAGTGTATGGCGATACAAGCGAAAACTCTTCACTGGCATCACAGAGAAATATTGTTGCCCTGTTAACCGTTATACTAAATTAAGATTCCAATTGCCTTGTCAATGGTTCAGTGCACATGCGCACATGTTAATTGTATAGATAACCTGTGCTGCCACAGAGAGTAAGGTCACTTGTCTGACTCTTGTTAAATAAAGAAGCCTGAGCGATCCTGAAAGACTTTGTCGATTGAGGTGAGAAGTGATCAACACATTCATCAGTTTTCCCAGGTAACACCGTGTATGGCATCTACGTTCAATCCAAAATAATGTCACAGCCTGAAGACATACTTATTTGTTGTTGATTTAGACCCGAATACAAACATTGGGCTGCAATGTTTACACGGAAATTGTACTTATTCATCGTGTGTGCTAGCTACATTCAATCTATAATTAGGTCACAGCCTGATGACATAAGAGTTTGCTTATGATTCAGAAGCGAAATCAAACATTGGGCTACAATGTTAATATAGACAACTACGTCAGCTACGTTCAAATAAAAAATGTGTCACAGTCATATTTATTTTGCTGTTGATTTTTGTTGAGCCGACAATCTTTGCTCACTAATCATCTAGTTTTAATAAGAAATTGTGCATATTAATTATCTAATTATCTAATCGTATTTTTGGCTTTTCTACCTAATATCTCAAGGACCCATGATCAGATTTCAATGAAAATGTGTACATTTGATTTTCTAAGACACTGCACAAGCCTTATTATTTTACATTAAAATATTTGTATATTAATTACCCGATTTGCATAATAATAACTCGGTTTTCAGCTTGTCCATCAATATCTCAAGTACTTATCTTATTTAAATGAGTCTTTGTTCATAAATACAAATTGCAACAATATAATGTGATATAATGTTTTGGGTTTTTAGTTAATTTCTTAAATTGCATAATTATTAGCCAAATTTAAGCATTTTCACTTGTTTTTGTATGTACTATTCATCATAATTCAATGATGAAACGTTTTGGGACCTACTTCTGAACACAGAAAACCGTGGTATATCGAGTATTTTAGACCGACTGTCATAAATTGAAAATAACTGTCATCAAATCATAATTCTGGACATTGGTGAAATATTTGTTTTGAATTATTAAATGGCCCATCTATATAACGATTTTCTTTTATCAATCACGCCACGGCTGTCCACTCATCTATGCAAATAGAAGACTTAATCTTGCATCTACACTCACAGTGTAGTTGTCGTAAAACATTACCTCATGATGACTGATATCACCTGTACGATTAATTAGCTAAATATAATGTCTCAATAAGAGAATGAATCTGGCAAAGCAATGCATTATGACATGAAATTTATGTAGTATGTCTGTAAAATGTTGTACGATTTCACCAAAAATATTAATATATGTTCAGGTACATAGATGGTAGGTGATGAATCTTCGTCAGGTAGATGAACATATAAATATACATTTTTGGCACTATTCATTATCGCACACTGAAAGTAAAAGTGAAATATATACAGTGGATGCAAAGAGAAAACGTGCTGCTCTGTTATCTGTTATGTCTAGTTGTTATGTCATTACTTGAGCGCACATGCTAATTGTATTATCAACTGTGCAACCACAGCCTGACGGTTGTCAAAGACAGAAACCAGAACGAGAAGTGATAATGAACACATTAACCGAACATTTATTTTCCAATTATCAGGTCGTGGTGCTGTGTTTTCTATTGTTGGTCACATGTTGGCGCAACATTGCCTGTTTACTATATTGTACGCATCTTTACAATATTGTAAAACGATGGTATCGATTTTGTTTTTAGACTTGTTTTAATCAAATCCGACTGCCAGTTATGAACGCCAAAGAAGTGATATCATTTTCTTCATGCAGAACGCGTTTTGTTCACATCTCAGCAGACGACATAATACAGAGGTTAGATTTTCATGAGTCGGATTCTTTACTGGACGTGTGCTGTGGAACAGGGGAGTTAACAAAACTGGTGACTGAAAATGCCAGGATAAAGTCTACTACAGGTTAGAGACGATCAAGTTCAGGGGATGCAGGACTAAAAAAACTGGCAATGTTTACATTCATTCCTAAAATGAATTAAACATTACTATTTCAAGTAAATTGTATTGACATAAATCTATTATAACCTATAAAACTATTAACATTTTGACAGAGATAGTACTGTCTAGACTTAGTGTTTGATATACCAGTAATTTGTTGAATCAACCACCACCTTAAACTAATTTGTTTAACACTTTACGTGGAAGTCCATTGATATTTTATCAAGTCTTTATGTCAAAAGAGACAATGATATGATCTAAATCAAAAAGCTTTACGCTTTAACAAATGCAGTATATTTATGTCCTTATTTTTGCCGGCAATTTGAATATTGCAAATATTTCTCAATCTGAAATAGACCCAGTGCAATTGCAATGTATATATAGAGTGCGATGTATATATAGGTTGTGTCATTTGACCTGCCAAGTGTTCGTTTGTGTCACTTTGTCTTTATTTTTCACATTTTAGCAATTGACATCAATCCGACAATGATAGATATCGCAAAATCTACATACAACGCTGACAATATTGCATATCTTGTTGGTGATGCTGGAACTGCTGAAACATTCAAGTCAGAATGGAAAAACTCGTTCGATAAAGTTTTGGCCTATTATGCTCTGCATTGGATTTCTAACTGGTATGATACCTTAAGATATCTCCACGAATGCTTGAAACCAGGCGGGGTGGGCTATATAAATATGTGTGTCGACGAACCATCAATGTTTACCAATGTAATACAAGAAACTATCTCCGAGTTACCAAGATGGCAAAAATTTGTGAAGGTTTGTAAATTTACAGTAAAATGTTTGGTGATATGGCAATGGGTAATCCTCTAACAGTGACGTATATGACATATTGCTAGGTTTATTAGGTGTAATAATGGTGTAAGCTTGGATGCCTAATACATTTACACAATCATTTAAATCTCAATCAAAATTTACACATCTAAATTGCTTAGTGTTTGATTCGAACTGTTTGTATTTTTTGCATTTATTACGATTACATCAGCTTTAGTTGCATACCTTTTTTATTGTTTAGCTTTGTTTTTCAATAGAGTTGTACCTGTTTTTTTTAAAACAAATAATGATGCATTTGTTGCTCTTATGGGAGCTTCTCTAGAAGGATTTTGTTTGTTGTTCCTTTGGATTTTTTTGGTCATAGCGACGTCGCATGTTCATCCTTCGATGTCGGCTATTCTTATCATTGCAAAGTAGAATTTTCTAAGCTTTGGATTGTTCACCCATGAACAGGCAACGTGGGTTTAGACCGTAGCGAGAAAGGTTAGTTATTTTGTGCCCAACATTTCAGTGCATATGTTTCTTTTGGCACTTTCAAACCTACTGGCTCACTGTCTTTAATGTTCGTTTTCTTCTGCTTTTAACATGTAACTTCGAATTTCTTAATTCTGCAGGCGAGAGTATAAATTATGTTAGAAAAACTAGTTTAAACCTCGTCGTATTTCTGATCAATCACTGCTGATTGGAATAGTGATACCGATTCTACATATTATGGACCACTGTTTATACAAACTTTTCTGTCTGTAAACTTTCTCGGGTATGTGTATGTTTTGTGCTCCGCGAACTTCCTACCACATGTGTCTGTGTGTAGCTGTGAACCCATTTATACGATTACCATGTAAAATACGTCATCTCCAAGCTATGTCTACGTAGGGCAAAAGCACGTTTTGGCGTTTTTATATTTTGAACTTTGGTAGGGTGTGTCATATGCAGCCATGATCCCACATATAGCAACCAGCTTAGATGCTTAATATTTTCAGTAGTTCCAATCATGTTGCTTGATATTGTCTATGGAAAAAAAGAAAATTTCTGTCTCATGATAATGTAATGTAATGCATTAAAATCAGATTTAAGCGAACACTAACAATAGTTTTACCTTAGTTTTTAATTGGTGTAAATGATAATATATCTTAGATGCAAATAACCTCGTGACGTTTTGCTTCTCAAATACTGTATAATTCTCATGCATTGGGTGCTATGACGGAAGATGGAACATTATTTGAAACAAAAACTAATCCAGTTGCTTACAATCTCTCTCTCCCATTACCTGCTTTTAGTAAGCATTTTGTTAATCCCATCAACCCATATTACGATACTCTTGCCAACTATGTTTAACACCACAGGGATTCCAGTATAAAATGTATGCACTACAAGGGAATGCGGAAGATTTTGCTGCAATTCTCAGAAAAGCTGGTTTTGTTGATGTCAAAGTAGAAGTGGATAACAGGTTAAAGTTCTATCAATTTGATAACGATTTGCAAACGAAAAGTAAGTATAACTTACGTGGCACAGTATGATGTCAGTGAGGGGCAGTGAAGTGAAAATAGGATCTAGGAAAATATTTCAACTAAAACTAGATTTTTGTCAAATATCTATCTCAGACAACTCATATCAGACTTGTATGTATATAAGCATTTTTCATCCATGCATAATATTTATATATAATTATCAGAAAGTGTCTATCCGGTGAAAGTACCAACATTCTTGCCCAGATCGGTTTTAGACTCGATTACTCAAACAGTTTATTCTATTGTACTCATGAGTGCTAAAAGAATAATTTTGAGAATAAGAAGATATGAACACATCATTCCTGGTCAAAATAGCCTTTTATTTCCTTCATGTAAATTACAAGTTTGATTTTAGAATTACATCAAGGCGCTGAAGTCTATTGATTGAATATTGAAAACTCGTATTCTACATATTACTATTTTTTGTACGTGATTGATTCAGGTGTCAATTTCACAATTAGTGACTTGTGACGATTCTACCTCTGTGGGACACATTTTTTATCTGCACACACACGGACATCTCATTATGGTAAATTTTAAGGCAACACTGAAAAAATTGAAAAAAACTTGATCAAGGGTTATACAATAATGTAAATAGTGTTTATTTTGTTTTGCCTATTGATGGATATTTTGTATTTATTGCGTCATGAGCTGCCAATTAGTATTTTAGAAAACACAATAAAAGTTTCAGTTTTGTACACTAACATACATTTTTATTCATTGCACCATTAATCACACGAAAGCAGACTAATGGTAATCTGTTTTCAAGGAACAGTGTTTCTATATACAAATTCAATAAGATATAATAATTTATTGGAACGCAAATTAATGATTCTGATTATAAGCCTGTCGATGAAATAGTTGTAAGAGATATGGGAAAATATAAAATATCTATATTTAAACTCAATTATATTAACAACCTTGAAGACATGACGTGTCCCTTCACAAAAATATAACACCTCAACTATATATATGTTCACATTACTAGTATGTCGCCTCTGTTCCATTTCTAGGTTTTATTAAAACCTTTCTCCCTCACCTGGAGTGTATTCCTGACGACCTCAAAGAAGATTTTTTAGAAGATATTTTTCGTCATTCTGATTCGAAAAATGAGAAGACTGAAGATGGAAAAGCAATATGGAAGGTCCCTATTTTAACTGCTATAGTCAGAAAAAAGTAAACTAAATTCATTACACGTTATGCCATGGCTTACATTCAGATTTATTGGCGTTTTGTTGAAATGACAAAATGAGAACTATTAACATTTCTATTTTACATTTAATTTGCGTTGTGTCTTACTGATTTTCTTTATAGAGATTACTGTTTATTTTGAAAAGATCTGTGATTAGATTCAACATTCCTTACTATGTAATCCATATAATCGTTAGCATGTTGTGTAAGGAAGCCTGAGTCAAAACACAACTAAAGGCGTAGGCGATGAGCAATTCATCAGTTAGGTTCCCGTTCTTCTGGTCCGCCATTACACGGTATGCCATGAAAAATGTAAGATTCTAGGCCCATTGGCCCCTGCCCCCCCCCCCGGAATTTTGACCCCCCCCCCCCCAGTCAGTTGACCCCCCGACCTGTTGTCCGGTTCATTTAGCCCCCTCTGTATATTTCCCTCCCGTTCTTCTGGTCCGCCATTACACGGTATGCCATGCAAAATGTAAGATTCTAGGCCCATTGGCCCCTGCCCCCCCCCGGAATTTTGACACCCCCCCCAGTCAGTTGACCCCCCGACCTGTTGTCCGTTTCATTTAGCCCCTCTGTATATTTCCCTCCCGTTTTGTTAAGATTAATAAAATTAAATAAATATTTCAAAATACTAAAATATTATTGGAAGTTTTATTAAAGTAGTAACTCAGAGTCTGAGTGTCGATCAGTAAATTAAGAGCTTTACTCTGGGCATAGTAATAGTGACCTTAGCATGACCTAAACAGATGTGAGTATATTCTAGTGTTTGTTCAAGTTGCAGAGATTTATATTTATTACTAGAAATAAAATATCTCAAATTACAATGAATTGGCACCGGACCGGGGGCAACGGGCCTGCTCCCGGATATTGTATTCTTCTTACATAATCCCTCTAATATTTTAGACGCGTTTATAGGTCCCGGTCATGATTTTCATTTAGTAACTATTTGTTTTATAAAGTTTACAAAAAAAAGTTTGTAGAAAAAATAATTGTATGTACTCTTATAGGTTGTGCGAGTGCTCATCGTATGAATACAGCTTAAAAAATACAAATGGTAAAAGATCTCGTTTGATAGTCTGCGATTGGTTGAAATATGTCCATTATACAGTTAAGACCACCTCAATGGGTTTATTTTCTTTAACATTTCAACGTAAAACACCCGACTATAAATGATTCATTAAGAATTTATATACAGCACTCTTTTGTATGCATTAATATTAGAAACGAGGCTTATAAGTATACAGCACATTTATTAGAAAATTGAAAAAAAAAACTTCATAAATATTTCACAATAATATAGAATTGCCATAAATACAATAGAATAATAAACTAATTTATCTCTGTATTTTTTTGTGAACAATGGTGTTCACAATATACACTGTTATATGTTGTGTTTTAAAGTTTGTAATAGTGCTATCAGTTGAAACAGTTGTTAAAAAACAAATGTGTCAATTTATTTATTTATAAACGTGGAATGTCACACCACTGGAAGTGGTTTTCAAGCGTTGAAAGTGCGAATTCAGCTCACTAGACTCCCTGTAGGTAGTGATATAAAATAAGTGCACTAGTATTATTAAACGAACAGGGTTAAATAAAGTCAGAAACAGCTTATTTTGGGAAAGGTACTTCCCAGTATTCAAATAAATTAATCGGCAGTTTTAGCATGTTTTTTTTTTATTTTACAAAGGGCAAACTAAACATTCGGAAAATACCATTGGCAACCATAACTCCGGCGCATTGACACTCTCGAACTTGACAATATTAACTCTCAGACCACTAAGCAAATAGATGGAAATACCAGTAACATCACATGAAGACTGATGACCAGGATAGCTGTATTTAGTGTTCATTTCTATGCAATTGCAATTCTCAATTTCTATGTTTAAAATCAAATTGCCGGTGTGGACGGCGACATATTTTTTGGGTTTTTGTATATACCGCATTTTGTATATACCAGTCTGACACTGATAAGTAAACGGTCTGGGACATAGTCAACATGGGACTCAGAATAACAGGTAAGATCTGACGTAGGTTTCACCATACAGCGTTAAATTCACAATTTTATGTTTCCGAAAAATCAGATATTTATGCTGAAGAACAAAGTATACAAGGACTGGAAACTGTCATGTACATTGTGTAGTCAAATCAGTAAGCAGAATACACTTTGGATATTATGGATGCTTTGGTACATAGATACATGAAAATGTAAAACAAAATGAAAACCTGTAGCCCCTGTATGGCAAGTTGACAATGCCTAATATTACTAAACCGTTTGTTTTAAATCTCATTAAAATCTCAACTCTGATGAAAAAAAAACAAGTTTCTGCTACTCAACGCGAAAACCAATCATCGCGAAAGCCACTCACCACGAGGCTACTAGTCCTAATAACAGTATTGTGAAAAACATGTGACTAGTACTTTTTAGTGTTGTATTGTTTGAAATGCCTACATTGAACTTTGCACATCAAATTAACAACATCAAGAAGGATTCAAAAGGTCATTAGGTCCATGTCCCTGTGCTTCAGACAAACATATCAAACCCACCAGTAGCCCGAATTTGAAACTAAGCTCAAGTTTATCCTGTGTAAATACAAATAACATTTATGGCCAAACTATTACGGTTTTTATGGGATGGGGCCTCACTAAGACCAGGAAGTTTTGCTTGAAAGCCAGTGTTGGACAACTATGCTAAGTATTTCTAACAAAACTTCAAGTGGGCCTTTGCATCTAGTATGAATTATGCAATATATCTGTCTGTTTATGCGGTAAATTGCTTCAAGTAGTTGGACTAAAGACAGTTTCGTCGTCTATGTCATCACAGCCTTGTGTTTATAGGGCAAAGATCAACTTGGTCAAACACAGATTCTTGACCTGGTTTCCAGGCAAGTCTAATTTGTCTGTATTGATGATTATAGACAAACTGAAATACAAAATTGACAATCCATTGCATATGGCTTGGATCCTACACAGATTAAAGTTGCATATCAAACACACACTTTATAATTGGTCCAGTGAACCATGTACGAACCGTCGTCAATAGCAACATAGAGGTACAATGATCAAAGAAATTTCCGAAACTACTCGATCATTTTGACTTTAGAACTAAACGTGAACATTATTGACGCAATCAAAGACGTGCTGAACAGGAAGTCCATTTTGGGCTACTGACATTGTCAAATTCAGGAGAGTAGAGGAACATTTATACAGGAGATGTTCCAGTAGGAAACCATTAAAATTGATCGAATGGCATATCAAAATCCTTTACTGGAACAGATCATTTTCCACAATCACCAAAATAACAACGTAGCTATGTTTCTAGGCATACAATGAACTCTAAAAAAATCGAGTCTTATCGCCCTTGTATTTCCGAGCAATAAAAGGTCGAGGCCAAAACACAACTGAATTTCGCCCAATCTTTCTAGTGATTAGATAGACTACATGTATTTTATTAAGAGTTGTCCGGGAACCAAAATTTGGGATGTGAATCACTCCGGCAAAAAAAATTACCTATAAATTATAGGTACATGTAGATATTCTATCACTTTGGATTAGCAATTAATTTTGGTATTAAACCTGTAATTTGGTCGAATCTCGAAATTATCTGCTGCACATTTAGCGACCACCACCAGAGAGTGTCCAATGCACAACGCCCTCTCGCACTTGCAGTAGGTAAACTTTCAAATGTCCATCCATATTAATCGTCACCATTAAGCCAGACAATAACTCCCGGTGTAGGGCTTCCCCCTTTTAGGAGAACTGCAGTTGTCAGACAGGAAAGATGAAATGCATAAGCATGTTTTGTATAGCCAGTTTGTCGAATGTTGTTGCTTGTGTAATCTTTGCTTGTGTAATCTTTGCTTGGGTAATCCGGTCCATGACTGTTACTGTCACGATAAATCACGATTTGAAAGCCTAACAGTGTGACCTGAATAGTATTCCTCTCCTTCAGCTCCTGACCCTCATGGATAAATTTAATATATATAACTCAAAGCAATCGATATGATGATATAAAATGATTGAAACTGAAAAACAGTACAATATATCTATGATATTTAGAACTACAACATTATAGTAACCATAGTGTAAGCACCATTGAACACACAGTTCTCATCAATAGGCAGAAGTTAGAAGCAGACTGTCAACAACAACATGTTTTGTTTTTAATTTAAAGAGAAAGAAACTATAAGCTATGTAATTTGCTAAAGTTTCACAGATACATATTATATCAAATAATTACCGGAGCATAATGCTGCAAGCACACAGTATTTGATCTCAATATGGACAATCTACGTTGTTTCTGCGTACAATAGTGAACCATTTGTCATGGTGTTCAAGTTTCTAATTGTTGGCATGTCATTTACTTCAATATGCATAAACACGGCCACAGATCGTGACTATAGATTGATCTCGTCAATATAAACACTCTAGTTTCTTCACTGCAGCAGTGTAAAAAGGTAGCTTTAGCACGAGACTATGTGTTCCATTGTGCTATGCCTGGTGATGCATGCCCGGTGCAATGCATGATAATGAGGTCAAGCATACACAATGTGTATCAAATATGCTAATAATGACAATTACTCAAAAGCATTGATCATAAAACATCAGGACCACACAGATTGTCTATTGTGGTGACTAGACTTAAAACGCTTTGTATCAGACTAAACTGATCACTATATTTAACAAGCCATTCGCTTTTTATACTAAAAGAATTTCTGTATGAACCAACAAATATTCTCTTATTGAGGGCACATGGTGCTACCTACTTATAGACATAGGCAAATGCTCACCGAAGTTATCATTATGATTGCCAATGGTCTTTTCCCAATGTTTAGTTTGCCCTTTGTAAAATTAAAAAAAAAAACATGCTAAAACTGCCGTTTAATTTATTTAAATACTGGGGATTAACTTTCCCACAATAAGCTGTTTCTGACTTTATTTAACCCTGTTCGTTTAATAATACTAGTGCACTTATTTTATATCACTACCTACAGGAAGTCTAGTGAGCTGAATTCGCACTTTCAATGATTGAAAACCACTTCCAGTGGTGGGACCTTCCACGTTTAAAAATAAATAAATTGACACATTTGTTTTTAACAAGTGTTTCAACTGATAGCATTATTACAAACTTCAACATATAACATTGTATATTTTGACCACCATGCATGGTTCACAAACAAATATGACATATTAGCGAGTGAAATTAGTTTATTATTCTATTGTATTAATGGCAATTCTATATGATTGTGAAATATTTATATAGTTTTTATGAATCATGTATAGTCGAGTGTTTTACGTTGAAAGATTACAGAATCTTCAACAAATCGCAGACTATCAAACGGGATCTTTTACCATTTGTATTCATTCTTAAGCTGTATTCATACAATTAGCATTCGCACAACCTATAACAAACTTTTGTTTTGTAAACTTTATAAAACAAGTGGTTACTAAATGAAAATCATGACCGGTACCTATAAATGCGTTTAAAGTGAAACAGAGATCATGTAAGAAGAATACAATATCCGGGAGCAGGCCCATTGGCCCCAGCCCGTTGTCCCCCAGTCCATAGCCAATTCATGGTAATTTGAGATATTTTTTTCTAATAATAAATATAAACCTCTGCAACTCATACAACTTCTAGTATATACTCGCATCTATTTCACAAAAAATGCCCAGGTCACTATTACTATGCCCAGAGTAAAGCTCGGAATTTACTGATCAACACTCAGACTCAGAGTTACTACTTTAAAACTTCCAATAATATTTTAGTATTTTGAAATATTTATTTCAAGAAGGAGGGTCGATACCTGCGCACGCGCATGAGTTATGTCCTAAGCGACGATAACAACACATGCTTAAAAACACAAAGGCTCATGGGTAGATGTTTGTAAGCAATGACACGGTATGGCCAACTGACGCATGCGCAGGGGACGACCTCCCGCTTTAATTTTATGAATTTTAACAAAACGGGAGGAAATATACAGGGGGAAAATGACCCAGGGAGCAATGGGCATAAAATCTTACAATATCGATTACATTTTTTATGGCATATTGTGTAATGACGGAACAGAAGAACGAGAACCTAACTGTTGAATTGCTCAGCGTACACGCCAAGTCCTTTAGTTGTGTTTTGACTTCCTGGCTTACTTGCATAACATGTTGACGATTACATGGATCACATAGTAAGGAATGTTGAATCTAATCACATATATTTCAAAAATAAACAGTAATCTCTAACGAAAATCAGGAAGACCCAACGCAAATTATATGTAAAAAAGCATTGCTAAATAGTTCTCATTTTGTCATTTCAACAAAACGCTAATAAGGATTCAATTTTGAATGTAAGCCATTAGTTCACTTTTTTCTGACTATAGCAGTTAAAACTGGGCCTTTCCATATTGCTTTTCCATCTTCAGTCTTCTCATATTTCGAATCAGAATGAAGAAAAATACCTTTTTTGAGGTCGTCAGGTATACACTCCAGGTGAGGGAGAAAGGTTTTAATAAAACCTAGAAATGGAACAGAGGCGACATACTAGTAATGTGAATATATATATAGTTGATGTGTTATATTTTTGTGAAGGGACACGTCATGTCTTCAAGGTTGTTAATAGAATTGAGTTTAAATAAAGATATTTTATATTATCCCATATCACAACTATTTCATCAACAGGCTCATAATCAGAATCATTAATGTGCGTTTCAATAGAAACACTGTTTTTTTGAAAACAGATTACCATTAGTCTGTTTTCATGTGATTAATGGTGGAATGAATATGATTGAATGTTAATGTACAAAACTGAAACTTCTATTGTGCTTTCTAAAATACTGATTGGAAGCTCATGACGCAATAAATACAAAATATCCATTAATTAGCAAAACAAAATGAATACTATTTATGTTAATGTATAACCCTTGATCAAGTGTTTTCAACAGTTTTTTTCAGTGTTACCTTAAAATTGACCATAATGAGATGACCGTGTGTGTGCAGATAACAAACGTGTAACACAGATGTAGAATCATCACAAGTCACTAATTGTGAAATTGACATCTGAATCAACCACGTACAAAAAGTAGTAATATGTGGAATACGAGTTTTCAATATTCAATCAATGTAATTCTAAAATCAAACTTGTAGTTTACATGAAGGAAATAAAAGGCTATTTAGTCCAGGAATGATGTGATCATATCTTCTTATTCTCAAAATTATTCTTGCAGCACACATAAGTACAATGGAATAAACTGTTTGAATAATCGAGTCTAAAACCGATCTGTGCAAGCATGTTGGTACTTTCACTGGATAGACACATCTCTGATAATTATATATAATTATTATGCGTAGGTGAAAAATGCTTATACACACACAAGTCTGACATGAGTTGTCTGAGATAGATATTTGACAAACAAGTTTTAGTTGAAATATTTTTCTTAGATCCTATTTTTCACTTCACTGACCCTCACTAACATTATACTTTGCTACGTAAGTTATACTTATTTTTTGTTTGCAAATTATTATCAAATGTGTAGAACTTTAACGTGTTATCCACTTCTACTTTGACATCAACAAAACCAGCTTTTCTGAGAATTGCAGCAAAATCTTCCGCATTCCCTTGTAGTGCATACATTTTATACTGGAATCCATGTGGTGTTAAACATAGTTGGAAAGAGTATCGTAATATGGGTTGATGAAATTAACAAAATGCTTATTAAAAACAGGCAATGTGAGAGTAAGAAATTGAAAGCAACTCGATTAGGTTTTGTTCTTCAAATAATGTTCCATCTTCCGTTATAGCACTGAATGCATGAGAATTATACAGTATTTGAAGGGCAAAACGTCCCGAGGTTATTTGCATCTAAATATATTATCATCTACACCAATTAAAAACTAAGGTAACACTATTGTCAGGGTTCGCTAAAATCTTACATTACAGTATCATAGACAAAAATATACACCTACCCCGGAGATTGGTTCCACACTGTGAGAGACAGAAACGTTTGTATAAACAGTGGTCCATAATATGCAGAATCGGTATCACTATTACAATCAGCAGTGATTGAAATACGGCGAAATTTAAACTAGTTTTTCTAAGTAATTAAAACATAATTTATACTCTCGCCTGCAGAATTAAGAAATTCGAAGTTACATGTTGAAAGCAAAAGAAAACGAACATTAAAGACAGTGAGCCAGTAAGGTTGAAAGTGCCAAAAGAAACATATGCACTGAAATGTTAGGCACAAAATAACTAACCTTTTCGCTACGGTCTAAAACCACGTTGTCTGTTTATGGGTGAACAATCCAAAGCTTATAAAATTCTACTTTGCAATGATAAGAATAGCCGATATTGAAGAATGAAAAAGCGACGTCGCTATGACCAAAAAAAGCGAAAGGAATAACAAACAAAATTCTTCTAGCGATGCTCCCATAAAGAGCAATAAATGCATCATTATTTGTTTGCAAATAAACCAGATACAACTCTATTGAAAAACAAAGCTAAAAAAATTTAAAAAAACGGTATGCAACCAAAGCAGTTCGAATCAAACACTAAGCAATTTAGATGTGTAAATTTTGATTGAAATTTAAATGATTTTGTAAATGTATTAGGCATCCATGCTTACACTATTATTACACCAAATAAAACTAGCAATATGTCATGTACGTCACTGTTAGAGGATTACCCGTGGCCATATCATCAAACATTTTACTGTAAATTTACAATCCTTCACAAATTGTTGCCAAATTGGTAACTCAGGACAGACTCTTGTATTACATTGACAAACATTGATGTTTCGTCGACTGACATATTTATATAACCCTCCCCGCCTGGTTTTAAACATTCGTGGAGATATCTTAAGGTATCTTACCAGTTAGAAATCTAATGCAGAGTATAGTAGGCCAAAACTTGATCGAATGAGTTTTCCATTCTGACTTGAATGTTTCAGCAGTACCAGCATCGATATCTATCATTGTCGGATTGATGTCAATTGATAAAATGGGTAAAAGAGTATATCACTAAGGGGACATTATGTGATTGCAATATCGAATCTGCAAGTGATGATAACTTAAATTAAATGTGAGAGCGCTTGCCCGTTTGAATGTTAGCTAGCAGAAAAAATACAGTTATTTACATGGTGTAAAACATTTCATTTACACTTATAGATTATTGTATTGTAGTTAATAAAGTAACATAAACAAATACTTGACAGGTCAAATGACACAACTTAAATATACGTAGCACTCAATATATACATTGCAATTGCACTGGGTCTATTTCAGATTGAGAAATATTTGCAATATTCAAATTGCCGACAAAAACAACAACAGAAGGACAAGAACATACTGCATTTGTTCACGTAAAGTTCTTTGATTTAGATCATATAATTGTCTCTATTGACATAAAGACTTGGTAATATCAATGAACTTCCACAGAAAGTGTTAAACAAATTGGTTTAAGGCGGTGGTTGATTCATCTAGTCTAGACAATACTACCTCTGTCAAAATGTTAATAGTTTCTTAGGTTTATGTCAATACAATTTACTTTAATGAAATGGTAATGTTTAAATCATGTTAAGAATGAATGTAAACGTTGCCAGTTTTTACATTAGTTCTGCATCCCCTGAACTTGATCGTATCTATTCTGTAGTAGACTTTATCCTGGAATTTTCAGTCCCTAGTTTTGTTAACTGCCCTGTTCCACAGCACACGTCCAGTAAAGTATCCGACTCTTGAAAATCCAGCTTTTGTATTATGTCGTCTGCTGAGATGTGAACAAAACGCGTTCTGTATGAAGAAAATGATATCACATCTTTGGCGTTCATGACTGGCAGTCTGGATTTTATTATCACAGGTCTAAAAACAAAATCGATACAATCGTTTTACAATATTGTAAATATGCGTACAATATAGTAAACATGCAATGTTGCGCCAACATGTGACCAACAATAGAAAACACAGCACCACGACCTGATAATTGGGGGAAAAAACCTGTTTGGTTAATGTGTTCATTGTCACTTCTCACCTTGATCGTTCTGGTTTCTGTCTTTGACAGCGGCCAGGCTGTGGTTGCACAGTTGATAAATACAATTAGCATGTGCGCTCAAGTAATGGCATAACAACTAGACACAACAGATAACAGATCAGCACGTTTTCTCTTTGCATTCACTGTATATATTTCACTTGTACTTTCAGTGTGCAATTATGAATAGTGCCAAAAATATATGTATATTTATATGTACTTATTAGGGTTACGTTTATCTACCTGATGAAGATTCATCACCTACCATCTATGTACCTGAACATATATTAATATTTTTGGTGAAATCGTACACCATTTCCCAGACATAATACATAAATTTCATGGCATAATACATTGGTGTGCCAGATTCATTCTCGTATTGAGACATTATCTTTAGCTAATTAATCGTACAGGTGATATCAGTCATCATGAGGTAATGTTTTACGACAACTACACTGTGAGTGTAGATGCAAGATTAAGTCTTCTATTTGCATAGATGAGTGGACAGCCGTGGCGTGATTGATAAAAGAAAATCGTTATATAGATGGGCCATTATGGATCAAAATTTATAGTTGTACATTTATTAATTCAAAACAAATATTTCACCAATGTGCAGAATTATGATTAGATGAAAGTTATTTTCAATTTATGCAAGTCGGTCTAAAATACTCGTTATACCACGGTTTTCTGTGTTCAAAAGTAGGTCCCAAAACGTTTCACCATTGTGTTGAATAGTACATACAAAAACAAGTGAAAATGCTTAAATAATAATTATGCAATTTAAGTAATTAACTATAAACCCAAAACATTATATTACATTATATTGTTGCAATTTGTATTTATGAACAAAGACTCATTGAAATAAGATAAGTGCTTGCAATATTGATGGAGTTATTATTATGCAAATCGGGTAATTAATATACAAATATTTAATGTAAAATAATAAAGTTTGTGCAGTGTCCTAGAAAATCGAATGTACAAATTTTCATTGAAATCTGATTATGCAAAATCCAAAAAATACGAATTATTTTGCTAATTAGATAATTAATATGCACAGGTGGTTTTTCTACATTTTGCAACGTTTTTGAGTGATAACAATGCATATATTTAATCCTGATTATTAATGTTTCTGGTCACAAACGTAAATCCTTAAATCATGTTTGTGTTGCATGCCAAAGGGCGGTGTTTTGAGTTCGTGGTTTATAGCGAAACATTCGCAATGTTGTATTTGGCTGTAGGTAAATGGTAAACATACAGTGTCGATTCTCTTCTTGTCAGAAACAGAATGATAGAACCTTATATGAACGTTCATATGTGACCAAATGATGTGGATGTCCGATCTCGTAGGTATTACCGAAAGCAGTTTTCATTTGTTTGGCTATAAATCACAGAAGAAGAACTGATTGACCTATCTTAAGTGACTTGCTGTGTAATATATATATATATATATATATATATATATATATATATATATATATATATATATATATCTTTATTTCGTACTGTCGCCATTGGCCTTATGTACAGATACAAATAAATACATAATAAATTAGATTGGAATGGTCGCTGAAACAAGTAAAGAAAAACAAATATAAAATCATAATACATAACATTTGCATAATTAAGTGTTCTCTTCAAGCATAAGTTGACGTACTTGAAAACTATAAAATATAAATTTACCAAGGTTTAATTGTATATATGGGGTTTGATTCTGAAATAATGAAATAAACTTTATCTATGTAGGTGGGGAGTAGTAATACTGTGCAATAAACTTCAACCTTAGGGAGTTATATTTGGGACAAACTAATGTAAAGTGGTATTCGTCCTCAATTACATTACAGCCAAAAGGACACAACCTCTGGTTACGTGGAGTACCACTGGCCCCACCCTTTTCAATTTGTAGTACATGGGACGAGATCCTAAATCTACATAAAGCATTTCTGTATATTGCATAAGACTGACCAATATTTGTAAGATATTTCTCACATGTTAATTCATGTTTCACCTTACAATAAGTTACTAGTTATTAATTTCAGAGCTCCAATCTTGTCTGGAAATATCAAAGCACCTCTGTTTAAATAGTTCCAGGAATGCAATTGAACTACTTACATATTAGTCGATCCAAATATGTCCAAAACCATATTTATAGAGAAGATTTTAACTGTCAAAGCCCAACAGATAGTACCTGCTTTTTTATTAAGTTGAAATTTATATGATTCTTTTAAAATATGTGGAGAAACATCACGTATTAGTTTTAACCAAAAACGAATAATTTCAACATTTACATACACTCTAAGATAATGCCGACCCAATTCTCCCCTAACAGCGGAATTAGTGGCAACCAAACTAACACTTAGTAAAAATTTGCAAAATGTATTGTGTACTCTCTCCACATCATTAATATCAGAATGTGTGCCCCAAATAGCACTACCGTAGGGGAGAATTGGGAGGATTTTACAATAAAATATACGAAAAGCAACATCAGGCGGCACACCACCCAGATTCTCTAACTTTTTTTCCAAACAAAAAAGTGCTTTACTAGCCTGTTGAGAAACATATTTTTGTGCCTGGTACCACTTTCCAGAACTGGAAAGTATAACCCCAAAATAATTATATTTTGAAACAGTTTCAATGCTTTTACCCTTCCAAAACCATTTTTCACTGTTTTTTAAACGACCCCCTTTCCGAAAAACAATAATTTTAGTTTTCTTAAGGTTCACTGTAAGTCTCCACTTTGAACAATAGTCTGCCAAATTATTCAATAATCGTTGTAAACGAATAGGTGTACTGTCATGAATTTGTTTTTGCGTATCTGTTGACCGACTTAATTAGTTGATTATTAGCGAATTGCTGTGTTATGTCTGTCATCGTTTAGGCCTATTTGAAGTTTTGGACGGAACTTGGCTCAGTGATTTGGAACTAATTACCAGATAACCGTCGCGATTCTGACAGTTTATATTCATAGTTATTAATGTAGTGAACGATTAATCAAAAGATATGACGTATTCAGTACTTAGTGTGATTGGCTTTATGATTGAAGGTTACGCCCTAGAGTCTTTTTACTGCTTTGTAATTGGTTAGAGTTGTGAAAATGAATAAAGAGAGTTTGAGTTGGTCTTGGCGAATACTCCACGAGTCGTGGTGCAGTCCTGGAGAGTCGAGAGGCAGTCCTGGAGAGTCTTGGGACGAGTGTTGACGCAGTCTAAGAGAGTCTTGGGTCAGCCTTGTGATAGTCTTGGGGACTTTTCCCCAGGGCGCTGTGTCTTATAGAGTGCTCGATTGACCGACTAAGACGAGAGCTGAAACGTATTTCTTTGTGTGCGTCTTATTTGACTGTAAAGTATAAGTGACTTTCCCGATCCCGTACCTCAAGGGGACGCGATAGAGAGACGAGACGAGATTTCCCCCTGACAAGTGTGGAGAACCCAGAGAAAGAAGATTTACCCCTGATACGTTTTGGATGAACCCGGGCAGGTGTTTAACGCATATTGACATCCTGTGAAGAAAGTGAAATGGCGAAGGTGTGTCTTTCTTGCGAACCGAACTAACTGGCTTGATGGCAGAGACGAAACCGCGCTTGACGACTAACGCCTTTACCAGTATGGCACCGATGCACAACACTGAAGAGATGAAGACTTCTGAACCCCTTATGAAGGACGAGTATCGCATAGGACTGTATAATTAAGAATTGTGCGACATTAAAGACAAGATGAAGTGAAAGAACGACCCGGACTAACGCGACGACAAGAGAGGAGACGCTTATAGACTTTGATTCGAACTTTAGCTATCTGTTTATTGCTTATTGAACCGCTGGTTGGACACTGTAACTGACGCTGTATAACTCAGGACGTTGAACCCTTTTCCAGAACCCTAACCCTATTGCTCAGTAATGTAATGTATTGCTTGCTTTTTCCTATCGTTTTTACCGTTTTTTTGTGATGTTGAATTGTATGTACGTGAGCGCCCAGATCTTTGTTTTGAACTGATATTTGGTGACGTGCGAGGTCCTTTATAACGATTTAAGCGCGCCTCAGTGGACAAGTATTTGCAACACAGTGTTTTGAGTTTTGTGAAGTTTTATGGAGTTTTAATGAGTTTATGAGTACGGATTATGATGGGGAAAGTAATGCCCTAATGAGTTTTTCAGAGTTTTTTTTAAGAGTTTTGAGATTTGTCAATGTACAGAGATATCGACGTTTTAAGAGTTGTTTTTGTTTATGTGTTGTTTCCGAAATACTTCTGACGCTTTTTTGAGTTGAGAGCACTTTGTAACGTTTTTTTAATGTCTTTTGGGGATGGGAGTTTGGTGCGCTTATACACGTATTGTTTGATAACGCAAGCTTTTGTTCATGATTGACAGGTTTATATGTAATTCAGTAGTTTCTATCGTTTTAGCATTTCCCGTCTTTTTGCCAGAGGAGTAATGTGTTATAATAGCTCTATCTTTGCATTCCGTTACCACGCCGTATGACTTTTGTTTAGATTAACGACTTTTGAGTTCAGTTGAAGTTTATAAGCGTATATGACAGGAGTTTGATTAATAGCTTTTTATTCATTGTTTATTAGTTACCGCTTTGCAATGCTTTAACCGAGAGACGCATCCCTGGTAATCACGTGATCGTGCTGTCGACGGCCGCGATTGGCCGATCGCTTGGTTACACCGCCACGCCTTAGTTTTTTTGACCTTTTGATATAGAGTTTGTAACGTTTAGTAACTGAGACAGTGCAGCGAAGGGTTACCTCAGCGAACTGTTTGAGAAAAGCGGGCCTATTGGTAGCCTTTCCCTTGTTTTTTGATTTATAACCGTTAATATTTGAGACTTTATAACCATTCTATTTAGACTTTATAATCATTGTACTTAATTAGTGTGTTTTACTCTTTTTGATTTATACCTTTTATTAGTATTGTATTTAACCCTATGACGATGAGTGGCTGACGGTATCTTTGATTTATGAACGTGTAATGCCGGGAGGCACAATCTCAGTTTGGGTGAAGGGATGTGTCATGAATTTGTTTTTGCGTATCTGTTGACCGACTTAATTAGTTGATTATTAGCGAATTGCTGTGTTATGTCTGTCATCGTTTAGGCCTATTTGAAGTTTTGGACGAAACTTGGCTCAGTGATTTGGAACTAATTACCAGATAACCGTCGCGATTCTGACAGTTTATATTCATAGTTATTAATGTAGTGAACGATCAATCAAAAGATATGACGTATTCAGTACTTAGTGTGATTGGCTTTATGATTGAAGGTTACGCCCTAGAGTCTTTTTGCTGCTTTGTAATTGGTTAGAGTTGTGAAAATGAATAAAGAGAGTTTGAGTTGGTCTTGGCGAATACTCCACGACAGACGCAGTTGTGGTGCAGTCCTTGAGAGTCGAGAGGCAGTCCTGGAGAGTCTTGGGACGAGTGTTGACGCAGTCTAAGAGAGTCTTGGGTCAGCCTTGTGATAGTCTTGGGGACTTTTCCCCAGGGCGCTGTGTCTTATAGAGTGCTCGATTGACCGACTAAGATGAGAGCTGAAACGTATTTCTTTATGTGCGTCTTATTTGACTGTAAAGTATAAGTGACTTTCCCGATCCCGTACCTCAAGGGGACGCGATAGAGAGACGAGACGAGATTTCCCCCTGACAAGTGTGGAGAACCCAGAGAGAGATTTTCCCCCTGACAGTACTACTAAACAGAGCCAGGTCATCTGCATACAATAGGTAACACAATTTCAAAGCACACAGGTAAACTACAGTTTCATGACCTCGTTGAAAAGCTTTATGAAGATCATTAATGTAGAAACAAAATAAAAGAGGTGACTTTATGGTTTGTATAGTTGAATGTGGTTTAAATTGTTTAAATATGTCATGTAGTCAAGCCTGCCACACAATTTAGAACTCCCTAAATGCTTCAATACAATATATTTTTCATTTGTTCTATTTGTTGAATATTAAATATACTGGCTTCAACTGTACTTGAATCTGTGCAACCAATGGATGAAAATGATAATCGGGACAGCGTATCTCGTTTGCATGAACTTCAGACAATTTATATTCAATAATATAGGTATATGCATATAATTAAATTGCTCAACGTTGTAACATCGCTGCAGCCAAAGCAGAAATAACGGATTTGGACCCAAGGATTTAGTCAATGGTTGATGATCGGTAACCAAGTAAATTCTCTTCCATGAGAATATTGATGGAATTTCTTGAGTGCCTTTTTTTCATTCCGGGCATAGTTGATAGTGTTCTAAAACAAAGTCGATTGTTTTGTTTTTCTTACCATCAGGCATGATATGTGAAATTACCTCATTAACATCATAAGGAGAAGAGTTACAGGCAAGCTTCAATGATGAATCTTCGTGATAATGTGCAGACAACTGAACTACTTGCAACATTGGATTGACTGTAGCTTTGTAATCCCTGAATTCGTAAATTACCATTGGGTTCAGACACTTGCACTAATGGATATCAGTTTCTACCGCACCTTGCAAAGAATACGGTACTGGCCTTGACTTGAAGAACTTCATGGTTGCATCAGATTCAACATCCAACTCTAATCTGACGTATTTGATTGTTCTTTACTCGCCACGAATTATTAGTACTGCTCTAGTAACTATGCTTTCACTGTCTTGATTTTATAGGTAAGTTTTGGAAACGTATTTACCCCGAAAACCTTTCTTATTCGGCGGATGTTGTTTAAACAGACTGTTTTGAGCGACAACCAGCTGCGATATATACCCCTTTTCTTGAATTTTCGACTTTCTTGTTCTCTATACTAACACTGTATCCACATCGAAAACACGTGTTTGAGTTGAACTGCATGCATTGTCGCACCATTTCCACTCACGTCTAACTCGCGAGCTTGTTTACTGTCAGTTTCATAATTCTTCAATTTAAATTTCAAAAGCAAGTGCAAGAGCCGTTACATAAACGTTACCTGAACCATTTAATTACTCGGCGTATCCACCAAGTCCAATAGCAGCATAAGTTGAATCGAATTACACAAATGCAGATTCCTCCGATTTTATGCCGCAGTAATCTCGAACAGAACATTAGAGATCTATGAAACGAAAATAATATGTTCAATAATAATGCTAAACAGTTAGTCGTATGTCAGCCATCTCGGTATCCGATAGACAACTTCTTGTGTTACATTTACAACTAATGCAGGTTCATCTATTGTTATATTTATATAGCCCTTCTGCCTGGTTTCAAACATTCGTAGAGATATTTTAAAGTATCAGGCCAGTTAGGAATCTATAATAGAGCAAAATAGGCCAACACTTTATCGAACGAGTTTTTCCATTCTAACTTCAATGTCTCAGCAGCTCCGACATCACCAACCACATATGCAATATTGTCAGCGTTGTCTATCATATTCGGGTTGATGTCGATTGCTGAAATGGGTATAAAGAGAGATTATTATTTTGATGGGCAATACCATAAATTCGGGGGCAGAACTTGATTCAAAACTTTTTCTACAGAATGTGCAAGAAGTAAAAACCGTTTTAACAAAATGATAGAAAAATAACAAAGAACTAATAATAACAAATTTCAATCATACTACTAATTAAATAATCGTGAATAGTACTTCAAAAGTTCAAGGGGTAAAAAAGAAACTACAGTTATTGACAATCACAAGAAATTGCACTAGAAAAACAATCGTAGAGGGTGAAAGTGGAGACTTTCTAGACATTATATCTTGTTTCCAATGATGAGAATGGTGAATGACACTAACAGATTATATGTGTACTGAATATTCTCTATTGGAACTGTTATATCAATACACGAATATGGTGTGTATTGTATAATCTATATTATATTTGCGTAAGATGGCGTGGTGTCTTGATAGCTGGCATATAGAACATTAAGTCCAGGAATTGCGATAGATTTACAATAATACAATCATGTTTTAGACATTTCTAATTTTGACATCAGTCCTACATTTTCATTTCATTATTAATACCCCTTGTTATGTAACAATTATAACATTTGCATGATTTTCTGACAGTCACACGCATACTTTGACTTATTAAACTGGGCTCGATCATCATCATTCATTCGAAAGACCAATGGAAACGTGTCCCATTTACAGAGAGATTTGCTATATGTGAGGGTGTTTGGCTGATTCGCAAAGTTTGCTTCAATCAACGATGAATACATTTGAGTACATAAGGACATTGAGTCTGTCATTGGTCATGACTGGGCATATAGTCTACCTGAAGTTCGATAACTGTAGCATTTTAATTATTTTTCGGCTCTCTTCCATGTTTATTTTGTCGCGGATTTTACCATATAATCAAGCTATGGTTCTTAAGTCATTGCCGGCCATTGATGTTTATTTGTTACAATCAAAATACGTCAGAAAGTGAAATGAAGCTGAAATTCAGTTGCCTGTCGCAACGATTACCATTTGCGTAGTCAACCTTATGTTGAAAAAGAGCTATATAATCTATCGCAGGGGCTGTGGCACGAAATTTTGCATAGCGAGCGACATCTGCTCACCAACCTCGCGAAGAAGGCGCAACATTACTAGCGGGTCCGGGGGCATGCTCCCCCTTAAAAAATTGAAATCTAGACCCTCTCTGAAACGCTATTTCCTGCATTTTTAGGTGCAAATTTTGCTCACACAAAGGGTTTCAGCTTGATTTTGGAGGGGCGACGCCCCCCAACATTTTTTCGAGAGGGCGACCGCCCCTCTGCCCCCTTGCCGCCGCCACTGTATTGCGATGTTAATTATTTGTATTTTTACGAAACGTAAATCATTCGCCTACATGCTGCATGGGAAGGGGCGTATACTCCTGTGTTATTTCGAATTGGATTGAAAACCAAACCTATTAAATGGAATTCACACCTCCATTATTCCAAATTATGTGTAGAGGCAATTTATTAATAACTGTTTATGTGTTCCTTCTTGTTGTATAAAATCTAACCTCCCCAGATTAAATTACGCAATAAATAGATTTGAGGATTCAAGTGAAAAACAAATCCACACAACACATAAAATGTGTATCAGAGCCCTCCGCGGTGGTCTGACTGACATGTCGCCATTTCACTTATTTCATCTTATCGATGTCACCGACATTATTCCGACTATCGCTCGGCTGTCTATATGTAGACGTTTGTCTTGTATGCAAGTTACTGAATCACTAACAGTTTAAATGTCCCTAAATAAACCATAATATGTGCTTCTGTTCTGTTAAGGAGTTTCTACTCTGCTTACTAATCTGCGGGTTTTTTAGGATTAGACTTATTTTTCGTACTATTGCATAACTCCTTACGATTTCAATCCGGTCGCAATCCGGCAGTTTTGCTAATGACTTTGGGTTCTCGTGTTTAACAACAGCCGGATGCCGTAGTTGTACTAAACTAATTCGGCTTCATTCTTTTCAGAAATCTTTGTTAACAGGCAATACGTCATTGTAAAGGGCAACACTTACCGCAAGGTTAGAATACACTGACATTTACACGAGTTAGCCAGGTGATGCGTAGCCAGAACGTAAGGCGAGCTTACTCCTGATCGTTCCGACTTTAATAATAAGTATTTTGCAATTCAAACTGACTGACAACGACAAAACAATACATTGAGTTATTACCAGCTTCATTTCGTGGTTAATTTTCAAACCATCAAACCAAAAATACCATCGACTGTCATTCATTGAAAAATGGGTAAATGGACCGAATTTGATGGGTCATGCGAAGTCTGGTGATCCCGATTTATTTTAAATAATCCATCACTGGGACATAAAGGATGGTTTTCGTACTTTTTGGTCTGTTGTCGTCTGGTCTAGACGCACACTTTTCTAGACGACCGGCGAATACTGTAAAATACTTTATTTTAGCTGGAATTAATTTTCACTGAAAAGACTTTTTGGTTGTTTGTATGGAATTTATCTCACTGATTTTTGGCGAGTTGAATGTAAAATATAGACAGACACAGACATTAAGATTACTTTCGTTGACCTCGTGCCGAGACGTAGTTAAAAGGTGTAGAGCAGTGAATGTTTCTTTATCTGTGCAGTGAACGGACCACCAATTAATTTTATCAAAGATAGCCGCCATCAGAACTCATCGGAAAGAAAAAAACAGTTGTCAAGCACATATAAAACTGTAATTGGCCGCGATTCTAATATAGACTGACCCCAGAGAAGACGAGAAAGAAATGGGACAATGAGAGACACCCCAAAATAAAAATTGTCAAATCTTGTGTTATGATAAACAAGCAAATGCAAATTGAGTAATGGTCCACACTGGCACTTTGAATAGCCAATTTACGCATAAATATATGCAAATTACTTTTGTAAATGCTCGCGCGTGTTAAATCATCAGACATAGTATTACGGATAATTTGAATAATAATCGAACTAATTAACACATCAATATACTCTATTGTTGCTTGACAGTACGGTCGTACTATTACAGTATCGTGGGATGGTATGTATTCTAAAATTGCCGTGTATATTGGGCCACCTGACAACCAGTATTTATAAATACACTAACAATGGCTATGTGACAGTACTACTTTTTATTTTAATGAGATTTTTAATAATTCACAGAAACATTTTAAAGCATTCTATCATGACCACAGTCAACGATGTATGTATGAAATAATGAAGCAGTTAACGATGCTAATTTAAATGGCAGAGAAAATCAAGTAAGATGTGTTGTACATGTGCAGATACTCTAAAATAAGTAGTAAAGCAAGTCGCTAGGGCAAGGAAGAGTTGGTAGATCTCAAATGAGATATGACACGAACCCATTTCCAATATTCGGTATTCAGGTGTACAATATAAACACTGAACATCGCAGAATAAAAGAAACTGGGAAATAATTGTAAGAAGAAGCCACTTTCCCGGGAATTACCGATAATACGAAATTGTTATCTGCCTTGTCAGAATATTTCATTCGAAATTTTAATTCGGTTATTTGTAGGTAATTTTACCTGTTTTGTTCTAATAGTTTATTTGTATAGTACTTACGTGTGATATACTTGGAGTGTTTCCATTGGTATTTTTTTTAGAATAAATTAATGAGTGACACATTAACGAATACTATGCTTCTATATATTTTATCATTGACAGGACGCATCGAACCACTCCCCCCCGCCCTCTTTCACCTTCTCGTCCATTGATGCTCCCGCCGTACTAGCTCTTCGTGCACATTTTGCGGCATTTTCGCAATCATCTCATATTAAGGAAATATATTTAATAAAAGTTGGGTACTTACTGTTAACATGTTAGGGTGGGCTACTTGTAGTTGGTGTTATTTATGTTCGTGCTAATAAAAAATAAACAAAAACAAACACAAACAAACAGAAAACAAACAAACTCAGAATAGTCACTTGATACGCACTGCATTTCCATTCACTTATTAACCATTGACCCACTTTCCTTGTTTTCAGACGATGACGTCACACTGCCTACAGAGTATCATAAGTTTTTCTCTCAGTCTGCGTCAGCAGGACAATAGCAGGTATGAATAAACATTGAACATTGAAAAGATTGATTGTTGATGGCTGGTGTAGGGTTTGCATAATAACATAGCATAACATCCTTGTTTTATGTGCTGATTACTTCCTCTTGGTGTTTAAAAATTAAACATTTTCAGAAAAATCTCGGATGGATACCCTTCCACAAAAATGAACCCCCCTACTTTGCATCATTATTTCGTGCATAATGTACTTGATACAAATATGAGATACAGACAGATTCCAAACGGTGATTGGAGGGAATATAAATGCTTGTAGTGTTTTGATGCAAAGTATATTAATAACCTGAAAATAATTACCAAACTATTTTTGAAGAATTTGCCAAACGTACCCAATGCTGACCAGTAGCATATGACGGATAAAATAGAAATCATATCTAGTTACAAGATTCTTTAAACGGAAAAGTCACATTTTGGCGATTTTTTTTCCAAATTCAGAATCGCAAAAGTTTATGGAATTAATTAAGGTATTGATATCTTCCTTAAGCAGAGGAGATGATAACGGGAAAAAATGGAATACTACTTCGGGGGTAAACAAGTCGCTTGCTTTCTCGTCCTCGCCGAGACACTGACCGTCAACTATTTACGTCTCTTTAATTGACCACACTGTTAGTAAATTTATTAATAGAAATTGAAATCTGTATATCATTTCAAAACTATTGGTAATTAGCGAATACTACAAATTACCCATCATGCAGCAGCGCTGAACAATCGATAAAACGATCACGTCCACATGTGCGCCTGCGCTTTAAATGCATATTACACGCCGGGAATTTATTACTGCTCGACAATTGATGGATTCAAGTTTTTTATGCCCGGTTTTGGGGGAAGATGGAGAAACCAAGTGACCACACGAATGATCACAAATGACTGGATTTGTTGAGATGCTACTTTACATTACCATGACCACCCAAATACGCGTACAGGCTGCTTACCTAATCTTATGCATCTCGTCTTAAGCGCCCTCATATGTCTCATGAATGTCTACTTTTGTGTTTATTGGAGAATGGCGGATCGAGCAATGTAGCAGGATGTTTTGGGTGCCTGGTCGCTATAGCCGGTTTGGCCATGTGGTTCCATGATACGTATATGGGAGTTTATCAGGATTCGGTGACCCATACAACAGAGAACTTACAGCGTACACAAATCCTGGCATGGTTAAAACAATATCTGGCAACATCGACGTTGAGCATCTGGACACGCCGAGATATTAATCTCCAGAGGGCGTTGTGGAAAAGTTGCCACTAGCTGGCGTACATCATTCCACAATATGATTGGATAATAGACCGTTCCTGTAAGTCGTGCCCTCTACGGACAAAGTGCTACAATGACGTCAACATGACGTAGAAGAGCGTAATCAATGTCGTTTAATGGGACGCCTCTGATTGGCTGTGTAGACGTTCATCGTTTAGAATATTATTATATTGTGTTTCTCTGTCTACAGACATTCACAAATTGAAACCATATCGACGGTGTGAACAGCCCCCTCGCCCCCTTGACAACATAGAAACGATTTCTCTCTAGAGGGCGCAGCTTATTCGAACGGTTTGTTGCAGATGTGTTTTCCAGGTGTGAAAGGGCGTGGAAATTATAATCGGATTCCCATCCTTTAATACAAATACAAAAAATGAAGAAATGCAATTACATAAAGCGCTTTGTTCATGGTAAGGAGAGAGGGTATTTTATAATTGTGATATGTGTGATTTTTTGGTCCGAGGGACACACGTTTACATTAATATTAATTGGTTCGAACCAACGACATTGTTAATAATTTCATTTATGTCGGTATAATCTATCGTCTGGGACACTTTATTTTTATTTTTTTATTTTTAATTGCAGCCAATCGTGGTCAATACGATGAACAAAGCATTACTTCAGGGAAAGTTAATACTGCAAATATGTTGTACGATTTCAGTTTGAAAATGTAATAATTTGATAATATGTTAGTTCCAATTTCATATCATTTGAAGTACTACCTGCCCAAATACTTGGTGATTCACCAAATATTTAACAAGTGCAATTTCGAATGTGTGCTTTTATAATTGGGAGGTTGCTTGGTATTAATTTATTTCCAATGTTATATTTAATATTCGTATTAATCAATTTAATTTTGATAGGGACTCCTATGTGTTTTTAAAATGAGGGTACATGTACTGGGTGGGTTGTGGTAGGGTGTGTGGGAGGGATGTTGTGGGGTAGGTCTTGGTTTCTTAAAGTGGATACGAATGCCAAAGAAGAATTGTACTCTAGAAATAACGAAACATTTTTCTCTTCTCGCACAAGTATCATTTTTATGCCTTTCAACAAATTCTCTTAACAAGATGTCCATTGGTAGTGAATCAGTTCGAGTTTGTATTTTACAACGCAATTCCGAAAAGTAAACAATTGAACATTTTAAATAACTGTGTCATGTCATTCATCTTGCTGCTCCTCGGTTCAAGATACGTTAAGTTTTATTTTGTCGAATCTCCTTCATTTCATCTACCATATCAGTCTTCTCATCATCCTAATTAAGGTGAAACGTTTGGAGTTGCTTCAATTATTGAAAACAGTTGACTCAAACCCACAACATAGCCCTCTAACGACTGAGCTTTTCTCAATTTTCGACAGTGGTTTTCGGGGGAAAATAACATGCATTAGAGGGGTCATTTTAATGTCAGTGGTATTATTTATCATTTATTAGCAAATGACGAAAGCAGGCAATTCATCTGTTGTAATTTCTGCAAGTTAACATACGATAAACATAACCTAAAAAAAGCATTGTTTTCAGAACCTTAGACTATTTGCACCACTATGGAACTTGAAAGGTAGCCCTATAAATGTGACCACCTTCCCTAAGTATCATGCTATCATTATTTTCTGTAGTTGTCTATTGTCAGGTTCTCGTTGGTTAATACTTATTTGAAAGAATGTGGGGATTGGCAGAACTGGGTTCTGAATACTTTCAATCTTGTCAGTGAAACCCGAGGCTATGTATCAGCGCTCTAAGTTGAAATGACCTCATTAAAATTATATTGAAGTATTTGCAAAGACTACACGATGTGTGACTTGCGTAGTCACCGGGCCGACTCGGTTGGTTTACTTTAAGTATTATCGTTCCACAATTAATCAAATATAGGTTAACAATTTATAAATTAAATTCATGTAAGGTCAATGCATTGTGCCTTATAATGAAATGCTGGGTAAAATATTTGAATATCATTGCATCTCGGTGTGAATCGTGGTACAATAAGAAAGTGGTGGTAGATTCTCATCTGAATGTAAACAGCGACGTGAAGATGTTAGGTTGCAAAATTGGCAGATAGGAATCGGTGCCAACAAAAGATTTGGAACTTTTATTATGATTGAATCTAACTAAACGTGCTCATATAATCTTTCGCATATAAAACCATTGTCTAAAAAAATAGGGACACCATACTAATGCGTCACATGATCAAAGATTGTAATTTCAATTCAGACAGGTCTGGTATGGCACCAAAATTCGAAGCATAATCGTGCACTAGTGCGTTTTGTGTGTGGTTCATCATCTGCATATTTGCATACATTTCAAAAATAAGCAGCAACATGTGAAATTGCCAACTTGAAGGTCTTTTGGCATTTTCCAGTAAGTTGATCACCAATTTCTACATCTCAGGCTTGTTGAATAATTTACCCAAATGATGTTTATTTTTATTGCTTTAATTCAAATCATAAGATCCATAGCAGAAGAGACCCCCCCCCCCCCGCCAAAAATAAATGTGAAAGTTAGTACAGCTGATTTTTCCAGTGGTGGAAAAGTGCTGTTTTCCACCGTATATTATCAGAGTTAAAAAGACTCAAAAGCGGACAGTTGGACGAACGTTCTGCCCACGTTCATTGAATTTAAAAATGAAAATACGATAAATACACGAAAACTAATTTATGCGGTTTGTAACGAACATATTACTAGCGCTACATTCATTTAGATAACTAAACAGTCTGCGGAACGCATTAATATAACGTACTCCAAAAACGATCATGTTCGATTTACGGCAAGTGCACCACAATTGGCAGCAATAAAAATTGGAACAAAACGTTTTAAATAAAATACATTTCACACGATAACTGCATTTGGCGAATCTACGTAACAGGCTATTAGCTCTTATGCAGAACGACCGTCTCTGGCTGTCAATGTCTATATTGTCATGTAAATCCGTAGTCAATACGTGGCCGAGGTAAGTAAAGTTCTAAACAAATTAATGTCATGACCATACATAGTAATTGAAGGTAAAGTGTTAAGTTTATGACGTCCTGAAAAGTGCATACATTTTGTTTTGGTAAGATTATATTCAATATTGTCGCATACGACTTATTTACTACTTCCGTGTCACTGAGAATGTTCTAGAACCGTACTGTGTCTGGGTGGAATATTCTAAATTTTTTTAGAAGCTGGTTGAATAGGTAATAGGACACTGTAGAAGGCAATAGAAGGTACCGTAATGGAACATTTAAGTATTTAGTTATTGGAGTAGTGGAGTTTAACCGCGTTATTGTACTTGATGTTTGCAGAGTATAATAATACCAGTACCAGTTGAAACCTCATCTGTTGGCTCCGTGTTCGTATTTTATCATTGCCGCCAGGGAAGTCTTTTTGTTACTGTTGCCATTTTGGTATTTGAACCATCACACCTGTACTATACCAATTACGGTAATATTACGTTGCGTGTGACAAATATCATGATGGATCGCATAGATTTCACAAACATGTACAGGTTTTCTCAAACCCTTGATAGATAATAACTAAGGTTATTAATTAATGTTTTGCCAACTAGGCACCCGCACATGGTATTATTGAGTTTGATATTCAAGTTATCCACAAACACATTGAATAGGACCGGCGACATAACACCCCTTTGTCGCATCGCATTCGATACAGAAAATACTCGCGAGACAGAATGTCCCCATCCAATAGAGTAGTATTGCGAGGAATACAAGTTTATAAACAATCGAATGATGTATGATGGAACCTCACGGTCTACTAGTTTGCTAAACAGTGTCCAGTGGTTGACTCTGTCAAAAGCCTTTGACGCATAAAGAAAACAAACAAAAGCATTACTCCCAAGAGAGTTATAATGACGAATAAGATCTTTTATAACCAACACAAAGGAATCCGTAGAATAATTATTTTTAAAACCAAATTAATTGCTGGTAGTCACGAAGTACAGTTCACATCTCTCAAGAAACAAGTGTTCTACTAGTTTTGATATTACTGATGTAATGGCAATTGGAAGGTAGGTGTTTATCTGCCCCGCCTTTCTTTTTTCAATTAGGTCTAACTAAATATTGAATGAACTAATCGTTGTAGGCCTTTCGTGCGGTTCCAACATACACCGTTTGTTTCCACATTGGATTTCCGTCTTCAGTTTTGTCACATTTCGTCTTGATTTTCTGGTAAACATCTTCCAAGAATTCGTCCTTCAGGTTGTAGGGTATATACTGCATTTGAGGTAAAAACCCTGAAAGGAATGCTTAAAAAAAGAAAAGTCATTCACAAAAATGTAAAAAAAATTTCAATATTAGCTGAGAAATATTGTAAAATCTTTCGATTCACACGTATAAACCAAACTTGTATATGCTCAAGTATATAATACCAGCATTTTAAGTGTTTTGATTGGGTGCGAGCTTGTTTTCATTTATTCAACATAATACTCATGTTTTCAGATACCTCCATCGAAAATCCAATAGCTCAGTTGTACATAATATAGGAAAAAAGTCTATCAACTCCAAACGTTGCACTGCTCACTTCTGAGGCAGAGTGCTAGGTCTGGTTTTAAATAGCGGTTTGCAAAATATGTCGCAGTTATCTGTAGCAATTCTACTTAGCATATGAATGCAACTATAGAAATTACATTTTGCGTATGGATACAAACGTGGCCGGTTTACAATTAGCATATTCACAAAGAGACATGCGCGTCGCTCGATGCTCCCGCTGTACTGTCTTCGTGCATACTTTGCAGTATCCTCGTAATAACGCCATAATAACCCACACTAAGAGCAAACCTTCATATCAACTAAAATCGGTGTGTGGCACTGATCAGCGTCTGCATTTTTTGGATTTTAAGTGGACTGAAACCACTACTTAAAGAAAACTACAGAAACAAACTTCGCAAAGTCGAAATAAGGGTTCAAACCTGCGCCTATGCTCGATGTATCTATAATTAAACCAGGGTTGCAACTTTTAGAATGCTATATCTCATTTATTCATTCCTGTTGGTGCGTAAACGTTATTTCCAAATCTCAGTACTAAAAATTAAAAATATGTTAGTATAATATATTGATATTAGTATTATTACAATAGTAATGAACTACGGTCGAATTCAGCTATACCATTACAAACTTTGCTCCGTATGTATGTCGCTCGTACATACATGTCGCGAACTTCGGAATATCTCGTGGTATACCCGACAGCGGCATTGGTTTATTCTCAAATTATCTTATACCAGTATATTGATAGTGTTAATCCATCGATTTTATTGGTCCAAACAAAAATTTGCATATGCAATTAATGGTACATGTATATTGGCTGATAATGCACAGCTAAACAAAGTGGCCGTGGAACATGAATTGACTACAGGTTTAATGCGGAAATACATATTTGATTTTAAGGAAAATATAGTGATGGAATATTGGAAAGATATTAGAAAATTTACCGACTTAAAAACATCTGAAAAATTATATAACCATAATATTGCTTTTGTTAATGGCGGGATCCAAGTTGTGAGCGTCGGTCGTTGGGTGATCAGCGTTCGCAACACAAACCTAAACCATCGTCCCTCAACACCATGATGGACGCTGCCTAAACGAACACCAGAAATCTGTGTTTTCCGTGGTGCGACTTTTAAATGGATCACAAACCTCAAAGAAAACATGATCTTTAAGTTTAACTGGTGACCATCTAGATGAGGTTAGGGGACTGAAGCACAAAAAAATGAAAAAAAAAACTACGAGGCAAAGGCTAAAATGTATGCTACGAATAACAACCGGTGAAATTGCACCCAGGTTATTGTCATCTCTTTCAAAGACCACGGGATAACACAGAATTCGACGATGATTCATAGTATTGTAATTCTCCACTAGGGCTAAATAAATTAGAGTAGATAATGAAAGTAATTTCGAAAGCGACAGATTTGTTCCGAGTGTACACCAACCACTGTATTAGAGCGACGGCGTGCAAAGTCTTTCTTTCAGCCGGAGTTGAGACAAGGCATATCATGTACGTGTAACAAAAACGGGGCGAGAATTCGATTTTACACCATCAAACTTACCTCAGAATAACGACAATACTTGTCAGGCATACTGTCACAAAACTTTGCCTCGTCGCACAAAGTGAGCTTTTGCCCATTATGGGCTGGCGGGGAATTCATTATTATTATTATTTTATAGCGTTGTCAATACCAGTGGATTTGCTGCATCTAAAAAGCGGAAAATTTGGAGAAAAAAATCACCGTGAACGGAATAGTTTCAGTGTCACTGGCCCGTGAATCTGAATAATTTGAAATGTCTTCCTGGAAATTGTTTCCACAATCTCATATGAAAGAAACTAGTTTTAATCCATCAAATATTATTTTATTGAACTCATTTACATTGCGGGTGAATGAGTGACTGATGTGTGGTGGGGAGTAGTATTGCAGTGATCGCTCACTGACAGCTCACCGTGACTGGTACGCCGCATCGGTGTCCGTCGCGGCCTTGCACTACGATACGCTAGATCGCCGCCGTGGTCCAGCTGGATCGACTGTGCGTAGGGGTGCGTACCAGGGGTACATGTACGTAGTTGCATCTTTACCCAATCCCACTAGTGTTTTCAAACCATCAAGGTAGTCTTTAGGTAGATGTTATTGGCAAATGTTATTTTGAATTCCACGGAGGGCAGTGATTTGATAAATACTTTGAAGCTAAACGAAACTTACAGGCGTAGCGAGCGAACGAGCATGGCTGGAAAGCTTGTGGGTGTTATGAGAACCAACAGTGATTTTAATCTGACTGCATAAATTTAAAAAATACACACCTGCTCAATAATGGGATACATTATCGAGAGAATAATCTGCTGCAATGACGTCATAAAATCCACTGGTATTGATAATGCTATAATATAATCTATATTAACGCGTGGACACCTTGGACACTTACTCTTATTCTCGACATCACTGTCAGACGCGTAATCCGGACTTCGATCTACGTCAACGTGGACATCAACAAAACCAGCCTTCCTAATAGCATCAGCAAAATCCTTCTCATTTCCTTGAAATGGGTAGTGGTTATGTGAATAGTCCTTAAATTAAACAGTAACAAAATCACATACAGTAAATAGTAACAAAATCATACCGATCGTTGCATAATATATACCGCTATTTCTCAGTTTCTATATTACGTTATGTTTTTACTTAGTAGCAAAGGATATCCTTTCTTGTTGGTTGTTTCTTCATTGATAATAGTCATTTCTTATTAGAAATGTATGTATAAACGCATGGATTAGTCAATGATATTAATCTCAGCCTGTTTTTTTAAACTGACTTGAATTGAATATAATTGTATGCACATTTACTATGATAAATAGCATTCCCGTGATGTATCCTTATCAAGGTTATTACGAGGATACCTCAAAATATGGACGCAAAGTACACCGTCGCATCGACCTTCGCTGTACTGCCTTCGTGCATACTTTGATGTATCCTTGCAATAACCTCATATTATACCATCGACTTGCCTCACAGGTTTCTCCATTCTTGTTTTGCTGATTAAACCTAATATAACAGAATCACTGAGACCACGTTACTTGTACTAACCTTAAAGTAACGATGATACTTTGACAGTTCATCAACTGTGTCGTTTATTATACTGATATAGTGCGGTTTGTGATCCACTTCGATATTAATATAACACACTCCTCCTGGTTTCAAACATTTATACATGTATCTCATAGTATCAGACCAGTTAGGAATCCAATGTAGAGCATAAAACGCCAATGCTTTGTCGAACGAGTCAATCCACTCGGGTTTGTATGTCTCAGCATTTCCAGCATCAGCCACAAAGTATGTAATATTATCTGCGCTATTTATTGACTTAGCGATGTCGACCATTTTGGGGTTTATGTCAAATGCTGGAATTAGTGAAAAATCTCTTAGTTAATGTAATACCAGTAACCGTTTTATGAAATAATGTATTAACTACACAATTACCCTGCTAGTCTGCCCCCTATTTACCTGTAGCTGATTGTATCTTGGCATTTGCAGTTATCTGTTTCGTTAGCTCTCCCGACCCACAGCATATGTCGAGTAACGAATCTGACTCTCGAAAATGAATTCGTTGCAGGACGTCATCTAATGATTTATAAATAAATTGTTTTCGAAATGTGGAAAAAGATGATGCTTCTTCACTATTCATCGCCGTTAATTGTTCTAAAGAGTGAATCCAGAATTGGTTATAACTTAACTATACATTTTAATTCAGTAATATCTGATAGATTGATATCTCTTAGCATATTGCAACAAAATGAAGTGGAATATTTGGGGAAAAAGGTTGTAAACATTAGAAATATACAAGAAACACTTTTCTTAACAAGCTATTCGGTCATCGTATGATGTAATAGCTCAAAATCATACAATTTCTCATCATGAATGCAGGCGAAATTTAGAACACGAACAATGAACCCTCGAGTCATTTCATAATATCTTATTATTCCATTGGATACATGTGACTCAATGGTTCTTATACAAGTCGTTATAACACAAACCACTAATCGCTTTTGTGAGCGGCAGCCGTCTTCATTGGTCGCCGACCACTGATGCATGAAAGCTTGAAAAACAAAATAACAATAACCAGAAAAGCTCAGCTGGGAAACTGTTGAAAAAAATAAAGTTCGGACAGAAGCAACCCACCAAAAGCAGATGAAAACACACAGAGCGTTGAGAACGACGTGTTCACCTGACCAGTATTTTATTGCATTTATATTGTGATTTTTGATTTTTGGGTATGTAAAACGAAATTACATTAACAGATGTAACTGATAACTTTTCCAATGAAATTCTTAGCACCCCGTTGGCAGGCCAGTCACACTGGTTCTCACCACAAGAGGTTACGATACCCCCTGCCAAATGCTAAGAACAACTGTAACTAATATATACATATTTACATGAAAAAATTTCCACCAATGCGGAACTGTTTGTGCAGGAGTTTTACGACGGTATGCCTTTACAGACGTCAACTAAACTTGTTATGTGGGACGTTGGCACCCAAGGCTCACAGGTGCTACACCTTGCCCAAGGGTGACCTGGAGGTAGTTGTGGCAAAGGGTAACCTCATTCTCCCACGTCCATAGACTCCACAACCGGATGTAGTTTAAAATCTTTCCCAGGACACATATATACATATTTAAATAAACGTAAACGTTGCCTTTAATAGGTAATACATCACACGTGAGGCTGAGTTGGTGCAAGGCTGTTATGACCGTATGCCCTTACTGACGTAAACCAAACTTATTATGTGGGAAGTTGGCACCAAAGGCTGACAGGTACTACACCTTGCCCAAGGGTGACCTGGAGGTAGTTGCGGCAAAGGGAAACCTCATTCTCCCAAGTACAAAAACTCCACAACAGGATGTAATTTTAACGTCTTACCCAGGACATGTTCAATACAACTGAAAACCGACTAAGTCGTGAAGCCAAACCTGTAATAATTCGGGGAGCGCTGAAAAGCACTGCGTTCACCCGCGCGTTCATTGTGTCCAAGGGTGACATTGAGGCTGCTGTGGCACATGATAACCTCATCCTCCCAAATTCCAAGGGAAAACTAAAACAATAAAAGCACAAAACAAGCAGAAAGGAAAAACGCGCGTATGTTTGCAGATAATCCACCAAGAGGACGAAACTCTTGGCTACTGTGCGTGTTCTAAACTTGGTTGTGCATTTCTGTACGTGAGTACGTAAATTGCAATATTTGCCAAGACAATAGTATGTTATAGAGTAATGCGGAGCTCATTATCCTGAATGTGACACAGGGCATTCTCCACTGTCCATGTAGTGTTAAACTTAGGCAATAGGTTCATAACGCGTGAATATTCATATTCCGTTTTAAGTCTTGACCTATTACTTTGTTTGAACATTTCGAGAGGGTCACTAGACCCTTTGTTTTGCCGCTTGTTACAACGGCTGGAGTGAATCACAACTTTAGCCATGCACGCTAAGAAGCAAAAAGTGCTTTGTGCCTGGCTAGAATGAAACTGTTTTGAGCGACGGGGTGGTAATATTATGAACCACCAACCAGGAATCCGAAAGTCTTGGTGAACCAGACGAGATGCGATGTTCGTAAAAAGGTAGAGTAGGTTATCAAAAAAGATATGTATCGACCTCATCACAGAAAGGACACTTATCAGAACTGTTCAGACGGGCTTTGAACAGAAATCTCCCAGTTGGAAACGCACCATGAGAGATACGCCACTGCAGGTCCCCATATTTTCCAATAACTGGTGCTATATAACAATCATGGAAATTGGGCTTGGCATTTTCAGGTAGACTCAATATGTCACGCCAAACAGTATCTAGTTTTTTTGTGGATGATGACTGACGTAGAGAACCTGTATTGTATTGCATTGTATTGTTCTGTGCTTTTTAGCCCAAGAATACAAGGATAAAATAAAATAAAAGTCGGTCACCCTACAGTACAAAAGTACATTGGAACCCCATAGACAGGCCGTTGACAACGGTTTACACTTTAGTGAGTACCACTCGATCGTATATACATTGTTTTGCCTCGCTCTCAGTACACATTTTTTCTCTTCTCCTTGATTTGCAACTCAATAAAAATTCCCATAGTAACCTCAAGGGATCATACACCAGTAATTTGCAGCAGTCCATTTCTAGAATTTGTTTGTGTTTACAGCTATTACACAATTGAATGTCTTTTATTGTTTTATCTTTTCCTACAATAAGTTTAAAGGCTTATTCGGCCCTTTCTTATGTTATTCTAATTTAACTTTTAATCTAGCAAGTACCAGGGTGCTTTTTGGTTCTTTCATAAAGTAGAGTGTTCTTCGATTTCTGGTCTTGATCATCATGAACGTCTTCTTGAATGATTCGAGTGGCCACTTTCATTTTGTTGTCTAGCTGTGGGTCCATTTAGTCTTTGTTATACTATTTTAGTCATTTCTGAACATTTTTGTGTCATTAGGCTTTTGATGATTGTCAGCATCAAAAGCCTTTTGTTATTGTAATGTTTATTATTATTATTATTCTGCCGTTTTTCAAAATTGTTAAAACTCTTCTTGTTGAAGACGGGTTTGCCCATATGACTGAAACTTTACAGACACAATCTATATGCAATTCTCTAAAACGTCAAAGTTTCCGATTTTCAATATGGGACGTCATTCGGCGCCATCTTAGATTTAGTAAAACCCGGAAGTGCTCGATTGCACCACTTTCTAAGGGTCCGGGATCTCCAATTTTTTATGTAGCACCTGTGGCTTGTGCTTACCAATATTCATGAACAAAAGCTTGAGCGAACATGTGATGTTTGCCGCCATATATATATAGTAAAATATCACTAAAATAGATATAAGTCATAAAATTACTGACCAAATGACAGACATGAAACTTATACATGTAGGGAGTAACAGTGTCATGATTGCCTTCAAACATTGTCCTGATTGGTCGTGGAATTTGGCAGCCATCTTGAATTTGGAAACAAAATATTTGTTTTTATAATAAGTGAAAAAATGTTTGCATGGCACCTGCTATTTTCATTTTCCCGTATTTTCAAAACTCTTTTTCTCGAATATTATTCTTACAGCGCTTTTTGAAATATGCAGTTTGATCAGTTTGTCGAATTTGCTCATCAAGACCATGGACAAATATTTTAACAATCATGTGATTTTGACCGCAATATTGAATTTAAGAATGCAACTTGTTTTGCATCTAATATAATAATGGCACCACATGCATCTCTTGGCAAACAGATTAGCCAATCTAAGAAAAAATATTAATGTAAATTCGATTCGAATCTCATATGGTTTGTTCACAGTCTAAAATTACAAAAAAACAATTCTCAAAAGTATTATCTCATCAATGCACAGAAAATTGGGTACAAATTTTGACGTAAGTTAACTTGTTTCAGAACTGGATATCTTCAGTTGCCCTAGATATTATGTTGCATAAATGTAATCATGTGTCAATGCAGGCATTGTATCGGCCTGATTAATTTAATCCGTTACCCAAGTAATTTAAACCAGCACATTGTGTCGTTTTATTCTCCAGTAAAACATCTGATTTTTCTGGGGATGTGAACATGAAATACCCCATGAAGTAGTGCGGGACCAGTGTGACACTGGGACGTATTACTACAGATTATTTTGCAGGAATAAGAGTCATTGTGAAATATTTTACAAACTAGGGAATTACCCAAATCTTAATTATATACCGACATATTTATGAAATTTACTTTATCAAGTCCACACAAAATATACATGCACCTAGATATTACAGAAGTGTAATGTCATAACTATGTTGCATAAATGAAATTCGTTGAATAGAAGCTTTGCATCTAATGCCGGTAAATGCTGCTTTTCAGTAGGTTTGTTATCGACACTGAAGGCCTATGGTTTCTCCCATTAAACTGGCATAACACAAATGTCCGATGCCAAATTGAACCACAACTAGTGTTGATTTCGTTTTATTTTATATGAGTCATGTCGGACTGTGACAATGGAGCCTTTTTTGTCTATTTCTTTGTATGGTGTAGTATTGAATGGTGGTGCTAGTTTCCCTGTATTCTGTTGTTGTTCAAGTACAGTGACTCCTCTCTTGTCAAATAAGCGAATTTTGAGCTGGTTCAGAAATTCGTGGTATTTTTATTCAAGGCAATTGACGATATATTGATGTTGGTGGAACCCCAGTAGTGCCATGAAGAGTCGCACGGTAGTTGAAAAGAAACTTGGAACCCCAGTAGTGCTATGAGGAGTCACACGGTAGTTGAAAAGAAACTTGGAACCCCAGTAGTGCTTTGAGAAGTCGCATGGTAGTTGAAAAGAAACTTGGATCCCCAGTAGTGCTATGAGGAGTTGCACGGTAGTTGAAAAGACACTTGGTACCCCAGTAGTGATATGAGGAATCGCATGGTAGTTGAAAAGAAACTTGGAACCCAAGTAGTGTTATAAGGAGTCACACGGTAGTTGAAAAGACACTTGGAAACCCAGTAGTGCTATGAGGAGTTGCACGGTAGTTGAAAAGAAACTTGGAACCCCAGTAGTGCTATGAGGAGTCACACGGTAGTTGAAAAGAAACTTGGAACCCCAGTAGTGGTATGAGAAATCGCAAGGTAGTTGAAAAGAAACTTGGAACCCCAGTAGTGCCATGAAGAGTCGCACGGTAGTTGAAAAGAAACTTGGAACCCCAGTAGTGGTATGAGAAATCGCAAGGTAGTTGAAAAGAAACTTCGAACCCCAGTAGTGCTATGAGGAGTCACACGGTAGTTGAAAAGAAACTTGGAACCCCAGTAGTGCTATGAGGAGTCGCACAGTAGTTGAAAAGAAACTTGGAACCCCAGTAGTGCTATGAGGAGTCACACGGTAGTTGAAAAGAAACTTGGAACCCCAGTAGTGCTATAAGGAGTCACACGGTAGTTGAAAAGAAACTTGGAACCCCAGTAGTGCTATAAGGAGTCACACGGTAGTTGAAAAAAACTTGGAACCCCAGTAGTGCTATAAGGAGTCACACGGTAGTTGAAAAGACACTTGGAACCCCAGTAGTGCTATGAGGAGTCACACGGTAGTTGAAAAGAAACTTGGAACCCCAGTAGTGCTATAAGGAGTCACACGGTAGTTGAAAAGAAACTTGGAACCCCAGTAGTGCTATGAGGAGTCACACGGTAGTTGAAAAGAAACTTGGAACCCCAGTAGTGCTATGAGGAGTCACACGGTAGTTGAAAAGACACTTGGAACCCCAGTAGTGCTATGAGGAGTCACACGGTAGTTGAAAAGAAACTTGAAACCCCAGTAGTGCTATAAGGAGTCACACGGTAGTTGAAAAGAAACTTGCAACCCCAGTAGTGCTATACGGAGTCACACGGTAGTTGAAAAGAAACTTGGAACCCCAGTAGTGCTATAAGGAGTCACACGGTAGTTGGAAATACACTTGGAACCCCAGTAGTGCTATAAGGAGTCACACGGTAGTTGAAAAGAAACTTGGAACCCCAGTAGTGATATAAGGAGTCACACGGTAGTTGAAAAGAAACTTGGAACCCCAGTAGTGCTATAAGGAGTCACACGGTAGTTGAAAAGAAACTTGGAACCCCAGTAGTGCTATAAGGAGTCACACGGTAGTTGAAAAGACTCTTGGAACCCCAGTAGTGCTATAAGGAGTCACACGGTAGTTGAAAAGACACTTGGAACCCCAGTAGTGCTATAAGGAGTCACACGGTAGTTGAAAAGACACTTGGAACCTCAGTAGTGCTTTGAAAAGTCGCACAGTAGTTGAAAAGAAACTTGGAACCCCAGTAGTGCTATGAGGAGTCACACGGTTGTTGCAAAGAAACTTGGAACCCCAGTAGTGCTATAAGGAGTCACACGGTAGTTGAAAAGACACTTGGAACCCCAGTAGTGCTATAAGGAGTCACACGGTAGTTGAAAAGACACTTCGAACCCCAGTAGTGCTATAAGGAGTCACACGGTAGTTGAAAAGACACTTTGAACCCCAGTAGTGCTTTGAAAAGTCGCATGGTAGTTGAAAAGAAACTTGGAACCCCAGTAGTGCTATGAGGAGACACACGGTAGTTGAAAAGAAACTTGGAACCCCAGTAGTGCTATGAGGAGTCGCACTGTAGTTGAAAAGAAACTTGGAACCCCAGTAGTGCCATGACGAGTCGCACGGTAGTTGAAGAGAAACTTGGAACCCCAGTAGTGCTATGAGGAGTCACACGGTAGTTGAAAAGGAACTTAGAACCCCAGTAGTGATATGAGGAGTCGCACTGTAGTTGAAAAGAAACTTGGAACCCCAGTAGTGCCATGAAGAGTCGCACGGTAGTTGAAAAGGATCTTGGAACCCCAGTAGTGCCATGAGGAGTCGCACGGTAGTTGAAAAGAAACTTGGAACCCCAGTAGTGCTATGAGGAGTCACACGGTAGTTGAAAAGAAACTTAGAACCCCAGTAGTGATATGAGGAGTCGCACTGTAGTTGAAAAGAAACTTGGAACCCCAGTAGTGCCATGAAGAGTCGCACGGTAGTTGAAAAGAATCTTGGAACCCTAGTAGTGTTTTGAGGAGTCACACGGTAGTTGAAAAGAATCTTGGAACCCCAGTAGTGCTTTGAGAAGTCGCACTGTAGTTGAGAAGAAACTTGGAACCCCAGTAGTGCCATGAGGAGTCGCACGGTAGTTGAAAAGAATCTTGGAAACCCAGTAGTGCTTTGAGGAGTCACACGGTAGTTGAAAAGAAACTTGGAACCCCAGTAGTGCTATAAGGAGTCACACGGTAGTTGAAAAAAAACTTGGAACCCCAGTAGTGCCATGAGGAGTCGCACGGTAGTTGAAAAGACACTTGGTACCCCAGTAGTGCTATAAGGAGTCACACGGTAGTTGAAAAGACACTTGGAACCTCAGTAGTGCTTTGAAAAGTCGCACAGTAGTTGAAAAGAAACTTGGAACCCCGGTAGTGCTATGAGGAGTCACACGGTTGTTGAAAAGAAACTTGGAACCCCAGTAGTGCTATAAGGAGTCACACGGTTGTTGAAAAGAAACTTGGAACTCCAGTAGTGCTATAAGGAGTCACACGGTAGTTGAAAAGGAACTTAGAACCCCAGTAGTGATATGAGGAGTCGCACTGTAGTTGAAAAGAAACTTGGAACCCCAGTAGTGCCATGAAGAGTCGCACGGTAGTTGAAAAGGATCTTGGAACCCCAGTAGTGCCATGAGGAGTCGCACGGTAGTTGAAAAGAAACTTGGAACCCCAGTAGTGCTATGAGGAGTCACACGGTAGTTGAAAAGAAACTTAGAACCCCAGTAGTGATATGAGGAGTCGCACTGTAGTTGAAAAGAAACTTGGAACCCCAGTAGTGCCATGAAGAGTCGCACGGTAGTTGAAAAGAATCTTGGAACCCTAGTAGTGTTTTGAGGAGTCACACGGTAGTTGAAAAGAATCTTGGAACCCCAGTAGTGCTTTGAGAAGTCGCACTGTAGTTGAGAAGAAACTTGGAACCCCAGTAGTGCCATGAGGAGTCGCACGGTAGTTGAAAAGAATCTTGGAACCCCAGTAGTGCTTTGAGGAGTCACACGGTAGTTGAAAAGAAACTTGGAACCCCAGTAGTGCTATAAGGAGTCACACGGTAGTTGAAAAAAAACTTGGAACCCCAGTAGTGCCATGAGGAGTCGCACGGTAGTTGAAAAGACACTTGGTACCCCAGTAGTGCTATAAGGAGTCACACGGTAGTTGAAAAGACACTTGGAACCTCAGTAGTGCTTTGAAAAGTCGCACAGTAGTTGAAAAGAAACTTGGAACCCCGGTAGTGCTATGAGGAGTCACACGGTTGTTGAAAAGAAACTTGGAACCCCAGTAGTGCTATAAGGAGTCACACGGTTGTTGAAAAGAAACTTGGAACCCCAGTAGTTCTATAAGAAGTCACGCGGTAGTTGGAAAGACACTTGGAACCCCAGTAGTGCTATAAGGAGTCACACGGTAGTTGAAAAGAACTTGGAACCCCAGTAGTGATATAAGGAGTCACACGGTAGTTGAAAAGAAACTTGGAACCCCAGTAGTGCTATAAGGAGACACACGGTAGTTGAAAAGAAACTTGGAACCCCAGTAGTGCTATGAGGAGTCGCACTGTAGTTGAAAAGAAACTTGGAACCCCAGTAGTGCCTTGACGAGTTGCACGGTAGTTGAAGAGAAACTTGGAACCCCAGTAGTGCTATGAGGAGTCACACGGTAGTTGAAAAGAAACTTAGAACCCCAGTAGTGATATGAGGAGTCGCACTGTAGTTGAAAAGAAACTTGGAACCCCAGTAGTACCATGAAGAGTCGCACTGTAGTTGAAAAGAAACTTGGAACCCCAGTAGTGCCATGAAGAGTCGCACGGTAGTTGAAAAGAATCTTGGAACCCCAGTAGTGTTTTGAGGAGTCACACGGTAGTTGAAAAGAATCTTGGAACCCCAGTAGTGCTTTGAGAAGTCGCACTCTAGTTGAGAAGAAACTTGGAACCCCAGTAGTGCCATGAGGAGTCGCACGGTAGTTGAAAAGAATCTTGGAACCCCAGTAGTGCTTTGAGGAGTCACACGGTAGTTGAAAAGAAACTTGGAACCCCAGTAGTGCTATAAGGAGTCACACGGTAGTTGAAAAAAAAAACTTGGAACCCCAGTAGTGCCATGAGGAGTCGCACGGTAGTTGAAAAGACACTTGGTACCCCAGTAGTGCTATAAGGAGTCACACGGTAGTTGAAAAGACACTTGGAACCTCAGTAGTGCTTTGAAAAGTCGCACAGTAGTTGAAAAGAAACTTGGAACCCCAGTAGTGCTATGAGGAGTCACACGGTTATTGAAAAGAAACTTGGAACCCCAGTAGTGCTATAAGGAGTCACACAGTAGTTGGAAAGACACTTGGAACCCCAGTAGTGCTATAAGGAGTCACACCGTAGTTGAAAAGAACTTGGAACCCCAGTAGTGATATAAGGAGTCACACGGTAGTTGAAAAGAAACTTGGAACCCCCGTAGTGCTATAAGGAGTCACACGGTAGTTGAAAAGAAACTTGGTACCCCAGTAGTGCTATAAGGAGTTACACGGTAGTTGAAAAGAAACTTGGAACCCCAGTAGTGCTATAAGGAGTCACACGGTAGTTCAAAAGACACTTGGAACCCCAGTAGTGCTATAAGGAGTCACACGGTAGTTGAAAAGACACTTGGAACCCCAGTAGTGCTATAAGGAGTCACACGGTAGTTGAAAAGACACTTGGAACTCCAGTAGCTATAAGGAGTCACACAGTAGTTGAAAAGACACTTGGAACCCCCAGTAGTGCTTTGAAAAGTCGCATGGTAGTTGAAAAGAAACTTGGAACCCCAGTAGTGCTATGAGGAGACACACGGTAGTTGAAAATAAACTTGGAACCCCAGTAGTGCTATGAGGAGTCGCACTGTAGTTGAAAAGAAACTTGGAACCCCAGTAGTGCCATGACGAGTCGCACGGTAGTTGAAGAGAAACTTGGAACCCCAGTAGTGCTATAAGGAGTCACACGGTTGTTGAAAAGAAACTTGGAACCCCAGTAGTGCTATAAGGAGTCACACGGTAGTTGAAAAGAAACTTGGAACCCCAGTAGTTCTATAAGGAGTCACGCGGTAGTTGGAAAGACACTTGGAACCCCAGTAGTGCTATAAGGAGTCACACGGTAGTTGAAAAGAACTTGGAACCCCAGTAGTGATATAAGGAGTCACACGGTAGTTGAAAAGAAACTTGGAACCCCAGTAGTGCTATGAGGAGACACACGGTAGTTGAAAAGAAACTTGGAACCCCAGTAGTGCTATGAGGAGTCGCAATGTAGTTGAAAAGAAACTTGGAACCCCAGTAGTGCCATGACGAGTTGAACGGTAGTTGAAGAGAAACTTGGAACCCCAGTAGTGCTATGAGGAGTCACACGGTAGTTGAAAAGAAACTTAGAACCCCAGTAGTGATATGAGGAGTCGCACTGTAGTTGAAAAGAAACTTGGAACCCCAGTAGTGCCATGAAGAGTCGCACGGTAGTTGAAAAGGATCTTGGAACCCCAGTAGTGCCATGAGGAGTCGCACGGTAGTTGAAAAGAAACTTGGAACCCCAGTAGTGCTATGAGGAGTCACACGGTAGTTGAATAGAAACTTAGAACCCCAGTAGTGATATGAGGAGTCGCACTGTAGTTGAAAAGAGACTTGGAACCCCAGTAGTGCCATGAAGAGTCGCACGGTAGTTGAAAAGAATCTTGGAACCCCAGTAGTGTTTTGAGGAGTCACACGGTAGTTGAAAAGAATCTTGGAACCCCAGTAGTGCTTTGAGAAGTCGCACTGTAGTTGAGAAGAAACTTGGAACCCCAGTAGTGCCATGAGGAGTCGCACGGTAGTTGAAAAGAATCTTGGAACCCCAGTAGTGCTTTGAGGAGTCACACGGTAGTTGAAAAGAAACTTGGAACCCCAGTAGTGCTATAAGGAGTCACACGGTAGTTGAAAAAAAACTTGGAACCCCAGTAGTGCCATGAGGAGTCGCACGGTAGTTGAAAAGACACTTGGTACCCCAGTAGTGCTATAAGGAGTCACACGGTAGTTGAAAAGACACTTGGAACCTCAGTAGTGCTTTGAAAAGTCGCACAGTAGTTGAAAAGAAACTTGGAACCCCAGTAGTGCTATGAGGAGTCACACGGTTGTTGAAAAGAAACTTGGAACCCCAGTAGTGCTATAAGGAGTCACACGGTTGTTGAAAAGAAACTTGGAACCCCAGTAGTGTTTTAAGGAGTCACACGGTAGTTGAAAAGAAACTTGGAACCCCAGTAGTTCTATAAGGAGTCACACGGTAGTTGAAAAGAAACTTGGAACCCCAGTAATGCTATGAGGAGTCACACGGTAGTTGAAAAGAAACTTGAAACCCCAGTAGTGCTATAAGGAGTCACGCAGTAGTTGGAAAGACACTTGGAACCCCAGTAGTGCTATAAGGAGTCACACGGTAGTTGAAAAGAACTTGGAACCCCAGTAGTGATATAAGGAGTCACACGGTAGTTGAAAAGAAACTTGGAACCCCAGTAGTGCTATAAGGAGTCACACGGTAGTTGAAAAGAAACTTGGAACCCCAGTAGTGCTATAAGGAGTTACACGGTAGTTGAAAAGAAACTTGGAACCCCAGTAGTGCTATAAGGAGTCACACGGTAGTTGAAAAGACACTTGGAACCCCAGTAGCTATAAGGAGTCACACAGTAGTTGAAAAGACACTTGGAACCCCCAGTAGTGCTTTGAAAAGTCGCATGGTAGTTGAAAAGAAACTTGGAACCCCAGTAGTGCTATGAGGAGACACACGGTAGTTGAAAAGAAACTTGGAACCCCAGTAGTGCTATGAGGAGTCGCACTGTAGTTGAAAAGAAACTTGGAACCCCAGTAGTGCCATGACGAGTCGCACGGTAGTTGAAGAGAAACTTGGAACCCCAGTAGTGCTATAAGGAGTCACACGGTTGTTGAAAAGAAACTTGGAACCCCAGTAGTGTTATAAGGAGTCACACGGTAGTTGAAAAGAAACTTGGAACCCCAGTAGTTCTATAAGGAGTCACGCGGTAGTTGGAAAGACACTTGGAACCCCAGTAGTGCTATAAGGAGTCACACGGTAGTTGAAAAGAACTTGGAACCCCAGTAGTGATATAAGGAGTCACACGGTAGTTGAAAAGAAACTTGGAACCCCAGTAGTGCTATAAGGAGACACACGGTAGTTGAAAAGAAACTTGGAACCCCAGTATTGCTATGAGGAGTCGCACTGTAGTTGAAAAGAAACTTGGAACCCCAGTAGTGCCATGACGAGTTGCACGGTAGTTGAAGAGAAACTTGGAACCCCAGTAGTGCTATGAGGAGTCATACGGTAGTTGAAAAGAAACTTAGAACCCCAGTAGTGATATGAGGAGTCGCACTGTAGTTGAAAAGAAACTTGGAACCCCAGTAGTGCCATGAAGAGTCGCACGGTAGTTGAAAAGGATCTTGGAACCCCAGTAGTGCCATGAGGAGTCGCACGGTAGTTGAAAAGAAACTTGGAACCCCAGTAGTGCTATGAGGAGTCACACGGTAGTTGAATAGAAACTTAGAACCCCAGTAGTGATATGAGGAGTCGCACTGTAGTTGAAAAGAAACTTGGAACCCCAGTAGTGCCATGAAGAGTCGCACGGTAGTTGAAAAGAATCTTGGAACCCCAGTAGTGTTTTGAGGAGTCACACGGTAGTTGAAAAGATTCTTGGAACCCCATTAGTGCTTTGAGAAGTCGCACTGTAGTTGAGAAGAAACTTGGAACCCCAGTAGTGCCATGAGGAGTCGCACGGTAGTTGAAAAGAATCTTGGAACCCCAGTAGTGTTTTGAGGAGTCACACGGTAGTTGAAAAGAATCTTGGAACCCCAGTAGTGCTTTGAGAAGTCGCACTGTAGTTGAGAAGAAACTTGGAACCCCAGTAGTGCCATGAGGAGTCGCACGGTAGTTGAAAAGAATCTTGGAACCCCAGTAGTGCTATGAGGAGTCGCACTGTAGTTGAAAAGAAACTTGGAACCCCAGTAGTGCCATGACGAGTCGCACGGTAGTTGAAGAGAAACTTGGAACCCCAGTAGTGCTATAAGGAGTCACACGGTTGTTGAAAAGAAACTTGGAACCCCAGTAGTGCTATAAGGAGTCACACGGTAGTTGAAAAGAAACTTGGAACCCCAGTAGTTCTATGAGGAGTCACGCGGTAGTTGGAAAGACACTTGGAACCCCAGTAGTGCTATAAGGAGTCACACGGTAGTTGAAAAGAACTTGGAACCCCAGTAGTGATATAAGGAGTCACACGGTAGTTGAAAAGAAACTTGGAACCCCAGTAGTGCTATGAGGAGACACACGGTAGTTGAAAAGAAACTTGGAACCCCAGTAGTGCTATGAGGAGTCGCAATGTAGTTGAAAAGAAACTTGGAACCCCAGTAGTGCCATGACGAGTTGCACGGTAGTTGAAGAGAAACTTGGAACCCCAGTAGTGCTATGAGGAGTCACACGGTAGTTGAAAAGAAACTTAGAACCCCAGTAGTGATATGAGGAGTCGCACTGTAGTTGAAAAGAAACTTGGAACCCCAGTAGTGCCATGAAGAGTCGCACGGTAGTTGAAAAGGATCTTGGAACCCCAGTAGTGCCATGAGGAGTCGCACGGTAGTTGAAAAGAAACTTGGAACCCCAGTAGTGCTATGAGGAGTCACACGGTAGTTGAATAGAAACTTAGAACCCCAGTAGTGATATGAGGAGTCGCACTGTAGTTGAAAAGAGACTTGGAACCCCAGTAGTGCCATGAAGAGTCGCACGGTAGTTGAAAAGAATCTTGGAACCCCAGTAGTGTTTTGAGGAGTCACACGGTAGTTGAAAAGAATCTTGGAACCCCAGTAGTGCTTTGAGAAGTCGCACTGTAGTTGAGAAGAAACTTGGAACCCCAGTAGTGCCATGAGGAGTCGCACGGTAGTTGAAAAGAATCTTGGAACCCCAGTAGTGCTTTGAGGAGTCACACGGTAGTTGAAAAGAAACTTGGAACCCCAGTAGTGCTATAAGGAGTCACACGGTAGTTGAAAAAAAACTTGGAACCCCAGTAGTGCCATGAGGAGTCGCACGGTAGTTGAAAAGACACTTGGTACCCCAGTAGTGCTATAAGGAGTCACACGGTAGTTGAAAAGACACTTGGAACCTCAGTAGTGCTTTGAAAAGTCGCACAGTAGTTGAAAAGAAACTTGGAACCCCAGTAGTGCTATGAGGAGTCACACGGTTGTTGAAAAGAAACTTGGAACCCCGGTAGTGCTATAAGGAGTCACACGGTTGTTGAAAAGAAACTTGGAACCCCAGTAGTGTTTTAAGGAGTCACACGGTAGTTGAAAAGAAACTTGGAACCCCAGTAGTTCTATAAGGAGTCACACGGTAGTTGAAAAGAAACTTGGAACCCCAGTAATGCTATGAGGAGTCACACGGTAGTTGAAAAGAAACTTGAAACCCCAGTAGTGCTATAAGGAGTCACGCAGTAGTTGGAAAGACACTTGGAACCCCAGTAGTGCTATAAGGAGTCACACGGTAGTTGAAAAGAACTTGGAACCCCAGTAGTGATATAAGGAGTCACACGGTAGTTGAAAAGAAACTTGGAACCCCAGTAGTGCTATAAGGAGTCACACGGTAGTTGAAAAGAAACTTGGAACCCCAGTAGTGCTATAAGGAGTTACACGGTAGTTGAAAAGAAACTTGGAACCCCAGTAGTGCTATAAGGAGTCACACGGTAGTTGAAAAGACACTTGGAACCCCAGTAGCTATAAGGAGTCACACAGTAGTTGAAAAGACACTTGGAACCCCCAGTAGTGCTTTGAAAAGTCGCATGGTAGTTGAAAAGAAACTTGGAACCCCAGTAGTGCTATGAGGAGACACACGGTAGTTGAAAAGAAACTTGGAACCCCAGTAGTGCTATGAGGAGTCGCACTGTAGTTGAAAAGAAACTTGGAACCCCAGTAGTGCCATGACGAGTCGCACGGTAGTTGAAGAGAAACTTGGAACCCCAGTAGTGCTATAAGGAGTCACACGGTTGTTGAAAAGAAACTTGGAACCCCAGTAGTGTTATAAGGAGTCACACGGTAGTTGAAAAGAAACTTGGAACCCCAGTAGTTCTATAAGGAGTCACGCGGTAGTTGGAAAGACACTTGGAACCCCAGTAGTGCTATAAGGAGTCACACGGTAGTTGAAAAGAACTTGGAACCCCAGTAGTGATATAAGGAGTCACACGGTAGTTGAAAAGAAACTTGGAACCCCAGTAGTGCTATAAGGAGACACACGGTAGTTGAAAAGAAACTTGGAACCCCAGTATTGCTATGAGGAGTCGCACTGTAGTTGAAAAGAAACTTGGAACCCCAGTAGTGCCATGACGAGTTGCACGGTAGTTGAAGAGAAACTTGGAACCCCAGTAGTGCTATGAGGAGTCATACGGTAGTTGAAAAGAAACTTAGAACCCCAGTAGTGATATGAGGAGTCGCACTGTAGTTGAAAAGAAACTTGGAACCCCAGTAGTGCCATGAAGAGTCGCACGGTAGTTGAAAAGGATCTTGGAACCCCAGTAGTGCCATGAGGAGTCGCACGGTAGTTGAAAAGAAACTGTAACCCCAGTAGTGCTATGAGGAGTCACACGGTAGTTGAATAGAATCTTAGAACCCCAGTAGTGATATGAGGAGTCGCACTGTAGTTGAAAAGAAACTTGGAACCCCAGTAGTGCCATGAAGAGTCGCACGGTAGTTGAAAAGAATCTTGGAACCCCAGTAGTGTTTTGAGGAGTCACACGGTAGTTGAAAAGATTCTTGGAACCCCATTAGTGCTTTGAGAAGTCGCACTGTAGTTGAGAAGAAACTTGGAACCCCAGTAGTGCCATGAGGAGTCGCACGGTAGTTGAAAAGAATCTTGGAACCCCAGTAGTGTTTTGAGGAGTCACACGGTAGTTGAAAAGAATCTTGGAACCCCAGTAGTGCTTTGAGAAGTCGCACTGTAGTTGAGAAGAAACTTGGAACCCCAGTAGTGCCATGAGGAGTCGCACGGTAGTTGAAAAGAATCTTGGAACCCCAGTAGTGCTTTGAGGAGTCACACGGTAGTTGAAAAGAAACTTGGAACCCCAGTAGTGCTATAAGGAGTCACACGGTAGTTGAAAAAAAACTTGGAACCCCAGTAGTGCCATGAGGAGTCGCACGGTAGTTGAAAAGACACTTGGTACCCCAGTAGTGCTATAAGGAGTCACACGGTAGTTGAAAAGACACTTGGAACCTCAGTAGTGCTTTGAAAAGTCGCACAGTAGTTGAAAAGAAACTTGGAACCCCAGTAGTGCTATGAGGAGTCACACGGTTGTTGAAAAGAAACTTGGAACCCCAGTAGTGATATGAGGAGTCGCACTGTAGTTGAAAAGAAACTTGGAACCCCAGTAGTGCCATGAAGAGTCGCACGGTAGTTGAAAAGGATCTTGGAACCCCAGTAGTGCCATGAGGAGTCGCACGGTAGTTGAAAAGAATCTTGGAACCCCAGTAGTGCTATGAGGAGTCACACGGTAGTTGAATAGAAACTTAGAACCCCAGTAGTGATATGAGGAGTCGCACTGTAGTTGAAAAGAAACTTGGAACCCCAGTAGTGCCATGAAGAGTCGCACGGTAGTTGAAAAGAATCTTGGAACCCCAGTAGTGTTTTGAGGAGTCACACGGTAGTTGAAAAGAATCTTGGAACCCCAGTAGTGCTTTGAGAAGTCGCACTGTAGTTGAGAAGAAACTTGGAACCCCAGTAGTGCCATGAGGAGTCGCACGGTAGTTGAAAAGAATCTTGGAACCCCAGTAGTGTTTTGAGGAGTCACACGGTAGTTGAAAAGAATCTTGGAACCCCAGTAGTGCTTTGAGAAGTCGCACTGTAGTTGAGAAGAAACTTGGAACCCCAGTAGTGCCATGAGGAGTCGCACGGTAGTTGAAAAGAATCTTGGAACCCCAGTAGTGCTTTGAGGAGTCACACGGTAGTTGAAAAGAAACTTGGAACCCCAGTAGTGCTATAAGGAGTCACACGGTAGTTGAAAAAAAACTTGGAACCCCAGTAGTGCCATGAGGAGTCACACGGTAGTTGAAAAGACACTTGGTACCCCAGTAGTGCTATAAGGAGTCACACGGTAGTTGAAAAGACACTTGGAACCTCAGTAGTGCTTTGAAAAGTCGCACAGTAGTTGAAAAGAAACTTGGAACCCCAGTAGTGCTATGAGGAGTCACACGGTTGTTGAAAAGAAACTTGGAACCCCAGTAGTGCTATAAGGAGTCACACGGTTGTTGAAAAGAAACTTGGAACCCCAGTAGTGTTTTAAGGAGTCACACGGTAGTTGAAAAGAAACTTGGAACCCCAGTAGTTCTATAAGGAGTCACACGGTAGTTGAAAAGAAACTTGGAACCCCAGTAGTGCTATGAGGAGTCACACGGTAGTTGAAAAGAAACTTGAAACCCCAGTAGTGCTATAAGGAGTCACGCAGTAGTTGGAAAGACACTTGGAACCCCAGTAGTGCTATAAGGAGTCACACGGTAGTTGAAAAGAACTTGGAACCCCAGTAGTGATATAAGGAGTCACACGGTAGTTGAAAAGAAACTTGGAACCCCAGTAGTGCTATAAGGAGTCACACGGTAGTTGAAAAGAAACTTGGAACCCCAGTAGTGCTATAAGGAGTTACACGGTAGTTGAAAAGAAACTTGGAACCCCAGTAGTGCTATAAGGAGTCACACGGTAGTTGAAAAGACACTTGGAACCCCAGTAGTTCTATAAGGAGTCACACGGTAGTTGAAAAGAAACTTGGAACCCCAGTAGTGCTATGAGGAGTCACACGGTAGTTGAAAAGAAACTTGAAACCCCAGTAGTGCTATAAGGAGTCACGCGGTAGTTGGAAAGACACTTGGAACCCCAGTAGTGCTATAAGGAGTCACACGGTAGTTGAAAAGAACTTGGAACCCCAGTAGTGATATAAGGAGTCACACGGTAGTTGAAAAGAAACTTGGAACCCCAGTAGTGCTATAAGGAGACACACGGTAGTTGAAAAGAAACTTGGAACCCCAGTAGTGCTATGAGGAGTCGCACTGTAGTTGAAAAGAAACTTGGAACCCCAGTAGTGCCATGACGAGTCGCACGGTAGTTGAAGAGAAACTTGGAACCCCAGTAGTGCTATGAGGAGTCACACGGTAGTTGAAAAGAAACTTAGAACCCCAGTAGTGATATGAGGAGTCGCACTGTAGTTGAAAAGAAACTTGGAACCCCAGTAGTGCCATGAAGAGTCGCACGGTAGTTGAAAAGGATCTTGGAACCTCAGTAGTGCCATGAGGAGTCACACGGTAGTTGAAAAGAAACTTGGAACCCCAGTAGTGCTATAAGGAGTCACACGGTAGTTGAAAAAAAACTTGGAACCCCAGTAGTGCCATGAGGAGTCGCACGGTAGTTGAAAAGACACTTGGTACCCCAGTAGTGCTATAAGGAGTCACACGGTAGTTGAAAAGACACTTGGAACCTCAGTAGTGCTTTGAAAAGTCGCACAGTAGTTGAAAAGAAACTTGGAACCCCAGTAGTTCTATGAGGAGTCACACGGTTGTTGAAAAGAAACTTGGAACCCCAGTAGTGCTATAAGGAGTCACACGGTTGTTGAAGAGAAACTTGGAACCCCAGTAGTGCTATAAGGAGTCACACGGTAGTTGAAAAGAAACTTGGAACCCCAGTAGTTCTATAAGGAGTCACACGGTAGTTGAAAAGAAACTTGGAACCCCAGTAGTGCTATGAGGAGTCACATGGTAGTTGAAAAGAAACTTGAAACCCCAGTAGTGCTATAAGGAGTCACGCAGTAGTTGGAAAGACACTTGGAACCCCAGTAGTGCTATAAGGAGTCACACGGTAGTTGAAAAGAACTTGGAACCCCAGTAGTGATATAAGGAGTCACACGGTAGTTGAAAAGAAACTTGGAACCCCAGTAGTGCTATAAGGAATCACACGGTAGTTGAAAAGAAACTTGGAACCCCAGTAGTGCTATAAGGAGTTACACGGTAGTTGAAAAGAAACTTGGAACCCCAGTAGTGCTATAAGGAGTCACACGGTAGTTGAAAAGACACTTGGAACCCCAGTAGTGCTATAAGGAGTCACACGGTAGTTGAAAAGACACTTGGAACCCCAGTAGTGCTATAAGGAGTCACACGGTAGTTGAAAAGACACTTGGAACCCCAGTAGCTATAAGGAGTCACACGGTAGTTGAAAAGAAACTTGGAACCCCAGTAGTGCTATAAGGAGTCACACGGTAGTTGAAAAGAAACTTGGAACCCCAGTAGTGCTATGAGGAGTCACACGGTAGTTGAAAAGAAACTTGGAACCCCAGTAGTGCTATGAGGAGTCACACGGTTGTTGAATAGAAACTTGGAACCCCAGTAGTGCTATGAGGAGTCACACGGTAGTTGAAAAGAAACTTGGAACCCCAGTAGTGCTATGAGGAGTCACACGGTAGTTGAAAAGAAACTTGGAACCCCAGTAGTGCTATGAGGAGTCACACGGTAGTTGAAAAGAAACTTGGAACCCCAGTAGTGCTATAAGGAGTCACACGGTTGTTGAAAAGAAACTTGGAACCCCAGTAGTGCTATAAGGAGTCACACGGTAGTTGAAAAGAAACTTGGAACCCCAGTAGTGCTATAAGGAGTCACACGGTAGTTGAAAAGAAACTTGGAACCCCAGTAGTGCTATGAGGAGTCACACGGTAGTTGAAAAGAAACTTGGAACCCCAGTAGTGCTATGAGGAGTCACACGGTAGTTGAAAAGAAACTTGAAACCCCAGTAGTGCTTTGAAAAGTCGCATGGTAGTTGAAAAGAAACTTGGAACCCCAGTAGTGCTATAAGGAGTCACACGGTTGTTGAAAAGAAACTTGGAACCCCAGTAGTGCTATAAGGAGTCACACGGTAGTTGAAAAGAAACTTGGAACCCCAGTAGTTCTATAAGGAGTCACACGGTAGTTGAAAAGAAACTTGGAACCCCAGTAGTGCTATGAGGAGTCACACGGTAGTTGAAAAGAAACTTGAAACCCCAGTAGTGCTATAAGGAGTCACGCGGTAGTTGGAAAGACACTTGGAACCCCAGTAGTGCTATAAGGAGGCACACGGTAGTTGAAAAGAACTTGGAACCCCAGTAGTGATATAAGGAGTCACACGGTAGTTGAAAAGAAACTTGGAACCCCAGTAGTGCTATAAGGAGACACACGGTAGTTGAAAAGAAACTTGGAACCCCAGTAGTGCTATGAGGAGTCGCACTGTAGTTGAAAAGAAACTTGGAACCCCAGTAGTGCCATGACGAGTCGCACGGTAGTTGAAGAGAAACTTGGAACCACAGTAGTGCTATGAGGAGTCACACGGTAGTTGAAAAGAAACTTAGAACCCCAGTAGTGATATGAGGAGTTGCACTGTAGTTGAAAAGAAACTTGGAACCCCAGTAGTGCCATGAAGAGACGCACGGTAGTTGAAAAGGATCTTGGAACCTCAGTAGTGCCATGAGGAGTCACACGGTAGTTGAAAAGAAACTTGGAACCCCAGTAGTGCTATAAGGAGTCACACGGTAGTTGAAAAAAAACTTGGAACCCCAGTAGTGCCATGAGGAGTCGCACGGTAGTTGAAAAGACACTTGGTACCCCAGTAGTGCTATAAGGAGTCACACGGTAGTTGAAAAGACACTTGGAACCTCAGTAGTGCTTTGAAAAGTCGCACAGTAGTTGAAAAGAAACTTGGAACCCCAGTAGTGCTATGAGGAGTCACACGGTTGTTGAAAAGAAACTTGGAACCCCAGTAGTGCTATAAGGAGTCACACGGTTGTTGAAAAGAAACTTGGAACCCCAGTAGTGCTATAAGGAGTCACACGGTTGTTGAAAAGAAACTTGGAACCCCAGTAGTGCTATAAGGAGTCACACGGTAGTTGAAAAGAAACTTGGAACCCCAGTAGTTCTATAAGGAGTCACACGGTAGTTGAAAAGAAACTTGGAACCCCAGTAGTGCTATGAGGAGTCACACGGTAGTTGAAAAGAAACTTGAAACCCCAGTAGTGCTATAAGGAGTCACGCAGTAGTTGGAAAGACACTTGGAACCCCAGTAGTGCTATAAGGAGTCACACGGTAGTTGAAAAGAACTTGGAACCCCAGTAGTGATATAAGGAGTCACACGGTAGTTGAAAAGAAACTTGGAACCCCAGTAGTGCTATCAGGAATCACACGGTAGTTGAAAAGAAACTTGGAACCCCAGTAGTGCTATAAGGAGTTACACGGTAGTTGAAAAGAAACTTGGAACCCCAGTAGTGCTATAAGGAGTCACACGGTAGTTGAAAAGACACTTGGAACCCCTGTAGTGCTATAAGGAGTCACACGGTAGTTGAAAAGACACTTGGAACCCCAGTAGTGCTATAAGGAGTCACACGGTAGTTGAAAAGACACTTGGAACCCCAGTAGCTATAAGGAGTCACACAGTAGTTGAAAAGACACTTGGAACCCCAGTAGTGCTTTGAAAAGTCGCATTTTAGTTGAAAAGAAACTTGGAACCCCAGTAGTGCTATGAGGAGACACACGGTAGTTGAAAAGAAACTTGGAACCCCAGTAGTGCTATGAGGAGTCGCACTGTAGTTGAAAAGAAACTTGGAACCCCAGTAGTGCCATGACGAGTCGCACGGTAGTTGAAGAGAAACTTGGAACCCCAGTAGTGCTATGAGGAGTCACACGGTAGTTGAAAAGAAACTTAGAACCCCAGTAGTGATATGAGGAGTCGCACTGTAGTTGAAAAGAAACTTGGAACACCAGTAGTGCCATGAAGAGTCGCACGGTAGTTGAAAAGGATCTTGGAACCCCAGTAGTGCCATGAGGTGTCGCACGGTAGTTGAAAAGAATCTTGGAACCCCAGTAGTGTTTTGAGGAGTCACACGGTAGTTGAAAAGAATCTTGGAACCCCAGTAGTGCTTTGAGAAGTCGCACTGTAGTTGAGAAGAAACTTGGAACCCCAGTAGCGCCATGAGGAGTCGCACGGTAGTTGAAAAGAATCTTGGAACCCCAGTAGTGCTTTGAGGAGTCACACGGTAGTTGAAAAGACACTTGGAACCTCAGTAGTGCTTTGAAAAGTCGCACAGTAGTTGAAAAGAAACTTGGAACCCCAGTAGTGCTATGAGGAGTCACACGGTTGTTGAAAAGAAACTTGGAACCCCAGTAGTGCTATAAGGAGTCACACGGTTGTTGAAAAGAAACTTGGAACCCCAGTAGTGCTATAAGGAGTCACACGGTAGTTGAAAAGTAACTTGGAACCCCAGTAGTGCTATGAGGAGTCACACGGTAGTTGAAAAGAAACTTGGAACCCCAGTAGTGCTATGAGGAGTCACACGGTAGTTGAAAAGAAACTTGAAACCCCAGTAGTGCTATAAGGAGTCACACGGTAGTTGAAAAAAAACTTGGAACCCCATTAGTGCCATGAGGAGTCGCACGGTAGTTGAAAAGAAACTTGGAACCCCAGTAGTGCTATGAGGAGTCACACGGTTGTTGAAAAGACACTTGGAACCCCAGTAGTGCTATAAGGAGTCACACGGTTGTTGAAAAGAAACTTGGAACCCCAGTAGTGCTATAAGGAGTCACACGGTAGTTGAAAAGAAACTTGGAACCCCAGTAGTTCTATAAGGAGTCACACGGTAGTTGAAAAGACACTTGGAACCCCAGTAATGCTATGAGGAGTCACACGGTAGTTGAAAAGAAACTTGAAACCCCAGTAGTGCTATAAGGAGTCACGCGATAGTTGGAAAGACACTTGGAACCCCAGTAGTGCTATAAGGAGTCACACGGTAGTTGAAAAGAACTTGGAACCCCAGTAGTGATATAAGGAGTCACACGGTAGTTGAAAAGAAACTTGGAACCCCAGTAGTGCTATAAGGAGACACACGGTAGTTGAAAAGAAACTTGGAACCCCAGTAGTGCTATGAGGAGTCGCACTGTAGTTGAAAAGAAACTTGGAACCCCAGTAGTGCCATGACGAGTCGCACGGTAGTTGAAGAGAAACTTGGAACCCCAGTAGTGCTATGAGGAGTCACACGGTAGTTGAAAAGTAACTTAGAACCCCAGTAGTGATATGAGGAGTCGCACTGTAGTTGAAAAGAAACTTGGAACCCCAGTAGTGCCATGAAGAGTCGCACGGTAGTTGAAAAGGATCTTGGAACCCCAGTAGTGCCATGAGGAGTCGCACGGTAGTTGAAAAGAATCTTGGAACCCCAGTAGTGTTTTGAGGAGTCACACGGTAGTTGAAAAGAATCTTGGAACCCCAGTAGTGCTTTGAGAAGTCGCACTGTAGTTGAGAAGAAACTTGGAACCCCAGTAGTGCCATGAGGAGTCGCACGGTAGTTGAAAAGAATCTTGGAACCCCAGTAGTGCTTTGAGGAGTCACACGGTAGTTGAAAAGACACTTGGAACCTCAGTAGTGCTTTGAAAAGTCGCACAGTAGTTGAAAAGAAACTTGGAACCCCAGTAGTGCTATGAGGAGTCACACGGTTGTTGAAAAGAAACTTGGAACCCCAGTAGTGCTATAAGGAGTCACACGGTTGTTGAAAAGAAACTTGGAACCCCAGTAGTGCTATAAGGAGTCACACGGTAGTTGAAAAGAAACTTGGAACCCCAGTAGTGCTATGAGGAGTCACACGGTAGTTGAAAAGAAACTTGGAACCCCAGTAGTGCTATGAGGAGTCACACGGTAGTTGAAAAGAAACTTGAAACCCCAGTAGTGCTATAAGGAGTCACACGGTAGTTGAAAAAAAACTTGGAACCCCAGTAGTGCCATGAGGAGTCGCACGGTAGTTGAAAAGAAACTTGGAACCCCAGTAGTGCTATGAGGAGTCACACGGTTGTTGAAAAGACACTTGGAACCCCAGTAGTGCTATAAGGAGTCACACGGTTGTTGAAAAGAAACTTGGAACCCCAGTAGTGCTATAAGGAGTCACACGGTAGTTGAAAAGAAACTTGGAACCCCAGTAGTTCTATAAGGAGTCACACGGTAGTTGAAAAGAAACTTGGAACCCCAGTAGTGCTATGAGGAGTCACACGGTAGTTGAAAAGAAACTTGAAACCCCAGTAGTGCTATAAGGAGTCACGCGGTAGTTGGAAAGACACTTGGAACCCCAGTAGTGCTATAAGGAGTCACACGGTAGTTGAAAAGAAACTTGGAACCCCAGTAGTGATATAAGGAGTCACACGGTAGTTGAAAAGAAACTTGGAACCCCAGTAGTGCTATAAGGAGACACACGGTAGTTGAAAAGAAACTTGGAACCCCAGTAGTGCTATGAGGAGTCGCACTGTAGTTTAAAAGAAACTTGGAACCCCAGTAGTGCCATGACGAGTCGCACGGTAGTTGAAGAGAAACTTGGAACCCCAGTAGTGCTATGAGGAGTCACACGGTAGTTGAAAAGAAACTTAGAACCCCAGTAGTGCTATAAGGAGTCACACGGTAGTTGAAAAAAAACTTGGAACCCCAGTAGTGCCATGAGGAGTCGCACGGTAGTTGAAAAGACACTTGGTACACCAGTAGTGCTATAAGGAGTCACACGGTAGTTTAAAAGACACTTGGGACCTCAGTAGTGCTTTGAAAAGTCGCACAGTAGTTGAAAAGAAACTTGAAACCCCAGTAGTGCTATAAGGAGTCACGCAGTAGTTGGAAAGACACTTGGAACCCCAGTAGTGCTATAAGGAGTCACACGGTTGTTGAAAAGAAACTTGGAACCCCAGTAGTGCTATAAGGAGTCACACGGTTGTTGAAAAGAAACTTGGAACCCCAGTAGTGCTATAAGGAGTCACACGGTTGTTGAAAAGAAACTTGGAACCCCAGTAGTGCTATAAGGAGTCACACGGTAGTTGAAAAGAAACTTGGAACCCCAGTAGTTCTATAAGGAGTCACACGGTAGTTGAAAAGAAACTTGGAACCCCAGTAGTGCTATGAGGAGTCACACGGTAGTTGAAAAGAAACTTGAAACCCCAGTAGTGCTATAAGGAGTCACGCAGTAGTTGGAAAGACACTTGGAACCCCAGTAGTGCTATAAGGAGTCACACGGTAGTTGAAAAGAACTTGGAACCCCAGTAGTGATATAAGGAGTCACACGGTAGTTGAAAAGAAACTTGGAACCCCAGTAGTGCTATCAGGAATCACACGGTAGTTGAAAAGAAACTTGGAACCCCAGTAGTGCTATAAGGAGTTACACGGTAGTTGAAAAGAAACTTGGAACCCCAGTAGTGCTATAAGGAGTCACACGGTAGTTGAAAAGACACTTGGAACCCCTGTAGTGCTATAAGGAGTCACACGGTAGTTGAAAAGACACTTGGAACCCCAGTAGTGCTATAAGGAGTCACACGGTAGTTGAAAAGACACTTGGAACCCCAGTAGCTATAAGGAGTCACACAGTAGTTGAAAAGACACTTGGAACCCCAGTAGTGCTTTGAAAAGTCGCATTTTAGTTGAAAAGAAACTTGGAACCCCAGTAGTGCTATGAGGAGACACACGGTAGTTGAAAAGAAACTTGGAACCCCAGTAGTGCTATGAGGAGTCGCACTGTAGTTGAAAAGAAACTTGGAACCCCAGTAGTGCCATGACGAGTCGCACGGTAGTTGAAGAGAAACTTGGAACCCCAGTAGTGCTATGAGGAGTCACACGGTAGTTGAAAAGAAACTTAGAACCCCAGTAGTGATATGAGGAGTCGCACTGTAGTTGAAAAGAAACTTGGAACACCAGTAGTGCCATGAAGAGTCGCACGGTAGTTGAAAAGGATCTTGGAACCCCAGTAGTGCCATGAGGAGTCGCACGGTAGTTGAAAAGAATCTTGGAACCCCAGTAGTGTTTTGAGGAGTCACACGGTAGTTGAAAAGAATCTTGGAACCCCAGTAGTGCTTTGAGAAGTCGCACTGTAGTTGAGAAGAAACTTGGAACCCCAGTAGCGCCATGAGGAGTCGCACGGTAGTTGAAAAGAATCTTGGAACCCCAGAAGTGCTTTAAGGAGTCACACGGTAGTTGAAAAGACACTTGGAACCTCAGTAGTGCTTTGAAAAGTCGCACAGTAGTTGAAAAGAAACTTGGAACCCCAGTAGTGCTATGAGGAGTCACACGGTTGTTGAAAAGAAACTTGGAACCCCAGTAGTGCTATAAGGAGTCACACGGTTGTTGAAAAGAAACTTGGAACCCCAGTAGTGCTATAAGGAGTCACACGGTAGTTGAAAAGTAACTTGGAACCCCAGTAGTGCTATGAGGAGTCACACGGTAGTTGAACAGAAACTTGGAACCCCAGTAGTGCTATGAGGAGTCACACGGTAGTTGAAAAGAAACTTGAAACCCCAGTAGTGCTATAAGGAGTCACACGGTAGTTGAAAAAAAACTTGGAACCCCATTAGTGCCATGAGGAGTCGCACGGTAGTTGAAAAGAAACTTGGAACCCCAGTAGTGCTATGAGGAGTCACACGGTTGTTGAAAAGACACTTGGAACCCCAGTAGTGCTATAAGGAGTCACACGGTTGTTGAAAAGAAACTTGGAACCCCAGTAGTGCTATAAGGAGTCACACGGTAGTTGAAAAGAAACTTGGAACCCCAGTAGTTCTATAAGGAGTCACACGGTAGTTGAAAAGACACTTGGAACCCCAGTAATGCTATGAGGAGTCACACGGTAGTTGAAAAGAAACTTGAAACCCCAGTAGTGCTATAAGGAGTCACGCGATAGTTGGAAAGACACTTGGAACCCCAGTAGTGCTATAAGGAGTCACACGGTAGTTGAAAAGAACTTGGAACCCCAGTAGTGATATAAGGAGTCACACGGTAGTTGAAAAGAAACTTGGAACCCCAGTAGTGCTATAAGGAGACACACGGTAGTTGAAAAGAAACTTGGAACCCCAGTAGTGCTATGAGGAGTCGCCCTGTAGTTGAAAAGAAACTTGGAACCCCAGTAGTGCCATGACGAGTCGCACGGTAGTTGAAGAGAAACTTGGAACCCCAGTAGTGCTATGAGGAGTCACACGGTAGTTGAAAAGTAACTTAGAACCCCAGTAGTGATATGAGGAGTCGCACTGTAGTTGAAAAGAAACTTGGAACCCCAGTAGTGCCATGAAGAGTCGCACGGTAGTTGAAAAGGATCTTGGAATCCCAGTAGTGCCATGAGGAGTCGCACGGTAGTTGAAAAGAATCTTGGAACCCCAGTAGTGTTTTGAGGAGTCACACGGTAGTTGAAAAGAATCTTGGAACCCCAGTAGTGCTTTGAGAAGTCGCACTGTAGTTGAGAAGAAACTTGGAACCCCAGTAGTGCCATGAGGAGTCGCACGGTAGTTGAAAAGAATCTTGGAACCCCAGTAGTGCTTTGAGGAGTCACACGGTAGTTGAAAAGACACTTGGAACCTCAGTAGTGCTTTGAAAAGTCGCACAGTAGTTGAAAAGAAACTTGGAACCCCAGTAGTGCTATGAGGAGTCACACGGTTGTTGAAAAGAAACTTGGAACCCCAGTAGTGCTATAAGGAGTCACACGGTTGTTGAAAAGAAACTTGGAACCCCAGTAGTGCTATAAGGAGTCACACGGTAGTTGAAAAGAAACTTGGAACCCCAGTAGTGCTATGAGGAGTCACACGGTAGTTGAAAAGAAACTTGGAACCCCAGTAGTGCTATGAGGAGTCACACGGTAGTTGAAAAGAAACTTGAAACCCCAGTAGTGCTATAAGGAGTCACACGGTAGTTGAAAAAAAACTTGGAACCCCAGTAGTGCCATGAGGAGTCGCACGGTAGTTGAAAAGAAACTTGGAACCCCAGTAGTGCTATGAGGAGTCACACGGTTGTTGAAAAGACACTTGGAACCCCAGTAGTGCTATAAGGAGTCACACGGTTGTTGAAAAGAAACTTGGAACCCCAGTAGTGCTATAAGGAGTCACACGGTAGTTGAAAAGAAACTTGGAACCCCAGTAGTTCTATAAGGAGTCACACGGTAGTTGAAAAGAAACTTGGAACCCCAGTAGTGCTATGAGGAGTCACACGGTAGTTGAAAAGAAACTTGAAACCCCAGTAGTGCTATAAGGAGTCACGCGGTAGTTGGAAAGACACTTGGAACCCCAGTAGTGCTATAAGGAGTCACACGGTAGTTGAAAAGAAACTTGGAACCCCAGTAGTGATATAAGGAGTCACACGGTAGTTGAAAAGAAACTTGGAACCCCAGTAGTGCTATAAGGAGACACACGGTAGTTGAAAAGAAACTTGGAACCCCAGTAGTGCTATGAGGAGTCGCACTGTAGTTTAAAAGAAACTTGGAACCCCAGTAGTGCCATGACGAGTCGCACGGTAGTTGAAGAGAAACTTGGAACCCCAGTAGTGCTATGAGGAGTCACACGGTAGTTGAAAAGAAACTTAGAACCCCAGTAGTGCTATAAGGAGTCACACGGTAGTTGAAAAAAAACTTGGAACCCCAGTAGTGCCATGAGGAGTCGCACGGTAGTTGAAAAGACACTTGGTACACCAGTAGTGCTATAAGGAGTCACACGGTAGTTGAAAAGACACTTGGGACCTCAGTAGTGCTTTGAAAAGTCGCACAGTAGTTGAAAAGAAACTTGGAACCCCAGTAGTGCTATGAGGAGTCACGCGGTTGTTGAAAAGAAACTTGGAACCCCAGTAGTGCTATGAGGAGTCACACGGTAGTTGAAAAGAAACTTGAAACCCCAGTAGTGCTATAAGGAGTCACGCAGTAGTTGGAAAGACACTTGGAACCCCAGTAGTGCTATAAGGAGTCACACGGTAGTTGAAAAGAAACTTGGAACCCCAGTAGTGATATAAGGAGTCACACGGTAGTTGCAAAGAAACTTGGAACCCCAGTAGTGCTATAAGGAATCACACGGTAGTTGAAAAGAAACTTGGAACCCCAGTAGTGCTATAAGGAGTCACACGGTAGTTGAAAAGAAACTTGGAACCCCAGTAGTGCTATAAGGAGTCACACGGTAGTTGAAAAGACACTTGGAACCCCAGTAGTGCTATAAGGAGTCACACGGTAGTTGAAAAGACACTTGGAACCCCAGTAGCTATAAGGAGTCACACAGTAGTTGAAAAGACACTTGGAACCCCAGTAGTGCTTTGAAAAGTCGCATGGTAGTTGAAAAGAAAACTTGGAACCCCAGTAGTGCTATGAGGAGACACACGGTAGTTGAAAAGAAACTTGGAACCCCAGTAGTGCTATGAGGAGTCGCACTGTAGTTGAAAAGAAACTTGGAACCCCAGTAGTGCCATGACGAGTCGCACGGTAGTTGAAGAGAAACTTGGAACCCAAGTAGTGCTATGAGGAGTCACACGGTAGTTGAAAAGAAACTTAGAACCCCAGTAGTGATATGAGGAGTCGCACTGTAGTTGAAAAGAAACTTGGAAACCCAGTAGTGCCATGAAGAGTCGCACGGTAGTTGAAAAGGATCTTGGAACCCCAGTAGTGCCATGAGGAGTCGCACGGTAGTTGAAAAGAATCTTGGAACCCCAGTAGTGTTTTGAGGAGTCACACGGTAGTTGAAAAGAATCTTGGAACCCCAGTAGTGCTTTGAGAAGTCGCACTGTAGTTGAGCAGAAACTTGGAACCCCAGTAGTGCCATGAGGAGTCGCACGGTAGTTGAAAAGAATCTTGGAACCCCAGTAGTGCTTTGAGGAGTCACACGGTAGTTGTAAAGACACTTGGAACCTCAGTAGTGCTTTGAAAAGTCGCACAGTAGTTGAAAAGAAACTTGGAACCCCAGTAGTGCTATGAGGAGTCACACGGTTGTTGAAAAGAAACTTGGAACCCCAGTAGTGCTATAAGGAGTCACACGGTTGTTGAAAAGAAACTTGGAACCCCAGTAGTGCTAAAAGGAGTCACACGGTAGTTGAAAAGAAACTTGGAACCCCAGTAGTGCTATGAGGAGTCACACGGTAGTTGAAAAGAAACTTGGAACCCCAGTAGTGCTATAAGGAGACACACGGTAGTTGAAAAGAAACTTGGAACCCCAGTAGTGCTATGAGGAGTCGCACTGTAGTTTAAAAGAAACTTGGAACCCCAGTAGTGCCATGACGAGTCGCACGGTAGTTGAAGAGAAACTTGGAACCCCAGTAGTGCTATGAGGAGTCACACGGTAGTTGAAAAGAAACTTAGAACCCCAGTAGTGCTATAAGGAGTCACACGGTAGTTGAAAAAAAACTTGGAACCCCAGTAGTGCCATGAGGAGTCGCACGGTAGTTGAAAAGACACTTGGTACACCAGTAGTGCTATAAGGAGTCACACGGTAGTTGAAAAGACACTTGGGACCTCAGTAGTGCTTTGAAAAGTCGCACAGTAGTGGAAAAGAAACTTGGAACCCCAGTAGTGCTATGAGGAGTCACACGGTTGTTGAAAAGAAACTTGGAACCCCAGTAGTGCTATGAGGAGTCACACGGTAGTTGAAAAGAAACTTGAAACCCCAGTAGTGCTATAAGGAGTCACGCAGTAGTTGGAAAGACACTTGGAACCCCAGTAGTGCTATAAGGAGTCACACGGTAGTTGAAAAGAAACTTGGAACCCCAGTAGTGATATAAGGAGTCACACGGTAGTTGCAAAGAAACTTGGAACCCCAGTAGTGCTATAAGGAATCACACGGTAGTTGAAAAGAAACTTGGAACCCCAGTAGTGCTATAAGGAGTCACACGGTAGTTGAAAAGAAACTTGGAACCCCAGTAGTGCTATAAGGAGTCACACGGTAGTTGAAAAGACACTTGGAACCCCAGTAGTGCTATAAGGAGTCACACGGTAGTTGAAAAGACACTTGGAACCCCAGTAGCTATAAGGAGTCACACAGTAGTTGAAAAGACACTTGGAACCCCAGTAGTGCTTTGAAAAGTCGCATGGTAGTTGAAAAGAAACTTGGAACCCCAGTAGTGCTATGAGGAGACACACGGTAGTTGAAAAGAAACTTGGAACCCCAGTAGTGCTATGAGGAGTCGCACTGTAGTTGAAAAGAAACTTGGAACCCCAGTAGTGCCATGACGAGTCGCACGGTAGTTGAAGAGAAACTTGGAACCCAAGTAGTGCTATGAGGAATCACACGGTAGTTGAAAAGAAACTTAGAACCCCAGTAGTGATATGAGGAGTCGCACTGTAGTTGAAAAGAAACTTGGAAACCCAGTAGTGCCATGAAGAGTCGCACGGTAGTTGAAAAGGATCTTGGAACCCCAGTAGTGCCATGAGGAGTCGCACGGTAGTTGAAAAGAATCTTGGAACCCCAGTAGTGTTTTGAGGAGTCACGCGGTAGTTGAAAAGAATCTTGGAACCCCAGTAGTGCTTTGAGAAGTCGCACTGTAGTTGAGCAGAAACTTGGAACCCCAGTAGTGCCATGAGGAGTCGCACGGTAGTTGAAAAGAATCTTGGAACCCCAGTAGTGCTTTGAGGAGTCACACGGTAGTTGTAAAGACACTTGGAACCTCAGTAGTGCTTTGAAAAGTCGCACAGTAGTTGAAAAGAAACTTGGAACCCCAGTAGTGCTATGAGGAGTCACACGGTTGTTGAAAAGAAACTTGGAACCCCAGCAGTGCTATAAGGAGTCACACGGTTGTTGAAAAGAAACTTGGAACCCCAGTAGTGCTAAAAGGAGTCACACGGTAGTTGAAAAGAAACTTGGAACCCCAGTAGTGCTATGAGGAGTCACACGGTAGTTGAAAAGAAACTTGGAACCCCAGTAGTGCTATGAGGAGTCACACGGTAGTTGAAAAGAAACTTGAAACCCCAGTAGTGCTATAAGGAGTCACACGGTAGTTGAAAAAAAACTTGGAACCCCAGTAGTGCCATGAGGAGTCGCACGGTAGTTGAAAAGAAACTTGGAACCCCAGTAGTGCTATGAGGAGTCACACGGTTGTTGAAAAGACACTTGGAACCCCAGTAGTGCTATAAGGAGTCACACGGTTGTTGAAAAGAAACTTGGAACCCCAGTAGTGCTATAAGGAGTCACACGGTAGTTGAAAAGAAACTTGGAACCCCAGTAGTTCTATAAGGAGTCACACGGTAGTTGAAAAGAAACTTGGAACCCCAGTAGTGCTATGAGGAGTCACACGGTAGTTGAAAAGAAACTTGAAACCCCAGTAGTGCTATAAGGAGTCACGCGGTAGTTGGAAAGACACTTGGAACCCCAGTAGTGCTATAAGGAGTCACACGGTAGTTGAAAAGAACTTGGAACCCCAGTAGTGATATAAGGAGTCACACGTTAGTTGAAAAGAATCTTGGAACCCCAGTAGTGCTATGAGGAGTCGCACTGTAGTTGAAAAGAAAACTTGGAACCCCAGTAGTGCCATGACGAGTCGCACGGTAGTTGAAGAGAAACTTGGAACCCCAGTAGTGGTATGAGGAGTCACACGGTAGTTGAAAAGAAACTTAGAACCCCAGTAGTGATATGAGGAGTCGCACTGTAGTTGAAAAGAAACTTGGAACCCCAGTAGTGCCATGAAGAGTCGCACAGTAGTTGAAAAGACACTTGGAACCCCAGTAGTGCTATAAGGAGTCACACGGTAGTTGAAAAGACACTTGGAACCCCAGTAGCTATAAGGAGTCACACAGTAGTTGAAAAGACACTTGGAACCCCAGTAGTGCTTTGAAAAGTCGCATGGTAGTTGAAAAGAAACTTGGAACCCCAGTAGTGCTATGAGGAGACACACGGTAGTTGAAAAGAAACTTGGAACCCCAGTAGTGCTATGAGGAGTCGCACTGTAGTTGAAAAGAAACTTGGAACCCCAGTAGTGCCATGACGAGTCGCACGGTAGTTGAAGAGAAACTTGGAACCCAAGTAGTGCTATGAGGAATCACACGGTAGTTGAAAAGAAACTTAGAACCCCAGTAGTGATATGAGGAGTCGCACTGTAGTTGAAAAGAAACTTGGAAACCCAGTAGTGCCATGAAGAGTCGCACGGTAGTTGAAAAGGATCTTGGAACCCCAGTAGTGCCATGAGGAGTCGCACGGTAGTTGAAAAGAATCTTGGAACCCCAGTAGTGTTTTGAGGAGTCACGCGGTAGTTGAAAAGAATCTTGGAACCCCAGTAGTGCTTTGAGAAGTCGCACTGTAGTTGAGCAGAAACTTGGAACCCCAGTAGTGCCATGAGGAGTCGCACGGTAGTTGAAAAGAATCTTGGAACCCCAGTAGTGCTTTGAGGAGTCACGCGGTAGTTGTAAAGACACTTGGAACCTCAGTAGTGCTTTGAAAAGTCGCACAGTAGTTGAAAAGAAACTTGGAACCCCAGTAGTGCTATGAGGAGTCACACGGTTGTTGAAAAGAAACTTGGAACCCCAGTAGTGCTATAAGGAGTCACACGGTTGTTGAAAAGAAACTTGGAACCCCAGTAGTGCTAAAAGGAGTCACACGGTAGTTGAAAAGAAACTTGGAACCCCAGTAGTGCTATGAGGAGTCACACGGTAGTTGAAAAGAAACTTGGAACCCCAGTAGTGCTATGAGGAGTCACACGGTAGTTGAAAAGAAACTTGAAACCCCAGTAGTGCTATAAGGAGTCACACGGTAGTTGAAAAAAAACTTGGAACCCCAGTAGTGCCATGAGGAGTCGCACGGTAGTTGAAAAGAAACTTGGAACCCCAGTAGTGCTATGAGGAGTCACACGGTTGTTGAAAAGACACTTGGAACCCCAGTAGTGCTATAAGGAGTCACACGGTTGTTGAAAAGAAACTTGGAACCCCAGTAGTGCTATAAGGAGTCACACGGTAGTTGAAAAGAAACTTGGAACCCCAGTAGTTCTATAAGGAGTCACACGGTAGTTGAAAAGAAACTTGGAACCCCAGTAGTGCTATGAGGAGTCACACGGTAGTTGAAAAGAAACTTGAAACCCCAGTAGTGCTATAAGGAGTCACGCGGTAGTTGGAAAGACACTTGGAACCCCAGTAGTGCTATAAGGAGTCACACGGTAGTTGAAAAGAACTTGGAACCCCAGTAGTGATATAAGGAGTCACACGGTAGTTGAAAAGAATCTTGGAACCCCAGTAGTGCTATGAGGAGTCGCACTGTAGTTGAAAAGAAACTTGGAACCCCAGTAGTGCCATGACGAGTCGCACGGTAGTTGAAGAGAAACTTGGAACCCCAGTAGTGGTATGAGGAGTCACACGGTAGTTGAAAAGAAACTTAGAACCCCAGTAGTGATATGAGGAGTCGCACTGTAGTTGAAAAGAAACTTGGAACCCCAGTAGTGCCATGAAGAGTCGCACAGTAGTTGAAAAGAAACTTGGAACCCCAGTAGTGCCATGAGGAGTCGCACGGTAGTTGAAAAGAATCTTGGAACCCCAGTAGAGCTTTGAGGAGTCACACGGTAGTTGAAAAGACACTTGGAACCTCAGTAGTGCTTTGAAAAGTCGCACAGTAGTTGAAAAGAAACTTGGAACCCTAGTAGTGCTATGAGGAGTCACACGGTTGTTGAAAAGAAACTTGGAACCCCAGTAGTGCTATAAGGAGTCACACGGTTGTTGAAAAGAAACTTGGAACCCCAGTAGTGCTATAAGGAGTCACACGGTAGTTGAAAAGAAACTTGGAACCCCAGTAGTGCTATGAGGAGTCACACGGTAGTTGAAAAGAAACTTGGAACCCCAGTAGTGCTATGAGGAGTCCACACGGTAGTTGAAAAGAAACTTGAAACCCCAGTAGTGCTATAAGGAGTCACACGATAGTTGAAAAAAAACTTGGAACCCCAGTAGTGCCATGAGGAGTCGCACGGTAGTTGAAAAGAAACTTGGAACCCCAGTAGTGCTATGAGGAGTCCACACGGTTGTTGAAAAGACACTTGGAACCCCAGTAGTGCTATAAGGAGTCACACGGTTGTTGAAAAGACACTTGGAACCCCAGTACTGCTATAAGGAGTCACACGGTAGTTGAAAAGAAACTTGGAACCCCAGTAGTGCTATAAGGAGTCACACGGTAGTTGAAAAGAAACTTGGAACCCCAGTAGTTCTATAAGGAGTCACACGGTAGTTGAAAAGAAACTTGGAACCCCAGTAGTGCTATGAGGAGTCACACGGTAGTTGAAAAGAAACTTGAAACCCCAGTAGTGCTATAAGGAGTCACGCGGTAGTTGGAAAGACACTTGGAACCCCAGTAGTGCTATAAGGAGTCACACGGTAGTTGAAAAGAACTTGGAACCCCAGTAGTGATATAAGGAGTCACACGGTAGTTGAAAAGAAACTTGGAACCCCAGTAGTGCTATGAGGAGTCGCACTGTAGTTGAAAAGAAACTTGGAACCCCAGTAGTGCCATGACGAGTCGCACGGTAGTTGAAGAGAAACTTGGAACCCCAGTAGTGCTATGAGGAGTCACACGGTAGTTGAAAAGAAACTTAGAACCCCAGTAGTGATATGAGGAGTCGCACTGTAGTTGAAAAGAAACTTGGAACCCCAGTAGTGCCATGAAGAGTCGCACGGTAGTTGAAAAGGATCTTGGAACCTCAGTAGTGCCATGAGGAATCACACGGTAGTTGAAAAGAAACTTGGAACCCCAGTAGTGCTATAAGGAGTCACACGGTAGTTGAAAAAAAAACTTGGAACCCCAGTAGTGCCATGAGGAGTCGCACGGTAGTTGAAAAGACACTTGGTACCCCAGTAGTGCTATAAGGAGTCACACGGTAGTTGAAAAGACACTTGGAACCTCAGTAGTGCTTTGAAAAGTCGCACAGTAGTTGAAAAGAAACTTGGAACCCCAGTAGTGCTATGAGGAGTCACACGGTTGTTGAAAAGAAACTTGGAACCCCAGTAGTGCTATGAGGAGTCACACGGTTGTTGAAAAGAAACTTGGAACCCCAGTAGTGCTATAAGGAGTCACACGGTAGTTGAAAAGAAACTTGGAACCCCAGTAGTTCTATAAGGAGTCACACGGTAGTTGAAAAGAAACTTGGAACCCCAGTAGTGTTATGAGGAGTCACACGGTAGTTGAAAAGAAACTTGAAACCCCAGTAGTGCTATAAGGAGTCACGCAGTAGTTGGAAAGACACTTGGAACCCCAGTAGTGCTATAAGGAGTCACACGGTAGTTGAAAAGAACTTGGAACCCCAGTAGTGATATAAGGAGTCACACGGTAGTTGAAAAGAAACTTGGAACCCCAGTAGTGCTATAAGGAATCACACGGTAGTTGAAAAGAAACTTGGAACCCCAGTAGTGCTATAAGGAGTTACACGGTAGTTGAAAAGAAACTTGGAACCCCAGTAGTGCTATAAGGAGTCACACGGTAGTTGAAAAGACACTTGGAACCCCAGTAGTGCTATAAGGAGTCACACGGTAGTTGAAAAGACACTTGGAACCCCAGTAGTGCTATAAGGAGTCACACAGTAGTTGAAAAGACACTTGGAACCCCAGTAGCTATAAGGAGTCCACACAGTAGTTGAAAAGACACTTGGAACCCCAGTAGTGCTTTGAAAAGTCGCATGGTAGTTGAAAAGAAACTTGGAACCCCAGTAGTGCTATGAGGAGACACACGGTAGTTGAAAAGAAACTTTGAACCCCAGTAGTGCTATGAGGAGTCGCACTGTAGTTGAAAAGAAACTTGGAACCCCAGTAGTGCCATGACGAGTCGCACGGTAGTTGAAGAGAAACTTGGAACCCCAGTAGTGCTATGAGGAGTCACACGGTAGTTGAAAAGAAACTTAGAACCCCAGTAGTGATATGAGGAGTCGCACTGTAGTTGAAAAGAAACTTGGAACCCCAGTAGTGCCATGAAGAGTCGCACGGTAGTTGAAAAGGATCTTGGAACCCCAGTAGTGCCATGAGGAGTCGCACGGTAGTTGAAAAGAATCTTGGAACCCCAGTAGTGTTTTGAGGAGTCACACGGTAGTTGAAAAGAATCCTGGAACCCCAGTAGTGCTTTGAGAAGTCGCACTGTAGTTGAGAAGAAACTTGGAACCCCAGTAGTGCCATGAGGAGTCGCACGGTAGTTGAAAAGAATCTTGGAACCCCAGTAGTGCTTTGAGGAGTCACACGGTAGTTGAAAAGACACTTGGAACCTCAGTAGTGCTTTGAAAAGTCGCACAGTAGTTGAAAAGAAACTTGGAACCCCAGTAGTGCTATGAGGAGTCACACGGTTGTTGAAAAGAAACTTGGAACCCCAGTAGTGCTATAAGGAGTCACACGGTTGTTGAAAAGACACTTGGAACCTCAGTAGTGCTTTGAAAAGTCGCACAGTAGTTGAAAAGAAACTTGCCAGTAGTGCTATGAGGAGTCACACGGTTGTTGAAAAGAAACTTGGAACCCCAGTAGTGCTATAAGGAGTCACATGGTTGTTGAAAAGACACTTGGAACCCCAGTAGTGCTATAAGGAGTCACACGGTAGTTGAAAAGAACTTGGAACCCCAGTAGTGATATAAGGAGTCACACGGTAGTTGAAAAGAAACTTGGAACCCCAGTAGTGCTATAAGGAGACACACGGTAGTTGAAATGAAACTTGGAACCCCAGTAGTGCTATGAGGAGTCGCACTGTAGTTGAAAAGTAACTTGGAACCCCAGTAGTGCCATGACGAGTCGCACGGTAGTTGAAGAGAAACTTGGAACCCCAGTAGTGCTATGAGGAGTCACACGGTAGTTGAAAAGAAACTTAGAACCCCAGTAGTGATATGAGGAGTCGCACTGTAGTTGAAAAGAAACTTGGAACCCCAGTAGTGCCAGGAAGAGTCGCACGGTAGTTGAAAAGGATCTTGGAACCCCAGTAGTGCCATGAGGAGTCACACGGTAGTTGAAAAGAAACTTGGAACCCCAGTAGTGCTATAAGGAGTCACACGGTAGTTGAAAAAAAACTTGGAACCCCAGTAGTGTCACGAGGAGTCGCACGGTAGTTGAAAAGACACTTGGTACCCCAGTAGTGCTATAAGGAGTAACACGGTAGTTGAAAAGACACTTGGAACCTCAGTAGTGCTTTGAAAAGTCGCACAGTAGTTGAAAAGAAACTTGGAACCCCAGTAGTGCTATGAGGAATCACACGGTTGTTGAAAAGAAACTTGGAACCCCAGTAGTGCCATAAGGAGTCACACGGTTGTTGAAAAGAAACTTGGAACCCCAGTAGTGCTATAAGGAGTCACACGGTAGTTGAAAAGAAACGTGGAACCCCAGTAGTTCTATAAGGAGTCACACGGTAGTTGAAAAGAAACTTGGAACCCCAGTAGTGCTATGAGGAGTCACACGGTAGTTGAAAAGAAACTTGAAACCCCAGTAGTGCTATATGGAGTCATGCAGTAGTTGGAAAGACACTTGGAACCCCAGTAGTGCTATAAGGAGTCACACGGTAGTTGAAAAGAACTTGGAACCCCAGTAGTGATATAAGGAGTCACACGGTAGTTGAAAAGAAACTTGGAACCCCAGTAGTGCTATAAGGAATCACACGGTAGTTGAAAAGAAACTGGGAACCCCAGTGGTGCTATAAGGAGTTACACGGTAGTTGAAAAGACACTTGGAACCCCAGTAGTGCTATAAGGAGTCACACGGTAGTTGAAAAGACACTTGGAACCCCAGTAGTGCTATAAGGAGTCACACGGTAGTTGAAAAGACACTTGGAACCCCAGTAGTGCTATAAGGAGTCACACGGTAGTTGAAAAGACACTTGGAACCCCAGTAGTGCTATAAGGAGTTACACGGTAGTTGAAAAGACACTTGGAACCCCAGTAGTGCTTTGAAAAATCGCATGGTAGTTGAAAAGAAACTTGGAACCCCAGTAGTGCTATGAGGAGACACACGGTAGTTGAAAAGAAACTTGGAACCCCAGTAGTGCTATGAGGAGTCGCACTGTAGTTGAAAAGAAACTTGGAACCCCAGTAGTGCCATGACGAGTCGCACGGTAGTTGAAGAGAAACTTGGAACCCCAGTAGTGCTATGAGGAGTCACACGGTAGTTGAAAAGAAACTTAGAACCCCAGTAGTGATATGAGGAGTCGCACTGTAGTTGAAAAGAAACTTGGAACCCCAGTAGTGCCATGAAGAGTCGCGCGGTAGTTGAAAAGGATCTTGGAACCCCAGTAGTGCCATGAGAAGACGCACGGTAGTTGAAAAGAAACTTGGAACCCCAGTAGTGCTATGAGGAGTCACACGGTAGTTGAAAAGACACTTGGAACCCCAGTAGTGATATGAGGAGTCGCACTGTAGTTGAAAAGAAACTTGGAACCCCAGTAGTGCCATGAAGAGTCGCACGGTAGTTGAAAAGAATCTTGGAACCCCAGTAGTATTTTGAGGAGTCACACGGTAGTTGAAAAGAATCTTGGAACCCCAGTAGTGCTTTGAGAAGTCGCACTGTAGTTGAGAAGAAACTTAGAACCCCAGTAGTGCTATGAGGATTCGCACGGTAGTTGAAAAGAATCTTGGAACCCCAGTAGTGCTTTGAGGAGTCACACGGTAGTTGAAAAGAAACTTGGAACCCCAGTAGTGCTATAAGGAGTCACACGGTAGTTGAAAAAAAAACTTGGAACCCCAGTAGTGCCATGAGGAGTCGCACGGTAGTTGAAAAGACACTTTGTACCCCAGTTGTACTATAAGGAGTCACACGGTAGTTGAAAAGACACTTGGAACCTCAGTAGTGCTTTGAAAAGTCGCACAGTAGTTGAAAAGAAACTTGTAACCCCAGTAGTGCTATGAGGAGTCACACGGTTGTTGAAAAGAAACTTGGAACCCCAGTAGTGCTATAAGGAGTCACACGGTTGTTGAAAAGACACTTGGAACCCCAGTAGTGCTATAAGGAGTCACACGGTAGTTGAAAAGAAACTTGGAACCCCAGTAGTGCTATGAGGAGTCACACGGTAGTTGAAAAGAAACTTGAAACCCCAGTAGTGCTATAAGGAGTCACGCAGTAGTTGGAAAGACACTTGGAACCCCAGTAGTGCTATAAAGAGTCACACGGTAGTTGAAAAGAACTTGGAACCCCAGTAGTGATATAAGGAGTCACACGGTAGTTGAAAAGAAACTTGGAACCCCAGTAGTGCTATAAGGAATCACACGGTAGTTGAAAAGACACTTGGAACCCCAGTAGTGCTATAAGGACTTACACGGTAGTTGAAAAGAAACTTGGAACCCCAGTAGTGCTATAAGGAGTCACACGGTAGTTGAAAAGACACTTGGAACCCCAGTAGTGCTATAAGGAGTCACACGGTAGTTGAAAAGACACTTGGAACCCCAGTAGTGCTATAAGGAGTCACACGGTAGTTGAAAAGAAACTTGGAACCCCAGTAGTGCTATAAGGAATCACACGGTAGTTGAAAAGAAACTGGGAACCCCAGTGGTGCTATAAGGAGTTACACGGTAGTTGAAAAGACACTTGGAACCCCAGTAGTGCTATAAGGAGTCACACGGTAGTTGAAAAGACACTTGGAACCCCAGTAGTGCTATAAGGAGTCACACGGTAGTTGAAAAGACACTTGGAACCCCAGTAGTGCTATAAGGAGTCACACGGTAGTTGAAAAGACACTTGGAACCCCAGTAGTGCTATAAGGAGTCACACGGTAGTTGAAAAGACACTTGGAACCCCAGTAGTGCTTTGAAAAATCGCATGGTAGTTGAAAAGAAACTTGGAACCCCAGTAGTGCTATGAGGAGACACACGGTAGTTGAAAAGAAACTTGGAACCCCAGTAGTGCTATGAGGAGTCGCACTGTAGTTGAAAAGAAACTTGGAACCCCAGTAGTGCCATGACGAGTCGCACGGTAGTTGAAGAGAAACTTGGAACCCCAGTAGTGCTATGAGGAGTCACACGGTAGTTGAAAAGAAACTTAGAACCCCAGTAGTGATATGAGGAGTCGCACTGTAGTTGAAAAGAAACTTGGAACCCCAGTAGTGCCATGAAGAGTCGCGCGGTAGTTGAAAAGGATCTTGGAACCCCAGTAGTGCCATGAGAAGACGCACGGTAGTTGAAAAGAAACTTGGAACCCCAGTAGTGCTATGAGGAGTCACACGGTAGTTGAAAAGACACTTGGAACCCCAGTAGTCATATGAGGAGTCGCACTGTAGTTGAAAAGAAACTTGGAACCCCAGTAGTGCCATGAAGAGTCGCACGGTAGTTGAAAAGAATCTTGGAACCCCAGTAGTATTTTGAGGAGTCACACGGTAGTTGAAAAGAATCTTGGAACCCCAGTAGTGCTTCGAGAAGTCGCACTGTAGTTGAGAAGAAACTTAGAACCCCAGTAGTGCTATGAGGATTCGCACGGTAGTTGAAAAGAATCTTGGAACCCCAGTAGTGCTTTGAGGAGTCACACGGTAGTTGAAAAGAAACTTGGAACCCCAGTAGTGCTATAAGGAGTCACACGGTAGTTGAAAAAAAAACTTGGAACCCCAGTAGTGCCATGAGGAGTCGCACGGTAGTTGAAAAGACACTTTGTACCCCAGTTGTACTATAAGGAGTCACACGGTAGTTGAAAAGACACTTGGAACCTCAGTAGTGCTTTGAAAAGTCGCACAGTAGTTGAAAAGAAACTTGTAACCCCAGTAGTGCTATGAGGAGTCACACGGTTGTTGAAAAGAAACTTGGAACCCCAGTAGTGCTATAAGGAGTCACACGGTTGTTGAAAAGAAACTTGGAACCCCAGTAGTGCTATAAGGAGTCACACGGTAGTTGAAAAGAAACTTGGAACCCCAGTAGTGCTATAAGGAGTCACACGGTAGTTGAAAAGAAACTTGGAACCCCAGTAGTTCTATAAGGAGTCACACGGTAGTTGAAAAGAAACTTGGAACCCCAGTAGTGCTATGAGGAGTCACACGGTAGTTGAAAAGAAACTTGAAACCCCAGTAGTGCTATAAGGAGTCACGCAGTAGTTGGAAAGACACTTGGAACCCCAGTAGTGCTATAAAGAGTCACACGGTAGTTGAAAAGAACTTGGAACCCCAGTAGTGATATAAGGAGTCACACGGTAGTTGAAAAGAAACTTGGAACCCCAGTAGTGCTATAAGGAATCACACGGTAGTTGAAAAGACACTTGGAACCCCAGTAGTGCTATAAGGACTTACACGGTAGTTGAAAAGAAACTTGGAACCCCAGTAGTGCTATAAGGAGTCACACGGTAGTTGAAAAGACACTTGGAACCCCAGTAGTGCTATAAGGAGTCACACGGTAGTTGAAAAGACACTTGGAACCCCAGTAGTGCTATAAGGAGTCACACGGTAGTTGAAAAGAAACTTGGAACCCCAGTAGCTATAAGGAGTCACACAGTAGTTGAAAAGACACTTGGAACCCCAGTAGTGCTTTGAAAAGTCGCATGGTAGTTGAAAAGAAACTTGGAACCCCAGTAGTGCTATGAGGAGACACACGGTAGTTGAAAAGAAACTTGGAACCCCAGTAGTGCTATGAGGAGTCGCACTGTAGTTGAAAAGAAACTTGGAACCCCAGTAGTGCCATGACGAGTCGCACGGTAGTTGAAGAGAAACTTGGAACCCCAGTAGTGCTATGAGGAGTCACACGGTAGTTGAAAAGAAACTTAGAACCCCAGTAGTGATATGAGGAGTCGCACTGTAGTTGAAAAGGAACTTGGAACCCCAGTAGTGCCATGAAGAGTCGCACGGTAGTTGAAAAGGATCTTGGAACCCCAGTAGTGCCATGAGGAGTCGCACGGTAGTTGAAAAGAATCTTGGAACCCCAGTAGTGTTTTGAGGAGTCACACGGTAGTTGAAAAGAATCTTGGAACCCCAGTAGTGCTTTGCGAAGTCGCACTGTAGTTGAGAAGAAACTTGGAACCCCAGTAGTGCCATGAGGAGTCGCACGGTAGTTGAAAAGAATCTTGGAACCCCAGTAGTGCTTTGAGGAGTCACACGGAAGTTGAAAAGAAACTTGGAACCCCAGTAGTGCTATAAGGAGTCACACGGTAGTTGAAAAAAAACTTGGAACCCCAGTAGAGCCATGAGGAGTCGCACGGTAGTTGAAAAGACACTTGGTACCCCAGTAGTGCTATAAGGAGTCACACGGTAGTTGAAAAGACACTTGGAACCCCAGTAGTGCTTTGAAAAGTCGCACAGTAGTTGAAAAGAAACTTGGAACCCCAGTAGTGCTATGAGGAGTCACACGGTTGTTGAAAAGAAACTTGGAACCCCAGTAGTGCTATAAGGAGTCACACGGTAGTTGAAAAGAAACTTGGAACCCCAGTAGTGCTATAAGGAGTCACACGGTAGTTGAAAAGAAACTTGGAACCCCAGTAGTGCTATGAGGAGTCACACGGTAGTTGAAAAGAAACTTGGAACCCCAGTAGTGCTATGAGGAGTCACACGGTAGTTGAAAAGAAACTTGAAACCCCAGTAGTGCTATAAGGAGTCACACGGTAGTTGAAAAGAAACTTGGAACCCCAGTAGTGCTATAAGGAGTCACACGGTAGTTGAAAAGACACTTGGAACCCCAGTAGTGCTATAAGGAGTCACACTGTAGTTGGAAAGACACTTGGAACCCCAGTAGTGCTATAAGGAGTCACACGGTAGTTGAAAAGAAACTTGGAACCCCAGTAGTGATATAAGGAGTCACACGGTAGTTGAAAAGAAACTTGGAACCCCAGTAGTGCTATAAGGAGTCACACGGTAGTTGAAAAGAAACTTGGAACCCCAGTAGTGCTATAAGGAGTCACACGGTAGTTGAAAAGAAACTTGGAACCCCAGTAGTGCTATAAGGAGTCACACGGTAGTTGAAATGACACTTGGAACCCCAGTAGTGCTATAAGGAGTCACACTGTAGTTGGAAAGACACTTGGAACCCCAGTAGTGCTATAAGGAGTCACACAGTAGTTGAAAAGAAACTTGGAACCCCAGTAGTGATATAAGGAGTCACACGGTAGTTGAAAAGACACTTGGAACCTCAGTAGTGCTTTGAAAAGTCGCACAGTAGTTGAAAAGAAACTTGTAACCCCAGTAGTGCTATGAGGAGTCACACGGTTGTTGAAAAGAAACTTGGAACTCCTGTAGTGCTATAAGGAGTCACACGGTTGTTGAAAAGAAACTTGGAACCCCAGTAGTGCTATAAGGAGTCACACGGTAGTTGAAAAGACACTTGGAACCCCAGTAGTGCTATAAGGAGTCACACGGTAGTTGAAAAGAAACTTGGAACCCCAGTAGTGCTATGAGGAGTCACACGGTAGTTGAAAAGACACTTGGAACCCCAGTAGTGCTTTGAAAAGTCGCACAGTAGTTGAAAAGAAACTTGGAACCCCAGTAGTGCTATGAGGAGTCACACGGTTGTTGAAAAGAAACTTGGAACCCCAGTAGTGCTATAAGGAGTCACACGGTAGTTGAAAAGAAACTTGGAACCCCAGTAGTGCTATAAGGAGTCACACGGTAGTTGAAAAGAAACTTGGAACCCCAGTAGTGCTATGAGGAGTCACACGGTAGTTGAAAAGAAACTTGGAACCCCAGTAGTGCTATGAGGAGTCACACGGTAGTTGAAAAGAAACTTGAAACCCCAGTAGTGCTATAAGGAGTCACACGGTAGTTGAAAAGAAACTTGGAACCCCAGTAGTGCTATAAGGAGTCACACGGTAGTTGAAAAGACACTTGGAACCCCAGTAGTGCTATAAGGAGTCACACTGTAGTTGGAAAGACACTTGGAACCCCAGTAGTGCTATAAGGAGTCACACGGTAGTTGAAAAGAAACTTGGAACCCCAGTAGTGATATAAGGAGTCACACGGTAGTTGAAAAGAAACTTGGAACCCCAGTAGTGCTATAAGGAGTCACACGGTAGTTGAAAAGAAACTTGGAACCCCAGTAGTGCTATAAGGAGTCACACGGTAGTTGAAAAGAAACTTGGAACCCCAGTAGTGCTATAAGGAGTCACACGGTAGTTGAAATGACACTTGGAACCCCAGTAGTTCTATAAGGAGTCACACTGTAGTTGGAAAGACACTTGGAACCCCAGTAGTGCTATAAGGAGTCACACAGTAGTTGAAAAGAAACTTGGAACCCCAGTAGTGATATAAGGAGTCACACGGTAGTTGAAAAGACACTTGGAACCTCAGTAGTGCTTTGAAAAGTCGCACAGTAGTTGAAAAGAAACTTGTAACCCCAGTAGTGCTATGAGGAGTCACACGGTTGTTGAAAAGAAACTTGGAACTGCAGTAGTGCTATAAGGAGTCACACGGTTGTTGAAAAGAAACTTGGAACCCCAGTAGTGCTATAAGGAGTCACACGGTAGTTGAAAAGACACTTGGAACCCCAGTAGTGCTATAAGGAGTCACACGGTAGTTGAAAAGAAACTTGGAACCCCAGTAGTGCTATGAGGAGTCACACGGTAGTTCAAAAGAAACTTGGAACCCCAGTAGTGCTATAAGGAGTCACACGGTAGTTGAAAAGACACTTGGAACCCCAGTAGTGCTATAAGGAGTCACACGGTAGTTGAAACGAAACTTGGAACCCCAGTAGTGCTATAAGGAGTCACACGGTAGTTGAAAAGAAACTTGGAACCCCAGTAGTGCTATGAGGAGTCACACGGTAGTTGAAAAGAAACTTGGAACCCCAGTAGTGCTATAAGGAGTCACACGGTAGTTGAAAAGACACTTGGAACCCCAGTAGTGCTATAAGGAGTCACACGGTAGTTGAAACGAAACTTGGAACCCCAGTAGTGCTATAAGGAGTCACACGGTAGTTGAAAAGAAACTTGGAACCCCAGTAGTGCTATAAGGAGTCACATGGTAGTTGAAAAGAAACTTGAAACCCCAGTAGTGCTATAGGGAATCACACGGTAGTTTAAAAGACACTTGGAACCCCAGTAGTGCTTTGAAAAGTCGCATAGTAGTTGAAAAGAAACTTGGAACCCCAGTAGTGCTATGAGGAGTCACACGGTAGTTGAAAAGACACTTGGAACCCCAGTAGTGCTATGAGGAGTCACACGGTAGTTGAAAAGACACTTGGAACCCCAGTAGTGCTATGAGGAGTCGCACTGTAGTTGAAAAGAAACTTGGAACCCCAGTAGTGCCATGACGAGACGCACGGTAGTTGAAAAGAAACTTGGAACCCCAGTAGTGCTATGATGAGTCACACGGTAGTTGAAAAGAAACTTAGAACCCCAGTAGTGATATGAGGAGTCGCACTGTAGTTGAAAAGAAACTTGGAATCCCAGTAGTGCCATGAAGAGTCGCACGGTAGTTGAAAAGAATCTTGGAAGCCCAGTAGTGCCATGAGGAGTTGCACGGTAGTTGAAAAGAAACTTGGAACCCCAGTAGTGCTATGAGGAGTCACACGGTAGTTGAAAATAAACTTAGAACCCCAGTAGTGATATGAGGAGTCGCACTGTAGTAGAAAAGAAACTTGGAACCCCAGTAGTGCCATGAAGAGTCGCACGGTAGTTGAAAAGAATCTTGGAACCCCAGTAGTGCTTTGAGAAGTCGCACTGTAGTTGAGAAGAAACTTGGAACCCCAGTAGTGCCATGAGGAGTCGCACGGTAGTTGAAAAGAATCTTGGAACCCCAGTAGTGCTTTGAGGAGTCACACGGAAGTTGAAAAGAAACTTGGAACCCCAGTAGTGCTATAAGGAGTCACACGGTAGTTGAAAAAAAACTTGGAACCCCAGTAGAGCCATGAGGAGTCGCACGGTAGTTGAAAAGACACTTGGTACCCCAGTAGTGCTATAAGGAGTCACACGGTAGTTGAAAAGACACTTGGAACCCCAGTAGTGCTTTGAAAAGTCGCACAGTCGTTGAAAAGAAACTTGGAACCCCAGTAGTGCTATGAGGAGTCACACGGTTGTTGAAAAGAAACTTGGAACCCCAGTAGTGCTATAAGGAGTCACACGGTAGTTGAAAAGAAACTTGGAACCCCAGTAGTGCTATAAGGAGTCACACGGTAGTTGAAAAGAAACTTGGAACCCCAGTAGTGCTATGAGGAGTCACACGGTAGTTGAAAAGAAACTTGGAACCCCAGTAGTGCTATGAGGAGTCACACGGTAGTTGAAAAGAAACTTGGAACCCCAGTAGTGCTATAAGGAGTCACACGGTAGTTGAAAAGACACTTGGAACCCCAGTAGTGCTATAAGGAGTCACACTGTAGTTGGAAAGACACTTGGAACCCCAGTAGTGCTATAAGGAGTCACACGGTAGTTGAAAAGAAACTTGGAACCCCAGTAGTGATATAAGGAGTCACACGGTAGTTGAAAAGAAACTTGGAACCCCAGTAGTGCTATAAGGAGTCACACGGTAGTTGAAAAGAAACTTGGAACCCCAGTAGTGCTATAAGGAGTCACACGGTAGTTGAAAAGAAACTTGGAACCCCAGTAGTGCTATAAGGAGTCACACGGTAGTTGAAAAGACACTTGGAACCCCAGTAGTGCTATAAGGAGTCACACTGTAGTTGGAAAGACACTTGGAACCCCAGTAGTGCTATAAGGAGTCACACAGTAGTTGAAAAGAAACTTGGAACCCCAGTAGTGATATAAGGAGTCACACGGTAGTTGAAAAGACACTTGGAACCTCAGTAGTGCTTTGAAAAGTCGCACAGTAGTTGAAAAGAAACTTGTAACCCCAGTAGTGCTATGAGGAGTCACACGGTTGTTGAAAAGAAACTTGGAACCCCAGTAGTGCTATAAGGAGTCACACGGTTGTTGAAAAGAAACTTGGAACCCCAGTAGTGCTATAAGGAGTCACACGGTAGTTGAAAAGACACTTGGAACCCCAGTAGTGCTATAAGGAGTCACACGGTAGTTGAAAAGAAACTTGGAACCCCAGTAGTGCTATGAGGAGTCACACGGTAGTTGAAAAGAAACTTGGAACCCCAGTAGTGCTATAAGGAGTCACACGGTAGTTGAAAAGAAACTTGGAACCCCAGAAGTGCTATAAGGAGTCACACGGTAGTTGAAAAGAAACTTGGAACCCCAGTAGTGCTATGAGGAGTCACACGGTAGTTGAAAAGAAACTTGGAACCCCAGTAGTGCTATGAGGAGTCACACGGTAGTTGAAAAGAAACTTGAAACCCCAGTAGTGCTATAAGGAGTCACACGGTAGTTGAAAAGAAACTTGGAACCCCAGTAGTGCTATAAGGAGTCACACGGTAGTTGAAAAGACACTTGGAACCCCAGTAGTGCTATAAGGAGTCACACTGTAGTTGGAAAGACACTTGGAACCCCAGTAGTGCTATAAGGAGTCACACGGTAGTTGAAAAGAAACTTGGAACCCCAGTAGTGATATAAGGAGTCACACGGTAGTTGAAAAGAAACTTGGAACCCCAGTAGTGCTATAAGGAGTCACACGGTAGTTGAAAAGAAACTTGGAACCCCAGTAGTGCTATAAGGAGTCACACGGTAGTTGAAAAGAAACTTGGAACCCCAGTAGTGCTATAAGGAGTCACACGGTAGTTGAAAAGACACTTGGAACCCCAGTAGTGCTATAAGGAGTCACACTGTAGTTGGAAAGACACTTGGAACCCCAGTAGTGCTATAAGGAGTCACACAGTAGTTGAAAAGAAACTTGGAACCCCAGTAGTGATATAAGGAGTCACACAGTAGTTGAAAAGACACTTGGAACCTCAGTAGTGCTTTGAAAAGTCGCACAGTAGTTGAAAAGAAACTTGTAACCCCAGTAGTGCTATGAGGAGTCACACGGTTGTTGAAAAGAAACTTGGAACCCCAGTAGTGCTATAAGGAGTCACACGGTTGTTGAAAAGAAACTTGGAACCCCAGTAGTGCTATAAGGAGTCACACGGTAGTTGAAAAGACACTTGGAACCCCAGTAGTGCTATAAGGAGTCACACGGTAGTTGAAAAGAAACTTGGAACCCCAGTAGTGCTATGAGGAGTCACACGGTAGTTGAAAAGAAACTTGGAACCCCAGTAGTGATATAAGGAGTCACACGGTAGTTGAAAAGACACTTGGAACCCCAGTAGTGCTATAAGGAGTCACACGGTAGTTGAAACGAAACTTGGAACCCCAGTAGTGCTATAAGGAGTCACACGGTAGTTGAAAAGAAACTTGGAACCCCAGTAGTGCTATGAGGAGTCACACGGTAGTTGAAAAGAAACTTGGAACCCCAGTAGTGCTATAAGGAGTCACACGGTAGTTGAAAAGACACTTGGAACCCCAGTAGTGCTATAAGGAGTCACACGGTAGTTGAAACGAAACTTGGAACCCCAGTAGTGCTATAAGGAGTCACACGGTAGTTGAAAAGAAACTTGGAACCCCAGTAGTGCTATAAGGAGTCACACGGTAGTTGAAAAGAAACTTGAAACCCCAGTAGTGCTATAGGGAATCACACGGTAGTTGAAAAGACACTTGGAACCCCAGTAGTGCTATAAGGAGTCACACGGTAGTTGAAAAGACATTTGGAACCCCAGTAGTGCTATAAGGAGTCACACGGTAGTTGAAAAGACATTTGGAACCCCAGTAGTGCTATAAGGAGTCACACGGTAGTTGAAAAGACACTTGGAACCCAAGTAGTGCTATAAGGAGTCACACGGTAGTTGAAAAGACACTTGGAACCCCAGTAGTGCTTTGAAAAGTCGTATGGTAGTTGAAAAGAAACTTGGAACCCCAGGTAGTGCTATGAGGAGTCACACGGTAGTTGAAAAGACACTTGGAACCCCAGTAGTGCTATGAGGAGTCGCACTGTAGTTGAAAAGAAACTTGGAACCCCAGTAGTGCCATGACGAGACGCACGGTAGTTGAAAAGAAACTTGGAACCCCAGTAGTGCTATGAGGAGTCGCACGGTAGTTGAAAAGAAACTTAGAACCCCAGTAGTGATATGAGGAGTCGCACTGTAGTTGAAAAGAAACTTGGAATCCCAGTAGTGCCATGAAGAGTCGCACGGTAGTTGAAAAGAATCTTGGAACCCCAGTAGTGCCATGAGGAGTCGCACGGTAGTTGAAAAGAAACTTGGAACCCCAGTAGTGCTATGAGGAGTCACACGGTAGTTGAAAATAAACTTAGAACCCCAGTAGTGATATGAGCAGTCGCACTGTAGTAGAAAAGAAACTTGGAACCCCAGTAGTGCCATGAAGAGTCGCACGGTAGTTGAAAAGAATCTTGGAACCCCAGTAGTATTTTGAGGAGTCACACGGTAGTTGAAAAGAATCTTGGAACCCCAGTAGTGCTTTGAGAAGTCGCACTGTAGTTGAGAAGAAACTTGGAACCCCAGTAGTGCCATGAGGAGTCGCACGGTAGTTGAAAAGAATCTTGGAACCCCAGTAGTGCTTTGAGGAGTCACACGGTAGTTGAAAAGAAACTTGGAACCCCAGTAGTGATATGAGGAGTCGCACTGCAGTTGAAAAGAAACTTGGAACCCCAGTAGTGCCATAAAGAGTCGCATGGTAGTTGAAAAGAATCTTGGAACCCCAGTAGTGCTTTGAGGAGTCACACGGTAGTTGAAAAGACACTTTGTACCCCAGTAGTGCTATAAGGAGTCACACGGTAGTTGAAAAGACACTTGGAACCTCAGTAGTGCTTTGAAAAGTCGCACAGTAGTTGAAAAGAAACTTGGAACCCCAGTAGTGCTATGAGGAGTTACACGGTTGTTGAAAAGAAACTTGGAACCCCAGTAGTGCTATAAGGAGTCACACGGTTGTTGAAAAGAAACTTGGAACCCCAGTAGTGCTATAAGGAGTCACACGGTAGTTGAAAAGAAACTTGGAACCCCAGTAGTGCTATAAGGAGTCACACGGTAGTTGAAAAGACACTTGGAACCCCAGTAGTGCTATGAGGAGTCACACGGTAGTTGAAAAGAAACTTGGAACCCCAGTAGTGCTATAAGGAGTCACACGGTAGTTGAAAAGACACTTGGAACCCCAGTAGTGCTATAAGGAGTCACACGGTAGTTGAAAAGAAACTTGGAACCCCAGTAGTGCTATAGGGAGTCACACGGTAGTTGAAAAGACACTTGGAACCCCAGTAGTGCTATAAGGAGTCACACGGTAGTTGAAAAGACACTTGGAACCCCAGTAGTGCTATAAGGAGTCACACGGTAGTTGAAAAGACACTTGGAACCCCAGTAGTGCTATAAGGAGTCACACGGTAGTTGAAAAGACACTTGGAACCCCAGTAGTGCTTTGAAAAGTCGCATGGTAGTTGAAAAGAAACTTGGAACCCCAGTAGTGCTATGAGGAGTCACACGGTAGTTGAAAAGACACTTGGAACCGCAGTAGTGCTATGAGGAGTCGCACTGTAGTTGAAAAGACACTTGGAACCCCAGTAGTGCCATGACGAGTCGCACGGTAGTTGAAGAGAAACTTGGAACCCCAGTAGTGCTATAAGGAGTCACACGGTAGTTGAAAAGAAACTTGGAACCCCAGTAGTGGTATAGGGAGTCACACGGTAGTTGAAAAGACACTTGGAACCCCAGTAGTGCTATAAGGAGTCACACGGTAGTTGAAAAGACACTTGGAACCCCAGTAGTGCTTTGAAAAGTCGCATGGTAGTTGAAAAGAAACTTGGAACCCCAGTAGTGCTATGAGGAGTCACACGGTAGTTGAAAAGACACTTGGAACCCCAGTAGTGCTATGAGGAGTCGCACTGTAGTTGAAAAGAAACTTGGAACCCCAGTAGTGCCATGACGAGTCGCACGGTAGTTGAATAGAAACTTGGAACCCCAGTAGTGCTATAAGGAGTCACACGGTAGTTGAAGAGAAACTTGGAACCCCAGTAGTGCTATAAGGAGTCACACGGTAGTTGAAAAGACACTTGGAACCCCAGTAGTGCTATAAGGAGTCACACGGTAGTTGAAACGAAACTTGGAACCCCAGTAGTGCTATAAGGAGTCACACGGTAGTTGAAAAGAAACTTGGAACCCCAGGAGTGCTATAGGGAATCACACGGTAGTTGAAAAGACACTTGGAACCCCAGTAGTGCTATAAGGAGTCACACGGTAGTTGAAAAGACACTTGGAACCCCATAGTGCTATAAGGAGTCACACGATAGTTGAAAAGACACTTGGAACCCCAGTAGTGCTATAAGGAGTCACACGGTAGTTGAAAAGACACTTGGAACCCCAGTAGTGCTTTGAAAAGTCGCATGGTAGTTGAAAAGAAACTTGGAACCCCAGTAGTGCTATGAGGAGTCACACGGTAGTTGAAAAGACACTTGGAACCCCAGTAGTGCTATGAGGAGTCGCACTGTAGTTGAAAAGAAACTTGGAACCCCAGTAGTGCCATGACGAGACGCACGGTAGTTGAAAAGAAACTTGGAACCCCAGTAGTGCTATGAGGAGTCACACGGTAGTTGAAAAGAAACTTAGAACCCCAGTAGTGATATGAGGAGTCGCACTGTAGTTGAAAAGAAACTTGGAATCCCAGTAGTGCCATGAAGAGTCGCACGGTAGTTGAAAAGAATCTTGGAACCCCAATAGTGCCATGAGGAGTCGCACGGTAGTTGAAAAGAAACTTGGAACCCCAGTAGTGCTATGAGGAGTCACACGGTAGTTGAAAATAAACTTAGAACCCCAGTAGTGATATGAGGAGTCGCACTGTAGTAGAAAAGAAACTTGGAACCCCAGTAGTGCCATGAAGAGACGCACGGTAGTTGAAAAGAATCTTGGAACCCCAGTAGTATTTTGAGGAGTCACACGGTAGTTGAAAAGAATCTTGGAACCCCAGTAGTGCTTTGAGAAGTCGCACTGTAGTTGAGAAGAAACTTGGAACCCCAGTAGTGCCATGAGGAGTCGCACGGCAGTTGAAAAGAATCTTGGAACCCCAGTAGTGCTTTGAGGAGTCACACGGTAGTTGAAAAGAAACTTAGAACCCCAGTAGTGATATGAGGAGTCGCACTACAGTTCAAAAGAAACTTGGAACCCCAGTAGTGCCATAAAGAGTCGCATGGTAGTTGAAAAGAATCTTGGAACCCCAGTAGTGCTTTGAGGAGTCACACGGTAGTTGAAAAGACACTTTGTACCCCAGTAGTGCTATAAGGAGTCACACGGTAGTTGAAAAGACTCTTGGAACCTCAGTAGTGCTTTGAAAAGTCGCACAGTAGTTGAAAAGAAACTTGGAACCCCAGTAGTGCTATGAGGAGTCACACGGTTGTTGAAAAGAAACTTGGAACACCAGTAGTGCTATAAGGAGTCACACGGTTGTTGAAAAGAAACTTGGAACCCCAGTAGTGCTATAAGGAGTCACACGGTAGTTGAAAAGAAACTTGGAACCCCAGTAGTGCTATAAGGAGTCACACGGTAGTTGAAAAGAAACTTGGAACCCCAGTAGTGCTATGAGGAGTCACACGGTAGTTGAAAAGAAACTTGGAACCCCAGTAGTGCTATAAGGAGTCACACGGTAGTTGAAAAGACACTTGGAACCCCAGTAGTGCTATAAGGAGTCACACGGTAGTTGAAAAGAAACTTGGAACCCCAGTAGTGTTATAAGGAGTCACACGGTAGTTGAAAAGAAACTTGGAACCCCAGTAGTGCTATAAGGAGTCACACGGTAGTTGAAAAGAATCTTGGAACCCCAGTAGTGCTATAGGGAGTCACACGGTAGTTGAAAAGACACTTGGAACCCCAGTAGTGCTATAAGGAGTCACACGGTAGTTGAAAAGACACTTGGAACCCCAGTAGTGCTATAAGGAGTCACACGGTAGTTGAAAAGAATCTTGGAACCCCAGTAGTGCTATAGGGAGTCACACGGTAGTTGAAAAGACACTTGGAACCCCAGTAGTGCTATAAGGAGTCACACGGTAGTTGAAAAGACACTTGGAACCCCAGTAGTGCTATAAGGAGTCACACGGTAGTTGAAAAGACACTTGGAACCCCAGTAGTGCTTTGAAAAGTCGCATGGTAGTTGAAAAGAAACTTGGAACCCCAGTAGTGCTATGAGGAGTCACACGGTAGTTGAAAAGACACTTGGAACCCCAGTAGTGCTATGAGGAGTCGCACTGTAGTTGAAAAGAAACTTGGAACCCCAGTAGTGCCATGACGAGTCGCACGGTAGTTGAAGAGAAACTTGGAACCCCAGTAGTGCTATAAGGAGTCACACGGTAGTTGAAAAGAAACTTGGAACCCCAGTAGTGGTATAGGGAGTCACACGGTAGTTGAAGAGACACTTGGAACCCCAGTAGTGCTATAAGGAGTCACACGGTAGTTGAAAAGACACTTGGAACCCCAGTAGTGCTTTGAAAAGTCGCATGGTAGTTGAAAAGAAACTTGGAACCCCAGTAGTGCTATGAGGAGTCACACGGTAGTTGAAAAGACACTTGGAACCCCAGTAGTGCTATGAGGAGTCGCACTGTAGTTGAAAAGAAACTTGGAACCCCAGTAGTGCCATGACAAGTCGCACGGTAGTTGAAGAGAAACTTGGAACCCCAGTAGTGCTATAAGGAGTCACACGGTAGTTGAAGAGAAACTTGGAACCCCAGTAGTGCTATAAGGAGTCACACGGTAGTTGAAAAGACACTTGGAACCCCAGTAGTGCTATAAGGAGTCACACGGTAGTTGAAACGAAACTTGGAACCCCAGTAGTGCTATAAGGAGTCACACGGTAGTTGAAAAGAAACTTGGAACCCCAGTAGTGCTATAAGGAGTCACACGGTAGTTGAAAAGACACTTGGAACCCCATTAGTGCTATAAGGAGTCACACGGTAGTTGAAAAGACACTTGGAACCCCAGTAGTGCTATAAGGAGTCACACGGTAGTTGAAAAGACACTTGGAACCCCAGTAGTGCTTTGAAAAGTCGCATGGTAGTTGAAAAGACACTTGGAACCCCAGTAGTGCTATAAGGAGTCACACGGTAGTTGAAAAGACACTTGGAACCCCAGTAGTGCTATGAGGAGTCGCACTGTAGTTGAAAAGAAACTTGGAACCCCAGTAGTGCCATGACGAGTCGCACGGTAGTTGAAGAGAAACTTGGAACCCCAGTAGTGCTATAAGGAGTCACACGGTAGTTGAAGAGAAACTTGGAACCCCAGTAGTGCTATAAGGAGTCACACGGTAGTTGAAAAGACACTTGGAACCCCAGTAGTGCTATAAGGAGTCACACGGTAGTTGAAACGAAACTTGGAACCCCAGTAGTGCTATAAGGAGTCACACGGTAGTTGAAAAGAAACTTGGAACCCCAGTAGTGCTATGAGGAGTCACACGGTAGTTGAAAAGACACTTGGAACCGCAGTAGTGCTATGAGGAGTCGCACTGTAGTTGAAAAGACACTTGGAACCCCAGTAGTGCCATGACGAGTCGCACGGTAGTTGAAGAGAAACTTGGAACCCCAGTAGTGCTATAAGGAGTCACACGGTAGTTGAAAAGAAACTTGGAACCCCAGTAGTGGTATAGGGAGTCACACGGTAGTTGAAAAGACACTTGGAACCCCAGTAGTGCTATAAGGAGTCACACGGTAGTTGAAAAGACATTTGGAACCCCAGTAGTGCTTTGAAAAGTCGCATGGTAGTTGAAAAGAAACTTGGAACCCCAGTAGTGCTATGAGGAGTCACACGGTAGTTGAAAAGACACTTGGAACCCCAGTAGTGCTATGAGGAGTCGCACTGTAGTTGAAAAGAAACTTGGAACCCCAGTAGTGCCATGACGAGTCGCACGGTAGTTGAAGAGAAACTTGGAACCCCAGTAGTGCTATAAGGAGTCACACGGTAGTTGAAGAGAAACTTGGAACCCCAGTAGTGCTATAAGGAGTCACACGGTAGTTGAAAAGACACTTGGAACCCCAGTAGTGCTATAAGGAGTCACACGGTAGTTGAAACGAAACTTGGAACCCCAGTAGTGCTATAAGGAGTCACACGGTAGTTGAAAAGAAACTTGGAACCCCAGGAGTGCTATAGGGAATCACACGGTAGTTGAAAAGACACTTGGAACCCCAGTAGTGCTATAAGGAGTCACACGGTAGTTGAAAAGACACTTGGAACCCCATAGTGCTATAAGGAGTCACACGATAGTTGAAAAGACACTTGGAACCCCAGTAGTGCTATAAGGAGTCACACGGTAGTTGAAAAGACACTTGGAACCCCAGTAGTGCTTTGAAAAGTCGCATGGTAGTTGAAAAGAAACTTGGAACCCCAGTAGTGCTATGAGGAGTCACACGGTAGTTGAAAAGACACTTGGAACCCCAGTAGTGCTATGAGGAGTCGCACTGTAGTTGAAAAGAAACTTGGAACCCCAGTAGTGCCATGACGAGACGCACGGTAGTTGAAAAGAAACTTGGAACCCCAGTAGTGCTATGAGGAGTCACACGGTAGTTGAAAAGAAACTTAGAACCCCAGTAGTGATATGAGGAGTCGCACTGTAGTTGAAAAGAAACTTGGAATCCCAGTAGTGCCATGAAGATTCGCACGGTAGTTGAAAAGAATCTTGGAACCCCAATAGTGCCATGAGGAGTCGCACGGTAGTTGAAAAGAAACTTGGAACCCCAGTAGTGCTATGAGGAGTCACACGGTAGTTGAAAATAAACTTAGAACCCCAGTAGTGATATGAGGAATCGCACTGTAGTAGAAAAGAAACTTGGAACCCCAGTAGTGCCATGAAGAGTCGCACGGTAGTTGAAAAGAATCTTGGAACCCCAGTAGTATTTTGAGGAGTCACACGGTAGTTGAAAAGAATCTTGGAACCCCAGTAGTGCTTTGAGAAGTCGCACTGTAGTTGAGAAGAAACTTGGAACCCCAGTAGTGCCATGAGGAGTCGCACGGCAGTTGAAAAGAATCTTGGAACCCCAGTAGTGCTTTGAGGAGTCACACGGTAGTTGAAAAGAAACTTAGAACCCCAGTAGTGATATGAGGAGTCGCACTGCAGTTGAAAAGAAACTTGGAACCCCAGTAGTGCCATAAAGAGTCGCATGGTAGTTGAAAAGAATCTTGGAACCCCAGTAGTGCTTTGAGGAGTCACACGGTAGTTGAAAAGAAACTTGGAACCCCAGTAGTGCTATAAGGAGTCACACGGTAGTTGAAAAGAAACTTGGAACCCCAGTAGTGCTATGAGGAGTCACACGGTAGTTGAAAAGAAACTTGGAACCCCAGTAGTGCTATAAGGAGTCACACGGTAGTTGAAAAGACACTTGGAACCCCAGTAGTGCTATAAGGAGTCACACGGTAGTTGAAAAGAAACTTGGAACCCCAGTAGTGTTATAAGGAGTCACACGGTAGTTGAAAAGAAACTTGGAACCCCAGTAGTGCTATAAGGAGTCACACGGTAGTTGAAAAGAATCTTGGAACCCCAGTAGTGCTATAGGGAGTCACACGGTAGTTGAAAAGACACTTGGAACCCCAGTAGTGCTATAAGGAGTCACACGATAGTTGAAAAGACACTTGGAACCCCAGTAGTGCTATAAGGAGTCACACGGTAGTTGAAAAGAATCTTGGAACCCCAGTAGTGCTATAGGGAGTCACACGGTAGTTGAAAAGACACTTAGAACCCCAGTAGTGATATGAGGAGTCGCACTGCAGTTGAAAAGAAACTTGGAACCCCAGTAGTGCCATAAAGAGTCGCATGGTAGTTGAAAAGAATCTTGGAACCCCAGTAGTGCTTTGAGGAGTCACACGGTAGTTGAAAAGACACTTTGTACCCCAGTAGTGCTATAAGGAGTCACACGGTAGTTGAAAAGACACTTGGAACCTCAGTAGTGCTTTGAAAAGTCGCACAGTAGTTGAAAAGAAACTTGGAACCCCAGTAGTGCTATGAGGAGTCACACGGTTGTTGAAAAGAAACTTGGAACACCAGTAGTGCTATAAGGAGTCACACGGTTGTTGAAAAGAAACTTGGAACCCCAGTAGTGCTATAAGGAGTCACACGGTAGTTGAAAAGAAACTTGGAACCCCAGTAGTGCTATAAGGAGTCACACGGTAGTTGAAAAGAAACTTGGAACCCCAGTAGTGCTATGAGGAGTCACACGGTAGTTGAAAAGAAACTTGGAACCCCAGTAGTGCTATAAGGAGTCACACGGTAGTTGAAAAGACACTTGGAACCCCAGTAGTGCTATAAGGAGTCACACGGTAGTTGAAAAGAAACTTGGAACCCCAGTAGTGTTATAAGGAGTCACACGGTAGTTGAAAAGAAACTTGGAACCCCAGTAGTGCTATAAGGAGTCACACGGTAGTTGAAAAGAATCTTGGAACCCCAGTAGTGCTATAGGGAGTCACACGGTAGTTGAAAAGACACTTGGAACCCCAGTAGTGCTATAAGGAGTCACACGATAGTTGAAAAGACACTTGGAACCCCAGTAGTGCTATAAGGAGTCACACGGTAGTTGAAAAGAATCTTGGAACCCCAGTAGTGCTATAGGGAGTCACACGGTAGTTGAAAAGACACTTGGAACCCCAGTAGTGCTATAAGGAGTCACACGGTAGTTGAAAAGACACTTGGAACCCCAGTAGTGCTATAAGGAGTCACACGGTAGTTGAAAAGACACTTGGAACCCCAGTAGTGCTTTGAAAAGTCGCATGGTAGTTGAAAAGAAACTTGGAACCCCAGTAGTGCTATGAGGAGTCACACGGTAGTTGAAAAGACACTTGGAACCCCAGTAGTGCTATGAGGAGTCGCACTGTAGTTGAAAAGAAACTTGGAACCCCAGTAGTGCCATGACGAGTCGCACGGTAGTTGAAGAGAAACTTGGAACCCCAGTAGTGCTATAAGGAGTCACACGGTAGTTGAAAAGAAACTTGGAACCCCAGTAGTGGTATAGGGAGTCACACGGTAGTTGAAGAGACACTTGGAACCCCAGTAGTGCTATAAGGAGTCACACGGTAGTTGAAAAGACACTTGGAACCCCAGTAGTGCTTTGAAAAGTCGCATGGTAGTTGAAAAGAAACTTGGAACCCCAGTAGTGCTATAAGGAGTCACACGGTAGTTGAAAAGACACTTGGAACCCCAGTAGTGCTATGAGGAGTCGCACTGTAGTTGAAAAGAAACTTGGAACCCCAGTAGTGCCATGACGAGTCGCACGGTAGTTGAAGAGAAACTTGGAACCCCAGTAGTGCTATAAGGAGTCACACGGTAGTTGAAGAGAAACTTGGAACCCCAGTAGTGCTATAAGGAGTCACACGGTAGTTGAAAAGACACTTGGAACCCCAGTAGTGCTATAAGGAGTCACACGGTAGTTGAAACGAAACTTGGAACCCCAGTAGTGCTATAAGGAGTCACACGGTAGTTGAAAAGAAACTTGGAACCCCAGTAGTGCTATAAGGAGTCACACGGTAGTTGAAAAGACACTTGGAACCCCATTAGTGCTATAAGGAGTCACACGGTAGTTGAAAAGACACTTGGAACCCCAGTAGTGCTATAAGGAGTCACACGGTAATTGAAAAGACACTTGGAACCCCAGTAGTGCTTTGAAAAGTCGCATGGTAGTTGAAAAGACACTTGGAACCCCAGTAGTGCTATAAGGAGTCACACGGTAGTTGAAAAGACACTTGGAACCCCAGTAGTGCTATGAGGAGTCGCACTGTAGTTGAAAAGAAACTTGGAACCCCAGTAGTGCCATGACGAGTCGCACGGTAGTTGAAGAGAAACTTGGAACCCCAGTAGTGTTATAAGGAGTCACACGGTAGTTGAAGAGAAACTTGGAACCCCAGTAGTGCTATAAGGAGTCACACGGTAGTTGAAAAGACACTTGGAACCCCAGTAGTGCTATAAGGAGTCACACGGTAGTTGAAACGAAACTTGGAACCCCAGTAGTGCTATAAGGAGTCACACGGTAGTTGAAAAGAAACTTGGAACCCCAGTAGTGCTATAAGGAGTCACACGGTAGTTGAAAAGAAACTTGGAACCCCAGTAGTGCTATAGGGAATCACACAGTAGTTGAAAAGACACTTGGAACCCCAGTAGTGCTATAAGGAGTCACACGGTAGTTGAAAAGACACTTGGAACCCCAGTAGTGCTATAAGGAGTCACACGGTAGTTGAAAAGACACTTGGAACCCCAGTAGTGGTATAAGGAGTCACACGGTAGTTGAAAAGACACTTGGAACCCCAGTAGTGCTATGAGGAGTCGCACTGTAGTTGAAAAGAAACTTGGAACCCCAGTAGTGCCATGACGAGACGCACGGTAGTTGAAAAGAAACTTGGAACCCCAGTAGTGCTATGAGGAGTCACACGGTAGTTGAAAAGACACTTGGAACCCCAGTAGTGCTATGAGGAGTCGCACTGTAGTTGAAAAGAAACTTGGAACCCCAGTAGTGCTATGAGGAGTCACACGGTTGTTGAAAAGAAACTTGGAACACCAGTAGTGCTATAAGGAGTCACACGGTTGTTGAAAAGAAACTTGGAACCCCAGTAGTGCTATAAGGAGTCACACGGTAGTTGAAAAGAAACTTGGAACACCAGTAGTGCTATAAGGAGTCACACGGTAGTTGAAAAGAAACTTGGAACCCCAGTAGTGCTATGAGGAGTCACACGGTAGTTGAAAAGACACTTTGTACCCCAGTAGTGCTATAAGGAGTCACACGGTAGTTGAAAAGACACTTGGAACCTCAGTAGTGCTTTGAAAAGTCGCACAGTAGTTGAAAAGAAACTTGGAACCCCAGTAGTGCTATGAGGAGTCACACGGTTGTTGAAAAGAAACTTGGAACACCAGTAGTGCTATAAGGAGTCACACGGTTGTTGAAAAGAAACTTGGAACCCCAGTAGTGCTATAAGGAGTCACACGGTAGTTGAAAAGAAACTTGGAACCCCAGTAGTGCTATAAGGAGTCACACGGTAGTTGAAAAGAAACTTGGAACCCCAGTAGTGCTATGAGGAGTCACACGGTAGTTGAAAAGAAACTTGGAACCCCAGTAGTGCTATAAGGAGTCACACGGTAGTTGAAAAGACACTTGGAACCCCAGTAGTGCTATAAGGAGTCACACGGTAGTTGAAAAGAAACTTGGAACCCCAGTAGTGCTATAAGGAGTCACACGGTAGTTGAAAAGAAACTTGGAACCCCAGTAGTGCTATAAGGAGTCACACGGTAGTTGAAAAGAATCTTGGAACCCCAGTAGTGCTATAGGGAGTCACACGGTAGTTGAAAAGACACTTGGAACCCCAGTAGTGCTATAAGGAGTCACACGGTAGATGAAAAGACACTTGGAACCCCAGTAGTGCTATAAGGAGTCACACGGTAGTTGAAAAGAATCTTGGAACCCCAGTAGTGCTATAGGGAGTCACACGGTAGTTGAAAAGACACTTGGAACCCCAGTAGTGCTATAAGGAGTCACACGGTAGTTGAAAAGACACTTGGAATCCCAGTAGTGCTATAAGGAGTCACACGGTAGTTGAAAAGACACTTGGAATCCCAGTAGTGCTTTGAAAAGTCGCATGGTAGTTGAAAAGAAACTTGGAACCCCAGTAGTGCTATGAGGAGTCACACGGTAGTTGAAAAGACACTTGGAACCCCAGTAGTGCTATGAGGAGTCGCACTGTAGTTGAAAAGAAACTTGGAACCCCAGTAGTGCCATGACGAGTCGCACGGTAGTTGAAGAGAAACTTGGAACCCCAGTAGTGCTATAAGGAGTCACACGGTAGTTGAAAAGAAACTTGGAACCCCAGTAGTGGTATAGGGAGTCACACGGTAGTTGAAGAGACACTTGGAACCCCAGTAGTGCTATAAGGAGTCACACGGTAGTTGAAAAGACACTTGGAACCCCAGTAGTGCTTTGAAAAGTCGCATGGTAGTTGAAAAGAAACTTGGAACCCCAGTAGTGCTATGAGGAGTCACACGGTAGTTGAAAAGACACTTGGAACCCCAGTAGTGCTATGAGGAGTCGCACTGTAGTTGAAAAGAAACTTGGAACCCCAGTAGTGCTATGAGGAGTCACACGGTAGTTGAAGAGAAACTTGGAACCCCAGTAGTGCTATAAGGAGTCACACGGTAGTTGAAAAGACACTTGGAACCCCAGTAGTGCTATAAGGAGTCACACGGTAGTTGAAACGAAACTTGGAACCCCAGTAGTGCTATAAGGAGTCACACGGTAGTTGAAAAGAAACTTGGAACCCCAGTAGTGCTATAAGGAGTCACACGGTAGTTGAAAAGAAACTTGGAACCCCAGTAGTGCTATAGGGAATCACACGGTAGTTGAAAAGACACTTGGAACCCCAGTAGTGCTATAAGGAGTCACACGGTAGTTGAAAAGACACTTGGAACCCCATTAGTGCTATAAGGAGTCACACGGTAGTTGAAAAGACACTTGGAACCCCAGTAGTGCTATAAGGAGTCACACGGTAGTTGAAAAGACACTTGGAACCCCAGTAGTGCTTTGAAAAGTCGCATGGTAGTTGAAAAGAAACTTGGAACCCCAGTAGTGCTATGAGGAGTCACACGGTAGTTGAAAAGACACTTGGAACCCCAGTAGTGCTATGAGGAGTCGCACTGTAGTTGAAAAGAAACTTGGAACCCCAGTAGTGCCATGACGAGTCGCACGGTAGTTGAAGAGAAACTTGGAACCCCAGTAGTGCTATAAGGAGTCACACGGTAGTTGAAGAGAAACTTGGAACCCCAGTAGTGCTATAAGGAGTCACACGGTAGTTGAAAAGACACTTGGAACCCCAGTAGTGCTATAAGGAGTCACACGGTAGTTGAAACGAAACTTGGAACCCCAGTAGTGCTATAAGGAGTCACACGGTAGTTGAAAAGAAACTTGGAACCCCAGTAGTGCTATAAGGAGTCACACGGTAGTTGAAAAGAAACTTGGAACCCCAGTAGTGCTATAGGGAATCACACGGTAGTTGAAAAGACACTTGGAACCCCAGTAGTGCTATAAGGAGTCACACGGTAGTTGAAAAGACACTTGGAACCCCATTAGTGCTATAAGGAGTCACACGGTAGTTGAAAAGACACTTGGAACCCCAGTAGTGCTATAAGGAGTCACACGGTAGTTGAAAAGACACTTGGAACCCCAGTAGTGCTTTGAAAAGTCACACGGTAGTTGAAAAGAAACTTGGAACCCCAGTAGTGCTATAGGGAATCACACGGTAGTTGAAAAGACACTTGGAACCCCAGTAGTGCTATAGGGAGTCACACGGTAGTTGAAAAGACACTTGGAACCCCAGTAGTGCTATAAGGAGTCACACGGTAGTTGAAAAGACACTTGGAACCCCAGTAGTGGTATAAGGAGTCACACGGTAGTTGAAAAGACACTTGGAACCCCAGTAGTGCTATGAGGAGTCGCACTGTAGTTGAAAAGAAACTTGGAACCCCAGTAGTGCAATGACGAAACGCACGGTAGTTGAAAAGAAACTTGGAACCCCAGTAGTGCTATGAGGAGTCACACGGTAGTTGAAAAGACACTTGGAACCCCAGTAGTGCTATGAGGAGTCGCACTGTAGTTGAAAAGAAACTTGGAACCCCAGTAGTGCCATGACGAGACGCACGGTAGTTGAAAAGAAACTTGGAACCCCAGTAGTGCTATGAGGAGTCACACGGTAGTTGAAAAGAAACTTAGAACCCCAGTAGTGATATGAGGAGTCGCACTGTAGTTGAAAAGAAACTTGGAATCCCAGTAGTGCCATGAAGAGTCGCACGGTAGTTGAAAAGAATCTTGGAACCCCAGTAGTGCCATAAGGAGTCGCACGGTAGTTGAAAAGAAACTTGGTACCCAAGTAGTGCTATGAGGAGTCACACGGTAGTTGAAAATAAACTTAGAACCCCAGTAGTGATATGAGGAGTCGCACTGTAGTAGAAAAGAAACTTGGAACCCCAGTAGTGCCATGAAGAGTCGCACGGTAGTTGAAAAGAATCTTGGAACCCCAGTAGTATTTTGAGGAGTCACACGGTAGTTGAAAAGAATCTTGGAACCCCAGTAGTGCTTTGAGAAGTCGCACTGTAGTTGAGAAGAAACTTGGAACCCCAGTAGTGCCATGAGGAGTCGCACTGTAGTTGAAAAGAATCTTGGAACCCCAGTAGTGCTTTGAGGAGTCACACGGTAGTTGAAAAGAAACTTAGAACCCCAGTAGTGATATGAGGAGTCGCACTGTAGTTGAAAAGAAACTTGGAACCCCAGTAGTGCCATAAAGAGTCGCACGGTAGTTGAAAAGAATCTTGGAACCCCAGTAGTGCTTTGAGGAGTCACACGGTAGTTGAAAAGACACTTTGTACCCCAGTAGTGCTATAAGGAGTCACACGGTAGTTGAAAAGACACTTGGAACCTCAGTAGTGCTTTGAAAAGTCGCACAGTAGTTGAAAAGAAACTTGGAACCCCAGTAGTGCTATGAGGAGTCACACGGTTGTTGAAAAGAAACTTGGAACCCCAGTAGTGCTATAAGGAGTCACACGGTTGTTGAAAAGAAACTTGGAACCCCAGTAGTGCTATAAGGAGTCACACGGTAGTTGAAAAGAAACTTGGAACCCCAGTAGTGCTATAAGGAGTCACACGGTAGTTGAAAAGAAACTTGGAACCCCAGTAGTGCTATGAGGAGTCACACGGTAGTTGAAAAGAAACTTGGAACCCCAGTAGTGCTATAAGGAGTCACACGGTAGTTGAAAAGACACTTGGAACCCCAGTAGTGCTATAAGGAGTCACACGGTAGTTGAAAAGAAACTTGGAACCCCAGTAGTGCTATAAGGAGTCACACGGTAGTTGAAAAGAACTTGGAACCCCAGTAGTGATATAAGGAGTCACACGGTAGTTGAAAAGAAACTTGGAACCCCAGTAGTGCTATAAGGAGACACACGGTAGTTGAAAAGAAACTTGGAACCCCAGTAGTGCTATGAGGAGTCGCACTGTAGTTGAAAAGAAACTTGGAACCCCAGTAGTGCCATGACGAGTCGCACGGTAGTTGAAGAGAAACTTGGAACCCCAGTAGTGCTATGAGGAGTCACACGGTAGTTGAAAAGAAACTTGGAACCCCAGTAGTGCTATAGGGAGTCACACGGTAGTTGAAAAGACACTTGGAACCCCAGTAGTGCCATGAAGAGTCGCACGGTAGTTGAAAAGACACTTGGAACCCCAGTAGTGCTATAAGGAGTCACACGGTAGTTGAAAAGACACTTGGAACCCCAGTAGTGCTATAAGGAGTCACACGGTAGTTGAAAAGACACTTGGAACCCCAGTAGTGCTTTGAAAAGTCGCATGGTAGTTGAAAAGAAACTTGGAACCCCAGTAGTGCTATGAGGAGTCACACGGTAGTTGAAAAGACACTTGGAACCCCAGTAGTGCTATGAGGAGTCGCACTGTAGTTGAAAAGAAACTTGGAACCCCAGTAGTGCCATAACGAGTCGCACGGTAGTTGAAGAGAAACTTGGAACCCCAGTAGTGCTATGAGGAGTCACACGGTAGTTGAAAATAAACTTAGAACCCCAGTAGCGATATGAGGATTCGCACTGTAGTAGAAAAGAAACTTGGAACCCCAGTAGTGCTATAAGGAGTCACACGGTAGTTGAAAAGAAACTTGGAACCCCAGTAGTGCTATAAGGAGTCACACGGTAGTTGAAAAGAATCTTGGAACCCCAGTAGTGCTATAGGGAGTCACACGGTAGTTGAAAAGACACTTGGAACCCCAGTAGTGCTATAAGGAGTCACACGGTAGATGAAAAGACACTTGGAACCCCAGTAGTGCTATAAGGAGTCACACGGTAGTTGAAAAGAATCTTGGAACCCCAGTAGTGCTATAGGGAGTCACACGGTAGTTGAAAAGACACTTGGAACCCCAGTAGTGCTATAAGGAGTCACACGGTAGTTGAAAAGACACTTGGAACCCCAGTAGTGCTATAAGGAGTCACACGGTAGTTGAAAAGACACTTGGAATCCCAGTAGTGCTTTGAAAAGTCGCATGGTAGTTGAAAAGAAACTTGGAACCCCAGTAGTGCTATGAGGAGTCACACGGTAGTTGAAAAGACACTTGGAACCCCAGTAGTGCTATGAGGAGTCGCACTGTAGTTGAAAAGAAACTTGGAACCCCAGTAGTGCCATGACGAGTCGCACGGTAGTTGAAGAGAAACTTGGAACCCCAGTAGTGCTATAAGGAGTCACACGGTAGTTGAAAAGAAACTTGGAACCCCAGTAGTGGTATAGGGAGTCACACGGTAGTTGAAGAGACACTTGGAACCCCAGTAGTGCTATAAGGAGTCACACGGTAGTTGAAAAGACACTTGGAACCCCAGTAGTGCTTTGAAAAGTCGCATGGTAGTTGAAAAGAAACTTGGAACCCCAGTAGTGCTATGAGGAGTCACACGGTAGTTGAAAAGACACTTGGAACCCCAGTAGTGCTATGAGGAGTCGCACTGTAGTTGAAAAGAAACTTGGAACCCCAGTAGTGCCATGACGAGTCGCACGGTAGTTGAAGAGAAACTTGGAACCCCAGTAGTGCTATAAGGAGTCACACGGTAGTTGAAGAGAAACTTGGAACCCCAGTAGTGCTATAAGGAGTCACACGGTAGTTGAAAAGACACTTGGAACCCCAGTAGTGCTATAAGGAGTCACACGGTAGTTGAAACGAAACTTGGAACCCCAGTAGTGCTATAAGGAGTCACACGGTAGTTGAAAAGAAACTTGGAACCCCAGTAGTGCTATAAGGAGTCACACGGTAGTTGAAAAGAAACTTGGAACCCCAGTAGTGCTATAGGGAATCACACGGTAGTTGAAAAGACACTTGGAACCCCAGTAGTGCTATAAGGAGTCACACGGTAGTTGAAAAGACACTTGGAACCCCATTAGTGCTATAAGGAGTCACACGGTAGTTGAAAAGACACTTGAAACCCCAGTAGTGCTATAAGGAGTCACACGGTAGTTGAAAAGACACTTGGAACCCCAGTAGTGCTTTGAAAAGTCGCATGGTAGTTGAAAAGAAACTTGGAACCCCAGTAGTGCTATGAGGAGTCACACGGTAGTTGAAAAGACACTTGGAACCCCAGTAGTGCTATGAGGAGTCGCACTGTAGTTGAAAAGAAACTTGGAACCCCAGTAGTGCCATGACGAGTCGCACGGTAGTTGAAGAGAAACTTGGAACCCCAGTAGTGCTATAAGGAGTCACACGGTAGTTGAAGAGAAACTTGGAACCCCAGTAGTGCTATAAGGAGTCACACGGTAGTTGAAAAGACACTTGGAACCCCAGTAGTGCTATAAGGAGTCACACGGTAGTTGAAACGAAACTTGGAACCCCAGTAGTGCTATAAGGAGTCACACGGTAGTTGAAAAGAAACTTGGAACCCCAGTAGTGCTATAAGGAGTCACACGGTAGTTGAAAAGAAACTTGGAACCCCAGTAGTGCTATAGGGAATCACACGGTAGTTGAAAAGACACTTGGAACCCCAGTAGTGCTATAAGGAGTCACACGGTAGTTGAAAAGACACTTGGAACCCCAGTAGTGCTATAAGGAGTCACACGGTAGTTGAAAAGACACTTGGAACCCCAGTAGTGGTATAAGGAGTCACACGGTAGTTGAAAAGACACTTGGAACCCCAGTAGTGCTATGAGGAGTCGCACTGTAGTTGAAAAGAAACTTGGAACCCCAGTAGTGCCATGACGAGACGCACGGTAGTTGAAAAGAAACTTGGAACCCCAGTAGTGCTATGAGGAGTCACACGGTAGTTGAAAAGACACTTGGAACCCCAGTAGTGCTATGAGGAGTCGCACTGTAGTTGAAAAGAAACTTGGAACCCCAGTAGTGCCATGACGAGACGCACGGTAGTTGAAAAGACACTTGGAACCCCAGTAGTGCTATGAGGAGTCACACGGTAGTTGAAAAGAAACTTAGAACCCCAGTAGTGATATGAGGAGTCGCACTGTAGTTGAAAAGAAACTTGGAATCCCAGTAGTGCCATGAAGAGTCGCACGGTAGTTGAAAAGAATCTTGGAACCCCAGTAGTGCCATAAGGAGTCGCACGGTAGTTGAAAAGAAACTTGGTACCCAAGTAGTGCTATGAGGAGTCACACGGTAGTTGTAAATAAACTTAGAACCCCAGTAGTGATATGAGGAGTCGCACTGTAGTAGAAAAGAAACTTGGAACCCCAGTAGTGCCATGAAGAGTCGCACGGTAGTTGAAAAGAATCTTGGAACCCCAGTAGTATTTTGAGGAGTCACACGGTAGTTGAAAAGAATCTTGGAACCCCAGTAGTGCTTTGAGAAGTCGCACTGTAGTTGAGAAGAAACTTGGAACCCCAGTAGTGCCATGAAGAGTCGCACTGTAGTTGAAAAGAATCTTGGAACCCCAGTAGTGCTTTGAGGAGTCACACGGTAGTTGAAAAGAAACTTAGAACCCCAGTAGTGATATGAGGAGTCGCACTGTAGTTGAAAAGAAACTTGGAACCCCAGTAGTGCCATAAAGAGTCGCACGGTAGTTGAAAAGAATCTTGGAACCCCAGTAGTGCTTTGAGGAGTCACACGGTAGTTGAAAAGACACTTTGTACCCCAGTAGTGCTATAAGGAGTCACACGGTAGTTGAAAAGACACTTGGAACCTCAGTAGTGCTTTGAAAAGTCGCACAGTAGTTGAAAAGAAACTTGGAACCCCAGTAGTGCTATGAGGAGTCACACGGTTGTTGAAAAGAAACTTGGAACCCCAGTAGTGCTATAAGGAGTCACACGGTTGTTGAAAAGAAACTTGGAACCCCAGTAGTGCTATAAGGAGTCACACGGTAGTTGAAAAGAAACTTGGAACCCCAGTAGTGCTATAAGGAGTCACACGGTAGTTGAAAAGAAACTTGGAACCCCAGTAGTGCTATGAGGAGTAACACGGTAGTTGAAAAGAAACTTGGAACCCCAGTAGTGCTATAAGGAGTCACACGGTAGTTGAAAAGACACTTGGAACCCCAGTAGTGCTATAAGGAGTCACACGGTAGTTGAAAAGAAACTTGGAACCCCAGTAGTGCTATAAGGAGTCACACGGTAGTTGAAAAGAACTTGGAACCCCAGTAGTGATATAAGGAGTCACACGGTAGTTGAAAAGAAACTTGGAACCCCAGTAGTGCTATAAGGAGACACACGGTAGTTGAAAAGAAACTTGGAACCCCAGTAGTGCTATGAGGAGTCGCACTGTAGTTGAAAAGAAACTTGGAACCCCAGTAGTGCCATGACGAGTCGCACGGTAGTTGAAGAGAAACTTGGAACCCCAGTAGTGCTATGAGGAGTCACACGGTAGTTGAAAAGAAACTTGGAACCCCAGTAGTGCTATAGGGAGTCACACGGTAGTTGAAAAGACACTTGGAACCCCAGTAGTGCCATGAAGAGTCGCACGGTAGTTGAAAAGACACTTGGAACCCCAGTAGTGCTATAAGGAGTCACACGGTAGTTGAAAAGACACTTTGTACCCCAGTAGTGCTATAAGGAGTCACACGGTAGTTGAAAAGACACTTGGAACCTCAGTAGTGCTTTGAAAAGTCGCACAGTAGTTGAAAAGAAACTTGGAACCCCAGTAGTGCTATGAGGAGTCACACGGTTGTTGAAAAGAAACTTGGAACCCCAGTAGTGCTATAAGGAGTCACACGGTTGTTGAAAAGAAACTTGGAACCCCAGTAGTGCTATAAGGAGTCACACGGTAGTTGAAAAGAAACTTGGAACCCCAGTAGTGCTATAAGGAGTCACACGGTAGTTGAAAAGAAACTTGGAACCCCAGTAGTGCTATGAGGAGTCACACGGTAGTTGAAAAGAAACTTGGAACCCCAGTAGTGCTATAAGGAGTCACACGGTAGTTGAAAAGACACTTGGAACCCCAGTAGTGCTATAAGGAGTCACACGGTAGTTGAAAAGAAACTTGGAACCCCAGTAGTGCTATAAGGAGTCACACGGTAGTTGAAAAGAACTTGGAACCCCAGTAGTGATATAAGGAGTCACACGGTAGTTGAAAAGAACTTGGAACCCCAGTAGTGCTATAAGGAGAGACACGGTAGTTGAAAAGAAACTTGGAACCCCAGTAGTGCTATGAGGAGTCGCACTGTAGTTGAAAAGAAACTTGGAACCCCAGTAGTGCCATGACGAGTCGCACGGTAATTGAAGAGAAACTTGGAACCCCAGTAGTGCTATGAGGAGTCACACGGTAGTTGAAAAGAAACTTGGAACCCCAGTAGTGCTATAGGGAGTCACACGGTAGTTGAAAAGACACTTGGAACCCCAGTAGTGCCATGAAGAGTCGCACGGTAGTTGAAAAGACACTTGGAACCCCAGTAGTGCTATAAGGAGTCACACGGTAGTTGAAAAGACACTTGGAACCCCAGTAGTGCTATAAGGAGTCACACGGTAGTTGAAAAGACACTTGGAACCCCAGTAGTGCTTTGAAAAGTCGCATGGTAGTTGAAAAGAAACTTGGAACCCCAGTAGTGCTATGAGGAGTCACACGGTAGTTGAAAAGACACTTGGAACCCCAGTAGTGCTATGAGGAGTCGCACTGTAGTTGAAAAGAAACTTGGAACCCCAGTAGTGCCATAACGAGTCGCACGGTAGTTGAAGAGAAACTTGGAACCCCAGTAGTGCTATGAGGAGTCACACGGTAGTTGAAAATAAACTTAGAACCCCAGTAGCGATATGAGGATTCGCACTGTAGTAGAAAAGAAACTTGGAACCCCAGTAGTGCTATAAGGAGTCACACGGTAGTTGAAAAGAAACTTGGAACCCCAGTAGTGCTATAAGGAGTCACACGGTAGTTGAAAAGAATCTTGGAACCCCAGTAGTGCTATAGGGAGTCACACGGTAGTTGAAAAGACACTTGGAACCCCAGTAGTGCTATAAGGAGTCACACGGTAGATGAAAAGACACTTGGAACCCCAGTAGTGCTATAAGGAGTCACACGGTAGTTGAAAAGAATCTTGGAACCCCAGTAGTGCTATAGGGAGTCACACGGTAGTTGAAAAGACACTTGGAACCCCAGTAGTGCTATAAGGAGTCACACGGTAGTTGAAAAGACACTTGGAACCCCAGTAGTGCTATAAGGAGTCACACGGTAGTTGAAAAGACACTTGGAATCCCAGTAGTGCTTTGAAAAGTCGCATGGTAGTTGAAAAGAAACTTGGAACCCCAGTAGTGCTATGAGGAGTCACACGGTAGTTGAAAAGACACTTGGAACCCCAGTAGTGCTATGAGGAGTCGCACTGTAGTTGAAAAGAAACTTGGAACCCCAGTAGTGCCATGACGAGTCGCACGGTAGTTGAAGAGAAACTTGGAACCCCAGTAGTGCTATAAGGAGTCACACGGTAGTTGAAAAGAAACTTGGAACCCCAGTAGTGGTATAGGGAGTCACACGGTAGTTGAAGAGACACTTGGAACCCCAGTAGTGCTATAAGGAGTCACACGGTAGTTGAAAAGACACTTGGAACCCCAGTAGTGCTTTGAAAAGTCGCATGGTAGTTGAAAAGAAACTTGGAACCCCAGTAGTGCTATGAGGAGTCACACGGTAGTTGAAAAGACACTTGGAACCCCAGTAGTGCTATGAGGAGTCGCACTGTAGTTGAAAAGAAACTTGGAACCCCAGTAGTGCCATGACGAGTCGCACGGTAGTTGAAGAGAAACTTGGAACCCCAGTAGTGCTATAAGGAGTCACACGGTAGTTGAAGAGAAACTTGGAACCCCAGTAGTGCTATAAGGAGTCACACGGTAGTTGAAAAGACACTTGGAACCCCAGTAGTGCTATAAGGAGTCACACGGTAGTTGAAACGAAACTTGGAACCCCAGTAGTGCTATAAGGAGTCACACGGTAGTTGAAAAGAAACTTGGAACCCCAGTAGTGCTATAAGGAGTCACACGGTAGTTGAAAAGAAACTTGGAACCCCAGTAGTGCTATAGGGAATCACACGGTAGTTGAAAAGACACTTGGAACCCCAGTAGTGCTATAAGGAGTCACACGGTAGTTGAAAAGACACTTGGAACCCCATTAGTGCTATAAGGAGTCACACGGTAGTTGAAAAGACACTTGAAACCCCAGTAGTGCTATAAGGAGTCACACGGTAGTTGAAAAGACACTTGGAACCCCAGTAGTGCTTTGAAAAGTCGCATGGTAGTTGAAAAGAAACTTGGAACCCCAGTAGTGCTATGAGGAGTCACACGGTAGTTGAAAAGACACTTGGAACCCCAGTAGTGCTATGAGGAGTCGCACTGTAGTTGAAAAGAAACTTGGAACCCCAGTAGTGCCATGACGAGTCGCACGGTAGTTGAAGAGAAACTTGGAACCCCAGTAGTGCTATAAGGAGTCACACGGTAGTTGAAGAGAAACTTGGAACCCCAGTAGTGCTATAAGGAGTCACACGGTAGTTGAAAAGACACTTGGAACCCCAGTAGTGCTATAAGGAGTCACACGGTAGTTGAAACGAAACTTGGAACCCCAGTAGTGCTATAAGGAGTCACACGGTAGTTGAAAAGAAACTTGGAACCCCAGTAGTGCTATAAGGAGTCACACGGTAGTTGAAAAGAAACTTGGAACCCCAGTAGTGCTATAGGGAATCACACGGTAGTTGAAAAGACACTTGGAACCCCAGTAGTGCTATAAGGAGTCACACGGTAGTTGAAAAGACACTTGGAACCCCAGTAGTGCTATAAGGAGTCACACGGTAGTTGAAAAGACACTTGGAACCCCAGTAGTGGTATAAGGAGTCACACGGTAGTTGAAAAGACACTTGGAACCCCAGTAGTGCTATGAGGAGTCGCACTGTAGTTGAAAAGAAACTTGGAACCCCAGTAGTGCCATGACGAGACGCACGGTAGTTGAAAAGAAACTTGGAACCCCAGTAGTGCTATGAGGAGTCACACGGTAGTTGAAAAGACACTTGGAACCCCAGTAGTGCTATGAGGAGTCGCACTGTAGTTGAAAAGAAACTTGGAACCCCAGTAGTGCCATGACGAGACGCACGGTAGTTGAAAAGACACTTGGAACCCCAGTAGTGCTATGAGGAGTCACACGGTAGTTGAAAAGAAACTTAGAACCCCAGTAGTGATATGAGGAGTCGCACTGTAGTTGAAAAGAAACTTGGAATCCCAGTAGTGCCATGAAGAGTCGCACGGTAGTTGAAAAGAATCTTGGAACCCCAGTAGTGCCATAAGGAGTCGCACGGTAGTTGAAAAGAAACTTGGTACCCAAGTAGTGCTATGAGGAGTCACACGGTAGTTGAAAATAAACTTAGAACCCCAGTAGTGATATGAGGAGTCGCACTGTAGTAGAAAAGAAACTTGGAACCCCAGTAGTGCCATGAAGAGTCGCACGGTAGTTGAAAAGAATCTTGGAACCCCAGTAGTATTTTGAGGAGTCACACGGTAGTTGAAAAGAATCTTGGAACCCCAGTAGTGCTTTGAGAAGTCGCACTGTAGTTGAGAAGAAACTTGGAACCCCAGTAGTGCCATGAAGAGTCGCACTGTAGTTGAAAAGAATCTTGGAACCCCAGTAGTGCTTTGAGGAGTCACACGGTAGTTGAAAAGAAACTTAGAACCCCAGTAGTGATATGAGGAGTCGCACTGTAGTTGAAAAGAAACTTGGAACCCCAGTAGTGCCATAAAGAGTCGCACGGTAGTTGAAAAGAATCTTGGAACCCCAGTAGTGCTTTGAGGAGTCACACGGTAGTTGAAAAGACACTTTGTACCCCAGTAGTGCTATAAGGAGTCACACGGTAGTTGAAAAGACACTTGGAACCTCAGTAGTGCTTTGAAAAGTCGCACAGTAGTTGAAAAGAAACTTGGAACCCCAGTAGTGCTATGAGGAGTCACACGGTTGTTGAAAAGAAACTTGGAACCCCAGTAGTGCTATAAGGAGTCACACGGTTGTTGAAAAGAAACTTGGAACCCCAGTAGTGCTATAAGGAGTCACACGGTAGTTGAAAAGAAACTTGGAACCCCAGTTGTGCTATAAGGAGTCACACGGTAGTTGAAAAGAAACTTGGAACCCCAGTAGTGCTATGAGGAGTCACACGGTAGTTGAAAAGAAACTTGGAACCCCAGTAGTGCTATAAGGAGTCACACGGTAGTTGAAAAGACACTTGGAACCCCAGTAGTGCTATAAGGAGTCACACGGTAGTTGAAAAGAAACTTGGAACCCCAGTAGTGCTATAAGGAGTCACACGGTAGTTGAAAAGAACTTGGAACCCCAGTAGTGCTATAAGGAGACACACGGTAGTTGAAAAGAAACTTGGAACCCCAGTAGTGCTATGAGGAGTCGCACTGTAGTTGAAAAGAAACTTGGAACCCCAGTAGTGCCATGACGAGTCGCACGGTAGTTGAAGAGAAACTTGGAACCCCAGTAGTGCTATGAGGAGTCACACGGTAGTTGAAAAGACACTTGGAACCCCAGTAGTGCCATGAAGAGTTGCACGGTAGTTGAAAAGACACTTGGAACCCCAGTAGTGCTATAAGGAGTCACACGGTAGTTGAAAAGACACTTGGAACCCCAGTAGTGCTATAAGGAGTCACACGGTAGTTGAAAAGACACTTGGAACCCCAGTAGTGCTTTGAAAAGTCGCATGGTAGTTGAAAAGAAACTTGGAACCCCAGTAGTGCTATGAGGAGTCACACGGTAGTTGAAAAGACACTTGGAACCCCAGTAGTGCTATGAGGAGTCGCACTGTAGTTGAAAAGAAACTTGGAACCCCAGTAGTGCCATAACGAGTCGCACGGTAGTTGAAGAGAAACTTGGAACCCCAGTAGTGCTATGAGGAGTCACACGGTAGTTGAAAATAAACTTAGAACCCCAGTAGCGATATGAGGATTCGCACTGTAGTAGAAAAGAAACTTGGAACCCCAGTAGTGCCATGAAGAGTCGCACGGTAGTTGAAAAGAATCTTGGAACCCCAGTAGTATTTTGAGGAGTCACATGGTAGTTGAAAAGAATCTTGGAACCCCAGTAGTGCTTTGAGAAGTCGCACTGTAGTTGAGAAGAAACTTGGAACCCCAGTAGTGCCATGAGGAGTCGCACGGTAGTTGAAAAGAATCTTGGAACCCCAGTAGTGCTTTGAGGAGTCACACGGTAGTTGAAAAGAAACTTAGAACCCCAGTAGTGATATGAGGAGTCGCACTGTAGTTGAAAAGAAACTTGGAACCCCAGTAGTGCCATAAAGAGTCGCACAGTAGTTGAAAAGAAACTTGGAACCCCAGTAGTGCTATGAGGAGTCACACGGTTGTTGAAAAGAAACTTGGAACCCCAGTAGTGCTATAGGGAGTCACACGGTAGTTGAAAAGACACTTGGAACCCCAGTAGTGCTATAAGAAGTCACACGGTAGTTGAAAAGACACTTGGAACCCCAGTAGCTATAAGGAGTCACACGGTAGTTGAAAAGAAACTTGGAACGCCAGTAGTGCTATAAGGAGTCACACGGTAGTTGAAAAGAAACTTGGAACCCCAATAGTGCTATAAGGAGTCACACGGTAGTTGAAAAGACACTTGGAACCCCAGTAGTGCTATAAGGAGTCACACGGTAGTTGAAAAGACACTTGGAACCCCAGTAGTGCTTTGAAAAGTCGCATGGTAGTTGAAAAGACACTTGGTACCCCAGTAGTGCTATAAGGAGTCACACGGTAGTTGAAAAAAAACTTGGAACCCCAGTAGTGCCAGGAGGAGTCGCACGGTAGTTGAAAAGACACTTGGAACCCCAGTAGTGCTATGAGGAATCGCATGGTAGTTGAAAAGACACTTGGAACCCCAGTAGTGCTATGAGGAGTCGCACTGTAGTTGAAAAGAAACTTGGAACCCCAGTAGTGCCATAACGAGTCGCACGGTAGTTGAAGAGAAACTTGGAACCCCAGTAGTGCTATGAGGAGTCACACGGTAGTTGAAAATAAACTTAGAACCCCAGTAGCGATATGAGGATTCGCACTGTAGTAGAAAAGAAACTTGGAACCCCAGTAGTGCCATGAAGAGTCGCACGGTAGTTGAAAAGAATCTTGGAACCCCAGTAGTATTTTGAGGAGTCACATGGTAGTTGAAAAGAATCTTGGAACCCCAGTAGTGCTTTGAGAAGTCGCACTGTAGTTGAGAAGAAACTTGGAACCCCAGTAGTGCCATGAGGAGTCGCACGGTAGTTGAAAAGAATCTTGGAACCCCAGTAGTGCTTTGAGGAGTCACACGGTAGTTGAAAAGAAACTTAGAACCCTAGTAGTGATATGAGGAGTCGCACTGTAGTTGAAAAGAAACTTGGAACCCCAGTAGTGCCATAAAGAGTCGCACAGTAGTTGAAAAGAAACTTGGAACCCCAGTAGTGCTATGAGGAGTCACACGGTTGTTGAAAAGAAACTTGGAACCCCAGTAGTGCTATAGGGAGTCACACGGTAGTTGAAAAGACACTTGGAACCCCAGTAGTGCTATAAGAAGTCACACGGTAGTTGAAAAGACACTTGGAACCCCAGTAGCTATAAGGAGTCACACGGTAGTTGAAAAGAAACTTGGAACGCCAGTAGTGCTATAAGGAGTCACACGGTAGTTGAAAAGAAACTTGGAACCCCAATAGTGCTATAAGGAGTCACACGGTAGTTGAAAAGACACTTGGAACCCCAGTAGTGCTATAAGGAGTCACACGGTAGTTGAAAAGACACTTGGAACCCCAGTAGTGCTTTGAAAAGTCGCATGGTAGTTGAAAAGACACTTGGTACCCCAGTAGTGCTATAAGGAGTCACACGGTAGTTGAAAAAAAACTTGGAACCCCAGTAGTGCCAGGAGGAGTCGCACGGTAGTTGAAAAGACACTTGGTACCCCAGTAGTGATATGAGGAATCGCATGGTAGTTGAAAAGAAACTTGGAACCCCAGTAGTGCTATAAGGAGTCACACGGTAGTTGAAAAAAAACTTGGAACCCCAGTAGTGCCATGAGGAGTTGCACGGTAGTTGAAAAAAAACTTGGTACCCCAGTAGTGCTATGAAGAGTCGCATGGTCGTTGAAAAGAAACTTGGTACCCCAGTAGTGCTATGAAGAGTCGCACGGTAGTTGAAAAGAAACTTGGAACCCCAGTAGTGCTATGAAGAGTCGCACGGTAGTTGAAAAGAAACTTGGAACCCCAGTAGTGCTATGAAGAGTCGCATGGTAGTTGAAAAGACACTTGGAACCCCAGTAGTGCTATGAGGAGTCGCACGGTAGTTGAAAAGACACTTGGAACCCCAGTAGTGCTATGAAGAGTCGCACGGTAGTTGAAAAAAAACTTGGAACCCCAGTAGTGCTTTGAGGAGTCCCACATTATGGTCACATTATATCATATTTACATACATAAAGCAAGAAAACTGAACTAGCGTACATAACGTTTACATTTCTGAATTGTGGGTTCCATATGCAGCTTGTTCATTTAAATACCATAACTCCCAAATACTCTACAGTCTGCTTTTGAAATACATGCCAAATTAAAAAGTTGCTCAAGTTTACATTAATTATCAATACTCAGTCTCACATTACAACCCAAATTATTTAATACAATTTGAACAATTGCCCGGCCGGCGACGCCTAAATAAATGATCATACAAGACTGCACTGTCAATGTGCGTGGTCCCACAGAGTTAGCGACGACTAATATGACGTAAATAGTTGTCTTTCTCCAACGTGTACTGTATTGACCTTGCTAATATCGAATCTAGATATCCGCTCGGTACGTGCGTACGTTCGCTGTACAGTAGCTGAACTAGCAAAACGTAGATCCGACTGCAGCATGCCCCAGCAAATTTTGCAGGAACTTGACACTACGCTGTTACGACCACTCAGTGTGGTGACCACCACACCTCAGCGAGGCTATTTGTCAGATACAATACAATGGGTTTCACAAGACTTGCACAGGTTTCAGTTCGTAACTTGATATATAGAAGATAATATTTGGTAATCGTAGTCCTAAATAACTATTAAAAATAGCCAGACGTTTCGAGCAATGGCTCTTTATCGATAGCATAGAAGAAAGTGTAATAACGTACAGGTAGAACATAGGAACGTAAGAACGCGCAAGAACTATAAGTAGAATCACAAAAAATTCCACAATAGAACAAATAACGCGTCTTAGGTAGTGAGCTCAACAAATGAGTTGAACTGTTTGTTAATACCATGGGGTTCTTTAGTTCCAAGGCGGAATATAGTTTCCTCCTCGACACGCCTGAGCTGATTTTCATTGCCATTGACAACACACACACCAGAAACAGACATATCTGCAATATTATGTCCACTAGAATTAAATTGAAGTGAAACCGGATAATAACGATTTTTCTGTCTAGTTTGCCGCAGATGCTCAGCAAACCGATCACCCAGTCGACGAACTGTAGAACCAATGTAAAGTTTCCCGCATTTAATACATGAAATGCAATATACAACATTCATTGTGATACAACTGAACGGATATTTGACATCAACATCTCCTTTGGGACCAAATATACGATTATAGTCTGTAATAAAAGGACAAGTATTACACCTAGGACGATTACACGGGACAGAACCATATTTCTCAGGGTCTCCCCTTTCACCCGTATGCACCAATAACCTCCTTAAATTAGTGTCACGGCGCCAGTTTTATTAGAAGTGTGAAGGCTAACTGAGAACATATCATGGTTTAGCTGACCACGACTATTATTCGAACACACACCACTCTTGGGATGTCTAAATAGATGACAATTATTTTATTACGTTGATCAGTGGATGAATCCAAAAATTGTCTGGGTCTTAGTACGAGTAAACTCGTGATGGTCCGCTACTCGTTGTAGATACAATATTTTTTAAGTGCCCTTAGAATACAACGGAAGATTCCATCTGACTGTCCGCTATTGTCCCAATGCAGCAGACCAGGCAAATTGGCAAAATTTTCTAATGACTGACTGTGCAGTCGACCATGGAAGCTAAGCACGCCATTAACCTGAAGCATTTATCTTCTTATATATTTGTGAGTCTACAGATGTCGAATCATATCTAATACAATGTGGATGTGAAGTTGAAGTTACAGGCATACACACTTAATGGATTGAGCATATACGATCTGTGTATATTTAACTGGGATTTCATGTTCAGTCAAAACATTTACATTGTAAAATTCACGCTCATTTTGAAACTGTTTGAAAAAAGACAAATCTTGATTTTTCGCTACATGACAAGGTTGCATACATTCACCATAGACATTTTTCAAGATTACATGTGTGAACATCGTTTTTATTAATTCTACCAACTGCATTTTGACAGAACACAATCGGATTCCTTGAAGTTCCACATACCGATTACTCTTGAGTTATCCAAATATTGCCAATGTGTTTATGTATATTACCCATAATTATACGAACACACAGTTAATAGTTCCTCCCCGTGATGTCATGTTCAGATGGCTGCTCTCTCGGTAATGATGTAAATTAATAAAACATGTCTACACTCATTCCAATATCAAGATGAATTAGTAATGATGAACTAACACAATGATACTATGATAAATGATTATGTTGTCGCCACACTTCGCTATGAAAACATTTCGATCTACACATAAATTACAGGTCAGTTCCATTACAGGGGTATTGTACGAATGTTCTATTGGCCTAGATCCGACATTTCTCGCAAGAACAAAACATGAACGTATTCAAAACACAGTACCACAATCTAATAACTGGTATAAAGTGTTGATCACTTCTTACCTTGATCGACTGACTCGTTCAGCTTCGCTCAGGCTTCTGGTTTTGTCAAAGCTCCGATAAGTGACCCTGCTCACTTTAGTGACCTAGTTATGTACAGTAAACGTGCGCGCATGCACGGAAAACGAATGACGTCGTAATACTGGATTCAAGGACATATAGAAAGTTGCTTGTTAGAAAGCCAGTTATATTCAACTTTAATCTGTGTAGGATACAAACAGATGCAATGGATTGTCAATTTTGTATTTCAGTTTGTCTATAGGTTGTCTATAATCATCAATGCTGGCACTAATATTTTGGACATGAATGAATTGGACATGAAAGCTTGGTAGGTTTGATATGTTTTAAACCTGTAATTTGGTCGAATCTCAAAATTATCTGCTGCACATTCAGCGACCACCACCAGGAAGTGTTACAAGTGTACAACGCCCTCTCGCACTTGCAGTTGGCATACTTGTGAATGGCCATCCATATTAATTGTCACTATTAGGCCAGACAATAACTCCTGGTGTAGGACTATCCAATTTTAGGAGAACTGCAGTTGTCAGACAGGGAGGATGAAATGCATAAACATGTTTTGTGTAGCCAGTTTGTAGAATGTTCTGCTTGTGACTGTCACGAATGTACTTGGAAAGTTGCAAAGTCCTAATATGTAAATTAATTTTCCACTGGCTATATATATCGCAGTGTGATTACAATCGGGAGTACATTTACCATCTGTCGAGACAACTAGAAATCGTGCGAAGATTGCAACTGTTATAGTCTTCGTCTTAGGACATTGCTACGACTCTGTATTTAAGCTGGCGCCTTGGGTTGGTTTGTCTATTTTTGGAGTTTAGTCTGATTTATTTAACCTGACATTTTGGTGACTGATCGCTCCCACCTTTACTCGACATTCTCCCATGCCTTCGTATCCGTGCACCTCATTCCTTACCAGTTTATGTACAGCCCGAGACGGGTCGAGATTGTTCGAGCGGGATTTCACCACGTTTGTAATTATTTATTTGCTATATTGAATATTGTTTGAAACTTCTTACTTGCGTCCTTTTTTACTTGAGGCTGGTCAAGTGTTTTTAATGTTTAATTCCAATCCTGTACAAGATTTAATTTAATTCGTAATATTTTTAAAGAACCCAAACAAGAGCTTGCCTAATTTTAACTTGCAAATGTGCGTATAGTAAAGAGCCCTGACGCATGTTGGAGAAATATAGTTAATGCCCTCTTGACACTATCCATCGCCAGAGTAATCGGCTGAGGTAATGTAAATAACCACAGGCAAACGAAAATTCACATAATACGCCAAATCTCGGACAACACAAACAAAGTAATATGCAAATAAAAACTATTGATTACTGTGTACACAATGACCCCTTATCCATCTACCTGTTTTGGTTTGCTTGTGTATTGTCAGTTTCGTATACTGAGACTTGTAATTTCCACTATTTGTTTGTTTATTCATCTGTGATATGGCATTCTGTTGAACGATTGCAGCCCTCAAACTTGTTTGCATGTTTTAAATGTAGACAGTTGATTGTGATTTGAAGAAGTTTGAAGTCAGTATGCTTGGGTATGGGTATTCAGTAAAGGTTGTAGAGAATGTTTTCAAATTTCTTAGCAATAGTAATGAGACAGGCAGATGTGTTCTCAATTCTCTTTCTACATACCTTTTGTCTGCAAATCATTTTCAAATATGAAGTATGGTAACGTATTATCAAGTTCTACTTTGACATCTACAAATCCAGCTTTTCGGAGAATTGTAGCAAAATCTTCTTTATTGCCTTGTAGTGGATACTTTTTATACTGGAATCCCTATCATGGAAAGGTAATTTGGTATGAATACATGATTCAGTGACGAATTTAAGTTATGTTGAATAGTATCGGAAAACACTACAGTTTCAAATTGACTGCTATAGTGTTGTCATCATTGTTGTAATAAACAATGTCTTCTATTCTCAATGATGTCCTATATTCAATTCATATGTTGTCTGTGTTAGGTACGAATAATACTAATCAGAGGATTAACTTTTTCGCTACCAGTTTCTTTTTCACATTACAAATTCACAAACAAGTCTCGTTTATAAATTTCCTTCAGAAGATTGGGACAAATATAGCCAACGGTTTTGAGTAAAAACTGAAAATTTAGAAGTTAGAGCATGTTTAAGTAGTTTTTGTATGTATTCAATCCAATTTGTACAAACTACAGAACATGACCATATTGCTGTGCTTTGTAGGTATATCACAAACGTAATTAATTGAGCAGTTTGTTGGTGCTTGGTTACAAAAGTCAAATCGCTTCTGAAAAAAGTTTAAAGTTAATCTTTGAATATGTTCTGATGTTATTGTTTCATACAAAACCTGTACAACAACGTTATGAGAATAGTTTAAAAAAAACAATTAAACTCTTAGTATTACGTTTTGGTAAAATCACACTGACCGTCAAATATTATTTTATTTTTCACATAAAGAATCCATAGATTACATTTCAGATCGTAACAAATGCATGATTTTGGGGCCATTATGTGAGAAATTCAAGATGGCTAAAACTATGTGAGCAATCCAAATTATTTAAATTTTCTTGTAATAAGAAACGTTCGTTCTACATGCAACAAATAAATTTAATCAGTTTAAGTCTCCAAGAAAAATTATTCTAAACATTTGAACATTTTTGAATAATATCCAAAATTACGTCACTGACCAGCCTATTTTTATTCATCTCGAACAAAATTTTGCACAAAACGTGTTCGAAGCAAAATATCCAGTTGATTGATTCAAGCGCTCATAATAAACAAATGTCCTAAATTGTGATCATAATACCGGAAAACCAAGACGGCGGCCAAATCACATGACCGAACAAAATTATTTTATTCTTCTTGCTTTCTCTATACATATTGATATGACATCAAGTTGATTGGATTAAGTATTCCTTGACCAATTTTTTATGTGTCCAATTTACAATATTAAAAGATGGTGGAAAAAGCATGTGAATGATGAAATTATATGTTTTTGAAGCATTGACCATACATGCCGCATGAACAATTTCAAGTTGATCGGTTAAAACACTCATGCAATACAAATACTCAAATGATTGGCCATTTTTGTCGAGAATCCGAGATTACACTGTGTGTGTGGTTGTTATCATATAATTTTCGACTTCTTAAATAACAGCACAGTCGACGAATATCACATGAAGAACAAATACTGCGTAAATATGTTCTCAGTTAAAACAATATGTAATAATTATTGTATACATCACAGTTGCTCATATAACAAAACAAAGTTTTAGATCTATGCTGTCTGAACAACATTACTAGAGGGAAGCCTTGGCACAAATGTTTGCCATTTCGGTAGCTTATGGATAGCATCGTGTATCACACTGGAAAAGTGTGACTTTCGATCCACTTCAATGTTTAAATAGCCCTCTAAGCCGGGCTTTAGGCACTCGTGTAGATGCCATTTTGAAACCCAATTTCGGCTTCGGTATCACCAACATTATACGTGATATTGTCAACATTATTTGTAGACTTCGCTACATTTATCATATTCTGGTTGATATCCATTGCTGAAAAGTGTACAAGAAAAGTATAATACCACTAACAATCGGAATGTTCCCATACAAGCAGCATTTACTGAGTTTGGGATCATCGCCAATCAAGTATCAATTGAAACCCACTAGACATTGCCATTCAAAACATAATCAACTAGGTTAGTGAAATACGCGGCAGCCTTGGGAACCAAGCACCTCCAAGTGATCAGTTTTAAATTTGTCACCATAGAATCTGAAAACAATTGTAGCAACTAGAGACGGGTAGGTGTGCGGTAAGTATTACTTCACCATGTTAATATCGTCAGGGGAAAAGCATATTTACTAAGTGGTAAGAGCTAGTTTGTTCACTCGCATCCAAATGCTAGATAAGTGTCAACTAAAACCTACATAAAGGGTTCAACACTTTTAATTAATAGTAATATAAAATCTGAGTATCTATCTGAGACTTAAACAACTGTTAATTGACACTCAATAGAGATTTCGAATCAAAACTGCAGAAAGGACTGCATGCACAAAATGTGGCCCTTTTAGTTTACAGGCTATGTGTCTCTATCATGCATACTATACACAGACTTGCTGGCACAGGGAGACTTTCAGTGTATTTTGGGTTCTTGATGACGAAGAACAGGCTGGGATAGCCACGAATTCCCAGTTGAGGTGAGAACATCAAATTTGAAACCTACAAGGCGTCATCTGCTGACAACTATTGATGTGTAACGTCATTTGACCTTGTATATGATGCAAACAATAAGGCACGTCCATGTAACGAGCCTGTAACCCTGATAATAATTTCAGTTCGTGGATGTCACTTTGGAAACATTGTGTACCGATACAAAACGCAATCTACATATTGAATCACTGTGTGTGTGAGCAGTTTCATGCATGTATACAACATTCACCGTGCTTTGATTGATCAGTAATAGGCCAGTGCACTGTAGCTGTGACCGACAACAGAAATCAGTCCTCGCATCACACTTTGTGAACACGCAAATCGTGGACAGATATTGACAGTTTTGACAGTATTATCTGACAGTGTATTGTTGGGTTTTATATCATGTTTAGCTGTCTTATGATAGAAGCAGCATTTACGGAGAAATAGTTGTTACCAGATATAGATAGTATCACTTGGCATGTTGGCATATTTCCCAGCTTTAGTTTCATACACATTGTGCAATAATAATAAAAACCTTCATTGGGACCATTAGCCATTGGATTATTATTTGAGCTCCTCCCATCTATAGTTTATACTTTTAGCTGGGATGTACAAACAAACATACACTTGGAAAGATAGACACGACATGTAAAAAATAGCGGCCAACTTCGTGTGCTATAAATCTGAACTTCCCAGTAAAACAAATGAAGATTCAAAATGAAAAGTACATGTAGAATCTTGAAATATAATTCTTTGTCAGGTATGAGGATATAATCTGGTTCCGGGAGATACAGGCGTCGCCTCAACAGACCTTTATTAGACGACTTACATTTATTTGACACTTTTCGTTAGACTGGAACTTGAGAACTGGTCACTTGACAGGCACCGAACCCCAAAGGCTGTAGTTGTGTTTTTTTTTTTTTGGGGGGGGGACTTAATGATAATCTACAAATCAAAACAAATATACTAAATAACAATACAAACGCATTTGTTGTTTTTTAAAAGATCCCCATACTGTATTATGTGCATACAGTTTAATTGGCTCTGATGAGTCGGTGTATAGCATTGGGAAGTTAGACAATCTTGATTTCTCTGTGTATATTCAATTCAAAATAAACCCACAACATGACTATATTGATGGGTTTTGATATATACTACAAACTAAATAACATATCATTTTGGTTAGGCAGTTGCTAAGAAATGGGTTTTATGACATTCAGTATCTGTTTCTATGGTGACGACCAAACTATGAAAGCAAGTTGTAAAGTACTTTATACACAGATGCTGCAAGCCACTTTTGAACTCAATAAACTTGACAGCGGAGCTAAAAATATAGTATATCTACAGCATTTTCAGTCACCAGTTTTGTTAACTCCCCTGATCCACAGCAAACGTCGAGTAATGAATCCGACTCTTTAAAATCCAGCCTCTGTATTATTTGGCTTGCTGAGATATGAACAAATCGCTTTCTGTACGCAGAGGATGATGTGGCTTCTTTGAGTTCATAACTGCTGTAAAACAGAAAGGTAGATGTGCCACTAATGATTCGATATTATAAACACGCTTGAATTGAGAGAAATTAAAGTTGCAATTATTTTATAATTAATGAGGTGTTTAAAGCATTGTATGGCTGTCTAAACTGTTTCACGTACAGATAAAATGGATGCGACAGATTCAGCATGACTGAGAGTGAATTTACCTTTACGAGTAACGAGAGACTGGCCTTGATCAATTTTTACAAGCATAGCAATGCGACACTGGCACTGGGTTCTGGCAGTTAGGTTTTAAAACGTTTGTTTTCATGCATATTGTAAACTTGTATTTATATGCAGAATTTAATTTCTACAAATAACTGTAGATAACTTGTAAACCGGTGAAATTTAGTAAAAATTTTGTAAACTGCTATTGTATATCAGACTTGTTACTGTGATGCTTTAGTCAATATGCAACGAATGGAATTGGCAAGGACACTGAACTTTTTTTCAACTTTTTGAAAAGATGGCCAAATCTCAAATTAAATTACTGATTGAGGCTTTTGGGCAAAAACAGGGATTAGAAGGTTAATTTTAACGCCAAATGATATTTTGAATTATTCACGAGAACTGAAAAAGTGTGTATAGTACATCCTTTCTATTTATGTAATATAATACACGTCCGGCGATGCACACTGGCCATGCAACGAAAAGCAGAATATTCCATTTTCTTTTATTTTTGCGTTTGGTTAGTGTTACCGACGCGCTCGCGAAACTGCGTGGTTGAACAAGGTGATGGATCACTACGGGTCTCTGCGTTCACGTGACTAAGTTTCTAATAATACCACAAGCTCCGGTTTATGGCCTTTACTACCAGTGCATTCTAATCGTGAAGCAGTTGTCGTTATCGCTGTTATGCTTGATCAAATATCTGAAGACAGTTCATCAATTTCCATAACTTTATTGTCTTTTTTACCAAAACATGAGAATAACTGAATAACATGTAACTCAACTTCACTAGATAATATCATTACTTAGCTGCATTGTTAGCTGCATTGTCCTGGTTCACATTCAAACAGGTTGTTAATCTGTTGTCATGAGTAGCACTGGCGTATTCGTAAAAAACCTATATCCCTTTGCTTGGTGTCCATCCAAAATACATGTGTTTTCTGGTTGCCTGTATGTGTTCAACATAACTCACTAACCTGACCTAAGTATATTACAACTTAGTTGCTCAGCAACAGTGACTGTTGCTGGGCAGACATTCTATTTTTGTCCTATATGTAAATTAGTTGGATTTCGTGGTCAGTGACCTAATGGGTATACTAAATTTTATCAGCTCACAATATTTAGTCCATGTCGGTCTTTAGACGGCAACAACAGTTAGCGTCTATCTCATTACCCACGTAGTCTTGTAGCCGAGAATACACTTACGATCAGAACAATGGGTCAGATACTAGTATGCAACCGATGTTGGTGCAGATAATGGACAGGCTGGTTTATGTACACGTGGCTACGATAGGTCAGCCTACCAAGGGTACACTATGCTAATAACGCGATAACTACTGCGTGTGCGTGATTTTAGATACATAAAAGTAAGATTTTGAGATGTTCACACCAGTCAAAAGGTTTACTCTCTTCAGGTGAGAGTAAATAAGGGTCATTCGAGTTAGCAAAAGGACGAAGTACAGTGCAATTGTTGACCCACATCTTGTGCCACAAAGCACTTAATCAAAACGACTTATACGTGAACACGTTTTAATAAGCTATAAACAGTGAATTTCAGTTGATTGCAATGATTATAGATTAGAAAAATGGTCATGTTTACTGTTCACCTTTCCGATCGGAATTAGGTCCAGTACACATAATCTGACCTTTGTACATATGAACCAATGACGGAGTAGACAGTGTGATGGCTTCTCGAAAACGATAAACCGAAGGTCTCAAACTAACGAATAACGAGTGGACACAATTTCAGAAGTAACCACACACGAATTGGTGACGTCGCAAAATACACGACTTTCAAACAAAGTCGTTTGTTAGGTATATACGAATTGGTGTACACAGATTACAATAATAATATATAAGACACCAATAAGGTGGAACAATGTAGTGATAAATAAGTTCTACCGCAATTGAAAAGAACGACCATATAGTTTGTGGGATCACGCAAAGTCATGCACTTCGTTGTCACAAGGCCGAGTGGTTGAAACTTTCTCATGGCGTGACAGGCGAGGAAAACGTCATTCAACACTCACAATAACACAATGAAAAAGGAAGTAGTAGCATATTATGGTTTGGAAAACACGGGAAAACCACAAATGTCTAGCACAAACACTGATGGTTCGAAACACGCTTTCCAATTCAACTCATCGGTACAATAAAGCAGTTTAAACACTTTTTGGAGACAATTAATCACATTGTAAATACACAAAAAATACACCTTGTCAAGGACAGTAATGTGTAGTTCAAATGTTTATTGAAAAAACATTTATGGAATAATGCAACCAATGATATGCCATCAGTACTGTCAACATTGAGTGAAAGCCGAACGTGGAACACGTAGGCCAGCATAAGGGTTTATATGACAAGACATTACATTATTTGGAAAATAAATACAACCTTACTCCCAATACTTGCCAAAATAAATAGTTGACTAAGTTCACATTAATTTTTAGTCCCACATTACAATCCTAATTAACCTAAGTAACCAATAACAAATACATAGTTGCGAATAACAATAAAAGTACACAGAAACCCGATACACTTAACGTCTCGTGCCACTAATTAACCAATGGCTGCTCGTAGCAATTTATATGCCTTGAAAGAACCAATGAAATTTTTTAAATATTTTTTTTCTCAGGTGCTTCCTGTTTGCGGGCGTAATCACCTGGGTGGTCTCTTGTTTACTACTTAGTGGCTGTGTACCTGTGGGCTTATTCTGTGTGTATTTGGATGTTCTAATCTTGGTGTTTTTCCAGTGTTTTCTCTAGGTGCAATCTAAATACAGTAGGTTTGTCTTGTTTACCTGAGATTTGTAAGAGATTGAGCTGGCCAGCATGTTAGTTTTTTCATATGGTTGATTACTGGCATGTTGATTTCCCATTTTCGAGCCATGTTTTCAACTTTCTTTATCATTTTCATATAGCAATCTCGTCATATGTTAACATTGTCGTCCATGGAAATTCATTTAGTGGTATGAGCCCTTACAAAACTCCACACTGGGCGGTCAATGTGCGTGGTCCCACACAGTAAACGGCGACCAGTGCGCCGTTTCCTGTATTGACCTTGCTAATATCGAATCTAGATATCTGCTCGTCACGTTCGTACATTCGCCGTACAGTAGTTGAATTAGAAAAACGTAGACCCAGAGATTTAACACACTACGATATTTCGACCACTCAGTGTGCCGACCACAACAAACTACTACTTTCCACACACAATATTTAGTGTGTTCAGTCGTTACTGGTTCCCTTGCATATGACTAGCCAAATGCCCGCCTTATTCGTGTCAATATACAGACTCTGATGTCTACTGCTCGGTCAATCACATTATATTACATCACTCCAGGTGCTGTTTAACCAAGCCTAAAACGCCGCCACCAAAACGTGACACCGTAACATGGCCATATAGCCTTGTGAAGAGGAAATTGACTACTTGTTCTATTTGGAGAATGCGGGGTAACTGAGAATATTGGGTTTCTAGCTGACAATGACTATTATTCCAACCCACACTACTCTTAAATATATGACATTTTTTATTACGTTGATCAGTGAGTGGATGAATCCAATTACTGTCTGGTGTTCGAGTCATCACGTTTTGAAAATATTATGAAGTGTTACGTGTCCTTAGAACAGAACTGGAAGCCCCACCTGACTGTCCGCTATTGTCCCAATGCAGCAAACCAGGCAAATTTACAGGATTGGTCAAGGCTGCACAACCGACCATGGAAGCTGAACACACCATCACTCTAAAGCCATTTATCTCGTTATATATTTGTGAGTCTACAGGTGTTGAATGTGGATATGAAGGTGCAGGCATCAATACAATCTGTGTGTATTCACTGCATTGTAAAATGAATTCACGCTCATTTCAAAATAAAACAAATCTTGATTTGTTTCGCAAAGGGACAAGGTTGCATACATTCACCATAGACATTTTTCAAAGTTTTATGTGTGAACATCGCTTTTATTAATTATATCAACTATGACAGAATACATGATTCGATCAGTGCCACATACCGATTACTCTTGATATATCCAAAAATAGCCAATGTGTTGATGTATACTACCAATAAATATACAAACACACAGTTAATAGAATCCAATTAGTCGCTACCCGTGATGTCATGTTTAGTCGGTTGCTCTCTCGATAATGATGTAAACATGTCTGCACTCATTTAATATTTTCAATATCAAAATGAATTAGTATTGATGAACTAACACAGTGATACTATGACAAATGAGTAGGTTGTCGCCACACTTCGTTTTGAAAACATTTCTATCTACATATATATATATATAAAAGTCAGTTCCATCACTGAGGTATTGTAAGAATGTTCTATTCATCTAGATTCGCCATTTCTCGTAAGAACAAAACATAAAAATATTCAAAACACAGTACTACAATCTGATAACTGGTATAAAGTGTTCATGATCACTTTTTACCTCGATCGACAGACTCGTTCAGCTTAGCTCAGGCAAAGCTCCGATCTTGTTCACTTTGGTGATGCAGTTATGTCCAGTAAACATGTGCGCATGTACGCAAAACAAATGACATCACAACATGAAGCAATACTGGATTCAAGAGTGTGAGAGAGCTTTGTGTACTTGTGACACTTTCTGGTGGTGGTCGCTGAATGTGCTCAAAGTTATCCTGTGTACATACAAATAAAAAGTCATGGCCAAAATATTACCGTTTTGTGGGATGGGGTCTCACTAAGATCAGGCAATTTTGTTGGAAAGCCAGTATTAGACAACTATAATATGTATTTCTAACACAATCTCTATAATTACTTCAAGTGAGCCTTTGCATCCAGTATGAATCATGTAATATGGAATATATCTGTCTGTTTATGGAGTAAATTGTTTCAAGTATTTGGACTAAAGGCAGTTCCCTCGTCCTATGCCAACACAGCATTGTAATATGGGCAAAGATCAACTTGGTCAAACACAGACTCTTGCAAGTCTAATTTGTGCCTGCATTGATAATAATAATAATAATAATAGTTGTTATTTCGAGAACCAGCTCATAACAAAAAAGTTGAAAATTACTAAAAACACAACAGCAAAAAAAAATTGTAATAGGGTGCCTTATAAATATCAGAAAAGACCCTTTTCCAGTAGTTGCTGTCTCTCAACATGTCAATAGACATGGCTGCTACAATTAAACAATTATAACTAGCAGTCAATCATGTGTAAAAGCCAGCTATCATTGGTTAATGTGTTCACAATAACTCCTAGGTATAGAGAATCGTTAACGAAATCCAATACTACTACGAGGGTATATTAAAACTATGTCGTCTGCATACATTAAATGATTAAGACATTTTCCAGATAAATGACAACCGATACCCGTATTGCCAAGTTCATTGCTGAGTCCATCTATGTAAATGGTAAACAGGTGATGATAGAATACCGCCTTGCGTAACACGATTTAAAAGATGAAAACTTTTGGAGAAAGTAGATCCCAATCGTGTATCAATTAAATATTCATAATTTGGTAGATAATCACAGTTGCAATTAATACTCAGTGGGAGATGATCCGATCCAATGTATTCGTGCATTATTTTTACGTTACTAATAGATTTATGAGCATAATACACAGTGTCAAACCACGACGTGGTTTGGTGACCCTCACTGTAATACGTGAAGTTATTTTCAGTGCCAAAAAAGACAGTGTCAGAACATGTGAGGCTATTTTCTGTGTAGAAAAAATCAAATACTTTACCGAAATTTGAATTAACTTTAGAATTCCAATTCCCAATGACGAGTACACAATTATAAACTGTATCATCCATACAACCACCTACTTTGTGTAGATATTCAATGTATTCATGGTAATTGTCACCACTGTCAGTAGGCATATACACATTAATAATAGTCAACATATTATCCATATTCCATATTTCTAATCCTAATAACTGAGAATCATTGTAACGTTTAATTTTCGTGGCTCCAAGTGTTATCCTCCATAGTACTGCCACACCTTCGTACGGGCGCCCGACACGTATTCCCGATTCCTCAACTATGGCAGATTCACGCTCAGTAGTAGACATACATCACAGTTAGAACATAGATCTTTGACGTTTGCAACACATGTTTTGACGCCACAACAGTTATATGAAAACGAAGTGATAGTTAACTTGTTATTCATCATCTTGATTGACAATATTTACGTACAAGTATGCCAGCAGGCCATGAACATTGTGTAAGCACTTTGTGAATGGAGTCACGTGATACGGTAATCACAAATGATGTGTAAGAATCCAACTTAGATTTGAGCTTCTCACACTTTGCATCTATATGAACCGAACTCTTCATATAATGTATTACTGAACCAGGTACAGTTGCTGAGGCAAATCTTGTTACAAAAAGTTTTACTCCAGCTTTCGAAAAAACAACTTTTCAAAACAACAACAAAAAACAACAAGTATTTCCGATTGTTGCCTGGGGTGTTTCCGGCTTTGTTTTTTTCACAGTGGTAATACCGTTCATAATGTCGACGGAGTTCATTCGCGAGGTGACTCGTATACCTTGTCCACGTACTTCAAAACCTGGTTTTGATGCTTCATTTGTTCCATCTACCGTGCAAGCTTTATTATTTGTAAACAATGCATTAGCATAAGATGTCGATTTCTTTTTTGTATGAATACTGGTACGAGCAGGTGTACTTACCTGTTGATCACAAGGATTATCTCTGTTTACTGCATCAATGGAGTCGCTAAAGCTAGTACGTAATAGTCCATTAAAGACGGGAGTTGTAACCTCATTCATAGTAGAAAGCTCAGGCGTCTTGATGCAATCTCTTAACGGTTATTTGTTGTCACAGCAATAATTTAGATTTAGAAGCGCCATCTCGCCACGGAGTGCACCCACTTATTTTTCTAACTATATAACGCTATCAGTGCACGCCGGACTCAATGCAATCGCATCTTTTGTTGTTTTAACTCTGCACGTAATAACTTAATGTCATGCATGTCCACATCGATAGATATTTTGCAACAAAGCAGGGTAACTCATTCCCGTCGGCTTCATGTAGTATCGTTAATATATCTTGCAAATTTAGTTTCTTGTGCTGTCCTTGACGTTTGATATACCGACTGGAACGAGTAGTGTATTCACACAAGTCGTGTATTACTCGATGTTTCAAAATGCTTCATACACAGCTTTGTTAACATGCTAGTAGTCATGACATCTATCTTGTTAGTCAAGAAACACAATAGCTCATTGATCACGATACCTGCATGGCCTACTGCATTGATCGAGTTTCTTTTTCCCATTTATCTTCACTGGACGTATCACCCCACATGACATCACTTCGTTTCTTGTCACATTTTGGACACAATTACAGGTCACCATTGCACAATTTAACTCGTGAAGCAAGGTCGCCACAATCCTCGCAACATATCGGCATAATTACCGATATTATCAAACTACGTTAAGAATGCAATCTGTGAATGTTTTTGGCTGAAAGCGCGAACTTTTGTGCTGAGCACGTTTTTTGTTTTTTGCTTTTTTGTTTGTTTTTTTTTAAATTCATGGCCAAAATATTACGGTTTTTGTGGAATGGGGCCTCATTAAGATCAGGCAGAAAAAGTGTACGTCTTCAAAAATTCACATAAAGTGTCACTGTATATTCATGTGAACCTGTACGTAATCTTCAACTGTTGAAATAGACCGTTAGGTTTCAAACAACGCAAGAAGAGACACAGTAGATCAGCAGACAAAATCGAGCAAGACGCCATCTTGGCACCATCCATTATTCATTATAGACAACCTATAGACAAACTGAAATACAAAATTGGCAGTCCATTGCATCTGCGTTGGATCCTACACAGATTAAAGTTGAATACAAGAGAACTGGTGATGGTTGTGAACCATAACTGCCTCGGCACAAAGACTGTTGTGTAATACAAAGGAGTGTAAAGGGAAATGTATTGTAGTGTTAATTCTGTGTAATGTACACTATATTTGCATTAACCTTCACTATTAAGAACAATATGGGAGTAGAAGCAAGGCTAGGCAGATTTTGCGAAATAGTATCTAGTTAGCATTACCCGACATTGTGGGATATCGAAATATGGATGATAAACAGCAAGTGATTTCCAGAGATATAGAAACAAAGGAGTGGCCTATTAATTCATAAAACATACTCTTAACATATCCGTACATATCATCATATCTTATTGTGTGTGAGGCAAAGCTGTCATGTACACAATATATAATAACTATGTAATGTACACAAATCATAATAACTGGTAATGGTTTCAGAACGAAAAACTGTTTTATTACTGTAAATAAATATGAACAATAACAACTGAAATTTAGAAAAAACTATGAACTATAACTAACTCTCCAGAAAATTATTAACTGAACCATAACTTTTATAAAAAGCACAGTGCTGAGATTCACTTCGAGTATACCTGAAATATAATATTACAAGCGCAATTTTGTATAGTTTCAATACGCATACGAGCAACCGTATATACTTTGACAATAAACCCCTCTTTCACATTGTTCAAATACAAACAAGACAATAAACCTTCCTGACAGTAACATGTAAGTGTTGTATAAACCCGAATGAAAATTCCGGAGTCACGGCGAATACTTCTAGCGAATCACCTCTCTAAAAACATCTTCAATTAGCCAAGACCAGTCACTGATGTACGGGGTCATTAATTAATTAAATAATAATAATTTTATTAACACTTACACATTCTCCTTAGGGATTGGCAATGGTTACAAATGTTTGAGAAAGAATAACAGATTAATAAAATACAAAAAACTAAGCTAATACATTACAGAGAAAACAAAGTATTATACTATAAAAAAATAGAAAACAAAATAAAAAACTCAACTGTCATTAGGGTAGTTATTTCAAAACACTTCTTTAGGTACCTTGCTACAGGCGGAATTTAGTTAAATTTTCGCGCAAATTTGGTTTTTAATTCTCGGTATGTTCTTAATTTTTTTTATCTATTGTCGTTATGTAATTTACTTTTCCAAGTTAATATAAATGATGTTTGCATATTTTTATTGATTTGTCCTAATTGCCTTGCTGTTAGAATTTCATTGTATCGACCAGGTTAGACTGGTTGATGTTATTCAAAATAGAGTCTATATTAGTGTGCCATTTACTATTGATTTTATTATTTCTATACCATGTAACACCTCTGAAAACAAACATAGATTTAGAATTACTGCCGCTATTGACATTGAACTTTGTTCTTCCATAAAGCAGCAGTTTCTCTCTTCAAATAATCAAAAATACCCTTGATACTCTGGAGAAGTATGTCCATTGTTTCACGACAACGACTGTATCAAGGGATTTTCGTCTTCACAATTTCTCAAGATAAACGTCCCAAGGTCGTTTTGTTTACTAGAAGGAAATGCCCTTTGGCAGCATTTCTTGTATTAATTACCATTGCACAAAAAAGCAGCAAATACTGTTACTGAAGCAGAGAATTTACATGAATCTTTTTCCTCGGCCATCACGCAAACTACAAATCAAGACTTTCACCTCATCCATAGTTGATGAAAGCCGTCATGAATAATGTATTGTGACGTATTTTAACCCTGGATTCTGACCTTGCATTCTGGCCACATTTACTGCCATTTCATACCCGTTCAATTTTATTTCACTATTTAATCCAGATTCCACGATATTTAATATTCAAAACCAACCTTCATTTCACTGTCACTCTAATTTTCACTTTTCTAAAATTATTTTACTGATCAAAGGACCATCATCCAATATCCCATAGTACTTCGGCAGACACAGCGACGATCGCCAACATAACTACAACTAACCTCACTCTCAGGAGCTGGGGAATCAGTGGCTTTCTAACAAGCCACTTTCTATGTGCCCTCGAATCAAGTATTGTGACGTCATTCGTTTTCAGTACATGCGCACATGTTTACTGTACATGACTGCGTCACCAAAGTGAGCAAGGTCACTTATCGGACCTTTGACAAAAACAGAAGCCTGGTCAAACTAAACGAGTCTGTCGAACAAGGTAAGAAGTGATTATGAACGCTTTATACCAATTATCAGATTGTGGTACTGTGTTTTGAATACGTTCATGTTTTGTTCTTGCGAGAAATGTCGGATCTAGGTCAATAGAAATTCATACAATACCCTTGTAATGGAACTGATCTGTAATGTATGTGTATCGAATTGATTTCAAAGCATATGTGTGGCGACAACATAATCATTTATCATAGTATCACTGTCTTAATTCATCATTGCTAAGTGATCTTGACGCAATGATCCCGGGACCCGCCGTAGGCGGCAGTATTTTCATGCGAGGTCAATTTTGGATCACCAGGTCATTCCTAAACGCGTAATTAGGACTGAGACGAGAATCAATTTTGGGTGGCAGAAATCAACCAAAGACGCTTATTTGGGTATAATTTGCGCTGTCAAGACAAAGTTCAGGTTAATAAAATAAGATTGACGATGTTTTCCCAGGAGAAAAAAGTGAATTATTTGTTGAAAATAGCGGAGAAAAATGTATACGCACAAATCGTGACGTCGACTCTACGCATGCAATGCAGCGTCATGGAAATTGTCTACAGTACACGTACACTCATCTTTCGATGACGTAGGTTATTTTTCTAGCCAGCCCAGGACGCCGTACAAACATTGCACTAAGAGAAGGTAAGAGCTCTTGCCCTTTTCCACAGATTTTAATATATTCTTAACAATTGCTTTACCTATAAAACTCTGCACACCATGCTATGATCATTCAGTGTTTTGAACTAAACGACTCATCGCTTAGCAAAGCCGATTTTCAGGATTTATTGGCACATAATGTCATGAATCAGGGAATCTAATGGCCAAAAATAAATCGCCAAATATTGCATCGTACATAAATGATGACAGCGATTTACTCGGCCTATGGCCTGTGAACTCGTATGATTTGTGCAATGTCAACATGCACGGTACGACTAGTAACAATTACCTAACCTAGCGGTCCTTCACGCCACACACAGTTGTCACGATGCATCTCAATAAAATAGCATCTAAAACCAAAATAAGGCCGATATGTGTAAATACTTGTACATTAGTCTGGTCTATGCAGCCAGCAATAATGAAATTGCAAGAATGGCATTGGCAAAATGATGACCTCTGATGTAGCCATGTCTAGGGCATGGATATGATTTATAGTTGTCGCCCACTAATGTAATGTTATAGTGTCTATGAAGTATGTGATCATGATTAATCATTTGTGACCACTCCATTGATTATATAGGCTACCACACACTGTATAATATTGAGCAGAAAGCCATGCAAAAAACTGCATTTCATTCACCACATTGGCATGGCTGGCTGTACTCATTCTTACTTTTTCATGACCATTGTTTGGCCCACTACAATTTTCTTGTGATTTAGGCGGATTTTTGTCACATGCAAGAAACAGCAAGAGCTGCAATGTGTACATCAAAAATGCTCTTATCATGCTTGTGATGTTGCTATTGTAGATAAATGGCCACAGCAGGAATGTACATAACTGCCATTTATTAGGCAGTAACTGATAGGGGCCAATTCCTTGTGCTGATGTCTACATACACATGTACATCAGTGAAAGTTTTGCTGTCACCAGCTGCCATTCTTGAAATGGTGCCATCAATCAACAGTTCATGCCACTCATCTCAACCTTAAACAATGACATGTGTTGTCATTTGTTAATAAGGCCAAATTTTATTTTTATGGAAATGAGTTACCTTTTTCTAAAATGAACAAATATTAATATCATCATGTAAAAAAACAATTGTTTAAAACGATTGTATTTGATGTAGACTGAACATGTTGGGGAAAAAATAAATCTAAAATAATAAAATCCCTGCCTAACTACCCAATATTTTTACCCTAATACTGGAAACACCAAATTTGTTTTTCATTGGCCTTATAATGGTTTGAGATCTTTTCAACATGGTCCACATAAATAATGAGGGATAAACTGGTATTCTGTACAAACAGGACCATGCATTTACATTCTATGTTTCTGGTTTGATGTTGACTCATTTACAGCCGGGCCTGTCATTGGTGATACAAGGATTTTACTCCTTATAGCATGTGTGGGCTGTCTTATGCAAACCAACAATGCTGTCTTTGCACATGGTCAATTCACTTGGGTTATATGTCAGATGGCACATTGCCATTGCCATGCGTTAAATTCATTACTTTTACGAGTTCTATCAGTCTGATGGGATTGATATCATCAATGATATTCTTATGAAGTACAATTACATTTGATATAGTCTCTTTGCACCTACTTTATTTTTCGATTCATTCTGAATGGACAGTTGCATGAACATACAGCACCCTAAAAGTAAGGGGGTATATTTGTACGACACCCTGTAATTTTGCATGATATGGGTCTATAATACTGTCTTGTACAATGTTGTAAACAGTTAACTACTGGTTTTGTACAGTTTATTGTTGCTGCATATATACAGACAACAATATCTAATATTTTCAGCAATATGACTACTACCAAATTGGTTGTTGGTGGTGATACGTATTATTTTGATCTTCCGTCAACACTTTCATTTCATCGTTTCATGCACATCATGGCACTCTGTTGACAACACTAATTTACCCCATTATAATGTTAATGTGCATAACCTGTGTTTATTTTCAATGAGAGGATGCTTGAATGCGCGGTAGTGCTTTCAGCATCCTCTCGCCAGTTATTTACAATGTGCCTCAAGATTTAATTATGGAAGTCCAATCATTTCCAAAGCATTATCTATTTCAACAATCTTCTTCCTACTGAACATTCCTCTACTCAACACCTTACTCAAATCATTCATTACCTTTATATAATCTTTACCACTTGTTTTTTTTTATTTTCTTCCAGGCGAGATAATTCAACCAGCACCTGTACCTCCTACTGGTTAAACTTGACAATTATTTGTACTTTATTTTTACTCGAATGTTTTTTAGACTTGTTGTTTATTGTTGGTTTAAATAAAAAATAAAAACTTTATTATTTCCTTGTTCATTACAGACGATTATTTTATTCACACTATTTTTACATGGTTGTCTTCCAACTAGTCATGCTAGTGATGTCTAATAGCAACTGGCCATATTACAATCGAGTGGTGGGCGGGTCACAGTCAAGTACAAATAAGCCATTCAGTGCCAAAGAACAAATATGATCATTCTTTCCGATCAAGTACTTTAACCTCCCCCCTCTTGATTCAAATGACATAACCAAAAGACTTAAGACATCACCTAATTCCTATAACACACAACACCATATTCACATAATTGTTCATACATGTATACACTGTCACAGCAAAATCAATTCCATAAATTTACCAATGGCTCAAGCAAATCATTTGCCCATATTAACTATAGCCTCTTTTGTAAGATATCTAATACTTGTGGCTTGTGTTTCAATTACATAACGTTAGTCCAAAAATGTCAGCTTCTATTACTTGAACACTCAGGAAAAACAGAATCTCATTATCAAGGTCACGTTTATATTGTACTGGTCCCGCTAACTCTGGATATTGGAATTATTAAATGAGTGTAGACATGTTTACTTCATTATCGAGAGAGCAACCGACTAAACATGACATCACGGGTAGCGACTAGTGGGATTCTACTAACTGCGTGTTTGTATATTTATGGGTAGTATACATAAACACGTTGGTAATATTTGGATATATCAAGAGTAATCGGTATGTGACACTTCAAGGAATCTAATCATGTATTCTGTCATAATACAGTTTGTAGAATTAATAGAAGCGATGTTCACACATGCCATCTTGAAAAATGTCTATGGTGAATGTATGCAACCTTGCATACATGTAGCGAACAAATCTAGATTTTATTTTTCAAACGATTTAAAAATGAATGTAATTTTACAATGTAAATGTTTTGACTGAACATGAAATCCCAGTTAAATATACACAGATCGTATATGCTCAATCCATTAAGTGTGTATGCCTGTAACTTCAACTTCACATCCACATTGTTTTAGATGTGGTTCGACATCTGTAGACAGAAATATAAAAAATAAAGATTTGTTTTATTTCAAACAGTTTCGCAGTGAGCGTGAATTCGTTTCAATCCTTTTTTTTTTGACTGAACATAAAATCCCAGTGAAGACACACAGATCGTAGTGATGCCTGTGCCTTCAAATCCACATTCAACACCTGTAGACTCTCAAATATATAACGAGATAAATGGTTTTAGGGTGATGGCGTGTTCAGCTTCCATGGTCGGCTGCACAAGCAGCCTTGACACAATTCTGTAAATTTGCCTAGTTCGCTGCATTGGGACAATAGCGGACAGTCAGATGGAACCGCCAGTTCTGTACTAAGGGCACGTAAAACATCAAAATATTTTCATAACATGATGACTCGAACTCAGCCCCAGTAATTGGATTCATCCACCGATCAACGTAATAAAAAATGTTATCTATTTAGACATCTCAAGAGTGGTGTGGGTTGGAATAATAGTCATTTCAAGCACCATATGTTCTCAGCTATCTTACACTCTCCAAATAGATCAAGTAGTCAATTTTCGTCGTCAAAAGCAATGTGGTCATGTTACGATGTTACATTTTGGTGGCGGCGTTTTAAGCTTGATTAAACAGCATCTGGAGTGATGTAAAGTAATGTGATTGACCGAGCAGTAGTCACCAAGGTCTGTATATTGACGCGATTAAGGTGGGCATTTGCCTGGAGGGTAACTAGTGACGACTTATCAAAAAAAGTTATGAGCTGAAGCCTGTGCAAGTCGTGTGAAACCCATTCTGTTGTAATGGACAAACAGTCTAGCTGAGGTGTGGTGATCGGCACACTGAGTGGTCGAAACATCGCAGTGTCAAATCTCTGCAAAATTTGCTGCGGCACGCTGTAGACGGGTCTACGTTTTTCTAATTCAACTATTGTACGGCGATTGTACGAATGTGACGAGCAAATATATAGATTCGATTTTATCAAGGTCATACGCGAAACGTCGTCGTCGCTTACTGTGTAGGACCAGAACATTGACCGCCCAGTGTGGAGTTTTGTATGGTAGTGTATCGGGTTTATTTGCACTTTTATTGTTATTCGCAACTATGTATTTGTAAATTATTGGTTACTTAGGTGTGGCCGGCCGGGTGATTGTTCAAGTTCTATTGATTAATTACAGTTGTAATGTGTGACGGATAATTAATGTGAACTTAGTCAACTAATATTATATAACTTACTCTGTTTTTCCCCAAAATATGTAAACCATACACTAATTATTGACTACATATGTATCACATTGTCGACGGTGGGGATGTATATCTATGTATTTTTACACATACATGAATGTGTTGGGAATTTAAAATTGGAATATATATGTGTACAAACACTAGATTCTAAAATTTTATTAAATAACTAGCGAAAGAATTTTAGTTAAATGCAGTACATTATTGACGCAAATACTTTAACACATGTGTTTTCTTTTTGTTTTAGTTCTGGTTTTATGATATCTGATGGTCAACTATGAACGCCAATGAAGCCTCATCATTCTCCTCATACAGAACACGCTTTGTGCACGCCTCTGCGAGTGACATAACTCAGAGGTTGGGTTTCCAAGATTCAGATTCATTGCTTGACGTGTGCTGTGGATCAGGGGAGTTAACAAAGCTGGTTACCGTAACTGCTAAGATAAAGTCTACTACAGGTAAGAGTTTACTATTATGGAGAGATAATTTATTCAGTATTGGATGATCTTTAATCTTTCAGACTATTATATGGGTATGGTGTTAGGAATAAACGTCTTCCAAAACTGGAATCGTCTACTTATGTCTGAAATATCGAGTTCAGAAATAAATATTACTGTACTGATTAATTGTAAATCAGTTGTTCTAATGACGTACACGATTTATATCTTCAGACAGATTTTGTAAAGTCTACGATTACCGTGTACTATGCTAGCTGCTTTGGAAATACATCTTCCCTTTAATCTATTTTGTTACTATGTATTTCAGCTGTGGATTGAACAATAAAATATCATATTCATACACTGATATTGTTACCATTACTGTCAACTGACATTACGTTGACCAAAAACGCCTCGTTCAGAAATAAAATATATAATTCTAGTGATTTTGTTGTTAGCCTGCAGTAGATGTAGTGTGATTGAAATGTTTGCATAAATTGCTAGTTTTGTTATTGAACCTGTCAAAGTCTGATCCCATCATCAATTACGATACTATACACTCTCAGAGTAAATATGTTTGACAATATATAAATAACTGCTTTGTTGTGAGCGATTACACTTTTCACTGACCAACAATTAAACATGTTCAAGCACCATTCGTGAGCTACTGTTTTATATTTCGATTTGATGGAGATCCGTATTGTCTAATTTAGTATTGATAAGTGTTTTTTTTCCGTATGTCAGTCAGTGATTCCGATTTTTTGTTCGTGACTGCATTTTGTATATCTCATGCACAAACATAGAAACTTTAACTAGTTGTTCATTCAAACTGCATCGCTGAATGCACTGTTATCCGTTGATAATTATATTGTTTTAACATTATTAACAACTCCGATACTGTACATGTACGTAACATTCAACAACAGGACTGACGGTGGCAATAGACACCTAATTGTTGTATTTGTTATTAGTTACTCCGTATCACATTTTGTCCTCTCACAAAGAGTTCAAGTTCGAATCATAGTAAATCCTGTCTTCCGATTGTATGGTGACACAGTATTTGATAATAGCAATATACTTTATTTAAATACCCATTTCAGCAATCGACATCAACCCGAATATGATAGATATCGCGAAATCTACAAACAACGCTGACAATATTACATATCTTGTGGGTGATGTCGGAGCCTCTGAGACATTCAAGTCAGAATGGAGAAACTCTTTCGACAAAGTGATGGCTTATTTTGCCTTGAACTGGATTCCTAACTGGTTTGATACCGTAAGAATTTTGTACGAATGCTTAAAACTAGGTGGGGAGGGTTTTTTAACTATGACAGTCGATGAACCAACATTGTTTATCAATGTATTACAAAAGGCTGTATATGAACTACCGAGGTGGCAACAATTTATAAAGGTTAGTTTATTTATAGTAAAAGTATATTTTGATGGCAATGGGTCATGCCTTCTCTCTAACGGTGCTGCTCTGTGCACGACATGGTGAAATAACAATGTAGTATTACAAAGTGTTGATGTTGTTGATTTCCATAATTATTTGAGACTCAAGATTTACAAAATAGTATTTCGAGTTCTATTGGGTTCATATTATTTAGGGTTGCATCAGGTTTATAATATTTAGGGTTGTATCAGATTTATATTATTCAGGGTTACACCACGTTTATATTATTAAAGGCTGCATCAGGTTTATATTATTTAGGGTTGCATCAGGTTTATATTCTTTAGGGTTGCATCAGATTTATATTATTTAGTATTGCATCAGGTTTATATTCTTTAGGGTTGCATCAGATTTATATTATTTAGTATTGCATCAGGTTTATATTATTTAGGGTTGCATCAGGTTTATATTCTTTAGGGTTGCATCAGATTTATATTATTCAGGGTTACACCAAGTTTATATTATTAAAGGCTGCATCAGGTTTATATTTTTTAGGGTTGCATCAGATTTATATTATTTAGTATTGCATCAGGTTTATATTATTTAGGGTTGTGTCAGGTTTATATTATTTAGGGTTGCATCAGGTTTATATTCTTTAGGGTTGCATCAGATTTATATTATTTAGTATTGCATCAGGTTTATATTATTTAGGGTTGCGTCAGGTTTATATTATTCAGGGTTACATCAGGTTTATATTATTTAGGGTTGCATCAGGTTTATATTCTTTAGGGTTGCATCAGATCTATATTATTTAGTATTGCATCATGTTTATATTATTTAGGGTTGCGTCAGGTTTATATTATTTAGGGTTGCACCAGGTTTATATCATTAAGGGTTGCATCAGGTTTATATTATCAACGGCTGCATAAGGTTTATATTATTTAAGGTTGCACCGGGTTTATATTAATTAGGGTTGCACCGGGTTCATATTATTTAGAATTGCATCAGGTTTATGTTATTTAGGGCTGCATCAGGTTTATATTAATTAGGGTTGCACCGGGTTTATATTATTTAGGGTTGCATCAGGTTTATATTATTTAGGGTTGCATCAGATTTATATTATTTAGTATTGCATCAGGTTTATATTATTTAGGGTTGCGTCAGGTTTATATTATTTAGGGTTGCATCAGGTTTATATCATTAAGGGTTGCATCAGGTTTATATTATCAACGGCTGCATAAGGTTTATATTATTTAAGGTTGCACCGGGTTTATATTATTTAGGGTTGCATTAAGTTTATATTATTAAGGGCTGCACCAGGTTTATATTAATTAGGGTTGCATCAGGTTTATGTTATTTAGGGCTGCATCAGGTTTATATTATTTAGGGTTGCACCGGGTTTATATTATTTAGGGCTACATCAGGTTTATACCAATTTTATTTTACCCGATAGGGATTCCAGTATAAGCACTACCCAATAAGAGGGAATAAGGACGATTTTGCTGCAATTCTCAGAAACGCTGGTTTTGTTGATGTAAAAGTGGAAGTAGATAAGACGTCCTTCTACACATTTGAAAATGCGTTGCAGACAAAGGGTAAGTGACACTTGTATTGGTATGACGCGATGGGTTTAAATGTTAATCATAACAGTTTTTTATTAACTATTTCGCGTGATAACACACCGCATCTAGAAGTAGTTACATAATAACGTACATGTGTGAGGGCAATACCACGATTTGTTGCCTAGTCAAGGTTTGGTCGTCTTGACTATAATATTGATGATGCCAGAGCCGAATGCATTCTTGAGATTGCCTGAATGACCATGTGTTTATTTCATCACATCGAACATACATCTACCATGTGCAATTACACATTTATACAATATTTTATATAATGTTTTAAGTGACACAGTATTCTAAGGCATACATTCATGTTTATTTGCTGAGATAAACTGCATAATACACAGTAAATATTAAATTGGCCCTGTTCGGCAGTATGAATTACTCAATTTATAGTATAAAATTATGGGAATGGTAGTAGGTAATTTTCAAATGCAAGTTATTTCATCACTAAGTAAAAGTGGCGTGGATGTGACTTCAATGACTTTTTCACGAACGTATTCACATTCAATATGTATTTAAAAGTCAATAAGTTCAGAGTATTCCTGCTAGGCGTCAACGTGACATGTCGAGAACCGGTGTAGAACTCTCACTGTAGAACGCACTGCAGCGATCTTGGTTGCGATGTTTGAATGGGAGCTTTACTGTACATATTTGAGTCATATAATCCTCAAAACGTATATTACTTAATATTCATTCTGGTAAGTTCGCCTTCTATTTCGGATTTCCTTAAAACCTTAAAAGCAACCCCAAAAACAAAAGCGTACAGGACAGCACCAGTGTAGCGAATGACGATATACGAATGCTCCTGCCGAATGAAAATTAACTTTTTCGGGTTGCTAAAACTGTATGTCCACCACTGTTGGAGTGAACATGTGTATTATTATACCGGCGCAAATCCAAATGGCTGTCATGGTCATGAGGTATAATGATTTATGTGCACATTAGTTGCACACTAGTTTCAGTGACTTCACCTTGCGATATTCCATTTAACATCCGATGAACGAGCAAAAAACAACGTACTGTCCAATTTCATTCAATTTCATGTGACTGAGATTCAATCAATCAAAGCATGCATAGATTTATTACATAATTTGTTGTTTATGTGTAATATACATCATTTTTGGTACAGTATTGTAATAATCGTGGTCCTTCGCTCTTATTTAAAATATAATCGTGGCCCTTCGCTCATATTTGCAACGTAAGCATGGTCCTTCGCTCATATTCATAATATACTTGTGGTCCATCGATCATACTTATCACGTAATCATGGTTCTTCGATCATATTTATCATGTAATCATGGTTCTTCACTCATATTTATAATATAATCGTGGTCCTTCGCTAATATTTACCACGCAATCATGGTCCTTCGCTCAAATTTACCACGTAATCATGGTCCTTCGCTAATATTCATAATATAATAGTGAGCCTTCGCTCATATTCGCCACGTAATCATGGTCCTTCGCTCATATTCACCACGTAATCATGGTCCTTCGCTCATATTTACGTAATCATGGTCCTTCGGTTTCATTTATAATATAATCATGGTTCTTCGATCATATTTACCAAGTAATCATGGTTTTTTAGATCATATTTACCACGCAGTCATGGTCCTTCGCTGATATTTACCACGGATTCATAGTCATTTTGTTTTATTTATAATATAATTGTGGTCCTTCGCTCATATTTGCCACGCAGTCATGGTCCTTCGCTGATATTTACCACGGATTCATAGTCATTTTGTTTTATTTATAATATAATTGTGGTCCTTCGCTCATATTTGCCACGCAATCGTGGTCTTTTGCTCATATTTGCCACGCAATCATGGTCCTTCGCTGATATTTACCACGGATTCATGGTTCTTCGGCTTTATTTATAATATAATCGTGGTATTTTGCTCATAATTACCACGCAATCATGGTCCTTCGCTGATATTTACCACGGATTCATAGTACTTCGCTCCTATTTATAATATAATCGTGGTCTTTTGCTCATATTTACCACGCAATCATGGTCCTTCACTGATATTTACCACGGATTCATGGTCCTTCGCTCATATTTACCACGTAATCGTGGTCCTCTGCTTTTATTTATAATATATTCTTGGTCCTTCGCTCATATTTTCCACATAATCATGGTCCCTCGCTCATATTCATAATATAATCGTGGAACTTCGCTCATATTTGCCACGTAATCATGGTCCTTGAGTTTTGTTTATAATATAATCATGGCCCTTCGATCATATTTACCACGTAATCATGGATCTTCGACCATATTAACCACGTAATCATGGTTCTTCGCTCATATTTATAATATAATCGTGGTCCTTCGCTCATATTTGCCACGTAATCATTGTCCTTCACTCATATTTACCACGCAATCATGGTCCTTCGTTCATATTTACCACGTAATCATGGTCCTTCGCTCATATTCATAATATAATCGTGGTCCTTCACTTATATTCGCCACGTAAACATGGTCTTTCACTCATATTCACCACGTAATCATGGTCCTTCGTTGATATTTACCACGGATTCATGGTCCTTTTGTTTTATTTATAATATAATCATGGTCTTTCGCTCTTATTTACCACATAATCATGGTCTTTCGCTCATATTTATCATGTAATCATGGTCCTTCGCTGATATTTACCAAGGATTCATGGTACTTCGCTCCTATTTATTATAATATAATCATGGTCTTTCGCTCATACTTACCACGCAATCATGGTCCTTCGCTGACATTTACCAAGGATTCATGGTACTTTTCTCCTATTTATAATATAATTGTGGTCTTTCGCTCATACTTACCACGCAATCATGGTCCTTCGCTGACATTTACCAAGGATTCATGGTACTTTTCTCCTATTTATAATATAATTGTGGTCGTTCGCTCATATTTGCCACGCAATCATGGTCATTCGATGATATTTACCACGGATTCATGGTACTTCGCTCCTATTTAATATATAATTGTGGTCTTTCGCTCATACTTACCACGCAATCATGGTCCTTCACTGACATTTACCAAGGATTCATGGTACTTTTCTCCTATTTATAATATAATTGTGGTCGTTCGCTCATATTTGCCACGCAATCATGGTCATTCGATGATATTTACCACGGATTCATGGTACTTCACTCCTATTTAATATATAATTGTGGTCTTTCGCTCATACTTACCATGCAATCATGGTCCTTCGCTGACATTTACCAAGGATTCATGGTACTTTTCTCCTATTTATAATATAATTGTGGTCGTTCACTCATATTTGCCACGCAATCATGGTCATTCAATGATATTTTCCACGGATTCATGGTACTTCGCTCCTATTTAATATATAATTGTGGTCTTTCGCTCATACTTACCACGCAATCATGGTCCTTCGCTGACATTTACCAAGGATTCATGGTACTTTTCTCCTATTTATAATATAATTGTGGTCGTTTGCTCATATTTGCCACGCAATCATGGTCCTTCGCTGATATTAACCATGGATTCATGGTACTTTGCTCCTATTTATAATATAATTGTGGTCTTTCGCTCATATTTACCATGGATTCATGGTACTTTGCTCCTATTTATTATAATATAATCGTGGTCTTTCGCTCATATTTACCACGCAATCATGGTTCTTCGCTGATATTTACCACGGATTCATGGTACTTTGCTCCTATTTATAATATAATTGTGGTCCTTCGCTCATATTTACCACGGATTGATGGTACTTCGCTCTTATTTATTATAATATAATCGTGGTCTTTCGCTCATATTTACCACGCAATCATGGTCCTTCGCTGATATTTACCACGGATTCATGGTACTTCCCTCATATTTATTACAATATAATTGTGGTCCTTCGCTCATATTTATCACGTAATCATGATTCTTCGCTCTTAGTTATATTATAATCGTGGTCCTTTGTTCATATTTGCAATGTATTCATGCTCCTCCGCTCTTATTTATCATATAATCATGGTCCTTTCCTCTTATTTATAATATAATCGTGGTCTTCCGCTCATATTTGCGTCACATGTCACTATAAACTCCCACCTTAGCCAGTTTTCGTTGCGCGTCGCATTGCCTGAGCATCGAACTGACAGGAGACCACTTGAGAGAGACCAGTAAAGTCTGTGAGGCAAATAAATTGAAAACGAATCCCACTTACGTTTAGTCGTCAATCGTATCTTCAAAAATACTATTTTAACCCTCCATCTTTTATAAATTTGTAGAATTATTAACTTCACAAGAAAACAATATATTTAAATGTTTAGTAAGCAAATAACACCGAATAAACGGCAAGGTAAAGACTATGTCTAATTATAGTAAATACGTACTGCGTGCGTGACTCGAACCGGCGCTCACGTACGGCACCTAATCGCCTAGCTTCACGCCACTACACGTCTTCCCCTCGGCCACCGGGCATCCTCAAAAAAGGATGCTTAATAACCGAGCTTATTACGTGCAGAGAACGTGAAACCCGTCCACGCGATACGCGCCACACAGCATGGCCAGAATGCGGCAAAGGCCTTCAGATCTGGCTGCAGTAGGATGGTGAAAGTAATGGTACAGCATTTTAACAGTGAATAAGTACTGAGAAATAATTTTTAAACTCATAGTTGCTGTCGACATAGGAAGTAAAGTAAGCAAATAACACCGAATAAACGGCAAGGTAAAGACTATGTCTAATTATAGTAAATACGTACTGCGTGCGTGACTCGAACCGGCGCTCACGTACGGCACCTAATCGCCTAGCTTCACGCCACTACACGTCTTCCCCTCGGCCACCGGGCATCCCCAAAAAAGGATGCTTAATAACCGAGCTTATTACGTGCAGAGAACGTGAAACCCGTCCACGCGATACGCGCCACACAGCATGGCCAGAATGCGGCAAAGGCCTTCAGATCTGGCTGCAGTAGGATGGTGAAAGTAATGGTACAGCATTTTAACAGTGAATAAGTACTGAGAAATAATTTTTAAACTCATAGTTGCTGTCGACATAGGAAGTAAAGTAAGCAAATAACACCGAATAAACGGCAAGGTAAAGACTATGTCTAATTATAGTATTTACGTACTGCGTGCGTGACTCGAACCGGCGCTCACGTACGGCACCTAATCGCCTAGCTTCACGCCACTACACGTCTTCCCCTCGGCCACCGGGCATCCCCAAAAAAATGCGTATTTACTATACGTATTTACTATAATTAGACATAGTCTTTACCTTGCCGTTTATTCGGTGTTATTTGCTTACTTTACTTCCTATGTCGACAGCAACTATGAGTTTAAAAATTATTTCTCAGTACTTATTCACTGTTAAAATGCTGTACCATTACTTTCACCATCCTACTGCAGCCAGATCTGAAGGCCTTTGCCGCATTCTGGCCATGCTGTGTGGCGCGTATCGCGTGGACGGGTTTCACGTTCTCTGCACGTAATAAGCTCGGTTATTAAGCATCCTTTTTTGGGGATGCCCGGTGGCCGAGGGGAAGACGTGTAGTGGCGTGAAGCTAGGCGATTAGGTGCCGTACGTGAGCGCCGGTTCGAGTCACGCACGCAGTACGTATTTACTATAATTAGACATAGTCTTTACCTTGCCGTTTATTCGGTGTTATTTGCTTACTTTACTTCCTATGTCGACAGCAACTATGAGTTTAAAAATTATTTCTCAGTACTTATTCACTGTTAAAATGCTGTACCATTACTTTCACCATCCTACTGCAGCCAGATCTGAAGGCCTTTGCCGCATTCTGGCCATGCTGTGTGGCGCGTATCGCGTGGACGGGTTTCACGTAATAAGCTCGGTTATTAAGCATCCTTTTTTGGGGATGCCCGGTGGCCGAGGGGAAGACGTGTAGTGGCGTGAAGCTAGGCGATTAGGTGCCGTACGTGAGCGCCGGTTCGAGTCACGCACGCAGTACGTATTTACTATAATTAGACATAGTCTTTACCTTGCCGTTTATTCGGTGTTATTTGCTTACTTTACTTCTTATTTAAATGTTTGGCAGCTTATGGTTATCACACATAGAAACTTTGGGGCTATATTGCTGATTGTTTTGTAATTTAATAATATTTTTGTATATACTTTAACTTGTAAATAAAGACCATATATATATTGTCACATCAATCCTTCATGGACATTACCGGTATGTCACCTTTGCTATTTTTTTTAGCTTTCATTAAAGGTTTTCTGACCCAGCTAGAGTGTATACCTGAGGACCTCAAAGTCGAATTCTTGGAAGATGTTTTACTCCAAGCCGAGTCGAATTGTGAGAAGACTAAAGATGGGCGAGCAAAATGGATGTTCCAGACTGTAATTGCTGTTGTTAGAAAAGAGTCAACGTAATGCCTTATTGCACGTGATGACATGACAATAACAGTTCAATCACATGGTGGATACATACCATTGACGAATAAAATTACGTGTGTACATAGTATTATCTATGACAATATATGATATTTGCATAGTTTGCATTTAATAAAAGTAAACATTTTGGCTTGTATGCTTTATATGGTTTATAATAAAATGTTTATCCTACCACATATATAGCAGCTAAATTTTGTTTTTTTTTATTTGACAATGGTTTGACAAACCCTTGAGGACATGTTGCCTAGCTATACATTCGTGTATACAAAATGCTTTATTATAAATAGTATACATGCTCTCAGTGGAGAAATGATAAAGGCATGAGCTGGAATAGAACTCATACATAGTCTTGTAAAAGAAATATTTTTGTCAGTTTGCCAATGAAACCGAATGCAACAACATGCACATACCACAGAACGTTATGTTTAAGGAGTCGTGTATTGAATTTGGTCTTAATAATAATATTGTTCAGAAAGAGATAAAAAATTGAAAAAGAAATTAACAAAGTGCAAAGTGATTTATATTCGGGAAGGAGACTCAACAGGGAGTATTCAATTTGACAATGATTAATAATCGCTATTGCGAAATGAAGCTTTTGGTCGTGTTAATCGTGAGAAATAGAATGCCTAAATGACATTGGAGTAAATGGAAAAGATGTAAGAATGATTGATACTTATACTTGACACAGAAAGTATATATCTGATAAGAGATTAAATCCAGATCAAGCTGGGAGTTGGACAAGGGTGTGTACTTTCAAAGTGTTTTATTTTTCAATTTAGACAGGGAGATCTTTAGACACATCTAAGACTACAAAAGCGTTAAAATAAGTTGTTTTAACATCACCAACATGAGGTATGCAATACAGACCATACTATCCTACATTTAGGCAATAGCGGAAAAAATATAGTATAAAATAAATGTCAAGACAACAAAAACAATGGTCATACGTAAGGCAGCCAATAAACAATAAGTCAAAATCAGCATAGAATGTACAGAAATAGAAAAGGTATCAAAGTTTATATATCCGGAGCTGAAGTTGATAAATGTGATGAGAAAATAAAACGTATAAGTATTCTGAAAAATGAGCAAAGTACTAATATCAAGAACTATGTCACTCGAGACAAGAAAACGGACCGGGATTCTTTAGTGTTGCATCTGACATGTTATGTTTCCATGTTGTATAGTGTCTCACTAACTAGAAGCCTAACATCACAACATAATTGTAAGAAGTTCTTTGGTCCGAAAGTGAGAATATAGAAGGAGTTTTCAAAATAGACACTAATTGTATTATTTATCCGCTTGCTACTATATTGTGTAAGGTTGTTAAGAGGTGCCAAAATGCACTTTAACATTTTCATCCGCACTTTCAACTGAACGTGAATATATTCAATTTGCAACTTTAGCCATAATCTGAAATCTTAAATAAACATCTCACAATATAAGTAGTACAATTAATTCCTGCCTTGGGATATTTAGATAATTTTTTAATGTTTAACAATGAATGTCAAATATGTTTGTGTATCTGTCTGTCCATCTAGGGATTCTTAGTTTCAAAGTATGATTCAAAGTATGATTCAAAGTATGATTCAAAGTATGATTCAAAGTATGATTCAAAGTATGATATTTGAATGAGTCATCATATAGAACTTTCGTTCTTCACGTCGCCAGTTGATGTCGGGTATAAGTTACTTCTTGACGTAACCCCTGCTGCCATGGAACCCATTAAAATATATAATGATTGGATTAAGGAAATACATTTTACCCCAATCACATTCAATATCACAAGAAGTTCACAGTAGTTTTATTATCTCATTTAATACATATGTGTTATCATATGAAAAAAAACTTCTACCCCAACATATATTTTACGTTATTAAAAAATGTATTCACTACTTATTACTCAAAAATTGGTTTACCATAATCCTGTAATGTAATGCTATTCCCATCAACACAGCCGTGTTCATGTCTGGTCTTCTTTAAACACACCAATAGTTTATGGTTTCAGGTATCACAACTATTTGTCAGTTGCCTATAGAATTCTAAAGAGAAGGACACAATGTTCTGTTAGAGGTGTTCAGAAGAATCCTGGGAGAGCAAAGAGAACTGAGTAATAAACGTATTAAGTCTGCACAACTATTTCTGAGGATTCAGTTTTCTTCGATGAAAGATGTGCAATATACCATCCTGCTATACGCACTCTTGACTTTTAGGGGGAATACATCATTATAGTACATAAATGTAATCACCACTGCATAATGATCTCTTTAATTGCAGGTCATATTTTAAACAAACTGTCATACAACAGTCCAACCACAGCAGCCAACGTAATTGATGTGCGCCTTAGTACATAGCGTTTCAGATGATAAGCGGAAAGTTCATTAGCAAATAAGAACCAGATAAATTGAGCGTGCTTTGAATGTTGATAGGTAAAATGGTGGTATGAACTCTGCGTGCATTTACAGTGAAGTAGAACATACACGACAAACATATGTTTCCTCTCCCTGCCTATAATGAAAATTTAGAAAATAATTAAAAATAATTCACGATTCCTGAAAAAATGACAGTAACAATTTCGGCAGCAAATATACTAATTCATTTGTAAACAGTTTACAATCCGGATCTGCCCCAGTTCAATAGTAAAAATCATGCTAAAAAGCATCCTATGTAGAGGTGTGTTCAACCCCAAGCTATGCACGTATTACATAATATTGTATAACTAAACTGTGTGCCCATGCACAACGCATCATATACAGCAGTAGGAGGTGACAATTACCTTTTGAATGACAACGAGTAATTGACATGCCAGCACAATTTCAAATATACATATGCAAATTGACTTCAATAATAATACTATAAAATAGATGTTTTTGCCCATACTGTTTGTGTCAACAATTATCACTCGTATTTGTGTGGGATGGTCATTGAGTTATTTATGAAGTAAATCTTTTACATACCTTTTACAGACATATACGTAGGACATTGGCTCTAAAAGTGTATGTCGTATTTAATTCATTCGTACATGACCGGCATGACTTACACTGGAAAATATAATTCGCCATCTTTATTCCATGTTAATTTGCGCTCTCTATGTTAGGTGTTTCCGAAATGCGTCATAATAAAGTGTTTCAATTTGTTGCATTATTCCGTGAACGTTCTATCAATAAACGCTTTAAGGATACATTAAAAGTTGTTTTTTGTGTATTTACAATGTGTTTAATTTTCACGTGTTTGTCTGTCATAATATACGACCTCTTACCCATGTCATTGTGTTATTGCTAGTGTTGAATGATGTCTTCCTCGGGTGTCACGGTGTGATCACTTCGTATATACTAGACAAAAGACTTCCTTTGAAGGTCGAGTAATTGTGACGTCATCATTTTGTGTGGGTACTTCTTCTGTAAATGGGTCATCTCGTTAGTTTGAGACATTCAGTATATCGTGTTCAAGCAACCAACAAACTATCTACTACGTCATTGCTTTATATGTACAAACGTCAAGTTCTGTGTACTATAACTACTTTTGTAAGGTGAGCAGTAAGCATGACTAGTTTTCTAACCTATAATCGTTGCAATTACTTGCAATTCACTGTTTATATCTTATAAAAACATGTTCACGTATAAGTCGTTTTGATTATTATAAGTGCTTTGTGGCACAAGATGTGGGTCAACAATTGCACTGTACTCCGTCTTTTACTAAATCAAATGGCCATTATTTATATTCACCAGAAGAGAGTACAGTTTTTTTACTGGTGTGAATATCTCGAAGTCATACTACTCTTTAGTCTACTATACTGTAGTCGGAAGAGGACATGTTTTTGAACGCTCATGCTGTCGGCCAATTGGCTATTCTTTGCAAGTACAGTGCTTCAATTTTAACGTTTCCACCTTTTGTATATAGTGTTACCGATTGTCTATGGCTATTTATCATTTATTTTGTTAGTCATTTTATAGTTTTCGATATGTTTTTGTTTGAGTGGAGTCAGAGCGAAGACCGGCTAAGATGGCGGCCGCTTAAACAAAGGCTTCGACCACAGCTGCTATTAATTTAACATAAAAACCATGCGGTTCGCTGTGAAAGTGTGGGCGGGATTCCAGTCCAAACATATGTAGAAGCAGCGGCTGATTTAGTCGAACGCAACAGCATTATTGCTGTTTCCAGGTTGAACAAATCTGTTGTGATTTTCTTGTCGTCTGTGTAGTGTGTTGACAGAGTCTGTGCTAATGGGATGGATGGTTATTGGGGATTTTTCTATCTTTATTGAACCACCTGTGCATGAAGGCGCGACGAACTGAAACGCCGATAGTTACCCAAAAAGAGGTGTCTCACTTAGACAATTTCAGACATTATTAGACGATAATATTGATGTTATAAATAATATCGGAGAAAAACGAACTGACCCAATAGTTACCCAAAGATATATAATATCGATATTATCGATAATATCGAAGAAAAGCGAACTGCCCCAATACTTACCAAAAAAAGAGATGTCTAACTTAGACATTTTAGACATTATTAGACGATAATATTGATATTATCGATAAAATACGTGAGGAAAACGAAATTGCCCTATAGTTACCCAAAGAGAGATGTCTAATTTAGATATTGTTAGGCATTATTAGACGATAATATCGATACTATCGAAAATATCGGAGAAAAACGAACGGCCCTAATAGAGATGTCTAACTTAGACATTTTTAGACATGAGTGAAAACCGAATAGGAATCACTTCGGTGAGAATGCTAATTAAAAGTTGTTTACTCGCACTGGCACCGAATCAGATTACAGCTCCACAATTTGAATAACATTTCCATTGTCATTTTTAAGAGTGAAATAACTAAACCCCAGCACCACTACCACCATAATTCTAGCCTACACTACGCTACGTTGCAACATTTTATCCCGTGTCAGCTACATTTCCAGTTCAAAACTACGAGATACGACTAGCAGCAGAACATTCACATGTTTCCGTGACTGGTCCGCCATTTGCAATGTGTCCCAACCTTTTAAATGTCATGTTTACTTTCACACACCCACTCTCGAATAATCAATGACATCATGAATAATTAATAGTAGTCAAATAATCACATATTGTTGTTTTACCACAAAAAATATTATTCATGGTCAGCTTTTACACACACATGTAAAAATTCACATTAGTCCGGCTAATGAGCGCTTTGAATGTTTTCAAAAACTGACTTTGATCGGTGACGTCATCAGGTGCTCTATTGAAGTAGGTCTGTGATTTATTGACTAAACCAGTCAGAGGTCTCGCTGAAATCTCGTTACATAGGTATTGGTTCAGATGTATGTGGCGATAGTTAAAAATATACCGAAGTACGTAACAAAAAACATAAAAAATACAAAATAATTAAATAATAACCACTGAATTTGTCATAAAAAACATAAAATCAACAGATTGCTGTACAGCGTAATTTTAGCGTTTCACAAGTATACTGTCAAATGCATATATATATATTTGTTATGGCTACTGTGACAGTATACTTTTAATTATTGCCATGGCATCCATTTCTGGCGCTACTTTCAATATTAATCGTTGCCGGGATGCAATGAAAAGGTACCGCGCATTTACGGTAAGTTGTTAAAGCGTGATCATTGGAGTAATTTATATTTTCTACAAGAAACCGACTCTTTGTCATGAGATGAAAACGCTTGGTAAGTTGTGTGGTAGGAAAGGGGCGTTTTTTCTCATGGTACGACTAATCATGCTGACGTAGCCATTTTATTTGCGCCAAACTCAACTGTGAATAACATATCTGTCACTGAAATTATATCTGGCCATTTGCTGTATGCACATGGTAAAATTAATAGTAACCCATTGAACCTCTTTATCATCATGGCAACAATACTAACTTCACATGGGGGCGTGGTAACACTCTCGTACGCTTCGACAGATTTTACATCTACAAGCACATGTTTTCATAAAGTTGAAAACAAAATGGAGTAATAAACAAATTGCTTTCTTCATAAATATTTTTTCAATGGGTGCAGAAAACTTTGTATTTGCCCAAAGAAAATAATAGGCAAAATCTCACAAAGTCACCATCTCGCATTGACAGTATGCGCCCTGAATACGTACAGCGAGCGGTATTTATACTCCGATTATCATCATCCGTGTTTAAAATTCACTGATTATTTTTTACTCGAGCCGGTAATCTCTCGTATGGCAAACACTTATTATGCACTAAACTCAACACTATATTTCATCATCTTACCTGCATTGTACTCTGACTTGCTACGATGTCGGAAGCCGCTTGACAAGAAGCATATTTTTATTGATTCAAACGTCACCGACATTCTTGCTGATGCATTGTTTTACAACCCACATATTTGTCATTCAGTGCGGAATGAACGGTTTCATTTAAAAAAACTTCGCCGCTGCAGGCGTTTTGATGGTACGTAACCTGTTTGACATTGAAAATAACGCCTGGATTCTTAGCGCATTCTTTGTTAATAAGGTCAGGCGCATACTTGACCTTAATTTGATTGTTGTACATGATGCCATCCTTGGCAAATGAAAAGCATACATTAATACAAAATCAAAAGACAGTGAATCAACCTTTATCTAGTCACCTCAGTTTCCAGCTACATTTCTCAGATGCCACTTTACAAACATGAAAAAAGCGCTATTTACAAATATCTCATAGCGGTTATGAACAAAACTCGACATCGGGACAAACTTGACGCTGTGTGGCGTGATCTACTGGCATTGTCTGCAGATATTAAACCCAATTTCAAAGGGTGTTAGACTCGTCCATCACAGAACGTGAGGCAATGGCGTGTAATGCACGGAGCATGCATACACCACCGCTGGTTTTCCTATTGGGCCAAATTTTGCTGATTCTGGGGTGACCTGGATTCCCTCATTCACATTTTTGTTGAATGTCTGGTGATTGGCGCCCTCTGTTGCTATATTTCTCGCATTTTCTACTGATCTTTTACAACCTGGTTTGACGGTCCCTCCTTGGTGGTTTGTTATTTTGCCATCTCACCACTCACGTAGATTGCTTTCTCATCAGTATGAGAATATTTTTTATCCTTATCACTGCAAAAGCTCTATCCATATCTCACGGCGGAATAAGTGGGAGGGGGGTTCTTTAGTAGATCCGTTGGAAAATCTCAAAACTCGCCAGCAGAATTAAATCTTAGTACCACAGTACTTCAAACTTGTGAAACAGGAGGACAGATTCGAATACATTTGGACCACAAATGACACTCTCTATTCCCTGGAAAATGGAAAATTACAAATTCTTTTGTGAACTTTATCTCAAACAGTTATGGTTCAGAGGTTTTTACACTTATGTAATTCAACTTGTCGTTTGGTTTAATCTTGTTGTTTCATGTCTGTGTCTACTTCAATACATCTCATTCAATGCCGTTGTTTGTTTGTTTGTTTGTTTGATTGATATTACACACCACGTTACGTGTCTGTATTTAATTTGGCAGTGGATTCGTAACCTCTTGTAGTGAGAATCAGTGTGACTGACCTGGTTTTATTCTAAGTTAAATATTCAACAAATGTTAGAGCTTTTGTTTTATTTTACCCGTGAATCAAAAATCACTAATTATCTAAAATCATGCACACGCAGTAGTTGTCGCGTTGCTAGCATAGTACACCCTTGGTAGGTGACATATCGTAGCCACGTATACATAAACCAGCCTGTCCATTAAATGCAATGACATCGGTTGCATACTAGTATAGTTATCTGACCAATTGTTCTAACCGTATGTGTACAGCGCTGAATGTGTGTTAATTTACATAAATAGAGACATACTTTGTCCTTTTCTCATGAATAATTTCCGCTTTTGCCCCGGAACCTCAATCAGTAATTGTAATAGCTCAGTCATTATAGATGTGACCATCTTTTCCAAAAGTTGAGAAAAAACTCAGTATCCTTTCCATCTCCATACGTTGCACCTTTGCTCAAGAATCACAGTATCAAAGGGAATTAGAAGTTCAAGGCACGCAGCAGCGTCAGGAAACTGACGAGCAGAGTTCTTCCACAACTATCAAAATGTTGGTCGAGGGTTAAACCCACAATTATATTAGAACATTGAACAACTTAGCCAAGTAGTCTTATTAGAAAAGTTTTTTTAATATCGCATGGTATGCATGGAATTATTACTTCTGTTTATTTATTATGCAAAGCCCTAACAGATATGTTTTTCTTTTGTTTTAGACCTGTTTCATTAAATCTCACTGCCAGTTATGAACGCACAAGAAGCCTCATCATTTCCACGGTACAGAAGTCGTTTTGTCCATATCTCAGCCAGCGACGTATTACAGAGGCTGAGATTCAGTGAGTCAGATTCATTACTCGACGTGTGCTGTGGATCAGGAGAGTTAACCAAACTTGTGACTGAAAATGCCAGGTTAAAGTCTACTACAGGTGAGTTATTAATAATGTAGGACTGATGTCAAAATTAGAAATGTCTAAAACATGGTAGTATTATTGTATGTCTGGATTCAATGTTCGATATGCCAGCTGTCAAGACACCACGCCATCACACTGAAATATAATATAGACTATTACACACCATATCCGTATATTTATATTACCAACAGCTCCAACAGAGAATATTCAGTACACAGAGAATCTTAAAGTGTTAGTTACAATTCCCGATTCCGAATCAATAGAGAGAAAAAAACTTAATGTCTACAATGGCTCCACATTTATACGTGACGTTTATTTGTCTAGTGCTTCTGGAATTATATGATTGCAATTTCTTGTGATTGTCAATAGCTTAAGTTTCTATATTACCCGTTTAACGTTTAATCATTTATGAGTACCATTCACAATTATTTGATCAGTAGTATGATTAATTAATGTAAATAATTCCATACACATGTGCCGAATTTGTAATGTGTTGTACATTCATTCCACTTCATCCAACATTTTATTTTGACATCATTTTTTTACCTACTTCAGCAATAGATATCAACCCGAATATGATCGATATCGCGAAATCTACAAACAACGCTGACAATATTACATATCTTGTGGGTGATGTCGGAGCTGCTGAGACATTCAAGTCAGAATGGAAAAACTCGTTCGATAAAGTGTTGGCCTATTATGCTCTGCAGTGGATTCCTAACTGGCCTGATACTATAATATATCTCTACGAATGTTTGAAACCAGGCGGGGAGGGCTATATAAATATAACAATAGATGAACCTGCATTAGTTATAAATGTAATACATGAAGCTGCCTATCAGCTACCAAGGTGGCAACAATTTGTGAAGGTTAGTATATTCACGTTTGAATGTATAGTGATATGGCAATGATTCGTGCCTTTGGTATAATAACAGTGTCGAGTACATAACATGTCAATACCGTGTGTAGTGTATCGAAGAATATAATTATTTGAGACTCAAACAAAATGTACAACTCCAAATTGCTTGGTTCTCAGTAGTGATTGGTTCTGGCTGTTTGTATCGTTCCATTGTGCTGTGATACTAAAATAGTAGCTATCATTATAGTAGAGTACTAAAAGTCATTCATTATGTCCATGAATGCTGTTAAAATAAACTATATCATATTTTTTAAAGGTCATAACGAGAAAATGAGAAATGAAAAAAAAATCGCCTACAGAATTGACAAATGTTAAATTCATTTTGTGACTCGGGATTTTCCAGGTGAGGATCACAATGACATCGCCTAGAAAAACTAGTTAAACACTGATCGTATTTCGCATCTATTTAGTGAATACTTTGCTGACGTCTATCAACCATGGAATAATTTGATTCTTGAACATCTCTGATACTTTCGTTGTGAGTGTTTTATATTGTCGTACGTGACATACAATTAAATATGCGTTGTATATTATATAATTTAGGGTTTAAACTAATTGTCTTCGTGTTAAAAAAAACTACTAATCATGTTTCAACATTTCATGTTATGATTCTTTGCCACATGTAAATGTATACACAAATAATGATTTGTTAAAGCTGATTTCTGCTTCAGCATTTTAGTGTATACCTTACAGTGATAATACATTGTGTGTAAAATTACCACCCAAGTCTCATTGAGAACTATAGCCCCAAAACTCGCACCACAAATAATTGTCAGTCTTTTTCATAATCGCGCTACTTTTCACCTGATCTCATTTAAAACAATAGTGACCATGTCAAAAAGAATGGATCACTATCATATAAAGGGCAGGGACAAGTTTGGTGTAACTCTCGCATTCAACGAGATATCGGCAGCAATTTGCTATTTGAGTCCCAGTTTTGCAAATTATATTCAAATGTGTATAACCCACATTTATATAATACCAATAGTTGTGTTCATATTGGTGCTTTGATGTATCTAAAGTTGCAATCTTGCAAAAAAATATAATAATCAATATAATCTATGTGCAATATTCGTTACTTTCTATGAATACCTGAAAAACTCAAGGCTTTCAAATTTTATGTTCTTATGTAGCTTTTCATAATTTTCACTAACCAAAATACCATTTATGTATTCAACATTATAGGGATTCCAGTATAAACACTATCCTCTACAAGGCAATGAAGAAGATTTCGATGCAATTCTCAGAAAAGCTGGTTTTGTTGATGTCAAAGTCGAGGTAGAAAAGACGTTAAATTTCTTCCAGTTTGATACTGATTTGCAGGCAAAGGGTAAGTGATACCTAATGAGACGAATTATGGTGTGAAGAAAAAAACAGAGAATTGAACAAAAAATTGAACAAGGAAAATAAGCTTCAAATTGACGAAATCCAGATAAAACAGATATTGGTAAGAATTACATTTTTAGAGATAATATACACAAGTTACTGATGTTTGACTACTACCTGTCTATGGCAGCTCATGTTAGTTATGCATGTAAATCAGTATTAACTAAATCTCAAATCAGAATGTGAATATCTGTTAAAACTGCCGAAATTCGCATTAATGCACTGATTGGTTCAAGACTCAATTACAGCAGTAGTTTATTATATTGTATTTATGGAATGCAGGTCAAGTTTGCACGACTGCATTTGGGAGCTGAGAAGCGATACATTTGATAAATTAAAATATAAAAAATCATGACCTATGATGTCAGATAAGTTGAATCTTTTTTCAAGTATTGTCATATCAGGCAACTGCACAGAGAATTGTAACGAACACATTAATTAATTTGAAGAAGTGTCATATCAACTATACTATTCACTGTACCGGTATGCCGCATCTGTACTATTTTCAGATTTTATTCGATGCTTTCTCCCTCAACTGGAGTGTCTACCTGATGACTTTAAAGAAGATTTCTTGGAAGACGTTTTCCTCAATGTTAGATCAAAATGTGAGAAGACTGAAGATGGAAGGGCGGTGTGGAAAATTCCTACTTTAACTGCTATGTTCAGAAAAGAGTAAAAGTTTTACTATGCATGCCAGTGTATATATTCAAGTTAACTTCAATAATAATACTATAAAAAGTAGACGTTTTAGCCCATATTGTTTGTGTGAACAATTATCACTCGTATTTGTGTGGAATGGTCATTGAGTTATTTATGAAATAAATCTTTTTCAGATATATACGTAGGAGATTGGCTCTAAAAGTGTATGTCGTAATTAACACATTCATACATGGCTTACACTAAAAATATATTTCGCCATCTTTATTCGATGTTCATCCTCTACACACACTCTGACATATAAAACTGTGGTACAGTACTTCTGTATAAGTAATGGATAAAGCCCCGCCACAAGAACTTGGATAGTAAGACCAATGACATTTTATTTGACATTTATATTTTATTTATTATATTTCCTATGAGTAACGAGTATTTTATCTAAAACCAACTATTGGCATCTGTTTGTGGAAATTTTCAAGGCCTTCATTGAGTCCTGTGAAATTGTTGATGGACTATTTCCCTATTTGCAAATATATGATATAAAATTTCTCGAATATTTGTTTACACCAAAAGCGTTCGCAGACAGCTGCTAATTGAAGCTGGCAACCGGGCCAATGCGCAAAATATGTATTAAAACGGCGTCCCGTGTTCTGATGTTTCTAGTTAACTGATTTAATTACACCAATGACACCAATCATTATCATCATGTGATTGTATGTCAGTCTACTTTGCCGATCTAAGTGTTTTAAAATATAACACATTGTTGTTGCCATTAAGTGTTTTATAATTAAACACATAATTAAAGTGTTTTTTAAGTGTTCATTATCACAACACTTTTGAAAGTGTTTTAACTGGATACACATTTTGAAAAGTGTTTCCACCAGGAGCACGTATTGAAATGTGTTCATCACTCCATTATTAAAAATGTGTATCTAGTAAAAGCACTTTTTCAAAAATGTGTATCTAGTAAAAGCACTTTTAAAAATGTATATCTAGTAAAAGCACTTTTCAAATATCTGTATCTAGTAAAAGCACTTTTAAAAATGTATATCTAGTAAAAGCACTTTTAAAAATGTATATCTAGTAAAAGCACTTTTAAAATGTATATCTAGTAAAAGCACTTTTAAAAATGTATATCTAGTAAAAGCACTTTTAAAAATGTATATCTAGTAAAGCACTTTTCAAAAATCTGTATCTAGTAAAAGCACTTTTCAAAAATCTGTATCTAGTAAAAGCACTTTTCAAAAATCTGTATCTAGTAAAAGCACTTTTCAAAAATCTATATCTAGTAAAAGCACTTTTCAAAAATCTATATCTAGTAAAAGCACTTTTCAAAAATCTATATCTAGTAAAAGCACTTTTCAAAAATCTATATCTAGTAAAAGCACTTTTAAAAATCTGTATCTAGTAAAAGCACTTTTAAAAATGTGTATCTAGTAAAAGCACTTTTAAAAATGTGCATCTAGTAAAAGCACTTTTTAAAATGTGTATCTAGTAAAAAAAACTTTTCAAAATGTGTATCTAGTAAAAGCACTTTTTAAAAAGTGTATCTAGTAAAAGCACTTTTTAAAATGTGTATCTAGTAAAAGCACTTTTTAAAATGTGTATCTAGTAAAAGCACTTTTTAAAATGTGTATCTAGTAAAAGCACTTTTTAAAATGTGTATCTAGTAAAAGCGCAAAATACATCAACATATAAAGCTGTTTATTATTGAGAATATTAAAATCAATAAATTCATTTATGTATGTGGGCTTTTTTTTCGTTCCCGTTCGCCCACCTTGTTTTATTCCCTGACCGCTGCCAGCTCCAGGGTGTAAGTGACATAGGAAGTTATATGATTTCATGTGTAGAGCATTTTTTTTTTGCATTTCAGTGTTAATATTTCCACTGAACCCTGGGAATGCTGCATAATTCGAGAAAATTTTTTACGAAAAAAAATGGATAGAAAAGTCTTCGGAAGCATATGTAATTTTATGCAAATAACGATTGCCATAACGTCGACAGTATGCCAATTACATTTGTTTTGACTGTTTACCGAGACACGCATCCTTACAAAAGAAGCAAGTGGGTTTCCGTACTGTTCTTCTAGCATAGATCTTAGAAAGACAGGGACAGGCAACTACAATATTTCTTTTGTTTTAACCTGGGTTATAATCCTCCAAATAATCTCACAATCCAATTATATATAGTGAATCACATCTAGTGTTGAAGTATTTTTGAGTTGGCCAGCCAAGTTTCCACATACAAAAATACACAAAATATTTCTATTTAATTTGTTTTATTTTATTATATTTTTCCTGAATTCTTTAAAATATATTTACCATATAAAATTAATATTTTGGATACCATTTTATCTTAATATTTTACAATCCATATCCTTATATTTGAATCTGTATCAAGACATTTGAAAAAGCATAACAATACAACGACTAGATTTGGTGTCACATTTTGCTCCCAATTCATATTGGAATATTGCCAGCAATTATTAATAAAGCTTGTTCAGACTACCATTTATTCCCGCCATCATATTCAGTGGCTCGTTCTCAGGATCTACAACAGTAATAAATAAACAGAAGCCATGTTTTTAGAAGACACCGCCATATCAAGCTTGATATCATATCAGATTTGAACCATACCATTTCAAGCTACAGGGTGTCTAAAAATGACTCATGAACCAATAAACACATCTTCCACCCACCACAAACATTGTAGCCATAATTGAACAACCAAGAAAGCAACAAATATCAGGCTGCATCCTGGAAACAACGAGATAACACATTACAACTAGTAACAAACATGAAATCTTCCACCCCTACAGCATTAATGGTTCATATACTCATTTGCATCTATGTACAACAAGCTTAGCCAATAGATGCACCTGACTCATCAAACTTTTGACCAACCAACTCATTCTAATTATTGTTGAGTGAGGCCGCTATTTACTAATGAGATGAATCTTTTAAAAGAATTTAACAGATTATCTATATTCACCAGTACGTCTGACATCTGACATCTTTTTATGAATGCCAAAATAAGAACACCTGAAAAATTACAACGTATAAATTATAATTTAAATTTCAACAATTAAAATTGTTAAAAAACAGACAAAAACTCCATACTAAAGCAAATATTTAAGCTTTAAAACGTTAACGTCCTATACACTATAGCAACTCGAAAGCGTGAAAGCCGGTACATTTTAGAAATCCAAGGTGGAAGCTCATGGCATATGGTATTTAGTTGTTCTCGTCTAGTATGTATGCGATTGTAATTTATCGCTTGGTTGTTGTACCATGGTCGCTCTGCATCCTGATTCTTGCACTAAATTGCACTTGTAAGTACTTAGTCTCGTTTGTTGACATTTTACGGGGGAAGGATAGTAAGACAATATTATTTATAAAGATATGTCATGGATATATTACAAATAACACTTTTGATAAACTTGTATGACACAAATGCGAGTGGAAATTCTAACTTTCTGTTTTACAGCTTTCAAAAAAAAATAGTTATGAACGCTAAAGAAGCCACATCATTATCTGCGTATACAAAGCGTTTTTTTCAGCATCTCAGCAGGTTTTCCTAGGTCTGTATCTCCCGGAACTAGATTACACACTCATACCTGACAAAAACCCGTATTTCAAGATTCTACATGTACTTTTCATTTTGAATCTTCACTTTGTTTTCTAGAAAGTTCAGATTATTGCACATAAAGTTGGCCGCCATTTTTGGCATGTCATGTCTATCTTTCCATGTTCAAATACTCATTTATTATATTTTGTAAGTGTATGTTTGTTTGTACATCCCAGCTAAAATTATCAACTATAAATGGGAGGGGCTCAAATAATAATCCAATGGCTAATGGTCCCAATGAAGGTTTTTATTATTATTGCACAATGTGTATGAAACTAAAGCTGGGAGATATGCCAACATGCCAAGTGATACTATCTATATCTGGTAACAACTATTTCTCCGTAAATGCTGCTTCTATCATAAGACAGCTAAACATGATATAAAAACTAACAATACACTGTCAGATAATACTGTCAAAACTGTCAATATCTGTCCACGATTTGCGTGTTCACAAAGTGTGATGCGAGGACTGATTTCTGTTGTCGGTCACAGCTACAGTGCACTGGCCTATTACTGATCAATCAAAGCACGATGAATGTTGTATACATGCATGAAACTGTTCACACATACAGTGATTCAATATGTAGATTACGTTTTGTACCGGTACACGAGGTTTTCCACGCAATATCCACGCAATGAAATTATTAACAGGGTTAACGACTCGTTACATGGACGTGCCTTATTGTTTACATCATATACATGGTCAAATATCGTTACACATTGGTAGTTTTCAGCAGACGATGCCTTGTAGGTTTCAAATTTGAAGCGTTCACCTCAACTGGAAATTCGTGGCTATCGCAGCAAGTTCTTCGCCATCAAGAACCCAAAATATACTGAAATTCTCCCTGTTTCAGCAAGTCTGTAGAGTATGCATGATAGACTCAGTGCTTGGGAAAAAATGGCTTTGGAGGGCCACCTTTTGTGCATGCAGTCCTTGCTGCAGTTTTGATTTGAAATCTCTGTTGAGTGTCAATTCACAGTTGTTTAAGTCTCATTATACATAGATACTCGTATTTTATATTACTTTTAATTAAAAGTGTTGAACCCTTTTGTAGATTTTAGTTGACACATATCTAGCTTTTGGATGCGAGTGAACAAACTAGCTCTTACCACTTTCTCACTATGCTTTTATGATAATTAGTATTCACATTAACCATATAGTGGTGGAATACTCTGTCAGATCACCCATCTCTAAGGTGTGCCTTTCCCCGAGGATATTAACATAGCGACGTAATACCCACTGTACACCTACCCGTCTCTAGTTGCTAAAATGTTTCGCAGATTTTATGGTGACAAATTTAAAACTGATCACTTGGGGGTGCTTGGTTTCCAAAGCTGCCGCGTTTATTCACAAACCTAGTTGATTAATTGTTGAATGGCATAGCCTAGTGAGTTTCAATTGATACTCTAAATAATGAATGGTGATGTTCTCAAACTCAGTAAATGCTGATTGTATGGATTCATTCTGTTTGTTAGTGGTATTATACTTTTCTTGTACACTTTTCAGCAATGGCTATCAACACGAATATGATAAATGTAGCGATGTCTACAAATAATGCAGACAATATCACGTATATTGTGGGTGATGCCGAAACCGCGGCTTATTATGCTTTGAATTGGGTTTCAAAATGGCCTGATACCGCAAGACATCTATACGAGTGCCCAAAGCCCGGCGATGAGGGCTATTTAAACATTGTAGTCGATCGAAAGCCACACTTTTTCAGTGTGATACACGATGCTATCATTGAGCTGTCGAAATGGCAAACATTTGTGCAGGTTAGTATATTATATTTTTTGAAGATTGTGACGGGCTTAGTCTTCCCTATAGTAATGTTGTTCAGACAGCATATAACTGAAACTTTGTTTTGTAATATGAACGACGGTGATATCAACTGTTTCACATTGTTTTAACAGAGAACATATTTATGCAGTATTTGTTTCTCATGTCATATTCTTTGACCGTGTTGTTATTCAAGCAGTCGAAAATGATACGATACCAACCACACACACAGCGTAATCTTGGATTCTCGTCAAAAATGGCCAACCATTGAAGTATTTGCACTAATTGCATTGTGTTTTAACCGATCAACTTGAAATTGTTCATGTGGCATGTATGGTCAATGCTTCCAAAAAAATATAATTTGATCATTCACATGCTTTTGCCACTGTCTTTAATATTGTAAATTGGACATTTCAAAGAAAGAGTACCTAAGCCAAGGAGTACCTAAGCCAATGAACTTGATATCATGTCAACATGTATAGAGAAAGCAATATAAATAAAATAATTTTGTTCGTCCATGTGATTTGGCCGCCGTCTTGGATTTCCGGAAATATGATCACAATTTAGGACGTTTGTTTATTATGAGGGCTTGAATCAATCAACTTGATATTTTGCTTCGAACACGTACGTGCAAAGATTTTTTCGAGATGAATAAAATTAGGCTGATCAGTGACGTTACGTGGCCGCCATCTTAAAATACTTTGGATTGCTCACATGGTTTTAGTCGCCATCTTGAATTTCTCGCATAATGGGTCCCCCAATGTAAGCGTTATCTATGGGTTCTTTATGTAACCAAACACCAACAAACTGTTTGTCACAAGGCTTGTTTTCAGTTAATAATGGTAGCCAAAGGAGGACCAAAAGACCTTGCCTTGTGTTGTGGGTTCTTTAACCATTATTGGGGTGACCAGCTTTGGAAATGTACACGAATTCGACACGCACGCTTGCAATGATAACACGAAGATGTATTAACTTCCAAATCGTATTTAATAACACAAATATAAATAAAGGGGGGAATAATACAAAGAGGGCATATACGGAACAACTGATATATACACACGGCTTCAAGCTCCAGTCACGAGTGACAAGTGACTGGAGTATGTAGAGCCAAAAGTAAGTAAAATATGTAAAGTTTAACAAAAGCATTGATCTCCAACTGTAAACGTCTTAACTATTTGGTGTTCAACCAAGTGAACCGTTCATACCAAAGTTGGCAAAACTATTGAACCCAACAGAACATTGAACAAAATAACACGCTGCTACTCTAAAATAATTCTGAAATAATATCATGCATACCATGTCGACGGTACAGTCATGTGGAAGCGTAGACCTGCTGTACACGCTGTCGAAGTGGAGATGCACACGCCCTATTCCAGCTGGCAACGGAGCATTGAACTGGTTACACTCGACGAACCAAAGGCTTCTTGGCAAGGTGGCTTAGAGTAATGCGTCAGTTCCTATGAAATTTACTCAGCTCGCAAAACCATTGGTGACATCCACTAGAAAACTGCATCCATGGCGATTTCTTAACAAAGGATAAAAGAGCGGGCTTCCAACGCCCAAATGATGTGTATACTCATACTATGTGGCAGGAAAGACGTTGACAATAGCTTTTCCATTCATTAAATACCATGCATGAATTAGCATAACAGATAATTAGCATGTAGACCCTATCCAGTAAGCAATTAGTTGGTTCGTTGACATTGGTGGCGTCCTTATTACTCCACTAAAAATTAACAGACGTACGTGCATTTCACTTTGAGTGGGGAATCGACGTCCCACATACTCAACACAATTCGTTGCTGGGATTATTCTGCCCAGGTTATATTTATCATTGCGAATTTGCATGCTTCATGGAATTAGTTCTATAATAATTACATTACTATGATCTGAAATTACATATGTATTTTGGAACCTTGTGACACTGCTCAACTAATTACGTTTGTGATATACCTACAAAGCACAGCAATATGGTCATGTGCTGTAGTTTGTACAAATTGGGTTGAATACATACAAAAACTACTTAAACATGCTCTAACCTCTGAATTTTTAGTTTTTGCTGGATGTCAAAGTACGAGTTAATAATGCGTTACCATACTTCGTATTTGAAAATGATTTGCAGACGAAAGGTATGTAGAAAAATAATTGATGTGACGAAGTCAAGTTTCTATGATAACGTCAAATCGTCATATTTTCATCATATTTTCGTCGTATATTATACACATCTACAAAATCCGAAAATATGTCACAAATGTCTTCTTTTCAACGCCACGCATCTGTGACGTCAAAACTAGACTACTGTAACTGTCTACTTTATGGGATTTTTCTCATCATTATACACCAGCTCCATTGTGTTAAGAATACATCTGCCTGTCTCATTACTATTGCTAAGAAATTTGAAAACATCACACACATTATCTACGACCTCCACTGGATACCAATACCCAAGAATACTAACTTCAAACTTACAAATTACAATCAACTGTCAAAACATGTTTTAGGGCTGCAATTGTTCTCGAACCAACATCTATACATTAGTAACTGATTTATTGGCTTACTTTAGATATTCTACTATCTTACTACAAAAAACACAAAGGACCTATATAAGTATGCTAAACGATGCCATTAAATGAAGTAAAAGAAACTGAGCGGCGTGTAATCGTTATAGATAACTATACATAATCTGACATTTATTCGACTTATGGCAAAAACTGTGGACTGTAAACCCACACTATCTCGTGTGATACATATTGAATTGAATAGAAAACGTACTATTTGTAAAATTATAGTTTAGTTTTACGATACTTAAATATAACAAATGATTTAAAATCAATGCAAACAATCAGCTTACAACCCGTTTTTTAATAAAACGTTCTATGCACGTTTTAAACGTTTGTTATTTAGCTCGAGATAGCTCAAAAGCTAAATCAATAGAATAAACAGCCATTGTAGATGGAGTAGCCAAGGTATTAAAATGGATTAAGTACTGGCAAATTATATTCTGCAAAGGTTTGTCTCTAACGAATTATTTTTGCTTCATTAACTTTTTTGTATTTTGTTTGGGCTCTACAACCCTCAGAACCAAAATAACATATAATAATGTAAATCATCCATCGACTTCTCACGTTTTCCCTCGTAAAAGCGTTTTAGTTTGTTCCTCTCTAGACACCAACATAATATTTGTTGTATTAAACAAATGAGCTCAATACTAAACACAAAGGGAAGTGTATTGGCTTAAATTGGGATTTAGATCTTGTTATAATCAAAATCCCGCTTGGAAGTGATGTGATCAGAAATTTTCATATTATTTCTAGGTTTTAGTGTTTGAAGTTTGTGACTCGTGCTGATTAAATTGAGTTTCCTGTTCTATCAATTTGTATATGTATTTTCGCAATTTGTGTGTTTCCACTTCTTACTTCAAATTATACAGTGATGTGTAACCATTATTTCACCGGTATTTTTTCAGCTTTTATCAAAAGCTTTCTGACTCAACTTGAGTGTATACCTAACAAACTCAAAGAGGAATTTTTGGAAGATGTTTTTCGCCAGGCCGAACCAAAATGTGAGAAGACTGAAGAAGGGCGAGCCATGTGGAAAGACCCGGTTTTCTTTGCAACCGTCAGGAAAGAATGAACTCGTAAACTCCTGCTTGGAAATGGTTTTATTGTAGAATTTTCCCCTGTTATTACATATAATAAAAATAATTTTATTTTATGATTACTAATTTACTGAAAAAGAAATATGTGCTCATGCATTTTAATTCTGCGTTCTTCGTTTCCTTATTTTCTGAATATTCAACATATTCAGAAAATAAGGAAACGAACAACGTGGTTCATGCATATTTTTACTTGTTTATTATGTCAATTTCGTGTAGATTTCACACTGGAGTGACATTTCCCACAAAAAGAAATGTGCTACTTATGTTGGCAGAATCAAGCAAAATCGTTCAACAGAATGTCCATATCACAGATCAATGAACAAACAAATAGTGGAAATTACAAGTCTAAGTATACAAAACTGACAATACACAGGCGAACCAAAACAAGTCGATGGGTAAGGGATTATTGCGTACACAGTAATCAATAGTTTTTATTTGCGTATTACTTTGTTTGTGTGCAAATACATTTAACCTTCATAAATTACAGACGTGGTGAAATCCCGCTCGAACAATCTCGACCCCCCCACCTGCGTCTCGGGCAGTACACAAACTGGCAAGCAATGAGGTGCACGAAGACGAATGCATGGGACAATGTCGTGTAAAGGTGGGAGCGATCAGTCACCAAAATGCCAGGATAAATAAATCAGACTAAACCCAAAAAATATACAAACAAAACCAAGGCGCCAGTTTAAATACAGAGTAGTAGTCCAACTTGGTCCCTACACCATGTCGTAGCAATGTCCTAAGACGAAGACTATAACAGATGCAATCTTTGCACCATTTCTAATTGACTTCGTCCGCTAATTTCGAACTCTGAAGACACGACAGATGGTAAATGTGCTCCCTGATTGTATTCACACTGTGATATATATAGCCTATGGACAATTAATTTACACATTAAGGCTTTGCTATTTTCCAGGTACATTCGTGACAGTAAAGGTTACACAAGCAGAGCATTCTACAAACTGGCTATATAAAACATGATTATGCATTTCATCCTTTCTGTTTGATAACTGCAGTTCTTCTAAAATTGTGTACACTTACACCAGGAGTTATTGTCTTGCCTAATGGTGATGATTAATCTGGATGGACATTCGCAAGTTTACCTACTGCAAGTGCGAGAGGGCGTTGTGCACTTGTGACACTTTCTGGTAATGGTCACTGAATGTGCAGCAGATAATCTCGAGATTCGATCAAATTACAAGTTTAAAATCCCCAAATTAATGGCTAAAAGGGGGTTTTAATTTGCTAGTCGAAAGTGGTAGAATATCTATATTAGGACCTATAATTTATAAATCCACTGTAAGAGAACGTATATAGCACAAAACCAGACTCTCTACGCGTTGTTAACATTTTCAAGAAACAAGCTGCCCATGAGTTGACAACAAGCTACAACTTGTCCTTAACCCTAAACTCTATCAAACATCTCTCATCTGCATGCCACGTTTCGCTTCTCCATGTGATTTCATATGACAATATGTTAAGCCTCAGTGACATTGCTGCAGTGGGGCTCAGGCACATTGTATTAGCCACAGATCTATTTGGAGAAATTCAAACGTCACGTTGTCCTAATAACAAAAGTATTGTGAAAAGCATGCGACTAGTGTTGTAATGTTGGAAATGTGCTTTGCACATCAAATAAACAACATCAAGAAGGATTGAAAAGAATATTAGCTCCGTGTCTCTGTGCTTCAGAGAAACATATTAAAACCACTAGTTCCCCGAATTTGAAAACCAAGCTCAAGTTTATCCTGTGTACATACAAATAAAATTCATGGCCAAACTATTACGTTTTTTCTGGGATGGAGCCTCACTAAGTTTTTTGGGGAGCAATTAATTACTTCAAGTGGGCCTTTGCATCCAGGATAGATCATGTAATATGGAATATATCTGTCTGTTTATGGGGTAAATTGCTTCAAGTAGTTGGATTAAAGGCAGTTTCGTCGTCCTATACCAACACAGCTTTGTAAATATAGGGCAAAGTTCAACTTGGTCAAACACAGATTCTTGACCTGGTTTCTAGACAAGTTTAATTTGTGCCTGCATTGGTGATTGTAGACGACCTATAGACTACTAAAAGCCACTTTCTATATGTCCTTGAATCCAGTATTAGGTCACGTTGTGATGTCATTCGTTTTGCGTACATGCGCACATTTTTACTGTACATAACTGCGTCACCAAAGGGAGCAAAGTCACTTATCGGAGCTTTGACAAAAACAGAAGCCTGAGCGAAGCTGAACGAGTCTGTCGATCAAGGTAAGCAGTGATCATGAACACCATATTGTGGTACTGTGTTTTGAATACGTTCATGTTTTGTTCTTGTGAAAAATGTCGGATCTTTGTCAATAGAACATTCGTACAATACCCCAGTAATGCAACTGACCTGTAATTTATGTGTAGACCGAAATGTTTTCAAAGCATAAGTGTGGCGACAACATAATCATAGTATCACTGTGTTAGTTCATCAATACCAATTCATCTTGATATTGGAATTATTAAATGAGTGTAGACATGTTTACTTCATTACCGAGAGAGCAAGCGACTAAACATGAGATCACGGGTAGCGACTAATGAGATTCTACTAACAGCGTGTGCGTATATTTATGGGTAGTATACATAAACATGTTGACAATATTTGGATATCTCAAGAGTAATCGGTATGTGACACTAATCTAATCATGTGTTCTGGCATAATACAGTTGGTAGAATTAATAGAAGCGATGTTCACACATGACACTTGTATATGTGAATGTATGCGACCTTGCATACATGTAGCGAAAAAAATCAAGATTTTTTTTCAATTATTTCAAGATGAACGTTAATTTTACAATGTAAATGTTTTGACTGAACATGAAATCCCAGTTAAATACACACATATCGTATATGTTCAATCCATTAAGTGTGTATGCCTGTAACTTCAACTTCACATCCACATTGTATTAGATGTGGTTCGGCATCTGTAGACTCACAAATATATAAGCAGATAAATCCTTTAGATTAATGACATGTTTAGCTTACATGGTCGGCTGCACAATCAGCCTTTACAACATTTTGCCAACTTACCTGGTTTGATGCATTGGAACAATAGCGGACTGTCAGATGGAACCTTCAGTTCTGTACTAAGGGCACGTAAACAATATTATAGCTACAACAAGTAGCAGACCATCACGAGATGACTCGAACTAAGACCCAGACAGTTTTGGGGTTCATTCACCGATCAACGTAATAAAAAATGTCATATATTTAGACATCTCAAGAGTGGTAATAATAGTCATTGTCAGCTAAACATCCATGATATGTTCTCAGTTAGCTTTCGCACTTCTAATAGAACTCGTATATTTTTTTCGTAACAGGCCATGTGGCCATGTTACGGTGTCACATTTTGGTGGCGGCGCTTTAGGGACGGATCAGTTATTATAGCCGGGGATGGGCCGGCAAATTCCAGGGGTGTCCTCCTTATTTCTGAAGTATCAAGATGGGCGGTCAGTCTTTTTCAGACAGCATTTGAGGGGGTCACATTTTTTATAAAATATTGCAAATTATAAGTTACAACATGCCATACTTTCTTCACAGAATTTTGCAAGTGTAAACTGTTACTTTCTTTCCAGGCTGGTATTATCGGCATTGTATTTCTATATCATTTTGAAATTATTATACTTGCAAAAATCGGTATTTTAGTTATAATTTATTGCGGTGCACCACAGAAACAATTTATGGCGTATGACAGCAAATTATATAAAAACTTGTGAAATATTAACAATATTGCAACAATTAAGGCCAATACATTAAATGTGAAAAGAGCACAGCACGCTCTGTTGCTGTAAGTCTGGAATGTGATTTGTAAATATAAACTGTAAACAGAAATAAACTTGTTATAAATTGCAATAATGTTAATGTAAATGTTGACAAATACAGTACATGACAACACCCTGTAAAGTATGGACGGTTATATGTCAAATAATTTATATTGACTACAGAACAATAAATTAAATAAAAATATAAAAAGTTCTTTATGTTAATGTGTAAATTATACCACAATAAATAAATATTAGTAAGTGGAAATAAATAGGTTAACAGATTCTAAGCTATTAATTGTATGCAGTTTGAAATCACTGTCACATGACAAAAAGTATGGAGATTTACAGGAAACACAATAAAGTATGATATAAAAAAATAGTAATATAGAATATATATAAAATAATATAAAAAATAACAATCTTACATTTGAATACTGTCGATGAGAATGAAAGTGATTCAACCGAGTTAGAATCTGATTCTGATAATGATGCTGTAGTAGCAGAAATAGGCACCTGCAGTAGCAGTGAAGTGCGGTATACAGTGACAACAAGATCTGGGAGACAAGCAGGGACTTAGAGACATTCACTGTTTCGCTGATTTGTAGAAACATTTATTTTTCATTCAATGACTATAGTATGCAGACAATCTACATCAACTAACTATAACTAAACTAAATAATAAAAAGAACTGAAAATGGGGGGTGTCACATTACTTTTAGTCTTTGTAGGGGGGGGGTCACCATAATTGTTATTGTGGATACAGGGCGTTTTATTGATTTTGTTTCTACATTTACAAAGATTTGCCGGCCCAGCCCCGGCCATAAAAACTGATCGGTCCCTTAGGCTTGGTTAAATAGCACCTGGAGTAGTGTAAGATAATGTGATTGGCCGAGAAGTAGCCGTCTGGATATGTGTATTGAGACGTGTAAGACTGGCTTTGGCTGGTCACTTGCCAGAAAACCAGCGAAGACTGAACACACTAAATCTTGTATGCGGAAAGTAGTAGTTTACTATAATAGATATGCGCTGCAGGCAGTTATCAAACCAAGTTACGAACTGAAGCCTGTGCAAGTCGTGTGAAACCCATTGTATTGTAACTGACAAATAGCCTAGCTGAGGTGTGGTGGTTCGCACACTGAGTGGTCGTATCATTGTAATGTCAAATCTCTGCAAAATTTGCTGCGGCACGCTGTAAACGGGTCTACGTTTTTCTAGTTCAACTACTGTACGGCGAATGCACGCACGTGACAGGCGGATATCTAGATTCGATATTAGCAAGGTCAATAGAGGAAACGTTGGAGAAAGTCGCTAACTGCGTGGGACCACGCACATTGACTGTACTTTTTCACACGTTGTCCCAAACGACAAATTATTTATCACAACTAAATTTTAATATCCAGTAAGAAACTGAGATATAAATACAATTGAATAATCGTTACGCCAGTCCCGGGTGCCGTTCGACCGAACAGCAAAGCACATGCCCTGTCGGACCGAACTGATTCTATCTCTCGTCTCCAGGTAGCACGCCTGCATCTAAATTAAAAAAGCACATTTCATTTTATTTTATATATATATATATTATTTTATATATATATTGTCTAAGGGGTGACCGATATGATCGTTGTCGGCAACTTGGACATTGTGTAGAAAACACGCGGCGATTCAAACTGATCACAGTTGGCCTACATTAAAAATTGCAGTAGCTGCCACAATGAACTCAGTCGTGCCGCGGTTCCCGGTTACTAACTAAGGAAGTGACCATAGTCTCTCACTTATGTCCATGTCAATAAACAACCTTTGTATGCGCATAGGATTACATAATTTATATTTTGTAACTGTACAACGCTATCTAGATGAACGAGTCTCGCCAGTGCTTTGGAGCCTGGTTTACGTTGAATATCGGCGATACGCTTGATCACTTTGTAACTTGAACCACACAATCTATAAAATAGAAGTATACCTTTCGCCCGAGTGTTAAATTTTTCCCAAACGACGTCCCAAACTGAAAATATTGGCCAGTTTGTTCAGTGGAAAGGTTATTTGCCGTTTCTGCCAAATGAAAACGGACTAATTAGTGAACTACAGTATCGAGTTCGCTGCGTTCCCTGGGTATCGCATTCGCTTGAATGTTGCATGAAAGTGTCAAACATGCGGGTGAGAGCGTTTTATCCTAACAATAATCGTTGGCGAGAAATCTCGTTATAAACTAAAATAGTTGTTGTTGTTGTTGTACTTAACCAAGAAGCATGTCACTATACGCAAAGGAACGTTTATAAGCTTAAAATAAGATGACGTTTAAAAGACAATGTGTAAACTGACATGCCAGCACAATTTCGAATATACATATGCAAGTTAACTTCAATAACAATAATACTATAAAAAAGACGATTCAGACCATATTGTTTGTGTGAATAATTATCACTCGTAAATGTGTGGGTTATTTATCAAGTGAAGCTTTTACGGACATACACGTAGAACATTGATTGCTTATATGTCAGATCCTTGCGCAAGCGCCCGGACCGCCCTAGGTTGGTTAGCAGACCCCCCCCCCCCAAGTAAATTTTCGTGCCGCCGCCTCTGCTTTTTCTGGAATAGGTAAGACGCATTAAGTATTAAAATGAAGACAATAAAATCAGGGGAGGCAATAACACCAAAGTAATATTGCCCCGGGCGAACTTGACGTATAAATAGGTACTATTTCAGGAACTGCAATACAAGGGATGTAATAAGAACTAGTGAACTCAGGCCCGTAGCCAGCGCTTTTGAATAGGGGGTTCGAAAACAACAATAATATATTTGATGTGAAACGTGTAAATTTTATAATATGCAAAAAGTGTATTTGAGCTCTGTTACAGACATTTTTATATTCTCGGCTTTAAATTCAATTAGTTTACTTTGTGTTACGTTGGTAAGTTATTTCACATAACATCTTTGAACTATTTTATCATTTTAGAGAAGGGGTCCTGAGCCATCGTCCACGCACAGACAAACACATCCACATCCTAGATTCACTACGGCAAAATGTTGTACACAAAAAAGACAAGACTGTACGTATCTTAGCAATATTGTCTAAGCATTTTAAGGTAGAATGCTACTCACGAGATTGTTCGCTCTTCACAGATGTTAACGCACATAAAAGTCGAAATCTGTCTACAATTATTCATTTTAGTATTAGTCAATTTTGTATTATGTAATTTCATTGCTGTACAGGGCCTCAGTCCGTCGTACAAAATATAATGGGTAGAAAAGTGCATAGCAGGTTTTAAAAACAATACAACATCCATGTAAACATATGGTACTAAGTTAAGCTGGATTCATATTCATCTCGTCGCTTGAAAACTTTTAAAAGATACAGAGCTAGTTGATATATGGTGTGGCAGTTTGTGTAGTGACGAAGTAATCCCGACTGTCAGTATTTGCATAATTGCATAGGGTTATTGACAAAAGATCAGCCCTTAGACCATTATAAAATGGACATATAAAAACAAAGCGAATTTTTATTTTCTACCATGCTAAATTCAAACGCATAACTGCAAAAACTAAAAAAAATATTGATCTAACTGTATTTTTTGTGTGTCTGCCCACAGTCCCTCTATCACTGTGGTCTGCCCAATTCAACATTATGTTTATGGCCAAGACAGCGACAACTCGTCAGCATATTTTTTAGTCTATAATTGCTTGCTTGCCTAAAGTACACAGCCTGGATGATTGTAAAGTTGAGGCATGCCATTCTTGCTGACAACATTTCATTTATTCTTTATCTCTAAGACATTTTCAGTATCTCCAAATTGTTTTTCAAACCAGACAATGACAAAACCATATTTGAACAGGAGATTGTTATGTGGGTTTCCCAAGTAAAACTGCCGGTCTCGTCTAATCGTTTAAGCATGAACGTTTAGGGGTTCCAGCTATTTTTACTTCAAGTAATTTTAATCAATATGAGATACAACGCTTGCTTGAAATAACCACAGCATAATGGCAGCCTTCCACATTCGTCTAACATCGCTACATTGTTTGTACAACTATTAACGCTAAGCAGATATCTGCAAAATGTTGTCTGTACCCTCTCGATTTCCGAATTTTCGTACCCCCATATCGTTACCATAACAAATAACTGGCACAATGATTGCATCAAACAAATTAAATGCACTAACCAATGGCATACCACCAAGATTTTTACAGTATGTATTTTTTTTCGTCCACTGTAAATCTGATTCTAGAGGGCGGTAAAATAATATGCATATAGTGGCAGTTTAGCGCCGGTCTCAATAGACTTCAATGACTACATCTTCTTTTTATGAACCCACTAAAAATATAGTAAATCCTCCAAGACATAAAAAAACGTGTAAAAAATATGTTTGAACAATATAATTCATCACATAGTTTCAGTGCTGAAGCAACACTGTGGGGTGAATTTTTGGCTACAAGAAGCTCTTCGACCTATACAACTCGTGATGATAAATCTTCGGCATTTTTTTTAATGATCTGTTCAACCCATAGCTGTACATTACTGTCCAATAACACAAGCTACACATACTAATACAATAAGTTGACTACATTTAGCTGATACACTTGGAACAAAACAGTATATATGCCATCATTAACTTGAAGAATACAAAACTAATGAACCAAACTGGGAAAGTACAGTGTCGTGTTATCGTGTCAATCCCGTTCGATCCCCACACTTTACTAACTGAGCGAACACTAGCAAGACAAACGGCCCTATTCAGGACCACCACATCCTTCAGAGAGTGACTAGCATTACATTATTGTTTCAATGTTGTTTTAATTTTTAACATCAGCTGCTTGAACGCGATCTTCATTACACCATCGAATAAGCTTACCCATTTAAAATCATGTATTGGCTTCTGTTGAACTGATACTTCACGATTGACATTCAAAGCTCGTTGCCACCAAAAGTGCTCATTACTATTCAATTACGGCTGAGTTTGATAGTTACCTCACCGAGTCAAGTGATTTAAACGATGATAATTATTTTAATTAATACTGTACTCTACGACCATAAATCTATTCAGTTCCAAAATTTAAGGGGTTCGACCGAACCCCCCGAACCCCCCCCCCCAAACTACGGGCCTGGAACTATGATCGTCAACAATGTCACTGAAATCTTCTATGGGTCAAGGGCAGTCTCGCGTGACTCATAAAGGTCATACTGAATCTGCCGCATCCCTTTTTTACTGTAAGTGAAACAGTTTAGAAAGCCATACAGATAGTTTCTAAACTATGTTATTTTTACGTTGTGGTTATGAGTTCCTCAAGGCTTGGCTATGGCAATTTTCACATGTATGTATTTATGTGTACCTTGTTCAGGAAACATGCGTTTCCCCTTGAATTTAGAAGGTCATTCACGGTTGAATGGCACGGAACTGAACTTGATTAGACTGAAATCGAAAGCGACAACAATTGGGGCTGGGCGTTTGGGTTCTCTGTTGAAAAGGCTTGGTCACTCAAATTTTACACACAGTGTTCGACTATCGGAGTAAACACCGTATTTATATTAGGTCAATGAGAACGCCTCCGCCATAAAAATTGTTACTCGACGAGATCTATGACAACGTTGTACGTTTTTGGAACATCCAGGGCCGTAGCTAGCTTTTTTTCACTAGGGGAGCAGCAAATGCATTTTTTTAATTGCGTATAAATGTATAAAGGCGTAGAGTTGTGCAGTTGCGCCATACGTTATGGGGGTATATCTATCTATTTTAACAATAAAATCATCTTGATATATTTTATGAATATATACAACACACTTTTGTTCTATCTTCATATAGGAGTAACATTAATGTAATGTACAGGACTGATTATTACAATTGATAGTTGTAAAATACACAGTTTATGTTTACAACTTTGGCAATAGCATATCAATTTATCTCCAATTACTTTTCCTTGAATAAATCATCTCTGGGGAAGGAATGATGTCTGTGCCTCGGTGTACTAACATTACAAGAGCACTGAGTCTGTTTTGAGCCATGCTACATTGTGTCCATATCTTCACCCGCCGAAGTGCAGAAAAAGAACGCTCACATGACGCGCTTCCGACAGGTGTTGTAAAGAATATTGTGAGAATATGTGGATGGCTGGGAAATAGTTGACATCACAAACAGCAAGAGATGAAGCAGCATCATTATGCGTTGCTCAATTGGTGTATCGCTGAACTTTGTCAATTTCAATATTCAAAAATTCATCCCTTTGCAACAATTTCCCATAGTAGTTGTTAATTGAGGTCACATGGGTTGATGTGTGCAATGGTAAAAGTGCTTCTGCACACTAATGATAAGCAAATTGCGTTTCAAGATCTTGGATGACATGATCCGGGAAAAGATAACATACATTCAATATTTTTGAGTATATTCCGCATCGTTTACGAAATTCTCTCAATTGCTTCCCGCTGCCGTGAGGCATTGTAGACCCTCTGGAATCTCGACCACCAAGAAGATCATAATGAAGTGATCGAGCTTGATTAGTGGCTTCATAGCAACCAAACTAAACGGCCATTTTCATGGCAACCGCATATTCCAAAAAGAGAGAAGCCGTAATTTAAATGATTTATATCATCAGATTGTGGCGAGTGTGATCGATTTTCAGTTCAATTTACTGCCATACATACTGCCAGGGCAACGTCATACATCAATCATACTGGTATTCCTCACATTACTGCTTGTACTATAAAAATTCAACATTGACAGTTGTGTGCAACGTTTCTTCGAAGCTGACATGGCTAACGTGTCAATCAGAAATACTTGAAGGTAACGTTTGACCCACTGTGCGTCAAAGTGTCAACGCGCTCAGTAATAAATATAAACAAAGTACACGCAACTGTTTTATTTCAAATCGTGTACAAACCAAATACGTGGTTGCTCGAAACTTTTCGATTTTAAGTTTGTTTTTTGTTTTTTTAAACTCCCAAACTCAGAGGGGGAGCTGCCCCCTTGCCCCCCCCCCCCCCGCTAGCAACGGCCTTGACATTTGCGAGATCTGCTCACAACCTCTAGGGGGTCCGGGGGCATGCAAAAATTTGAAATCTAGACAATCTAAAACGCTATTCCTGCATTAGGGGAAATTTTGCTGACACAAAGGGTTTCCGCTTGATTTTGGAGGGGCGACGCCCCCAACATTTTCTTCGTGGAGCGACCGCTGCCGCTACAACTGTGTATGTATGCTATTAAAGAATAAATCGAGGTGAGTTGTAATTTTCACGTGCCCGTTTCAGTTTCACTGCTAAGAAGATCGCCCCCCCCCCCACACACACACATACGCGGGTCATAGATTGGAGTAAATTCATATCGTTTTCTAACGAAACTAAACTAAACGGTCCTTTTCAGAGCCACCATTTTGTTCCCAAAAGAGTGATACCGTACCAAACATTACATAATTTAATTATATTCACACAGAAGTAATAAACTGTCACACATACTCGCCACGACTGACAAATTACTTTGTGTGGAATATAAATAAGGAAAAATTATTTCTGCGTGTTTTTTCCGTGTCCCTATATCTTTTGAATGAAATAAAAAAATGATGCATGCATGTCAATGTTACTATAGCAGTCTGAGATGTTATGACTTAAGGTTAGGAGTACTTTAGGGTCAACTACTAGTATCTTATTCCGGGATCGCAAAGGCTAATTGATATACAGTAAAATACTATATTTTAGCTGGAAATAATTTTCGCTGTTATTTCCCCCAATCACTCACGCAAACGCACACACATATGCTATTTCCATATATTGAATACGTTGGCAACGGAAGGGACAAGTTTAAATCATATTTGTATAACACAACTTGAAAGCAACAGTCTCACAATAAATATATGTTCATCAATTATCAAACTAAACATTCAATGAAGCGGACTGTGACGGTTAAAACGAAAAGACAAGGCTAAGACGAAAACATGTGACAGTACGATTATTCTCGTCTACTACACGCCCGGGGACTACACGTTCAAGTATCCAACTTCCCAGCTTACAAAACATGATTAGTATGATCAATAGTTTCTAGTACTGCCTGGATAATTGCGTATTATTAGTTGACATCAGACATCAGACACGAGACTTGCACCGGATACTACAGAATCTTCAATTGTGAAGCATATTAAAAGAACTGTGAATATTGACGCCAAATGTGAGAAAGTAAATTCGATACCTATGCTTCTTTTGTAATTACGATTCCACGTGACACTGTGTCATCTGTAATGCAGCCCACATCGTGGCCTGCGGGCGTTCTTGTTCGAAAATACTACCAATCTCGGTCATGAATTCTCTAACAATATCATCTTTTAACAGTCGTGGAATTAAATCGTCCGTAAATGACGTGAGATCTTTGTGCAATAGTTGTGAAATTATTCACTGACAAAGAACGAACCCGACTCAAGCGAATTGGCGGCAAAAGAAAATAAAAAGTTAGTTTAATTCTGTTGAATCTAAAATTACATTTCTGGCATACAGTGAAATACAGCATTAAAAGGCAAAAACAGAACTGTGACAAAACGATAAAAAGCACTCAAAAACAAGAACGAAACAAAACAAAGCGTGATACTAATACAAAATGATAGAAAAATGGGTGGGTGGGTGGGTGGGTGAAAATAACCTGAACAGAAATGACTGGGCACGAACAGCGTGCGATGTAAACAGTGCATGAAAACAGAACAAAGCGAATTGGCTACAAGAAACATGCGCAGCGGAGCAATTAAACAAACAAACGAAGTTATGCAAATGAAAAGTATGCAAATGAATAATTAACAATTTTGAACTGCGTACAAAATACAACAATTATTCACTGGCAAAGAACGAACCCGACTCAAGCGAATTGGCGGCAAAAGAAAATAAAAAGTTAGTTTAATTCTGTTGAATCTAAAATTACATTTCTGGCATACAGTGAAATACAGCATTAAAAGGCCAAAAATGAAAGCCGCCAAAAGCAAATGTTCAAAGTGTCAGATCGACTTGGCCAGACTTGATAGCAGCGCGAATGCATGATGCCGTCCTGAGGCGACGACCGAATGAAGATTCCATGTAGAGCAGGTAAGCTTGTGAGCGCCAGTCGCCTTGCGCTTTAATTGCTTCAGGGTCGGCACCCGGCTGAAATGCGAAGGAGGCACCGCCGCGACGAAAGCTGTGACCGGAGTAGCTGTTTGGGTCCAGCCCTGTGGAGCTGAGCAATGATCGCAGATGTCGAACAAGAGACTGGTAGGTCAAAGGATGCAGTCTGCTGGTAGATGACGGCGGGTGGGTGGGTGAAAATAACCTGAACAGAAATGACTGGGCACGAACAGCGTGCGATGTAAACAGTGCATGAAAACAGAACAAAGCGAATTGGCTACAAGAAACATGCGCAGCGGAGCAATTAAACAAACAAACGAAGTTATGCAAATGAAAAGTATGCAAATGAATAATTAACAATTTTGAACTGCGTACAAAATACAACCATTTGTCTCATTCAGGAGCACTGGTTGTGTACCTCTGAACTTGGAATATTATCGCGTATACATCTCGATTTTAATTCGTGTGGGGAGTCTGCTATGAACAAATTTAACAATCTTAGAGTTGGGCGTCCGTTTGGTGGTATCGGTATTTTGTGGAGGAAGAGCCTAGATCATGTGGTGTCTATAAAGCGTTTCGATGATCCTCAGGTTCTTGGCATCTCTATTGAGTGTAACAATAATACATCTATTTTTAATTATTTGTATTTACATGCCCACAGACAATCCGGACAACTTCATGGAATATTTTAACTACCTTGCAAAAGTTAAATCAATTAGACATAATTCAAATACGTGTAATTCATTAATAATAGCAATCTGATTAAAATCTGATGTAGTGTACGGGCTTTACAATTATTTTGGCTATAAACTTATTTTAATTTTATTTTTTATTACTTTTGTTATTAATGCCCTTTTATTTTATTATTTTACTTTGATTTTGATTTTGTGATTTTTTTTTAATTCCGCCCTACCTACATCTGATCCGACGCCTATGTAACGAGATTTCAATGAGACCCACTATCGACGATTTCAGTCAACGAATCACAGACCTCCTTCTATAGCGCACATGATGACGTCACCGGGCGGAGTCGGGTGGCAAACACACTCAAATAAAATGGCGGATTATACTGACGTTAGCGACCGAGAATAACACGGCTTTTCGGTAAGTTTATCATTGTCAAATGCAACGAAAATCATTTTTATGTTAAAATTGTGGCTCGAATGGTTCGACTTTAGATCGTTATTTTGCATAGTTATTCTGGGAGTGACGATTTTGTTTCCACCGTTTCGACCGAACACCAGTGTTTTTTTCCAGTCGCCTGCCCTGGAGACGGGTGATGTTTTGTTGACGATCGGGCCAACATCGTCTACGGCATTGAAGCAGAGCTGTAAATATTCATCAAATTGTATCAACATTTTGTACATTATGCAATAACTCTTTATTAAAGTAATTGAGCTGATTTGGACTGGAATAAAATATTTTTTATTGGAACACAACGCAATTGATCAGGAAATATTTTTTGCTCCAATTTTCTGCGTCGATGCCGTGGGCCGGTGACCGTTATACAATTTAAAATCAGTTTGCATTGTTTACTATAGCTGTTTACAGTGTTCTAATCATTACGATTTACTTATTTTTTTGCTTCCATTCTAGATAATTGTGCTCAGTGATGTAAAATTGAAGCGATGACTGAATGAACGAACCTTGGCTGGCGAAGATGTATCTGGAAGTGTACACATTTGTTGGAAGTGAAAAAAATATTCAATGTAATGACAAAAATTGTAAAATGCTGTGGAATTTCTTTTGCAAATAAAAATATACTAGCAATTTTCTATTAATGGTTTATTCAAGTGGGCAAAATATAGTGTACAAAAAGATTGCCCGTAGAGTGTCGCTACACTGAAAAGTAAGCAACCGACAGCCTGTATAAAAGGAGGGCTGTGATTGGCTGTTACTTACGCGAGATTTGAACGGGACTTACATAGGCGTCGGATCAGATGTAGGTAGGGCGGAATTAAAAAAAATCACAAAATCAAAATCAAAGTAAAATAATAAAATAAAAGGGCATTAATAACAAAAGTAATAAAATTAAAATAAGTTTATAGCTAAAATAATTAAAGCCCGTACACTACATCAGATTTTAATCAGATTGTAATAATAGGTGATTGGAATGCCAATGTAACTTCTCCATTCGGGAGTGAATTAATTAATTTCTGCAACGAAAATAACCTTGTGTTGTCGGACTATGTGCATTTGCATACAAATGGAGATCCATTTACATATTATAGTGAATCCCATGACACTACTTCGTGGTTGGATCATTGCGTATCCACAATAAATGCACACGATGGTATTTCGTCAATAAATATTTCTCATGACGTCATCTCATCTGATCACTTTCCTTTGACTGTTCGTCTGAACATTGACAAACTTCCTACAATAGAAACTCGTCGACTGTGTGGTGTAGCTTGTAATACTGACAATGTATCTGTGAATTGGGATAAGATATCTTCCAGTCAACTTAATGACTATCGTGAAATGTCGGACAGATTATTAAAAGAAGTGACCATACCCATTGAATCTATTAGATGTAAAAATGCTAATTGCCATGTTGCTAGTCATCGTGACGACTTGCATACATTTTATTGTGATATAATAACTGCACTTAATTCTTCCACTCGTAACATTCAACATACTCCACGAAATAAATCTGTTAATCTGGTTCCTGGCTGGAACGAAGCTGTAAAGGAAGTTTATGATGCATCCAGGGACGTTTTTAAACGGTGGGTGTCATTTGGTAAGCCCCGTTACGGTCCAATCTCTGAATTAATGCGCAAGACCCGGGCTCAATTTAAGCGTGTATTTCGTGCATGTCGTAGGGATGAGGACCGCATTAAAGCTGATAAAATTGCTACACATCATTGTAATAAAGATTTTTCTAAGTTTTGGAAAGAAGTAAACTCTGATAAAGTAAACCAATTCATTTCTTGTTGTGTAGATGGTCAGTCTACGGAAATGGATATTGCTGATATGTGGAAAGACCATTTCTCTAGTATTCTAAATTCTGTAAAAAATTGCGAATCTCGTGATTCAGTTGAGGCCAGTTTAGGTAATATTATGTTTCACCCATCTATGATTATTCAAGTAGCCGAGGTAAAAGAATACATTATGCGATTATCGGGACGGAAGGCGGTTGGGACTGACAATATTTCTCCCGAACACCTAAAACACGCCAGTGATAGTTTATATGTACTCTTGTCGTTGTGCTTGACAGGCATGCTTGTTCATGGTTATTTGCCAAATGAACTGTTAGAAACTATCATATCGCTCGGGCGATATCACTTCCCGTGACAATTATCGTCCGATTGCTGTTGCTACCACTATGTCAAAGTTATTAGAATTAATACTTCTGAAACGGTTGGAGGATTTTATAACTACTACCAATTTTCAATTTGGTTTCAAGTCGAACCATTCCACGGACATGTGCGTCTATGTTGTTAAGGAAATTATTGATTTTTATAAATCTCACAATAGTCCTCTGTTTTTATGTTGCATGGATGCGTCGAAGGCCTTTGATCGTGTCAATCATTGGTCCCTTTTTAAAAAGCTTATTGAACGTCATGTTCCATTATTTATTGTAAGACTTTTGGTGTATTGGTATAATTCTCAGTAATTCTATGTTAAATGGGGTTCTGTTATGTCAGACTCGTTTGGAGTTTCTAATGGTGTTAGACAGGGGGGTATTTTATCTCCCTTTCTTTTTAACTTGTACGTTGATGATCTGAGTATTGAGCTTGGGAATATTTCTGTTGGACTTAAAATTAACAGTATGTTCATCAACCATTTATGCTGACGACCTTATTTTGGTTTCTCCTTCTATTAAGGGTTTGAATTTTCTTGTAAAGAAGTGTGAGAATTATGCCAATGAATTTGATATTTTATTCAATTTTAAGAAATCTGTCTGTATGTATAATTTACCATCCCAGTGTGGCATTAAACGAGTTCCCAATGTTTATCTTAATGGCAAGCCACTACAATTTGTTAGTCAGTATTGTTATTTAGGATATCATTTTACCCAGGACGGAAAAGACAGTATTTGTATGAGAAAACAAATACGTGGATTGTTTGCTCGAGCCAACTTTTTATTACGTAGATTTAGTAAATGTTCTCTTCCTGTTAAGTGTACGCTATTTCGTAGTTATTGTTCAAATTTGTATTGTAGTTACCTTTGGTCGGATTTTACTGTGGCAGATTTTAATCGTATTCGCGTTGCGTATAACAACGCTCTTAGAATTATATGTAATGTTTCTCGTTCTTTTAATAGTAGTATAACAGAGACTTTCGCCAGACTACATGTTGATGATGTTCAGGTTAAACTTAGAAAAATGTGCTACAGTTTTTCGCAACGTATTTTGTTGAGTAAGAACTCTGTTTTAATCAATCTATTATCTATTGATATTTTTTTTAAATCACGTATATGGAAAATGTGGCGTGGTCGATTTTATTTAATGCATACTGTGTAATTTGTTAATATTTTTTTTCTTACTTTTTATATGGGCTTGTCCTGAAATAAAAGATACAGGATCGTTTGAACAATGTCTCAAATTCCCGAATTGATATATTCAAAAAAGTTGAGATGAATATGAATTGAATATCCATAATATCTTTTGAAAAATCAGCTAAACAGTTCACCACCATGATTATGGTGAATTGGCGAGTTTTCAACGAAGACGACTGGACGTCTCCGGTCATGAGCTGGCTGGTTCGAATTTATCCACTTTTACAGTGATGAATATTGCGTTCGAGTTGAGTTACTAGTAATTACAAGCCTGATTTACATTTTTCTTGTTGTGTTTTTGTCAAGGTATTAAATATATGTGCGTTGGGGAATGGCACAATTATATTGCCTGAGTGAAAAAGGCTGGTGAGACTGTGTCACAATGTGTAATATCTATTTCCAACGCGCGTTGTCGACGCCTCTGATTGAGTTTATTTTGTATTTATATTTTCGAAATGTATCACTGGCTGCGTTTTTTTGTTATGTCTCGCAACTGAACGTCCAAGCTGACCTTGTTTTGGCTGTAAGTATCCTATCCACTAAAAAAAAGTTCCCCTGTCCATTTGTTAAAGAAATCTGCCTTGCCCACTGGGGGGTGCTGATATTACCCGCCCCCTACAAAAAATAGAAAAAATCCCCTCCCCTCAACAAAAATCCCTTGGACCAGCTTTTCCTATGAACAGCTCCATTGGCTGCCCCTGATTGTAACACAGTCCTGCATTATTGTAATACATTAGTAATGCCGGCGCCAGTTCCAACAAGCTGCCTCGTCATCAGAAACGAATTGTTAATTTCACTTTTCACAGCTTAGACCACAGGGAGCCCAGGAACTATAACAAACTGTACGCGATACCTATGGGCGAGGGGAGGGGCGTTATCGGCTTGTATCTAGTGTATTAGAAATAGACAAGGGATAAAGGCTCCAGCCAGCCCACATTTTTAAACTGGAAAAATAGGCGAAAAGAATGAAAAATAAAATCTATAAAAAAATACCAGCTTGAAGAATATTAGTTGCTCTTTCAAATTTCGCACGACACGGTAACGAGTCTTGTGAACGGTTCTTAGCACATTCTAGTCATCATATAATGATCATGTCCGATCATCTCGCGGAGCGCGTCGTGTCAACAACAAGTTTTGCGGCATTTGATATTTCGTCACGACAGACTCTGACGACCTCAGTCAGTTCCCTCAGAAATTCCCGCTAACTTTTACAAAGGCTACATTGCCATCATGAGCAACGCTTTATCGGAGGCGGCCCGGGACTATGGATTGAATATAACATGTATAGCGGAGTCAGCTAATATAGGTCAGGTAATCGAATGTTGAGGTAATCGCAAGTCAAGCGAACCGAATGTTGAGGTAATCGCAAGTCAAGCGAACCGAATGTCAAGACATTTGGACGTGAAAATAACCGAATCTTATGACAATTGAATGTCAAGATAATGTCAAAATAACGACACAATTGTAATAGAATGAAACAATGACAAAATAATATTGTAACAATTACACAATAATGAAATAATTAAGAAATAAAGTTGGAATAATGAAACAATGGCAATACGATGCTGCAGTAATAACACACTAATGGAATAAGCACAAAATAATGTTTAAATAAAGACCAAATAATCGAATTATGACCAAATAATAACCAAAGAAGTTTCCTAATTAAGATCAAAAAACTAAACAATGTTCAAATAATGACACCAAGCTAATTTTGGCGGTATTCCCACTCCATACGTAAGACGTCGTTCTGGATACTTCAGTCGTTCAAACAAAGTCACAGTCCAGAGAATTCCATTGTTTTCTGCAATTCTGCATTGAGACGTTCTAGGTATGTTCTAACTGCACTTGACACATTCCGTCTTCAGGACACAGATACTTATTTGAAAGGGCATATACAACTACACTGATAATATTATGGTTAATGTTCGAGTGGAGAGAATAAAGCATATTTAGGGGTCAAAGCCCCAAGGTCAGTTTCTTTCTTTCAAACTGCTTGGGATCATCAAACTCGTTATGTGTTATTATGCACATGCGAAATTTCGGCTCATTCGTTCTAAACTTGGTACCGCATATGTGCTTGTGCGAATTACAAAAATATGCCCTTAGCATTCTAATTGGTCGAAAACATTGTCCGCCATCTTGGATTTGAGAGTTTAGGGAGGCCAAATTTGTTTTAAGGATGTAGTAGACTTAACAGTCACTATTTTATACATTTTTTGTTTATTGTCTAGTTTGGTGGCATTTGTCTATCTGCATGCAATGGATGTGTTTCCCACTCAAAATAGTAACTAGTACACCCAAAAAAAGCATTTTTAACAAAAAAGTTAGGATATGTGTTTATAACAGCAGACCGCACACTTTGATTTCAGGATAATCGGCTTTGAGCGCAAACAATAAATATTGACCTAATTTGCATAAGTTGGCCATGTCTCTGTGATCGTTCACCGTGTGTGACACATCTAAAACTTAGCGCTCCTTAAAATTGTTATAAACTACATCTCATATGCTACAATAATCCATAATAAAATGATTAGCGGTCACGTGTCCTTGGCCATTAAAACACTTCAGATTTAAATTTGCATCTATCTATAAAGGGCATCAAAGTAATAGAAACTTTTTATGATTGGTCATGTGGTTTGGCCGGCATCTTAGATATTTCTAAACAAGGAATAGTTTTATACTGATGGTCTGATACTGATTTGTCCTATTTGCTAGATTGCATCTTTCCACACCACAAAAATAACCAAACATTTGAGGCATTTGTTACTTATGAATGCTTCTACCAATCAACTTCATTTGTTGTATATAGCATGTATGGCAGCATCTACTAACGAGAAATATAAAATAATGTTGATCAGTCACATGCTTTGTCTGCCATCTTAAATTTTTGACGAACATAATCAAATGTTTGGGAATTTTTTATCATGGGTGCTTCAACCGATCAACTTGATATTTTGTATATAACATGTATTGTCATAGCTCTTTTGGGGAAAAGTAATATAATTTTGATCGGCCAAATGGTTTGACGCCATCTTGGATTTGAACACAAAATGTTTGGCATTGTTTCTCATAATTGCTTCAACTGATCAACTTGATATTTTGGATATAGCGTATATAGCAAAATCTTTTAAAGAGAAATATAAGTAATTTTGATTATTTGTGATAAACGAAATATGTGCTTGAATTATATGGGTTGTATTGGTTGGATTGATCTTAAATTTTGCAATTCATTCTGGAGATGGATGCTTTCATTGGAATGTCACATCGATAGGTCATGTGGTATCTGAAATACAGTTGCAGCATGCAACCAATGCAATAATAAAGACATTGCACAATAGATGTAACAGTATGATCATGTAACCTCATGATATTTCAATTTTTACTCAGATAGGCATATATCGATCACCAGTCTAGGTAAATACACGGAACCAACGGACCACAAGGTATTGATCATTTAATCAACTGTAATAATAGCCAGGCGACCTGGCTGTGTTTTTACTAATATGCATTATGCATTTTATTATTATTTATTTTATTAATATGCAAAGTTTTATGAGAAAAACACACTAACATTAGACAATAATATTGTTTCCTAGTTGGGCATAGCGGGAGGAAAGCAATTTTTAAAGATGATTATATAAATATATATTCTTTTAACTTAAATTATGGAATTTTTTGGTCAGAGCGCCCTCTAGTATTTGTGGAGAATCATGTTTATTTGGAATGCTCTGTTTGGATGGAAGTTTAGCAAGGTCTGATATAATCGGATTCAAATAAGCATGAACCACTAATTTGACAGGGCAGTGATACTTATAATGCAGCAAGCTGTTCCAATTCCAATTCCAATTTCAGTTGTGATAGATGTTTTATATTTCTCTGTCGATTGCATTTATTGGTCCATCAAAATCAAAATAATATTTCCCTGTAGGTTAGACTGTTATTGATCAAGGCATTTTTAAAAGCATGGCTGTTAACTCCTCTCTAGTTATGACTCGTGGTCCTCCATAAAATACTGGTTGCATCTAATATTAAAATACAGATGGCGGACTATAGCGTTGATTCATCTTGTTGTACTCTGGATTACTTGGAGCAAATACAGATCCTAGAAAGTTAGTATTTATATGCCTGTGTGTGTTTTTTGTTTGTTTCTTTCACTGTCTTTGACTTTCCCAATATGTACGTTGCTATTGACAACAATTCAGTCCTTTGCATTGTTTTTCTTCACTATCCAGCTCCTCGTCGTGCGCTATGTGGCTGGTGTGGTATATTTAAGGTGCGTTCAACCATGGTGGTAAAAAGAAGAAGGAGCACTGACGATTATTGTTTCTGTGTGTACTATGATAGTTGGCGATTGTTTGCCAAGCAATGCGCTGTCCGTTTTCCTGTTATCTGCTTAATCCCTTAATGGGGATTACGCGGTTCGGAGTCTTTCGACACACTTCGGCAATCATCCGATGGAACTGCGTATGTGCAGAACCAGAGAAACAAACATGGCGTCGGACGTAACACGAGTTCCTATCGAAGTTCAGCGTCCTACCATCGCACCAATAGTCGCGATTTCCGGCAACCGCTCGCCGTCGCTCGGCCAGATTTGACAGTAGTTTTCAAAAGTCAAGGATACTAAGATTCTATAAAAAGTTAAATATTTTTGCGGTATTCTGTGGATCATATAAATAAAGTGTTTCAAAAGCTGACTCGTCAGAGAGCATAAAATATTGTCAATATTCAACTACAAACGGGATTAAATGTCCAAGTGTCCAGTTTCCGCTGTGTAGTGTGAATGGTGACCTCTTGTTTTCAACAAAGGTCACTGCGCATGAGTAACGACCTCATTTATGGTCTGCGCAACTGATTTAATATTTCATCGGGAAATTGTTTTCTGTGTAATCTGAATATTACGGTCAGTACACTAGTTTAAACAAACGGCAACTATCATCGAGTTCAATCACCAGAAGCACAAAGGGATTAGAAGCTTAACTTAGAAATAAACAATTGAATTTAATAGGCTTATTTTCCGTCAGTGCTCCTTCTTTTTTACCTCCATGGTTTAATCCACCAAATCAGCACAGACAGTAGGGCCATTGTCACATTTAGTGCTCCAAGAAAATATTCTCTGTTCATGTGTATTTATATAAATAGATGCAGTTTCTTTGGCTTGAATCAAATTCACTGGCTTTGTACATACAAGTATACAAGTTTACCTGTTTCTAGTTTCTTATTACCCAAGACAGTTGATCATTTGCCACATGTCACAACACTCTTTTCAAAGTGCCACACCTTAGAATAAGTAGTCAAATCTGATATTGACTGGAGCTTTTGTTTATATGGAAATGATCATGGTGAATGGCAAACTCAATGGTCAGAAACTAATAAAAATACGCACAGGCTTACTCTGTCAACCCCACTATGAATTAAAAGGCTGTTTATAAGGGCTTTTATGATGGTGTCATGTTTCTTATGAAAAACAATTTTAATTATAAACTTCTATGCCTTTGTATCCAACCTTGGTGATCAATCATACTAAACAATAGGTGTCAATATTACTAGTAATAATGTACTTCTTTTTCAGTACAATTACTGAATGCTTATGTATATGTTCTAAGAAGTTAGTTACTGAACTTAATTTAATTTCATTACATTGACTATATGTTAAAATTGGTCTGAATTCAATATGCCTCATTATGTGACTGAATGTCCAATCATGGACTTTAATTGTTCATGTAGCTAAGGGTTTTGGCTCTGTGTATTTTTGGGGTGGGTGCCATTCAATTATATATATTCACCAGTACGTATGATATTATTTTATGAATGCCAAATGAAGTACACATGAAAAATTGCAACGTATTATAATTTGATTTTTTGCTTAAAAACGTTTAACGTCCTATACACTATTGCAACTCGAAGGCGTGATTAACGGCACATTTTAGAAACTCAAGGTGGAAGCTCATGGCTTACGGAATTCAGTTCCAATTCTTGTCTAGTGTGTATGCGATTGTAATTCATCGCTTGGCTGCTGTACCATGGTCGCTCTGCACTTATTTGTTCTCTTTGATCCTGATCCTTGCACTAAATTGCATTTGCAAGTACTTAGTCTCATTTGTTGACATGTTATTTATAAAGATATGTCATGAATATATTACAAAGAACAACACTTTTGATAAACATTTCTGATACAAATGCGAGTGGAAAAATCTAACTTTTTGTTTTACAGCTTTCAAAAACAGTTATGAACGCCAAAGAAGCCACATCATTCTCTGCGTATAGAAAGCGATTTGTCAGCATCTCAGCAGGCCACATAATAGAGAGGCTGAATTTTAAAGAGTCGGATTCATTACTCGACGTGTGCTGTGGATCAGGGGAGTTAACAAAACTGGTGACAGAAAATGCCGGGATAAAATCGACTACGGGTAAGATTTGTTTTAGCTCCGCTCTCAAACTCATTAACTATTATTTGCAGTCTAAATACTCATACAGGCAACTAGTTCGTGATAAGAAAACTAATTATCAAAGAAAGAAACGTGATGAATTTTTAAAAATGGCGATACAACCTAATTCAAAACAATTTTGGAAGAGTTTGAAATCTAATAGGCCCAATGTGCCAGACAGTATATCAGAGGTTGAATGGTTTAACTATTTTAATGATTTATTTAACCCTCTAACCTTGATGGAGGACGAAAATCAAAAAGAGTTTTTCGCATCAATCAAAAACTACATTGATGATTTAGAAGATAATGCGGTGTTAAATAACGAATTTAATGTTTCTGAATTTGATAGGCCTATTTCTTTGGATGAAATTAGGGAAAATTTAAGTAAATTAAAGACAAATAAAGCCCCAGGACCAGATGGAATACCCACAGAATTTTGGAAAAATGATCCCATAGAAATCCATGAAATGTTATTTGTTTTATACAACAAGGTATTTGACCAGGGAATCTTTCCTGATGAATGGGGTAGGGGATTAATATCGCCTGTATACAAGAAGGGAAACAAGGATGACCCTGGTAATTATAGAAGTATTATGTTATTAAACGTCATAAGTAAAATTTATACAAGTATATTAAGTAATAGGTTAAATACCTGGTTAAAACATTATAATGAAATTGTAGAAGAACAAAGTGGTTTCCAGAAACATAGAAGCACATTAGATAATGTTTTCATTTTACGTACTCTTGTGGAAAAATATGTCTTTCAGTTAAAAGGTCGTTTCTATTGTGCATTTGTAGACTATGAGAAGGCCTTCGATAGGGTACATCATTGCTCATTGTTTTACAAATTATCGAAGACCGGTCTCAAAGGCAAATTATTTAATTCCTTATATTCAATGTACCAGCATGTAAAGGCAGCAGTGAAAACTCCCTGGGGGGGTAACTAACTACTTTAATATTAGTATGGGTTTGCAACAGGGCTCTGTGATTTCACCTCTTTTATTTTGTTTCTACATTAATGATCTTCATAAAACTTTTTAACAAGGTCATGAAACTGTAGTTTACCTGTGTGCTTTGAAATTGTGTTACCTATTGTATGCAGATGACCTGGCTCTGTTTAGTAGTACACCTATTCGTTTACAACGATTATTGAATAATTTGGCAGACTATTGTTCAAAGTGGAGACTTACAGTGACCTTAAGAAAACTAAAATTATTGTTTTTCGGAAAGGGGGTCGTTTAAAAAACAGTGAAAAATGATTTTGGAAGGGTAAAAGCATTGAAACTGTTTCAAAATATAATTATTTGGGGGTTATACTTTCCAGTTCTGGAAAGTGGTACCAGGCACAAAAATATGTTTCTCAACAGGCTAGTAAAGCACTTTTTTGTTTGGAAAAAAAGTTACAGAATCTGGGTGGTGTGCCGCCTGATGTTGCTTTTCGTATATTTGATTGTAAAATCCTCTCAATTCTCCTCTACGGTAGTGCTATTTGGGGCACACATTCTGATATTAATGATGTGGAGAGAGGACACAATAAATTTTGCAAATTTTTACTAAGTGTTAGTTTTGTTGTCACTAATTACGCTGTTAAGGGAGAATTGGGTCGGCATTATCTTAGAGTGTATGTAAATGTTGAAATTATTCGTTTTTGGTTAAAACTAATAAGTGATGTTACTCCACATATTTTAAAAGAATCGTATAAATTTCAACTTAATATGGCAGGAGCAGGTACTATCTGCTGGGCTTTGACAGTTAAAAATCTTCTCTATATATATGGATTTGGACATATTTGGTTTGACCAATATGTAAGTAATTCTATTGCATTCCTGGAACTATTTAGACAGAGGTGCTTTGATATTTCCAGACAAGATTGGAGCTCTGAAAGTCTCAAACTAGTAACTTATTGTAAGGTGAAACATGAATTAACATTATGAATAAACATGAATTATGCAATATACAGAAATGCTTTATGTAGATTAAGGATCTCGTCTCATGTACTACAAATTGAAAAGGGTAGGGCCAGTGGTACTCCACGTAACCAGAGGTTGTGTCCTTTTGGCTGTAGTGTAATTGAGGACGAATACCACTTTACATTAGTTTGTCCCAAATATAACTCCCTAAGGTTGAAGTTTATTGCACAGTATTACTACTCTCCACCTACAGAGATAAAGTTTATTTCATTATTTCAAACCCCATATATACAATTAAACCTTGGTAAATTTATATTTTATAGTTTTCAAGTACGGCAACTTATGCTTGGAGAAAACACTTAATGGCCACAGTACGAAATAAAGATATATAAGTCCCATTATACATAGATACTCATATTTTATATTACTTTTAATTAAAAGTGTTGAACCCTTTTTTGTAATTTTTAGTTGACACATATCTAGCTTTTGGATGCGAGTGAACAAACTAGCTCTTACCACTTTCTCACTATGCTTTTATGATAATTAGTATTCACATTAACCATATAGTGGTGGAATACTCTGTCAGATCACCCATCTCTAAGGTGTGCCTTTCCCTGAGGATATTAACATAGCGACGTAATACCCACTGTACACCTACCCGTCTCTAGTTGCTAAAATGTTTCGCATATTTTATGGTGACAAATTTAAAACTGATCACTTGGGGGTGCTTGGTTTCCAAAGCTGCCGCGTTTTTTCACAAACCTAGTTGATTAATTGTTGAATGGCATAGCCTAGTGAGTTTCAATTGATACTCTAAATAATGAATGGTGATGTTCTCAAATTCAGTAAATGCTGATTGTATGGATTCATTCTGTTTGTTAGTGGTATTATACTTTTCTTGTACACTTTTTAGCAATGGATATCAACCCGAATATGATAAATGTAGCGATGTCTACAAATAATGCTGACAATATCACGTATATTGTGGGTGATGCCGAAACAGCTGCGTCATTCAAGGCGGAATGGAAAAACTCGTTCGACAAGGTGTTGGCTTATTATGCTTTGAATTGGGTTTCAAAATGGCCTGATACCGCAAGACATCTATACGAGTGCCTAAAGCCCGGTGGGGAGGGCTATTTAAACATTGTAGTCGATCGAAAGCCACACTTTTTCAGTGTGATACACGATGCTATCAATGAGCTGCCGAAATGGCAAACATTTGTGCAGGTTAGTACATTTATTGGGAGATTGTGACGGGCTAAGTCTTCCCTCTAGTAATGTTGTTCAGACAGCATAGAACTAAAACTTTTTTTGTTATATGAGCAAGTGTTATATTAACAGTTTCATATTGTTTGAACTGAGAACATATTTATGCAGTATTTGTTCCTCGTGTTATATTCTTTGACTGTGTTGTTATTCAAGAAGTCGAAAATGATATGATACCAACCACACACACAGTGTAATCTTGGATTCCCGTCAAAAATGGCCAACCATTTGAGTATTTGTATCTCATGAGTGTTTTAACCGATCAACTTGAAATTGTTCATGCGGCAGGTATGGTCAATGCTTCCAAAAAAATATAATTTCATCATTCACATGCTTTTGCCACCATATTTTAATATTGTAAATTGGACATATCAAAAATTGGACAAGGAGTACATGGTTTTTGTTGCCATCTTGAATTTCTCACATAATGGGGCCCTAAATTCAAACATTTGTTACAGTTGTAACCAATCGATCTGAAATGTAAGCGTTATCTATGGGTTCTTTATGTGAAAAATAAAATATTAAAACACTAACAAGATGTGACCGCCTGTGTGATTTTACCAAAACCAGGTTTACATAAAACTAAGCGTTTAATTGTTTTTAAAATTCTTCTCATAAAGTTTCTGGCCGTTTGGTACAAGTTTTGTATGAAACAATCACATCAGAACATATTCAAAGATTGACTCTAAACTTTTTTTATAAGTGATTTGACTTTTGTAACCAAACACCAACAAACTGTTCAACTAATTAAGTTTGTGATATATCTACAAAGCACAGCAATGTGATCATGTGCTGTAGTTTGTACACATTGGATTGAATGCATATAAAAACTACTTAAACATGCTCTAACTTCTAAATTTTCAGTTTTTACTCAAAACCGTTGGCTATATTTGTCCCAATCTTCTGAAGGAAATTTATTAACGAAACTATTTAGTGAATTTTTAAGTTAAGTTAATTCTGTGATTAGTATTATTCTTACCTAACACATACAACATATGAATTGAATATAGGACATCATTGAGAATAGAAGACATTGTTTATTACAACAATGATGACTACACCATAGCAGCCAGTTTGACACTGTACAAGTGCTTTCCGATACTATTCAATAAAGCTTAAATTCGTCACTGAATCATGTATTAATACCAATTACGTTTCCATGATAGGGATTCCAGTATAAACACTATCCACTACAAGGCAATGAAGAAGATTTTGCTACAATTCTCAGGAAAGCTGGATTTGTGGATGTCAAAGTAGAAGTTGATAATGCGTTACCATACTTCGTATTTGAAAATGATTTGCAGACGAAAGGTATGTAGAAAGAGAATTGATGTGACGAAGACAAGTGTGCATTAATTATGGTAATCAATCTTATATACATATTAACATGTTATGAGTTGGTGAAACACAGACCGTAATAAAGGTCTCAAGGTCTGAAAATCGTTCTAGTTTACTTCATCATGTGGGGAACGTTTAGGTAGTTACCCAACTCATTGACTGTTTGTAGTTGAATTGATATGGTAGCCAGTACTGGTTTCTCTGGTTTCCGGCGTTCCGATGAGCTACCAAATGTTTACCCCCCCCCCTCCGTTTTTACACCAGAATTCGCAATATTCTATGGTAACGTCAAATATTCATATTTTCCTCATATTTTCCTCATATATTAGACACAACAACGTAAAATGAAGTAAAAAAACTGAGCGGCGTGTAATCGTTATAGATACATAATGTGACATGTATTCGACTCTGGCCAAAACTGTGGGCCACATCCAAATCAGTAAACCCACACTATCTCGTGTGATACATATTGAATTGAATAGAAAACGTACTATTTGTAAAATTATAGTTTAGTTTTACGATACTTAAATATAACAAATGATTTTAAATCAATGCAAACAATCAGCTTACAACCCGTTTTTTAATGAAACGTTCTATGCACGTTTTAAACGTTTGTTATTTAGCTCGAGATAGCTCGAGAGCTAAATCAATAGAATAAACAGCCATTGTAGATGGAGTAGCCAAGGTATTAAAATGGATTAAGTACTGGCAAATTAAATTCTGCAAAGGTTTGTCTCTAACGAATTATTTTTGCTTCATTTACTTTTTTGTATTTTGTTTGGACTCTGCAACCCTCAGCACCAAAATAACATATAATAATGTAAATCATCCATCGACTTGTCACGTTTCCCCTCGTAAAGGCGTTTTAGTTGGTTCCTCTCTAGACACCAACATAATATTTGTTGTATTTAACAAATGCGCTCAATACTAAACACAAAGGGAAGTGTATTGGCTTAAATTAGGATTTAGATTTGTTATAATCAAAATCCCGCTTGGAAGTGTTGTGAGCAGAAATTTTCATATTATTTCTATGGTGTTAGTGTTTGAAGTTTGTGACTCGTGCACATTAAATTGAGTTTCCTGTTCTATCAATTTGTATCTTTATTTTCGCAATTTGTGTGTTTCCACTTCCTACTTCAAATTATACAGTGAAACAGATGTGTAACCATTATTTCACCGGTATTTTTTCAGCTTTTATCAAAAGCTTTCTGACTCAACTTGAGTGTATACCTGACAAACTCAAAGAGGAATTTTTAGAAGATGTTTTTCGCCAGGCCGAACCAAAATGTGAGAAGACTGAAGATGGGCGAGCCATGTGGAAAGATCCAGTTTTCTTTGCAACCGTCAGAAAGGAATGAACTCGTAAACTCCTGCTTGGAAATGGTTTTATTGTAGAATTTTCCTCCTGTTATTACATATAATAAAAATAATTTTATTTTGTGATTACTAACTTACTGAAAAAGAAATATGTGCTCATGCATTTTAATTCTGCGTTGTTTGTTTCCTTATTTTCTAAATATGTTGAACACGTGGTTCATACTTATTTTTACTTGTTTATTATGTTAATTTCGTGTAGATTTCACACTGGAGTGACATTTCCCACAAAAAGAAATGTGATACTTATGTTTGCAGAATCAAGCAAAATCGTTCAACAGAATGTCCATATCACAGATCAATGAACAAACAAATAGTGGAAATTACAAGTCTAAGTATACAAAACTGACAATACACAGGCGAACCAAAACTAGTCGATGGGTAAGGGATCATTGCGTACACAGTAATCAATAGTTTGTATTTGCGTATTATTTTGTTTGTGTGCAAATACTTTTAACCTTCATAATTACGGACGGATGCAATCTTTGCACCATTTCTAATTGACTTCGTCCGCTAACTTCGAACTCTGAAGACACGACAGATGGTAAATGTGCTCCCTGATTGTATTCACACTGTGATATATATAGCCTATGGACAATTAATTTACACATTAAGGCTTTGCTATTTTCCAGGTACATTCGTGACAGTAAAGGTTACACAAGCAGAGCATTCTACAAACTGGCTATATAAAACATGATTATGCATTTCATCCTTTCTGTTTGATAACTGCAGTTCTTCTAAAATTGTGTACACTTACACCAGGAGTTATTGTCTTGCCTAATGGTGATGATTAATCTGGATGGACATTCGCAAGTTTACCTACTGCAAGTGCGAGAGGGCGTTGTGCACTTGTGACACTTTCTGGTAATGGTCACTGAATGTGCAGCAGATAATCTCGAGATTCGATCAAATTACAAGTTTAAAATCCCCAAATTAATGGCTAAAAGGGGGTTTTAATTTGCTAGTCGAAAGTGGTAGAATATCTATATTAGGACCTATAATTTATAAATCCACTCCTTCAGTTTTGTAAGAGAACGTATATAGCACAAAACCAGACTCTCTACGCGTTGTTAACATTTTCAAGAAACAAGCTGCCCATGAGTTGACAACAAGCTACAACTTGTCCTTAACCCTAAACTCTATCAAACATCTCTCATCTGCATGCCACGTTTCGCTTCTCCATGTGATTCCATATGACAATATGTTAAGCCTCAGTGACATTGCTGCAGTGGGGCTCAGGCACATTGTATTAGCCACAGATCTATTTGGAGAAATTCAAACGTCACGTTGTCCTAATAACAAAAGTATTGTGAAAAGCATGCGACTAGTGTTGTAATGTTGGAAATGTGCTTTGCACAGCAAATTAACAACATCAAGAAGGATTGAAAATAATATTAGCTCCATGTCTCTGTGCTTCAGAGAAACATATTAAAACCACTAGTTCCCCGAATTTGAAAACCAAGCTCAAGTTTATTCTGTGTACATACAAATAAAATTCATGACCAAACTATTACGTTTTTTCTGGGATGGAGCCTCACTAAGTTTTTTGGAGAGCAATTAATTACTTCAAGTGGGCCTTTGCATCCAGGATAGATCATGTAATATGGAATATATATGTCTGTTTATGGGGTAAATTGCTTCAAGTAGTTGGACTAAAGGCAGTTTCGTCGTCCTATGCCAACACAGCTTTGTAAATATAGGGCAAAGATCAACTTGGTCAAACACAGATTCTTGACCTGGTTTCTAAACAAGTTTAATTTGTGCCTGCATTGGTGATTGTATACGACCTATAGACTACTGAAAGCCACTTTCTATATGTCCTTGAATCCAGTATTAGGTCACGTTGTGATGTCATTCGTTTTGCGTACATGCGCACATGCGCACATTTTTACTGTACATAACTGCGTCACCAAAGGGAGCAAAGTCACTTATCGGAGCTTTGACAAAAACAGAAGCCTGAGCGAAGCTGAACGAGTCTGTCGATCAAGGTAAGCAGTGATCATGAACACCGTATTGTGGTACTGTGTTTTGAATACGTTCATGTTTTGTTCTTGCGAGAAATGTCGGATCTAGGTCAATAGAACATTCGTACAATACCCCAGTAATGGAACTGACCTGTAATTTCTGTGTAGACCGAAATGTTTTCAAAGCATAAGTGTGGCGACAACATAATCATTTATTATAGTATCACTGTGTTAGTTCATCAATACCAATTCATCATGATATTGGAATTATTAAATGAGTGTAGACATGTTTACTTCATTACCGAGAGAGCAACCGACTAAACATGAGATCACGGGTAGCGACTAATGGGATTCTGTTAACTGTGTGTTTGTATATTTATTGGTAGTATACATAAACACGTTGGCAATATTTGGATATCTCAAGAGTAATCGGTGTGTGGCTGATTGTGTTCTGTCAAAATACAGTTGGTAGAATTAATAGAAGCGATGTTCACACATGACACTTGTCTATGATGAATGTATGCGACCTTGCATACATGTAGCGAAAAAAGATTTGTTTTCAAACGGTTTCAAAATGAATGTTAATTTTACACTGTAAATGTTTTGACTGAACATGAAATCCCAGTTAAATACACACAGATCTTATATGCTCAATTTATTATGTGTTTATGCCTGCAACTTCAACTTCACATCCACATTGTATTAGATATGGTTCGGCATCTGTAGACTCACAAATATGTAAGCAGATAAATCCTTTAGGTTAATGACGTGTTTAACTTCCATGGTCGGCTGCACAGAGAGCCTTTACAACATTTTGCCAACTTACCTGGTTCGATGCATTGGTACAATAGCGGACTGTCAGATGGAACCTTCAGTTCCGTTCTTAGGGCACCAGCCAAGACTGAACACACTAAATCTTGTATGCGGAAAGTAGTAGTTTGTCATAATAGACATGCGCTGCAGGCAGTTATCAAACCAAGTCGTGTGAAACCCATTGTATTGTAACTGACAAATAGCCTTGTTGAGTTGTGGTGATCGGCACACTGAGTGGTCGAAACATCGTAGTGTCAAATCTCTACAAAATTTGCTGCGGCACGCTGTAGACGGGTCTACGTTTTTGTTTTCTAGTTCAACTAATGTACGGCGAATGTACGCACGTCACAAGCGGATATCTAGATTCGATATTAGCAAGGTCAATACAGGAAACGTTGGAGAAAGACAATTGTTTAGTCGTCGCTAACTGTGTGGGACCAGTGTAGTGTTGAGTCCTGCATGATCAGTTGTTTAGGCGTGGCCGGCCGAGCAATTGTTAAATTGTATTAATTAATTTCAAGTATTCATGTAATTAGGTTATTAAGTGTTCGCATGCAATGACTTTTTAACATAAAACGACGAACTTTGTTAGCATCACTCGTGAAAATAATTTTCATACCCAACGGAAGCCACGAGGAGGTCATGGGGTTCTGTCATAGTATCCAACTGATCCAACTCTACATCATCTAGTCAATCAATAAATAAAACTGGGAAAAGAACCAACATGACATATAACATTGGTGGAGTAGAATGTTTCATGGCATCACTAAAAAAAGCATTAGAGCTGCATCAATATATATAAGTTTAAACATGAATGCAAGAACTTTTCAACTACCGTGCAACTCCCCATATCACTACTGGGGTTCCAAGTTTTTTTTCAACTACCGTGAAACTCCTCATGGTACTACTGGGGTTCCAAGTTTCTTTTCAACTACCGTGCAACTCCTCATGGCACTGCTCGGGTACCAAGTTTCTTTTCAACTACTGTGCGACTCCCCATATCACTACTGGGGTTCCAAGTTTCTGTTCAACTACCATGCGACTCCTCATAGCACTACTGGGGTTCTAAGTTTCTTTTCAACTACCGTGCGACTCCTCATGGCACTACTGGGGTTCCAAGTTTCTTTTCAACTACCGTGCAACTCCTCATGGCACTACTGTGGTTCCAAGTTCCTTTTCAACTACCGTGCGACTCCTCATAGCACTACTGGGGTACCAAGTTTCTTTTTAACTACCATGCGACTTTTCATAGCACTACTGGGGTTCCAAGTTACTTTAGAACTACAGTGCGACTCATCATAGCACTACTGGGGTACCAAGTTTCTTTTCAACTACCGTGCGACTTCTCATAGCACTACTGGGGTTCCAAGTTTCTTTTCAACTACCGTGCGACTTTTCATAGCACTACTGGGGTTTCACCAACATCAATATATCGTCAATTGCTTCGAATCAAGTATATCTGAACCAGCTCAAAATTCGCATATTTGACAAGAGAGGAACACTGTACAACAACAGAAGACAGGAAAGCTAGCACCACCATTCAATACTACACCTACACGGAAGTAGGCAAAAAGGGCTCCATTGTCACAGCCCAACATGACTCACATAAAATATAACGAAAGCAACCACTAGCTGTGGGTCCAGTTGGCATCGAACATTTGTGTTACGCAAGTCTATGGAAGGAACCATAGCCTTTCAGTATGGATAACAACCCTACTGCCTTAGCACATAATTACATATATGCAATATAGTTATGCCATTACACTTCTGTTATATCAAGGAACATGTATATTTTTGTGTGGACCTGATAAGGTAAATTTCATAAATATGTCGGTGTATGATTTGGGCAATTCCATAATTTGTAAATTATTTCACAATGAATTTTGTTTCTGCAAAATAAATCTTTAGTAATACGTCCTAGTGTTAGACTGGTTCCACATGACTTCATGAGGTGAGCAAAAAAGCCAAAAACGGATCGAACTGCATATTTCAAAACGCGTTGTAAGAATAATATTCGAGAAGAAGTGTTTTGAAAAACGCAGAATAAGAATAGAGGGTGCCAAGCAAACATTTTTGTATTTATTATCAAGAAATCATATAAAATTAATTTCGGCTGAATGCCACGTTCAATTGCCATGTAATTTGACATGCAGATGTCTTATATAGAGCTCATTAAGATTCCGGAATAAGAATTCCAATATCTTCAAAATTTTGCAAATTATAAGCAAACAAATGTTTTGTTCCCAAATTTAAGATGGCTGCCAAACTCCTCGACCAATCAGAACAATTTTTGTAGGCAGCCATGACACTGTTACTCCTTACATGTACCCTAATTGTCATGTAATTCGGACAGTAATGTTATGACTTATATGTATTTTAGTGATTTGTTGACCATATAAGTAAAAAAATATGGCGCAGAGGTCACATGTTCGCTCAAGATTTTTTTTTCATTAATATTGGTAAGCACATACCACATACATAACATATGGAGATCTAGACCCTCAGAAAGCGGTGCAATCGAGCACTTCCGGGTTTTACTAAATCCAAGATGGCGGCTGAATGACGTCACATATCGAAAATCGGAAACGTTTTAGAGAATTGCATATAGATTGTGTCTATAAAGTTTCAGGTCAAGTCTGCGCTCAAAAAACGGCAGAATAATAATAATAATAATACAATAACATTACAATAACAAAAGACTCTCGATGCTGACAAGCAACAGAAGCCTAATGACACAAAATTGTTCAGAAATGACTAAAATATTATAACAAAGACTAAATGGACCCACAGCTAGACAACCAAATGAAAGTGGCCACTCGAATCATTCAAGAAGACGTTCATGATGATCAAGAACAAGAAATGGGATAACACTTTACTTTATGAAAGAACCAAAAAGCACCCTGGTACTTGCTAGATTAAAAGTTAAACTAAAATAACATAAGAAAGAGCCGAATAATCCTTTACACTTATTGTAGGGCAAGATAGTAATATTAGTAGTAGCTTTATAGCAGTTTCAACAATTCAAAAGTTTAGTTAGTCATTTCAAATTTGTTAACAGTTCTAGAAAACTGAAATATAAATCAATACAAGACATTCAATTGTGTAATAGTTGTAAACACAAACAAATTCTAGAAATGAACTGCTGCAAATTACTGGTGTATGAACTCTTGAGGTTACTATGAGAATTTTTATTGAGTTGTGAATCAAGGAGGGATGTAATGTCTTGCAATGAGTAACCTACAGCATTTCCAAGAGAAAAATGTGTACTGAAAGCGAGGCAAAACAATGTATATACGGATCGAGTCAATAAAGGTGGGGTGGTACCCACTAAAGTGCAAACCGGTGTCAACGGCCTGTCTACTGGGTTCCAATGTACTTCTGTACTGCAGGGTGACCGACTTTTATTTTATTTTATCCTTGTGCTAAAAAGCACAGAACGATACAATATGATACAATACAATAAAATACTGGTCGGGTGAACACGTCGTTCTCAACGCTCCGTGTGTTTTCATCTGGTTTTGATGGGTTGCTTCTGTCCGAACTTTAATTTTCAAATAGTTTCCCAGCTGAGTTTTTCTGGTTAGTGTTATTTTGTCATTCTAGGTATTTTTCAAGCTTTCATGCATCAGTGGTCGGCAACCAATGAAGACGGCTGCCGCTCACAAAAGCGGTTAATGGTTTGTGTTATAACGACTTGTATGGGAACCATTGAATCACATGTATCTAATGGAACAATGGGATATAATAAAAATGACTCGAGGGTTCATTGTATGTGTTCTAAATTTCTGCTGCATTCATGATGAGAACTAAAAGAGTGTTTGTTGTATATTTCTATTGTTTATAACCTGTTTTTTTTCCAAATCATCCACTTCATTTTGTGAAATATCAATCTATCAGATATTACTGAAATACAATGTATAGTTAAGTAATAACCATTTCTGGATTCACTCTTTAGAACAATTAACGGTGATGAATATTGAAGAAGCATCATCTTTTTCCAGAATTCGTAAACGGGATATTTGTATATCTTCAGATGACGTCATGCAACGGATTTGTTTTCAAAAGTCAGATTCGTTACTCGACATATGCTGTGGGTCGGGAGAGCTAACGAAACAGATAACTGCAAATGCCAAGATAAAATCAGCTACAGGTAAGAGGGGGAGACTAGCAGGGTAATTGTGTAATTAATAAATATTTTTTTAAAAAAAACGGTTACTGGTAGTACATTAACTAACAGATTTTTCACTAATTCCAGCATTTGACATAAACCCCAAAATGGTCGACATCGCTAAGTCAATAAATAGCGCAGATAATATCACATACTTTGTGGCTGATGCTGGAAATGCTGAGACATACAAACCCGAGTGGATTGACTCGTTCGACAAAGCATTGGCGTTTTATGCTCTACATTGGATTCCTAACTGGTCTGATACTATGAGATACATGTATAAATGTTTGAAACCAGGAGGGGAGTGTTATATTAATATCGAAGTGGATCACAAACCGCACTATATCAGTATAATAAACGACGCAGTTGATGAACTGTCAAAGTATCACCGTTACTTTAAGGTTAGTACAAGTAACGTGGTCTCAGTGATTCTGTTAGATTAGGTTTTATCAGCAAAACAAGAATGGAGAAACCTGTGAGGCAAATCGATGGTATCATATAAGGTTATTGCGAGGATACGTCAAAGTGTGCACGAAGACAGTACAGCGGAGGTCGATGCGACGGTGTACTGTCTGAGTGCATACTTTGAGGTATCCTCGTAATAGCCTTGTTATTATACATCTTTTCCTACAAGAATACATCACGGGAATGCCGAAATCCCAAAAAGTTTAGAACAGAATCAGCGAACTTCTTTGTGCGGCGGCCGGTCGAACCCTGGTGGCAGCCTTGTTTGTTTTTATTATTAGAGGACACTTACGCCGTAATCATTCCATATCTGGAATTCACATTTCCTAATATAGTAGCATGAATATATCCCGTAAAATACCGACAAATTACGACACGCTGTAACTTATGGCGTTACGGTGACAGATGTATAATAATATGCTCTACGTTTGATTCATAGCTGGCATAATACCCTACAGTACATATATGAATATGTGTAATCAGAAGTGGAGTGTTAGTTAGATAAACCCAACAATTACGTCCTACTGCATGGCGTTGGCGTATCATTTCTATGCTAGCAAGCATCATAACTATGTGTGTGCTAATTATCATAGGAAATGCGCATATAATTCTATTCAATTCGAGTCAGTTTTAAAAAAAAAACAGGCAGAGACTAAGATCACTGACTAATCCATGCGTTGTATACATACATTTCTAATAAGAAATGAATATTGTCAATGAAGAAACAACCAATAAGAAAAGATATCCTTTGCTACTAAGTAAAAACATAACGTAATATAAAAACTGAGAAATAGCGGTATATATTATGCAACGATCGGTATGATTTTGTTACTATTTACTGTATGTGATTTTGTTACTGTTTAATTTAAGGTCTATTCACATAACCACTACCCATTTCAAGGAAATGAGAAAGATTTTGTTGATGCTATTAGGAAGGCTGGTTTTGTTGATGTCCACGTTGACGTAGATCGAAGTTTTCCGTATTACGCGTCTGACAATGATATAGAGAATAAGAGTAAGTGTCCAAGGTGTCCACGCGTAATATAGAATATTTAAGACAGTACAGCGCGCATGTCTCTTTGTGATTATGCTAATTGTAAACCGGCCACGTTTGTATTCATATGCAGAGTGTAATTTCTATAGTTGCATTCATATGCTAAGTGGAATTGTTACAGTTAACAGCGACATATTAGGCAAACCGCTATCTAAAACCAGACCTTGCACTTGGATACTCGATGGAGGTATCTGAAAACATGAGTAATATGTTGAATAAATGAAAACAAGCTCGCACCCAATCAAAACTCTTAAAATGCTGGTATTATATACCTGAGCATATACAATTTTGGTTTTGTTCGTGTGAATCAAAAGATTTCATCAAATTTATCAGCTAATATTGAAATTGTCTTTACATTGTTGTGAGTGATTTTTCTTTTTTTTAAGCATTCCTTTTAGGGTTTTTACCTCAAATGCAGTATATACCCTACAACCTGAAGGACGAATTCTTGGAAGATGTTTACCAGAAAATCAAGACGAAACGTGACAAAACTGAAGACGGAAATCCAATGTGGAAACAAACGGTGTATGTTGGAACCGCACGAAAGGCCTACATCGATTAGTTCATTCAATATTTATTCAGACCCAATTGCAAAAGAATTTTGTTTAGACGGGGCAGATAAACAACTCCCATCCAATCGCCATTACAACAGTAATACACTTGTTTCTTGTACCTCGTGACCACCAGCAATCAATTTGGTTTTAAAAAGAATCATTCTACGGACTTCTGTGTGTGTTCGTTTTAAAAGAGATTATTCGTCATTATAACTCTCTTGGTAGTAATGTTTTTGTTTGTTTTCTTGATGCGTCAAAGGCTTTTGACAGAGTCAACCACTGGACACTGTTTAGCAAACTAGTAGACCGTGAGATTCCATCATACATCATTCGATTTCTTATGAACTTTTATTCGTCGTAATACTACTCTATTAGATGTGGAAATTCTGTCGCGCGACTATTTCAGGACGTCTTAAACTTAACACATTATCATCAATTACTATATATGGTCATGACATTAATTTGTTTAGAACGTTATTTGCCTCGGTCACATATTGACTACGGATTTAAATGACAATATGGATATTGACAGTCAGAGACGGTCGTTCTGCATAAGAGCTAATAGTCTGTTACGTAGATTCGCCAAATGCAGTTATCGTGTGAAATGTATTTTATTCGTTCAGTTCCAATTTTTATTGCTGCCAATTGTGGTGCACTTACCGTAAATCGAACATGAACGCTCTTAAATTATGTTATAATAATGCATTCCGCAGACTGTTCAGTTATCCAAGTGACTGTAGCGCTAGTGATATGTTCGTTACAAACCGCATTAATTTATTTTCGTGTATTTATCGTAATTTCATTTTTTTAAATTCAATGAACGTGGGCAGAGTTCGTCAAACCGTCCGCTTTTTAGTCTGATAATATACGGTGGAAGTCAGCACTTTTTCAACACTGGAAAAATCAGCTGTACTAGCTTTCACATTAATTTTTAGCAGGGGGTCTCTTCTGCTATGGATTTGAATTAAAGCAATAATAATAAACATCATTTGGGTAAATTATTCAACAAGCCTGAGATGTAGAAATTGGTGATCAACTTACTGGAAAATGCCAAAAGACCTTCAAGTTGGCAATTTCACATGTTGCTGCTTATTTTTGAAATGTATGCAAATATGCAGATGATGAACCACACACAAAACGCACTAGTGCACGATTATGCTTCGAATTTTGGTGCCATACCAGACCTGTCTGAATTGAAATTACAATCTTTGATCATGTGACACATTAGTATGGTATTTCTTTAGACAATGACTTTATATGCGAAAGGTTATAAGAGCACGTTTAGTTAGATTCAGATAAGTTTCTAAATAAAGTAATCGCTTAATCATAATAAAAGTTCCAAATCTTTTGTTGGTACCGATCTCTATGTGCCAATTTTGCAACCTAAGATCTTCAAATTGCTGTTTACATTCAGATGAGAATCTACTCCCTTATTGTAAAACTATAAGCACCGAGATGCAATGCTATTCGAATATTTTACCCAGCATTTCATTGTTAGGCATAATACATTGACCTTACATGGATATAATTTATGAATTTTTAACCGATATTTGATTAATCATGGCACGATAATTGTACGTAAACTAAACCAACCGAGTCGGCCCCGGTGACTACGCAAGTCACACACAGTGCTGTCTTAGCAAATACTGTAAAACATGTATGTTTCGCGAGCATGTCTTTTTCGCGAATTTAGCGAGAGAACTGGTTCGCTAATTCAAGATGTCGCTAATGACTTGATTATAAATTCAAAATGGCCGCCAAACAAAGAAATCAACAATGACAAAAGAGTTTCGCTAAATCAAAATTTCGCTATTACGTCATTTTACCACAATACGCTAAAAGTGCATGCCGCTTTTTCAACATGTTTTACAGTAGGGCGCTGATACATATAGCCTCGGGTTTCACTGACAAGATTGAAAGTATTCAGAACCCCGTTCTGCTAAGCCAATCACCACATTCTTTCAAATAAATATTAACCGATGAGAGCTTGGCATTAGACAACTACAGAAAATAATACCATAATACCAAAAAGCCACTGTCGAAAATTGTCGAGGATTATGTTGTGGGTTGGAACACTCCTCGGTCAACTGTTTTCAATAATTGAAGCAACTCCAAACGTTGCACCTTGATTAGGATGATGAGAAGACTAATATGGTAGATGAAATGAAGAAAATTCTACAAAATAAAACTTAACGTATCTTGAACCGAGGAGTAGCAAAATAAATGACTTGACAGACACTTATTTAAAATATTCAATTGTTTACTTTTCGGAAGAATTTGTTGAAAGGTATACAAAATAATACTTGTGCGAAAAGAAAAATCATAACGCCGCACATTTTTTTTCGTTATTTCTAGAGTACAAATCTACTTTGGCATTCGTATCCACCTTAAGAAATGGAATATACCAAGATCCACCCGACAACATCCCTCCCACACACAAAACCCATAACCCAACCAGTACATGTACCCTAATTGTAAAACACAAGGAGTCCCTATCAACATTCAATTGATTAATACAAATATTAAATATGGCATTGGAAATAAACTGCCTGTTAATGCCAAGCAACCTCCCAATTATAAAAGCACATATTCGAAATTGCACTTGTTAAATATTTGGTGAATTACCAAGTATTTGGGCAGATGTTATTTCAAATGATATGAAATTGGAACAAACATTATCAAATTATTACATTTTCAGACAGAAATCGTACAACGTCTTTGCAGCATTAACTTTCCCTGAAGTAATGTTTGTTCATCGTATTGACCACGAGTGGGTGCAATTAAAATAAAATTAAAGATGAGTGTCCCAGACGATAGATTGTACCGACATGAATAAAATTATTAACAATGTCGGTGGATCGAAAGAATTAATGTAAACTGGTGTCCCTCGGACCAAAAAATCACACATCTCACAATTATAAAATACCCCCCTCCCCGGCCCTCCACCATAAACAAAGTGCTTTATGTAATTGCATTTCTTCATTTTTTGTAATCGTATTAAAGGATGGGAATCCGATTATAATTTCCACGCACTTTCACACCTGGGAAAACACATCTGCAACAAACTGTTCGATTAAGTTGCGCCCTCTAGAGAGAAATCGCATCTATGTTGTCAAGGGGACAAGGGGGCTGCTCACACCGTCGATATGGTTTCAATTTGTGAATGTCTGTAGACAGAGAAACACAATATAATAATATTCTAAACGATGAACGTCTACACAGCCAATCAGAGGCGTCCCATTAAACGACATTGCTTACGCTCGTGTACGTCATGTTGACGTCATTGTAGCACTTCGTCGTTAGAGGGCACGACTTACAGGAACGGTCTATTATTCAATCATATTCCGGAATGATGTACGCCAGCTTGTGGCAGCTTTTCCACAACGCCCTCTGAAGATTAATACCTCGGCGTGTCCAGGTGCTCAACGTCGATGTTGCCAGATATTGTTTTAACCATGCCAGGATTGGTGTACGCTGTAAGTTCCCTGTTGTATGGGTCATTGAATCCAGTACCGTATTCGCCAAAATCTTGGTAAACCCTCATATAGGTATCACGGAACCACATGCCCAAACCGGCTATAGCGACCAGACACCCGAAACATCCTGCTACAAGTGCACCCGTGTTGTTCGATCCGCCATTCTCCGCTAAAAACAAAAGAAGACAGTCATGAGACATATGAGGGCGCTTAAGACGAGATGCATAAGATTAGGTTAGCAGCCTGTACGCGTATTTGGGTGGTCATGGTAATGTAAAGTAGCATCTCAACAAATCAAGTCATTTGTGATCATTCGTGTGGTCACTTGGTTTCTCCATCTTCCCCAAAAACCGGGCATAAAAGACTTGAATCCATCAATCTTTGAGCAGTAATAAATTCCTCCGTGTAATATACATTTAAAGCGCAGGCGCGTATGCGGGACGTAATCGTTTTATCGATGGTTCTGTGCTGTTGCATGATGGGTAATTTGTAGTATTCGCTAATTACCAATAGTTTTGAGATGATATACAGATTTTAATTTCTATTAATAAATTTACTAACAATGTGTTCAATTAAAGAGACGGAAATAGTTGACGGTCAGTGTCTCGTCGAGGACGAGAAAGCAAACGACTTGTTTACCCCCGAAGTACTAGTATTCCATCTTTTCCCGTTATCGTTTCCTCTGCTTAATGGAAGATATCCTTAATTAATTAATTCCATAAACTTTTGCGATTCTGAATTTGGAAAAAATCACCAAAATGTAACTTTTTCCGTTTAAAGAATTAACGTAATCATGTGTTTTGCATATATAACGCCCGTATATCACACAATCAAAGTCTGGTCAGCATTGGTCACGTGTGGCCAATTCTACGAAAATGTTTGGTAATTATTTTGAGGATATTAATATACTTTGCATAAAAACACTACAAGCATTTATATTCCCTCCAATCACTGCTTGGAATCTGTCCGGAATTACACATTTGTATCAGACTTTTGTTTATTCCAACTCAAGTGAATTATTCACGAAATAATTTTCGCGCATGATGCAAAATAGGGGGGGGTTCATTTTTGTTGAAGGGTATCCCTCCGAAATGAATTCAAACTAGAAAGCCACAGAAAAGGCTGCAGCGTGACGCCTTAAAATTAAGATTTTTCTTTAAATGTTTAATTTCTGAACACCAAGAGGAAGTAATCAGTACATAAAGCAATGACGTTATGCTATGTAATCGTACAAACCCTACACCAATCCTCAACGATCAATCTTGTAATGTTAATTTATTCATACCTGCTAATGTCCTGCTGACGCAGACTGAGAGAAACACTATGATGCTCTGTAGGCACTGTGACGTCATCGTCTGAAACAAGGAAAGCGGGTCAAAGGTTAATAAATGAATGGTAAAGCAATGTGTATCACGTGACTATTCTGAGTTTGTTTGTTTTCTGTTTTATGTTTGTTTTTGTTTATTTTATTTTTTTGTTAGCACGAACATAAATAACAGCAACTACAAGTAGCCCACCCTACATGTTACCTAAGTTGTATTCCTTCTAATTCAGTAATATGAGGTGACTGCGAAAATGCCGCAAAATGTGCACGAAGAGCTTGTACGACGGGAGCATCAATCGACGCGCTGTGGTGGGAGAAGACGGCGGGGAAGGGATAGTTGATGCGACCGCGTGCTGCCTGAGTGCATACTTCGCGGTATATTTCGTAATAACATTAGTATTATACGTCTTTCCAAACTAACCACTTGGTACAGGAGGCTAATAGTAAAAATATGAAAATTATTGGAATTTCCTTGTGTTGTGAACTTTGGTTTTAAAAGCGTAAGTTGGCAGTACAATTGCAGATGCATAATAATATGACAGTATTTTAATATGGCGTGTATACCTGTCAATGATAAAATATATAGAAGCATAGTGCTCATAAACGTGTCACTCACTTATTAATTTATTCTAAAAAAATACCAATGGGAACACTCCAAGTATATCACACGTAAGTACAATTCAAATAAACTATTAGAACAAAACAGGTAAAATTACCTACAAATAACCGAATTAAAATTTCGAATGAATTATTCTGACAAGGCAGATAAAAAATCCATATTATCGGTAATTTACTTCTTACAATTATTTCCCAGTGTCTTTTGTTCTGCGATTTTTTGTGTTTATATTGCACACCTGTATACAGAATGTTGGAGATGGGTTCGTGTCATCTCATTCGAGATCCACCAAACTCTGGTATCTGGTACAACCAATCTTAGTTGGTTTTCTCTGTCCTTTTAAATTGGCATCTCTAACTACTTCCTTATTTCATATCTAACATTGGCAGTAAGTACATCATTGACTGGTCGCGGTAATGACAGAATGCTTAAAATGTTTACTCTAAGTGTTTGAAAAATGAATTCTAGTGATTTTCTGTGAATTATTACAAATCTCATTAGAATAAAAAGTAGTACTGTCACGTAGCCATTGTTATTGTATTTATAAATACAGGTTGTCAGGTGGACCAATTGACACGGCAATTTTAGAATACATACCATCCCACGATACTGTAATAGTACGACCGTACTGTCAAGCAACAATACATTGATGTGTTAATTAGTTCAATTATTATTCAAATTATCCGTAATACTACGTCTGATGATTTAACACGCGCTAGCATTTACAAAAGCCATTTGCAAATTTGCATACATTTGTGCGTAAATTGGCTATTCAAATTGCCTGCGTGCGGACCACTAATAATTTGCGTTTACTTGTTTATCAAAACACAAGATTTGAAAAGCTTTATTTTGGGGTGCCTCTCATTGATTCATTTCATTCGAGACTTTTCTGGGGTCTATAATAGAATCGCGGCCAATTACAGTTTTATATGCGTTTGACAACTGGTAGTTGCTGGGTTTTAGTGATCTTTCTTTCCGATGAGTTTTGGCGGCGGCTATCTTTGATAAAATTGATTTGTGGTCCGTTCGTTCACTGCACTGATATGCAAACATTCACTGCTATACACCTTTTAACTACGTCTTGACACGAGGTCAACGAAAGCAATCTTAATGTCTGTGAGCAGACATCTCAGTTTGGTTGTACTGTAAAATACTTTATTATTTTCGTTTGGAATTAATCTTCGCTATTTTCGCTAAAGGCATGATTCAGTAAAATAAAATTTTCCCCTATATTTTACATGCAACTCGTCAATATTCAGTGAAAATAAATTCCACAACCACCCAAAGAGTCTTTTCAGTGAAAATTAGTTCCAGCTAAAATATAGTATTTTACAGTATTCGCTCGTCGTCTAGAAAAGTGTGCGTCTAGACCAGACGACAACAGACCAAAGAATACGAAAACACCCTTTGTGTCCCAGTGATAGATTGTTTAAAATAAATCGGGGTCACGAGACTCTCGCATAACCCCTCAAACTCGGTCCATTTACCCATTTTTTTAATGAATGCCAGTCGATGGTATCTGGTCGCCTGGCAGCCGACAATCGTAGAGCATAGAAGGTTAGCGAATTAACCACGAAATGAAGCTTGTAATAACTCAATGTATTGTTTTGTCGTTGTCAGTCAGTCTGAATTGCAAAATACTTATTAAAGTCGAACGATCAGGAGTAAGCTCGCGTGACGTGCTGGCTACGCACCCCCCCCCCCCACACACACACACACACTCAGGATCCATAGGGGGCCGCATGCCCGTTCCCATTTTCTCGGGAAAGGGGGTACTTTTTGACGATCTGTCTCGGGAACATTTTCCCCGAGAAAATCGTAGAAAAGGGGGTATATTTTGCTTGTTTTCCCGAGATTCTCAAAATAGTGGGTGTATTTCAAAACACTTCCCGAGATATACAAAAAAGGGGGGTTTAAAAGGAGTTCTAGACTGAAAAGTTCCCTAGATAGGGGGTGAAATTCATCGGAAAAGCCCGTGAAAGGGAGGGTTAAATTTTCTTCTTTTCCCTAGATAGGGGGGTAAAAAATGAGGGAACAAGCATAGGCCCCCTAAATATAGGGAGTGGAGGGGCGGGGCTACGCATCACCTGGCCAACTCGTGTAAATGTCAGTATATTCTAACCTTGTGTTGACCTTTACAGTGACGTATTGCCTGTTAACAAAGATTTCTGAAAAGAGTGAAGTCGAATTGGTTTAGTACAACTACGGCCCCAGGCTGTGGTCAAACACGAGATCCCCAAGTCATTAGCAAAACTGTCGGATTGCGACTGGATTGAAATCGCAAGGAGTTATGCAACAATACGGACATTAAGTCCAATCCTAAAGAAATCGCAGGCTCGTAGGCAGAGTAGAAACTCCATAACAGAACAGAAGCACATATTATGGTTTATTTAGGGACATTTAAACTGTTAGTGATTCAGTAACTTGTGTACAAGACAAACGTCTACATATAGACAGTCGAGTGATGGTCGGAATAATGTCGGTGCGCCGAGAAGATGAAATGAGTGAAATGGCAACATGCCAGTCAGACCACCGCGGAGGGCGCTGATACAAATTGTAGGCGTTGTGTTTATTTGTTTTTTAATTCCGTAGTTTAATCTGGGAGGTAAATTGGATTTTATGCAACAAGAAGGAACACAAACAGTTATTAATAAATTGCCTTTACACATAATTTGGAATAATTGAGGTGTGAATTCCATTCTTAGGTTTGGTTTGTAATCCAATTCCAAAGAAGTCAGGAGTCTACGCCTTCCTCGTGCAGTATGTAGGCGAATGATTTACGTTTCGTAAAAATACAAATAATTAACATGGCAATACAGTGGCGGTGGCACGGGGGGGCAGAAGGGTGGTAGCCCCTCGAAAAAATGTTGAGGGGCGTCGCCCCTTCAAAATCAAGCTGAAACCCTCTGTGTCAGCAAAATTTACCCCTCAAAATGCAGGAAATAGCGTTTCAGGGGTCTAGATTTTAGGATTTTTATTAAGGGGGAGCATTAATAACCGACAAAATAAACATGGAAGAGAGCCGAAAAATAATTAAAATGCTACAGTTATCGAACTTCAGGTAGACTTGACTTATGTGTCCAGTCATGATCAATAGTAAAAGTGAAAATCAGCGTGACATCTCGGTTTGACATACTTTCCTGGTTAATTTGCATACCGATAATAGCCGGGAATTCATGTGATGCGAGACGACCATTAAAACTTAGCCCACGAAGGGGTCAGCGTGGACAGACTCAAGGTCCTTATGTACTCAAATGTATTCATTGTTGATTGAAGCAAACTTTGCAAATCAGCCGAACACCCTCACAGATAGCAAATCTGTCTGTAAATGGGACACGTTTCCATTGGTCTTTCGAATGAATGAATGAATGAATGAATGAATGAATGAATGAATGATCAAGCCCAGTTTAATAAGTAAAACTCTGCGAGTGACAGTAATGAATCCATACAAATGTTCTAATTGTTACATAACAACTTGGGTTCAGTTACTGGCCGACTATGGGTTGATCCCAACCTTGCCGTCCTCTGCAAAGTTACACCCCATCGCAGTTTTCTTTCTACTCCATTGTAACTGGTGAGTCGTAAACATCATGGCGGCGTCTGAACGTACCCAATTAAACGGGCACTTTATGAATGACAGCTCCTAGACACACGCCCGACATTGACTTTAACAACATACCCGTACCAGTTAATGCACATACGAATTTTAAATATGCATTAAAAAATGTCGAATTTTAAACAGCAGTCGGCAATGGTTTGTCCCAACTTTCGCTTTTAACGTCAGCTGCAGCGTGTAGAAGGTCATACGGTTTATGCATTTTATCACGAGTGTGCTTACCTGTCTATTATCCAGGTATCTGCAGTTAAAACTCTATCTCACTATCCTACGTGTGTATACCCTCAAGCAAACGCTTCTTCTTGATACGATGATGGTTTTGGTTTTCTCAATGACCCTCCCGGATCGCCTGACGCTCTTTTGAATATTCCCGTGTCGTGTTTTTTCACAAGGCGGGTACGAAATGCATTGTAATAACGACAATAGAAACAGGGCCTCATTAACATATGCATTAAATCGTATGCGCCTGCGCTCTTAATACCTGTTTCTATTTTAACTATTTTTTATTTACCTAGAAGGGTCAATTAAGCCGCGTGAATTTGTTACGTATTGAGAATTACTTCATTGATTCGATGGTTAGTTTTAATTAAATACAGTGATAGTTCAATAGTAAGTTTATACGCGCGGACACCCCATTGGCTAACAGGTGGTTACAGTCAACGCATTTATAAGCGAACAGTTGATTGGTTGTATGGGCCGTTTTCAGGAGCGTATTTGCTCACCCCTTCAAATTTTCATTAAAATTTCTCGAATTATTTTTTAACGTACACAACATTATTATACCCAAATTATTAATAAACTGGAGCTGGAAAAAATATCCTAATATCGGGACACCCAAATCACTAGATGACAAGCCGGCAAGACATGATGGCAATCGGAATTTTTAATAGTTCCTGGTCTCGAAATCGCCGAACATTTTGGGCTTAGAACAGCGATTGCATGTTACACTTTCCCTAAATTTCCATGGATCATTCGGCAATAAGGAAACATCGACGAATTTTTTTAAATTTGAATTTTCGGTTAAATGGTTTTCCCACAATGAGCCTGTTTATGTAACCTCTTCACACAACTACATTAGTATTGTTATCTCCGGGTAGGCGTCGTGGTTTTAAGCATAGCATTTTTTGAGTGAACATGCCAACAAGTTTTTTTCAATTTTAAAATTAGTCATAATTAATACCAAAATACTAGATTATAGAATTTTGGCTTTCATGCCCTATGACTCTGAAATATAAGATTTTCCTCTATCCCCGGATGTTGAGGCAATTTACAACAAAATAATACGTTATGTTATTGATTTTTACGCCAACAGTCAAATTATAGGAATTAGAGGGAAACTAGGCAGAATGTCATTTACAGTTAACGTATAGTAAATGTTAGGGATTTCAGAGAAGATGGAAAGATAAAAAAACATATGAATTTTGGGATAAACAGGTTAAATGTGCACCAGATTCACATGGTTTTGGAAAACACAGGTCCGACAAGGCGTTGGTAATCCTCTTTTTTTCAAATCCCGTTGGTAATCTGTACACCAGAGCCTTATTTATCAGGTGTCGGATAGCCATCTGTAGGTTTCACACCTCTACCCATACTGTAACACTGTGGATAACCAGGCAAAATAGGAAGTGTGCTCTCTCTATCTCAACTCAATTAACGACGACTATCATTTCTTGTTACTATGACCCCTTCATACCGAGATACAAGTATACTGTTATCAGACTCGTCTGAGGTCAATCTTCCCAATTCACGATATTCGGTGAAACTACGAACAATAACTGTTTTCACCCCGAACGAACGACGACACAGTAAGCAAGGTATAACTGTAAGCCAAAAATCAAACTTTCTGAGTTAAAATCAAAATTATCTATCGCCCAGTGACGAAACGTGTCATCATTCCATCCTTTTATCGTCTGCAACATCCTAAGTGTCCCGGATGTTGTGACATAAAACGTTATCACACACAGTGAAGTCAGAGACAGTAAATAAGCTGTGAAACGCCAATATCAATATTTATCAAGCTTTCGACCAATAAAATTGACTATACCAGTGTTTTAAATTTGTCATAAACAGTTTCCTGCTATAAAAACTTTCCTGCCCTGGTCGCCTACCCGGAAAAAATGTAGGGGGAGGGGGCTACCCACATTGCTCAGAATTTTGCTAATGTTACACCAGGTATTTACAACAAATTTGTTGAAAACTGGTCAAATATAATACGATTGACCTATCTATACGACTACACGCAAGACGGTGGTATCTAGCGCCCTCTGGTGATCACTTTGTAAAACCTGAAATCATTACTTTCACTGCTTAAAGATTATAGACACAAATAAATAACTACTTTATTTTGAAAAATTAAATAAAAACCTTTATTTAATCAAACCATTAAAATTAACATGCTTTATAATACAGAGAATTGTTACTTTGATAAAAAAATACGAGTACATTACAGAATATAGAAGTGTATATTATAATAGAGCATACAGCAAGTCGTGAGAAAAATGCAGAATTGTAAAAATACACATCTAGAAATATTTGACACTGCATTAATGCAATAATGTGAAAGGCAGATGGTGTGAAAGCATGTTCATTTCAATTCCTTGTTTATTTTACAACATTTAATTACAATGTACTTTATGAGTTTATGTGTTGGAGAATGCAAATGTGTTGTATAACTTGTAACATTTCTGCGCAAGTGAAGAACATCACAAATTGATAGAAAAGACGACGAGCACCAATGGTTATTACATTTTCTCTTGTAGGACAACAAGATTTTCTATGTACAGTGAGTTAAGCACAAAAGGGAAAAATTATCACAGATTTTCTGAATTTGAAATAAATGATGGTACAATGTTTTACAGTGGTTATACATGTAATGTGGTTTGATTGCTATTGTGATATGATGACAGTTTAGACACATTTAAATAACAATACAACATTATGAATATCAAATTACCATGCATTGGTACATTGTAAATACTGTGAAATACTTTATTTTCGCTGGAATTCATTTTCGCTGAAAAGGCTTTTTGAGTGTTTTGTATGGAATATATTTTCACTGATTTTTGATGAGTTGAATGTGAAATATTGGAAAAAAGGTATATTCGCTGGAATCTATTTTTACTGAAGTATTCCTTCAGCGAAAATAAAAAAAAGAACTTCCAAGCGAAAATAAAGTATTCTACAGTATATATAATTTTTAAGCCACAATTTAAAACTACTGTACAATACTCCTATAAAGGAAGAAACACACACACTCAACATAGGAGTTTTCAGAAACTCTACAATGCATTTCCCATTGACGGCTGATTATTTGAAAGTTCAAAGAAAAACTTGTGGAATTCAAATTATTTTTTTGAATTATGAATCTGTATTTTGACTAATTGTCAATTTAAAATGGTTGGCATAGGAGGGATTAACACTATAGGCAAATCACAAAATCATTGTTTCCATGGATACAATTTAAAATGGTTGGCATAGGAGGGATTAACACTATAGGCAAATCACAAAATCATTGTTTCCATGGATACAAGTTACTGTAATTTTGAATGTAATTAATATAATGGAACGTTATCTTCAGCAGAAATGTATTTTCAAATGTAAACTGCTTTTGGTAAAGGAAAATCTTTTTAAATTCGCGATTTTTTTGAAATCCTCCAACTCAAAGCATCAGTGACTTTCACACAATTTTGTCTTCATGAATACCATAAAATCATCAAGTAATAACAATTTCTAGCAGTGAAAATTAATTAGTTCACAGAAGTTAGTCACATCCATCCTTAAATGTGATGTGATACTTTTAATTAAAGGGAAGTGGTCATCGAGCCACGTCCTGTTTCACATGAAACCCATTTGGATGTATACAACGCATGTAAAATACATTGTTTGTTTAAGTGATATTCAAACGCACGTTGTGTGACAACCACTACCCTTGAAGATTGTCATACAAATAAACAGTACCACTAAAATAACACAAATTGTGATTAATTTAAAAGCAAAAACCATTAGTATTCACACACAAATGTACTACATATCTATTGAACATAGGCATTTTTAACTTTACAAATAACTCATAAAAGATACATTCACACTTTGTACGAACTGCAGAAAACCTCTCCCTGACCGCTGTTAGCAACATAAGGGTTTTGGATTTTTTTCAGTTCATAAGTAATTTAACTCAACCAAATCACGAAATCAAATTTAGAAGTTTCTCCAAAAATAAAGTAAAGTGAACTTGAGTAACAAGTTGTGTTTGATTTAGAACTAAAGTACTCCAATATTTTCATTTTATTTTTCCTTACGATCACAACAATCCGTGGGAAGTGTTCTGCATGTAAAGAAAGTGGGAATGCAACTTGAAACCATAAAAATGGAAATACACACTGTATACTTAAACGCCAAATATTTTGAGAAAAAAAATTCTACATATAAATGTTTTACCTTAATAATATTTTGTAAAAAACAGTTGTAATTTAACAATAAAGTTGATTGCGAACATGCTGACTAATGAAAATCATTATAAGCAGGCATACTCTGTTGTTAGCTCTAGGTGTTCCACAAAATGGTGTTTACACTTTGTCACTGAAAATCATTTTTTTCACACACACTAAAATTTAAATCAACTGCATAGTAATCAGATATGTAAAAACAACACCGAATGAAAAAAATTGCATTTAATAAAGTCATACAGAGTTTAAAATTTTGAAAACAGATTTAGTTCCCCACACTAAAGTCACTACCACAACTTGAGTATATAAAGTGCTCAGTCTCCGAGCAACCAAATGTCAATAAAAACACAGTAAACTAAAATATTATATATGTTAATAACAAAGTTGGATTTTGTTTTGAAATATCTCTTATTTAACAATAAAAATATCAGGAAAATAAATATTAAGATAAAAGTATGGTGATCATATGGATCAATGTGAATGCAATCCTGTGCTGCCCGAGTACATACTTTTTAGTATTCTTATAACATATATTTTAATTTTTTTGGTTAATCATTTGCGCATGTGGACATGATTTTGTTTCAGTGACACGTTATGTTACAGCTGCAATAAATAATGTACACAAAGGAAAGCGTTCACATAAATATACTTTTAAATCATCATGGCATTTTACGCATAAACAAAGTCCACTGTTTCATTGCTATAAGAATAATATGAGGTTATTACGAGGATACCTCAAAGTGTGCACGAAGACAGTACAGCGGAGTATTATACATCATGGGAATGCCAAAATCCAAAAAGTTTAGAATAGAATCAGCGCACTTTTTTGTGTGGAGTTCGGTCACTTATTACAAGACACTTACTCACGTAATCATTCCATATTTAGAATTTGCATATCCTAATATGGGAGGATGAAAATACCTCGTAAAATACCGCCAAATTACGGCACACTAACTTATGGCGTTACGGTGACAGATGTATAATAATAATAGTATTTATCCATAAAATAACCACAAAAACTGTTTAATTTTTAAAATATACATGTTGTTCTAGTTCCCATTTGTGTAAAGCATGTATGCAAATATTGTATGCATTAAAATACCATAAGCTGTACAAAGACTGTGTCACTTTAACAGTTTCCATAGCAATGTAAATTTAGATCAAAATACATCATATTTTGACAAATTAAAAACAAAACACCAATTTTGTAGATGATTCAAAAGAATGCATTAAATAAAAAATATCGGGCTTCTCACAATTTTCATAATGAATCACCGGTACGGTACGCAATCTCAATATCCTTCCCCTTTATATTTCCCACCAAAAATTCAGTGCAAATATTTAAACATTTGGTAACATTTTCTTTAAATTTTATCATCATGAAAGATAATTTCAGATATTTTTTTTTTGTTATCAACAAATTTTGCAAATTTGTATGTTTTCTGTCAGGATGAGCTGACTGCATAATATCATGATGGAGGATGAATGGTGCCAACAGTTGACAGTGGCGCTCAAAAGGCCAAACTTTTAAACCTTTTGAATATTGCATTAGTAAGTCACATGACCTACTAAGTTACAAAACACACATTTCACAATATTGAAAATCTCATGGAATAATATGCATAAACACTGCCCTCTTTCGACAGAAAGTTACAGCCTCGTGTAAGTCGTTAAGATAAATTTTCAGTCTCATATTATATAGACACATATAAATCCTTTCAGCAAGTTTTGATCATCAAAAATCAGATACGAAATACTTGGTGTAAACGGAGAGCAAAATTTTCTCTTGAAACCGATTAAGGGATGACCATTTGAAATCAAGGGGGGTAGTTTTTTTTTTTTTTTTACATACACATGCATCCACAACTTTTTGTTTAAATTCTTTTTTTTAAATTACAGTATATGTATTTTAATAAGAACAAGCAAACTTTTACATATAAATATTATATAACAGCTGTGTTTTCTAACCACCCCTTTTTGTTTGAAATGTGGACCCTTATCTGACTCAAGCAGTTATTTTGCCCACCATTTGTGACAAGAATTCTTAATCTTATTTAGTGAGCAAATATAACATACACAAACACACATCCCACATAGAGTTATATTTTTCAAAACTAATTTCAAATTCCCTGTATTTTAACCTCTGTGTCACACATTATAGAAAATGTCTAGGGAGGGATTATTTTTTTTTTTTTGTAATTACTAGAAATCCACCCAAATTCCTATGTTTGAGTGAGTTGGTATATAGGCGAGCAGGTTTTTTTCCTACTATGGTTCAATCTTAACCTAGAATTCAGCCATTCAGACTGCCATTCCCAGTGCACTCAAGAATGGCCTGGTGAATCTCTATGTAAATACGTAGATGGCACATAATTCTGTGTCATCACTGATTGGCTGTCTCTATGACTACAGTACACTACCATTGGAATTTGAATGCGCAGACTGACCAGCACGAAAGGCCACAACCCTCCAGACCAATTCACTAGTCTATTATTTATAGATTTTTCTACTGATAATAGATCACATCTAGTCTACTTCAATCCACTGTATGTACTGTAAAATACTTAATTTTTGCTTGTAATTAATTTACACTATTTTCGCTTGAGGAATGATTCTGTGAAAATAAAATCCAGCGAATATACCTTTTTTCCTATGTTTTACATTCAATTTGTCGAAAATCAGTGAAAATAAATTGCATACAAAACACCCAATGAGTCTTTTCAGCAAAAATTAATTCCAGCTAAAATAAAGTATTTTACAGTTTTTGATATATATCACATGTCTGTATAAAAATGCCTATCACAGTAACACAACCTCATCTAGTAAAATAAAATAATAGCATTATTTTAATAACATAACAAATTTGTCCAGTGGGGGTGTAATAAATTATTTACCTTAGAATTTCTGCCATCCATGCACCACTTCACTAATTCCTTGCTATGAAGCCTATACACCTTATTGTTGCCAGAGATTCAATTTAAATATCCTTGCCTAAATACAAATGTTGTCAACTAGAAGTAAGGTAGATTTATGTAGATCATCATAGGTTGCATTATCATGGGGAATTTCTAATGCAGAATACAGCATTTACTTTCCGAATATGAAGTAATTCATTTCCTGAGACTGTGTATGGTATTTCGTAGTGCGTAAGGTTTGCATAAATGAAAACAAACCTGAGCTCAGAGTAGCGTATAATGAGTTGAATACACACTTAATTGTGTTTTGCAGATGAGTCTAATTTTAGGCATTAGAGGAATGGTATGTAGCGAGTAGTATGCCATATACAGTCCATGTTTTGCCATACCATATTTGCTCTATTAGAAGCGCATCTTGTATCGAAGTTCACATTTGTTGCTGTGTAGTCATTAAAATTTGACTTATTTTGACCATATAACACCTCTGCAATTTACACAAGTGAATGCGCAACTAATAGAGCAAAAACGTTATAGTGAGTGATATACCAAATGGATTCTAGGCATTAGCAAAATGATATATAGTGAATTAACGGTTGCATAGATTCTAGACAATAAAGAAGTGGGGTATAGTGACCGGAACACCAACTAGATTCTAAGTCATTTTTCTTTCCACAACTAAGACTACATTGCCACCAGTGCAACACCTAACTAAGTGTTGGTGGCATGGCGTGTAACAAGTGGACCATTGCAGAAATTCTAGGCTATAAATTATTTAACTGATTTCGTCTAACAAAATTTCTAACTGTTCACTGTTCAGTCAAGCATACCCATAGTCATCATGTTGTACTGTGTAGGGGCCCCTTTTACAACACTTGCAGAATTTCTTACAGACCAGGACGCAGATAATAACCAGTAGGAAAGCTCCCGCTGCTGACACGCCAATTATCAAGGCTGAAAAGGAAAAAAAAAACAAGAATTGACAATGCATAGTCCCTACCAAATTCCAACACTAGCAGCGATCTAGTGTGGCTGTACATAGTGCTGTGATACGATCAGTCGTTACTGGCAATGTACTGTAATGGGCTGAGCATATTTGGTTGATCACAAAAAAATTTAATGAGCAACCAAAATTCAATTTGATCACATCACAAAATACCACACCCTACTGTATTATGTAAACTTTCAACTGAATCAGGCAATATCTTAATAGGGAATCGGTATGTACATAAATAAAAAGAAAATGGCCACCCGTCGCCCCATTTTTGTTTCAATACTTGGTTTTTACTTTAGAGAAGTCAAAAATGTTCAAGGCCTAAAATTGATACAACTGTCTTAGCAGATAGGAATGATTATAGAATATCTATATTTTTTCAAAGGGCAAAAAATATAATCATATGTTAAAGAGAAAGGCTGTAGTGATGTTGACTTGTGTTTGTATTGCCCCCTGAAAGTATAACTAGAAGGGAAAATTTTATACATGTATCTAGGAGACAAAATACTTGGCAACCAATTTTATCAAGGGGTATCTAAATCTGAAAAAATGGTTGCCTGGGGATACAGTAAATGCAAATAAATACAAAATACAGCTGTTAAAAGTTTTTAAGCAGATATGATTTTGACCATGGATCTATTCAGTATTGTTTGTTACATTAAAAGATGATAAAAGTTGGCCATGGCCTCAAAAAAGTTGCACAATAAAAGCTATTTGGAGAAAAAAACAAGTTTCTCAGTTCGTATTTTTTTTTCAATTTTGTCCCTTCAGATGTCAAATTGTACTGTAAAATACTTTATTTTCACTTTAAATTTATTTTCCACTATTTTTGCTGAAGGCATGATTCAGTGAATATAAAATCCAGCTAATATGCCCGTTTTCCTATATTTTACATTAAACTCATAGAAAATTTGTGAAAATAAATTCCAGCTACCCTATTCCAGCTAAAATAAAGTATTTTACAGTATTTATGTTTTCATTATCACAGAAAGACATAATAAAACACTTACCTAGTCTGAATGTTTTTGATATCTGTCCATTTTCACATGCACGATAAAGATCATCCAGATAATCATCACGTGTCAAGTTCACAAAAGTATCAAATGGACACGCAAAGTCACAATTCGGTACAGTGATAGGGTAAGGAGATTTACTTGAATCATTTCGATAGTAGATTTCCACAGTGTAATTCCTGAAAATAAAATGAAATGTGACAAGCCACATTGATAAGTCAGAGAAAGTCGTTTTGTAGCAGTGATAAGTACAGTAGTCCTTAACCTTTTCACCACCAGTTTCCTCTTTTCATCACAAATTCACAAAATAGTCCCATTTATAGTCTTAACTTTCCTTCAGTAGATTGGGACAAAAACAGCCAAATTGTTTGAGTAAAGACTGAAAATTGACTCAAATTTTGTCTGTTGGCTCCAAAATCAGGGTTCTTTTCCATAAAAATTGAAGAATATAAATATTGACAAATTTTTAGGTTTGGTAGTACCCTCCACTGCCACCACTGTTCAGACTTACCCATCCTCCTCTAGGTAGAGTTCAAACATAAGACATGATGCAAACGGTGGTATCCGACCATTAGAAATATTCATAGCAGACATCATACCAGCTATTGTAATGTCATGCTGCAAAAGAAATGGTATAGCGCCCTCATCAGATTTTTGTTTTTAGTCACCATTCCAGCTTTTCAGTTTTTTTGACAACTAAAATAAATATTTTGCTGAATGGGGCACCACCTAATGGTACTACTGGCCCTATAGGAAGATTTTAAACACAAGACAAAACAGTGGAAAACTGACAGTTATAAATATTCATAGTGGACGTCATACTAGCTATTGTGATGTCATTCTGCAACGGAAATAATATAGCGCCCTCATGAGATAAAGAATTGTTTAACGTTTGTTTTTTGTGACCATCCAGCCTTCAGGGTCTGCTGATCTGCACTGGCTCGGAAGATGAATTCTGATTGGCTAAAAAAACAAAAGACTTGTGGCGTTGAATGCACGTTCATTCTCAGTAATGTTATGCAAATTAGAAATTCAAACTAGCTAATCATTTACAACCTTCCGAGCCAGTGCAGATTAGCCCTTCAGGGTCTTCGATAAAATGATTATTTTGCTGTCAATACAGTTTATGCAGATGTCAATGGCATGACCAAATGCCTAGCTACAGCTAGCCTAAGAAAACGTCATGGTCATGAAAATTCAAGGTTTGCGATAAATTCGTTATCAGCCATCAATGTAAGAAAGCACATCCCTGCATAGCGACAGAATGCACACAATTCTAACATGCTTTGTTCATTACGTGTCACACTTTAAAATCAGGACATAGAAAGAAAGTGACTCACAGCAGAATACATCATCATTCGGTATTTGTTATCTGGGAGAAGATCACCCCTCGTCTTATTCTTCATATTCTCCACAAACTTTCCAACAATCATACCTATAATAAATAATAATAATAATTAAAGTTTTTTTTTTCAGAATAATCTCTGTGATATCGTGTTGTATTTATTGAAGAAACTATTTGAGGTTTTAATATGACAATCCTCTATTCGTTCTCTCTCGCGTAACTTTTATGATTTTGTGAAGTACATTTGCAGTCACATGAAATTTCAGTCGCATGATACAATTGTTGCCGTGGCAACAAATATAATTATTTCTAATCAAAAAATTCAAATAAACGATTTTGCACGAACCAATACCGAATTTTACTGACAATTATATTCTACTTTTATTTGCTGTCAGATTCTAATAACGTTACTGAAGTGAATCTGTTTTACCTCCTTTCAATTTTGCCATTTCAGGCGTTGAATAATAGCTATACATATTGTAATCTGCAAGGTACTGTAATGTTTCTCTTGTGTTGTTGCCAATCCAGTCTGCAATAGTCCGATTGTCAGCTTCCTGTTAAAAAAACAAAATAATACATCTGAACATAAAAATATAACAACTAAAACTAAAAATTATTGAATTAGTCATGAATTTTTTTTTAAAAATGCATATTGATTCAGATTTCAGCCTAAAGCTTAAGGTCAAATTATTGATGAAACAGATTCTAAGAAAGTCAAAACAATTACCCAGATTTCAAAGTCAAACTTTTTAAAACTTACTTCACATACAATGACATCATTCACAAGACCAATGTTGTCAAATGTCAAGTTTGAGTACAGTCCAGTCTCATTACCGACGAACTCTACGAATTCCTACAATAAAAAATATATATATATATAATACAGAGCTATGTATTAGCTATTATAGCGATTCTAATTAGTTGTATATTGCCCGAAATGATTAATACACATGCATGATAAACACCATAAATACATTTTTTCATGTTTATTTCTTTCACTTTTAGCTGAAAAGGCGGTGGTTGTCATTCTGCGCATGTGTGACATTTGTGTTGAAAAACATTGATTTTCCCACAATTCAATGCGCTCTTCTTATGGAATCACAAGTACCGGTATGAGGTTTGACCTGAGCGATACTTTCACTAATTACTGTCGATGACCCCTTCGATACCCTCCAATCTCCTAAAAAAATACCTAATTAAAGCAAAGTTGTCATCTTTGTTTATATGAGACCCATATATCTTGCACAAGCACGTCGAAATAACTACCACCCTTGAACTTCCATTCCATGATATAAAGCTAGTAATTTTAATTTTTTAAAATCAGTTCAAGTATGATAAGTAACCAAATCATGTAACACAAGGTCATAGTTCAAGGTCAGTTTGCAAACAATACAATGTGTCAAATGATTTTTGAAGCTGCATTAGAAAATCAATAATCAGCTTCATCTAATTATTCAAGAAAGACACATGAAAGAAAGCGGGAGAGGAAGTCTTGGCTGACAGCATGATACTTCCAGAAGAAAAAATCCACAAAAGCAGGATGACGCACTTGATATTATTGATTGGCATTGTTGAAAACAATTAATTTGTGACCCTAATAATTATGCCATCCAGGCATGTTTGAGATACAGATGAAATGCACACACACATGCACAGAGAGCAATCCATAATTCCCAGTTTTTGAGAGCAATCCATAATTACCAGTTTTTGAGAGCAATCCATAATTCCCAGTTTTTGAGAGCAATCCATAATTCCCAGTTTTTGAGCTGCATACAAACAGGAACTAATAAGACAGATTGCCCAAAAGCTGAACAAGGTATTGTATTTTTCAGAAAAAAACACCAAATAGTGATAATTAAATTATTCCCATACACTATAGATGCCATTGCTAGCACATTAGAATAATGAAGATTAATACTCACAGAATAGTTAGCTTTCATCTGAGCATGCTCCTCGCTTGCCAGAAAGTCTTCATATAAATCATTCCATTGCTGACAATCATAGTCAAACTGTCTTAAAAGCTGAAAGCAAAAAATTTTAATGTGTAACCAGCTATTGAGCAAGAAACCTCCATGAATAGTAGGTACTAAATATTTAAAAAACTATGCATATGCAAATATCACCTTACAAACATATCCATGTGTATAGCTATATTGAATCTGTCGATGTGTAATGACTATGACGTAATAACTCAATGTTACATTTCTATTTTTTATTAACCTTATTTTTTCCCGCTTAAATTTGGGTAAATTTGTCACATTTTCTGTAAATTTCACTGAGTTCAATCTTAATTTTGTACCAAACAGACAAAATTTGACCTCGCTAATAGTATTTGATCAACAAATTTGAAAATGTTCGCAACATTTCATGTGGAAAAGTACAGACTATAAATGGAACTATTTTGTGGATGATGCCTGAACTTAATTTTGCACTGAGTATTGTATTCACTATGAAAAATGATTTTTTTTAAATCAGTTGATATGACAACAAATCCTAAAATATTGGACTATATCATAGTTACAGGTACTTTACTTTTCGTCAAAATCACTGCTAACAATATGTTAAAATAAGACATTGTCAGTAATTGGAAAATTTTTTCAATAAGACACGGCATTTTGGTTGGTTAATGACTGACTTGACTTGTTAGGTCAGAGGACATTTTTTCAGGTCAAATCATGTTAAAATCAAAGAAAGCTTAGAAAGAACTCCCATGTGCTGAGAGTATTGTAACACATTAAGGTATAGATGCAGGTTCGAGGGCACTTGAGAGTGAATTTTCTTTTTTTTTTTGCTTTTTATTATCCAAACAGTCTTGGCTATAGACTGTTAAAATTTCACAGCATTGTGAATAGTGGAACATACTCAAAAGATGATTATAAAATATACATGGTACAAACATTCTTACTTTTGAATGCTTAGCAAGATTTAGCAAGGCTGTACATAAATAATCAAAAAGAAACATGGTGAAAAAAAGTAATGACGGGATCTCCATATTATGCACTACGTTTAACTTTTTACAAAACAATAATAGGTTTAAATTTGGAACTGTTACAACTATTTTAATTAACATGAGCATTAGCAAACTTCTTACTGTGTGAAAGGTTATGCAAATTAGCCATTATCTCCACTTGTGTTTTCCAGTTTACCATGGAAGTTCAAATCTAAATAGCTCGCACAACTCTTGTTTATTTTGAGTGAAACTTTCACACAACGTTTATTAGTTGTTTATTAACAAATGGGCGTCCAGGCGTATATTTAGTATGTTTTGTTTTCATATTACAAAGTTGTCAAGCAGGATGTGTGCCGTATAGTCAATCCCGGTCAGTATTTCACACTTCGAATGTCATTGTCCGAGGATGCAAAGCTTTAAAAATAAGCCCAGACGTCCTTTTGTTCGTAGAGACGTTGTCAAAATAGTGTGAAAATGTCAAGACAAACTGACAAAAACTGTGGGAGCTAATTAATTTTCAATCTCTCTGACCAACCAAAAAACACGAACGGAGATAATGGCCGTTTTATGAAAGTGACTTTAATCCTCCACAAAAATGGCTATTGCATCACGACGACATGCCAAAATCCATCATACACCGACGCTTGCTGATGTTCAATCGTCAGATAAAAAGATAAAATAAAAATATTTACAATACTAGGGAAACAGACGTAAAATCGTCCGCGGAGTCAAAACCTTGCGCGAAAACTGTCATGGCGTTGTGTTATCATTTCCACTTAGGGAGGGACACAATGGATTACGTAAAGCCGATGAGATATTCATACAGTTATATAAACATAGCGATTCCCATTGGGTGGGTTGAGTCTAAATTTACCTTTCCTCAGACCTTTTAACAAATACTTTGTATGACGCAGATTTTCACGATCTCCGGTGAAATGGATCATGCGAAGTTAGACGGCCAGGTTGAAATGGGCCGTAATATTTTGCTACACAACGGCTATTCACAGTTTTTGTACTCAATCGCTCAAACGCCGGTGCGAAAAAGTCGAAATGGAAGTCAACTATTGTAAAACGAAACAGGTTTCATTCAACTACGAGCAGACGCGATGGGTTGATAAAAGTTAAAACGAACCCTGACCTCTGGAAATACCTCATTCATAGAGTGCCATAGTACCAGAGGTCGCCGAGCACGGCCGTACAACGTACTTTGTGACATCACTACAGATGCATGCTAGCTGACAAGGGGGGTTCCGATTAGGGTAACCAAGATGGCATCGCAGAGTGCGTGATTTTTCCGCAGTGTTTAAAAACAGTATCTCGTTGTCGATGTTTCTGTAATTTTCGGGGTAACCGAGCATTTCACGTTTGTATATTTTGCCACTGAAAAGTTAGTTATCGATGACAGCACAGCAATGGTCTGAATGGTGTTTATCCACTACTACATCGCAATGCTATCAGCATGGTGATCGTTACAGCAAAACGACAAATGTAAAATTAGTCAGTTTTATAATGCCTTCGGAGAAAAAAATGCGTGAAAAAAAATATTTAACAGTACTCCACTGGAAGCTGCCAGGCTAGAGGTTGTCGACATGTTGCGAGATAAGGGTCAAAAAGTTTACTTATCATTTACAACTGTATGTTTTTTGTATTCCGCTTGCAGGCTGGAAGCGTCTACGTCTTGTCTTTTTTTTTGTAGTTTGCAAGACTAGTTGGTAGCGCTTGAGGTAAGTTAAACAGGGTCGCAGACAGGAAGTTACACATCGCGGCACCGTAACTGAGGCCAGCAACTCATTTGCATATAACATCAACAGTGACTTGTCAATCAAAGAGCAACGTAAACAAACTTTCGGGACTTTTAATCACATACGTGTGCCTCGATTCCCGATATTTTAAAATCCATTTTTGGGCATGTTCCAGCATTGACAATGCTCCGAAATTTCAACACTATCTAGCCAAGACTGTCTGGGTAAGAAAAGCAAAAAAAAAAAAAATTCATTCCGAGTGCCCACGAACATGCATCTATACCTTAAATATAATTCAAAATTACTTAGCTGAAAACTAATTATGCAAATCAGAAAATTAATATGAACAGATTTTAGTGTAAAACTAATGAGGTCTGCGCAATGTAATAGAAAATCAATGTCTCCAAGTTTAATTGAAATGTGATTAGAACCAAAAAATTATGAATTATTATGCTTATTAGGGAATTAATATGAACAGATTTTTACCCCCAACTAATTAGGTTTGTACATTGTCCTAGAACATCTTTGTACTAAGTTGCATTGAAATGCGATGATTAGTACTTGAGATACCTGTGGAAAAGCTGAAAATTAACTAATTATGCAAATTAGGTAATTAATATGCACAAATATTTATCCGAAACAATCAATCTCTGCATAGTCCTTGAGTATGTAAGTACCAAGTTTCATTTAAAATGTAATGCTCACTACTTATATCAAAAGCTGAAAATTAATTAATTATGCAAATTAGGTAATTATATGTACTGATATTACCATAAAAACTATTCGGTCTGTGCAGTGTCATATGACATCTATGTACCAAGTTTCATTGAAATGTGATGATTAGTACTTGAGATATCTTGGAAAACCATTATGAAAAAATCATTATGCAAATTAGGTAATTAGTATCCGCGGATTATTACCAAAAACTAATCAAAACCTAGCATTAGTGCAGAGCATCTATGTACCAAGTTTCATCAAAATCCAATGAGTGGTTGTTTAGATATCAGTGGAAAAGTCATGGAACCACTAAAAAATGACTAATTATCATGTAAATTACGTAATTAATATGCACAGATTTTTACCAAAAACTGTTCAAATCTGTGCATATGTTCAGAGCATCTATGTATCAAGTTTCATCAAAATCCAATGAGTGGTTCTTTAGATATCAGTGGAACAGTCATAGAACAGCTAAAAATTAGCTAATTATCATGCAAATTAGGTAAATAACGAGCATGGATTTTTACCAATACCTAATCAAATCTGCGCATTGGCCCAGAGCATCTATGCACCAAAAAACCGATGTATGGTTCTTGAGATAGCAGTGGAACAGTCGGACACACATACACACATACACACACACACATACAGGTGTCCCATGAATTGTGGAGCCACCATTGAATTAACTTTTAATATAGTTGAATTAACTTTTAATATAGTTGCGATATGAACTCGATTAAAACGCGTTCCTATATAGGGTTGCGTTTTAATTGGAGTTTAATTAAACTCAATTACAATGCAATACAATGGAGAATTGCACTTTAATTAAGTTTAATTAAACTAGAGTTGAATATCCCGTGACTGAACATAGAAATGTTTGCGAAGCTTAGGTTTAGTATCGGGGTAAGGTATGGTATAATTATATTAATATTAATATAACGTGAACCATACCTTCCCCGATACTAAACCTAAGCTTCGCAAACCTGACTTAAATTCAATTAAATATTAATATAAATTATGAAACATTGTGGAGCCACCAATTTGGGGCTCCACTTGTACAAAGGGCTCCACTTTGTTTGTGTATGTCTGGTCTACTGGCTCTACTTCTACGTCTACACCAACACACACACACACACACACACATACAGACACACTAACTGCAAAGACTCCCATTATGTGCTTCGCACATGGGAGTCAAAAACACCACGAAGTAAGTTTTCTTACGCTTGAAAACATCCCACAACAAAAATAATGAAGATCTTGTTTTCCGCTGTTTTTCCAAAGACTCTAGTATTTTTTACACCTTAAATTCAAATGATATATAAATCGTATAGTAATAAAATTTGCATATTTTTATGAACATGTTTGTTTCTTCATTGTGAGTGTGGAAATGACAACGCATTTCACAATTTTTTCTTCTTCAACAAAACGTAATATTCCCCCTAGCCCAACATGATGAATGATAGATGTAATTTGCATAATTATTAAAGAGTGGTAACATAGTTACAATGTTTAACCAAAAAAAATTCATTTTAACTGAAGTGTTTCTCAGGTATAAGCCCACCCCTTACTTTCCCTATTTTTACATAATAAGGCGCCTGGCCCGAAGTCTGGGGAAGTACAGTATGGGAAAGACATTGCAAAGCATCCATATGTATGCTACCGTGGCAATGTTTCATGACGTCATAATTCACTCTGTGTTCAATTTTGACCAGGATATGAACGAAGACATGGACCACAGAGCACAGAATGAATGAATGACGGCAACAATAGGTGATTTTCCGTTCAACTGCGAGATCTCGCGAGATGCATGAAAGACGCACGTCGAACGTCTGCCGCAAAAATCAAACGATTTGATTTTCAACTTGAATTTCTTTATTTTGTAGCTCACATCGACCAGCCGATCTTGGACAGAGTAATATTGCTTCCGAATACCCTCACTTAATCGAAATTGTCTATCATCAAATGTGGACAGCACATTATTAAGCATGGAAATGCCCCCCAAAATATTTTCATGTTTGTCGAATCCCACGCGATGTTTGACGCCACTACGACACTATGACCTTTGTTTGTCCTGTTTTTACGTTTTATTTCACGCATAACGCATGATTCTCGCAGTTAACGGAAAATGGTCCATTGGTTGTACACACGTATGTCTCTATTTTTTTTTATTAATAGTAATGACACACAATGCATCTAATCTTAGCTAACTTTTATTCATTAAATTTATTTTATTATCGTAGAATTCCTCTAAAACATGATACAATCTAAATGTTACTACAAATCTTACCGTGTCATCTTCAATCGGTAATGTATGCACTGGAATTGGTTGCCATAGTAATGTCTTATTCCACCTTTGAAAATCATAAGGTGGGAACAGGGCAGCTAAATTGGTCTCGGCAGACATCAGCGTCCTATCTGTGTCTGAACTTCTAGCGTAAAATTGCTCTCTGCGGTAGTAGGTGTTGTTCAGGAGAGAGGTGTTGAACATGTAACGGTTACGTAAGAAGGCACCAAGCGAGTACTGCATCCTCATACCATTCTAGGAAAATGAATGAAAAATATCTAATTTAACTGAACCAAGCAAAACTTGTTTACATATGACATAGCAATCTATCCATCAAACATATAAAAAAAAATTCAAAAACTTTTGTGAAAGTGTATTGAGTAACCTTAATGTGAATAAATGAAAATAAAACTTGACATGCATGTACATAGCTTAGACTTTTATTGTTTTTTATCATAATTCACCTTTTCACCACCAGACTTTCTCGCCCAAATTTGTCTGCACCTTTTTTCTTATATTATAAGTATATTTACTTCTAATTTTGAAGCCAACATACAAAAGTTGAATAAATTTTCAGTTTTTACTCAAAAAATTTGGCTATTTTTTCCAATCTTCTGAAGTGCAGTTTATAAACAAGACTGTTTTGTGAATTTGTGATGAAAAGACAGAACTGGTGGTGAAAAGGTTTAAGAAAGAATCTCTCACGTTGACTCGAAATTTTCATAACTGGTTTGTTCTGTTGCGTCCTCTATAGTTGTCCCTGTGTTGTCAAGGTGATAAATATGCTAATGAGTAGCATGAATTGTAAGCTGCCAACCAATAAGAAAGGCAGCTTTTGCTGTGATCTGTTCTATGCAACTATAACGCACACGTAATCTGACAAGTAGAATCGCTTGCGCATGTGTTCCACTCCGGGTTCCGAAACTTCACTGCATATCATTAATTAACAAGCAGCCTGTCGGCTGAGATAGCTCCGCTGTTAGCAATGCACATTTCAATTAAAGAACAGAAGATATCATTAGAAAATGAACAATATGCATAGTACCAAAGCAATGGGACTTGCTGTTTTCAACAAGAATTCAAAAAGATCACTTTTCACTAAAAATGACAAACATATTCATCAAAATTGGAGAATTGAAGATATCATCATACAAATGAACAAAATTGAGAGTGGTCCACATGTAGTACCTATATATGTTATATCAAAGCAATTGGACTTGTGGTTTTTAACAAGAAGTCGAAAATATCACTTTTTACCAAAAATGACAAAAATATTCACCAAAATTAGAGAATTGAAGATAAGATCATGAAATGAACAAATCTGAGAGAGGTCTACCCAAGGTACATATACACCAAGTATCAAAGCATTCAGGCTTGTAGTTTTCAAGAAGAAGTCGAAAAAGTAAAACATTGACACGGACGACGGACGCAGGACGACGACGACGGACAATCACTCATATGATAAGCTCCGCTTGACAAAGTCGACAGCGGAGCTAAAAACATATAGTTTATTTAAAAATGACTATGCAATGGAGAAATATTTATGTGACATTAAATCTGCAAAACACAGAGTGGCAATGACTAAGTTTCGCCTGTATGCACACAAATTACCTATAGAGACAGGAAGGCACAAAGGTATTCCTAAAGAGAACAGACTTTGTACAAAGTGTTCAAATAATGAAATTGGGGATGAGTTACATTATATCTTTAATTGTAATAATAGTCAAATTAGTTATTTTAGAAATGATTTTTTTACAACTTTATTTATGTATGCACAAAATCTTGAAATAATAGGGGATGACAATTTATTTGCAGAAATGTTTTCAAGTACCGATAAATTTATCTATTCAGGCTTAGCCAACATTGTTTTTAGTATTTTAGAGCTTTTTTAGTCTAGTTTATTTTAGTTTAGTAGTTATGTAATTTTTTCTCTCTTGTTCTTGGTCATGGCATTTTATATGTTCCCCGTACCAAAAAAAATTTATCTTATCTTATCTTATGAATAATTTATAGCAATGAATACACCTCAGAATAGACCAGTCAGGGTAACTTTGTGTCTGACCACAATTTAAGAAAAAAAATGTATTATAAAATTGCCAGTCTAATGCTTGCTTGTATATATTGTCAATGTATGAAAGGTCTGTGTATGTCAGAGATTGACAAACAAATCACAAATTATAAGTCCCATTTTGAACTCTTTTGTCAAGGACCATTAACCATTTCACCACCAGTTCCCTCTTTTCCTCACAAATTCACAAAATAGTTCCATTTATAGTCTGCACTTTCCTTCAGAAGACTATGACAAATATAGCCACATTTTTTGAGTGAAAACTGAAAAATTGACTAAAATTTTGTCTGCTCCAAAATTAGTGTTCATTTCCAGAATTATTGAAGAATAAAAGAAAAAAATGTTACAAAAAAAAGGTTACACGTTGTAAATGAACATAAATTTGTTATGGATATTTTACAGAAATGAACTTTGACCTTCACCACAACTATAGACTGGTCTGATTAGCTGCAAAATCAATTTTAATTTTTTTTTGGCTTTTAGCAGTTACCTTATAGACACTTGTACTAATTGTCATGTGACTAAACTGATTTAATAGTTGTAGCTGTTAAATTGAGCAATGTATTATAGAAGCTATTCAACCACTCATGGTCTAGTGACATCATTATTTTAACACTTCGAGTGCCACATATTTTTCAGTGCAAATATTTTCACCAATTTTTTCATCATTTCGAGTTATATAGACAGTTTCAGACATCACTATTAGTTTTTGATCAAAAAGCTTGTTACTTTTTATCAACATTTTCTGTGGGAGAGGAGCAGACTTTCCAAAGACACTCAAAAGGTTACCCCTACTCCACACTTGTTAATAATCAACAGAAAACTTGTATCGATAAAACAAGTAGTGTAAATAAGATTCTCTATACAAGGAAGTCTTGTAAAACCTCATAAAAAGTTACTTTTTATTCTACATAGACTGGAAACTGAATTTAGTTGAAGAATGGAAAGCCAATAACTCTTTGTATTCATATAATATTATCAAGATAATGATGCAAAATTATGTGATTAATTGTTGCATTTATTGGCAATTTACAATGTGTTATTGGAGTTTACAAATCCATGATTTTGAAGCACAGTTACAAACTAAACAATGGAGGATACATTTGAATGCCCTAAGAAGCAGTTGTACTTTTCACTCTGTATCTTCTTTTAGGATTCAAAGCTCAAAGACTGACACAGTGAGTATGTGCTTTGGATAAATAGAAGGCTTACCTGTGTGAGCTGAGATGCCCCTTGAGGCCAGGTGTCCAATGTATTTGGATCGGTTGGGTAAACATAACCAGGAGCTCGGGCACCATGACGATAAACCTTTAATCAATAATAATAATGATAATACTGAGTGTGGTTATGACCAAGTACAAGTCTGTGAATGAACCAAATTTCTTTTAAATGAAGTTGGTGCATGTCACGAATAACGTATCAATCAACACTGCCAAAAACTGTACAACATAGTTGAACTCTGGTGACCTTGCCCTTTGTTATATAATATTATTCCCTTTATCATAGTTTGTTTCAATAGAAATATGCATTGTCATAATTAATTTTGAATACAAACAAGATTTGGGGTTGAACCAACAGTGGGGAATCAGTCTACCGAATGTCCTTGATAGATGTAAATATCTTAAAAAAACATTGGTGTCTAATTTGTTTAATTATTTTAAGGAACATAATTTATAGCTTTATTCAGATATTTTAGTATAAAAACAAATGATTCATCGCAGAAAAAAAGTGCTGCATTTAGAAGTGAATAGATTCATAAAACATGCAAGATAACAGAAAATCTTAGCTGACTTTTGTCCAAGTATTTTGTACAGGTGTATGTCAAAAATGAATGATTCACTGAGACAAATATGAACTGCCTTATTATATTCATTGTGTGACTACTGTATTATATGAAAAGTAAAAAAAAAAACACCCTCTATAAATAGCTACCATGTTGCAAGCTCTGCTTTGTAATGCAAATCAACTTAAAGTGCCTGTGAAATGGCTGCTATTTTCATGCCTAAAATTATCAATTGATATATAAATATTATTAATTTTTATGTTTCTAAGTATGAATTATTTTTTTAAGTGAAAAAATGTGTTTTAAACTCAGTCTACGGCAACTTTATTTTTGTGTATTTTAAAACGAGGCTCCTCATTAGCTTCTCATTTGCATACAGAAATTCCCCTTGTGACGTCAGAAGGGGAAGTCGCATGACAGCTTGCATTGCCGATACGTGTAAATAAGGCAAATTTCTTGTGCAGTTTTCTCGTCTTTGACTATATTGTCACTTATGTACTTGTTCGTCGAGGAAGAATGGACCATAATGAACACATAGTATCAATTTTTGTTGCATGGGGTTGAGTTAGATACGAAATATGTCTGTTCTGGTGTAGCTGGTCACCGTGATCGTCACCGACACTGGTGCACGTTTGTACACTGTTGCTGGACAAAATAGAATTTGACGTCGGAATTATCTCGTTATTTTATAGCAGTTTACTAGGCACGTCACTACACTGTTTTATTTCATCAATCGTCTGAGTGAAACTTTCAAAATTAAAATAAAATAGAACATATTTTGACATTCTAAACATTAGACTATAGTGATCACTATAAAATAATTAAAAAAACGACAAATCACAGTTACTAAATAAATGACAGCCACGTAGAAATAAATTGACATTTTGTTGAAATAGGTGAACGCGTCAGGTCACGGCGAGGGCAAGTGCGTTAAAAGCGGTGTTTAATTGGATAACAAAAATAATCGAAATCGACACACATACAGATAAATTCAGAGTGGATTCGAGTTAGCTTGATCCATGGCGTGATTGTCATAATTATAACATCATATTACAACTTTATTTGGTGGAAACACATTGACCAAGGCCGGATTCTTATTTCAGAAAATATTACGCAGATCAAGTTGCAAGCATGGAGGTAAAAAAAGAACAGAGGTGTGAATTCGACATTCAACACCAATCACTTAACGATTCAGAAACTTTTAGCCTTCGAAAATGAAAACAATTAGCAGTGTGTAAGGGCTGTGTAATTTCCTGTTTGTCCGAGGCTACGTTTTCGTGTCACTGTCAAAATTATTGCTACTCTTTACTTAACAGCGACTAAATGGTCTCTATAAAACGATAATCAGGATCGCAAAAAAAGTCAACTCATTCGAAACACTTGTCGTCTCTCTCTGTCTTCTGAAATCAGCCTTGGTGATCATCGGCTGGTGCGTAATCTATTTCTTTCAAAAGTGTTGCGCCAGGTTAATGTTGTCGGCGTTTCTCTTTAAACCTAGTTGTTTTTTTCATGGACGAGGACGGATTTTCCAAAAAAAGAAGCTGAGGTTAAGTGGCTTTCGTCCACTGATGTCGCACTTTCGGATCGATTAGAAACGTGTGAATACATGTACTTACACTATGACTATACGTTTCACTGCAACTGCCCATAACACAACATCTAAAAACTCTCTCTCTCAAAAAAAAAAAAAAAAAAAAATAGACAAAAAAAAGAAAAAAAAAAACGCCGACCGAAAATTGTATATCGTTTAAAAGTATACTGAATGACCAGTGTTATTACGGTATGACTTCCTCTCACATTTTGGCCTTTGGTGACGCACTTTCGGCGAGAGTCGGAAATCCGGAAACAGTCGACCGTTTCAGAATAGGTGGGCGTGGCTACAACACGAGAAATGTCCCAAATTTACTTGGATACGAGTAATCATTTTCAGCAAAAAAATCAATATTCGCCCATTTCAGTGGAACACAGATCTAAAATGGGAAACGTGAGGGTGGGCATTGCACAGGCACTTTAAATAGTTAGTTGGTGTCCAGTGGAGAGAGGAGTCAGCAGTACTGTTGCCTCCTGAGAATCTACATCTTCAAACACTGCAATCTTTGTTTTTGAAGTGCGTTTTAAAATTAGTATTATAAAAGCTCTATCATTCTGTTCTATTAGCTGAAACAAATTCCTGTGAATTTTCATTTGTCGAATGAACTGTTTGTCAAATACAGAATACATATATTTTAGTACAATTTTCTTTTTAAATGTAAATGCAACGTTTTGCTTTTTATGTATTTTTTATGTATTGTTTTTGATTTGATAACTTTGAACTAAATAGCTTCACATCTTGATCAAAGTTTTGCACCCAGTTCATAGGAGTGCTTATATAGATTTTCTGACATCTTGTTTCCTGTAAAGATTTTATTGGTAGGTTTGCAAATGTGTATCAAACTGTGCAAAAATCTTTTCCATGAGTTGGTTTTGAAACCCAGTATAGTATTCCCATGGGATTTGGGAGATACATTACCAAGGATATTATTACAAGATAAATGATTTGCTTCATTGAACACATACAACAATGCACATTTCCACTGAGATCAGTGACCTTTGATGTGTATCACCAGTGATCAGTCAAGTAAAAACAGTCAAAATATTTTATCAGATTTTCTCAATTTTTGCATGATATTTTCATACAGGACATCTGTTGTTCAAACTCAGGAAAGACTTTATACTAATGAATAAGTTGACCAAGTTTGGAATAGAATTAAAGTTATCATGCACACAATAACAATTTTTAACGACAACGACAACGCCGACAACGCTGGACAAAAATCTTTCCCTTAATATACCATCTTTGATGGTACAGGGAAGGTAAAAAGCGATCAAAAATGGAATTTTCACAATCTGTTTTGTACTAGCACAAAATTTATGCATATCGTAAACGTTTATAAAGATTTAAATATTAATAATAGTCCAAATAAAAAAAGGCAAACATTTTATTAACATGCACGTCTATGAAACAACTTTCACATACTTCCAGGTAGCTATGCAATTCACATCTCAAACAAACAGACTAGTATATTCTCAGGGGGCAGAACTACATCATTAATGTTGCTTGGACATTGCTCGGGTTGTCTTGTTGTCCTGTTCAGAAAAGTCTGAATAACTTAATAATATAGTATAGCCTTCTATGAGTTTTCGGCCTTTGTTTCCACCGGTGATGATTGCCAGGCGCTGAAAATACCCAGATGTCCACCCCCGAGAATAGAAGGAATGTAAACCAACGTACAACCTACAATTCCACTATCCCTAGGATTGTACTGGTGCATCATGGGTAATCTAATTTGAGAGGCAAGGTACTGTAATTTTTGCTTATTTCGCTGACTTGAAAATGCACTAAATTAAAACCCAGTGAATATGTAAAATTGAGCATAGAACACATTATGTAAATGATAAAACCGTGAATTTAAAACCCACTGAATATGCCTGAAATGGTAAATCAGTGAAATTTAAACCCAGTGAAAATTAGTCATTTTACAGTAGCCATTAGGGGGTGCTCACTTTGCTACATGCTCTACACTAATGCACCAGATGAGAATGGTGGCAAATGTAATTTGAAAATTACAAAATATTATCTACTATATATCTATTTTAATTGTAATTCTCAAAATTCTCTGTATAATAGTATCATGTATGAAAATTAATAAATAAATGAAAAAATTAAAAAAAAATTTCAGTTTCAGTGTTTGTCATTATATCGATACGTAATACACACATGTATTTGTTGTTGTGTTAGCCCCCCCCCTTCCCCTCCATCCCCCTCTCAATGTGCACGCGCAGTTGTGATATTGACATCACACCCCCTCTCCAACCATGGAAGGTATTACCTTCCATGCTCCAACCTAAGTAATACCCCATAAACAATTAATCACGTGACTCTAACTGGTTTCGCTTTCAATCTCAGTATTGGAAACGAATCCCAAAACGAATACTGCCTATTTTTTTTAAAACCGCAACTTTATCGTAACTTTAATACGTGAAATTTGCGTCGGTGACGTATTTTTAAGTTGTAAAGCGGTTGACAAGCTGAGAACTTAAACCTGCCACAGAAATTACGGCAATGTCATTTGCTTCATAAGTTTGTGTTGTCACATCGGACGCCCGCAGTTGGCTGCCAAGTCACAAGTGACGCCACATAACACAGCTTCTGACTAACGGTGACTCATCGACGTGTAGTTCTGAGTCACGGAAGGCACATATCTACTGTGCTGACAATGACCTACCAGATTAACAAGTTCGAGAGTTCTGGCTTCGTTGCTATCAGCAACCAGGCAGATAACAGCCAAGAAAGTAATAGCAGGAAGCACTGACAGCCACGCCATTTTGTCACAATTGGCACACGCAGGAAACGCATGATTATCACTATGGCTGCGTTTATACAGCTTATTGGGAAACAAAAGGTGCGATTCCAATTCTATGATCACACAGTTGGGATTTTGCCAGTAAATAAAAAAAACCAAATATAGAACATAATATTGAATATAAAATAATGCATAACAATTACTTTGTCACTGTGGTTGACTTTTTCCGTTTATCCAAATCGGATTTTGTTTCTCCGAGTAGGTAAATAAATTCAGGACAGTATTTTTGCTTGCTCCTGTTACTCTATTTTAGTAAAGGAATCGCGTTGCTGGAACTCGGGTGCTGATGGTGATGCCCCGAGTGGGGATGAGCAATCGTTCATTTCGCTAGCCCCCTATCGGAGGTTATGTGGCATGCTTTTGTTTTTATTGTAGCCCGGCAACTACGTATATCACGTGACTTGCTAGAGACAATCATGTTACGTCATCCGCGCTGCATTCAAGCTACTGTGTTCCATTTCGAACGCAGAACGCGACAATACAAAGTACATTTTACAAGTGAGAACACATCGCTTGCTATACTCTCAATATAATTCAACATTTATTTGTGAAAACTGAATCATCACGATGTTTCTATGCTGCATGCGCGCATCAAATAAAGTGGACATGGCGCCGGACTACGACGAAGCTCCAACGCCGACAGCACCAACATGCGTCCGATCCGCAAAGGCGTTTTGTGCCAACCAGGAGAAGAAACCCAAAGGAGGTTTGAAAAAGACACTGAGGTCGTTATTCCGTCGCTTGATAGGACGCGAGACAAAAGTTCAAGAAATTCACCTAAACAACGAATGTCGTATTGAAGACGGAGATGACGAAAACGATAATCTACTAGTAGGCAGCGATGACGTATCCCTATTCCGCCCAGACAACCCGTCACCTACTCGGCGTACTCCGACTCCACTACCATACACACTGCCACCAACGCCCGAAAATGAACTACCTGCTCTAAATATCGCCAGACTGCCGCCCTGGTATATTGCGGAACCATTGCCGAATTTTATAACATACGACGAAGAGAGGCGCACATTTTGAATTGTGGATTTGCGCCGATAGTTGTAGATGTTCGTCAGCTGCCTTAACGTCCCATTTTTCCTTTGCATACGTCGGCTACGGGGGCTATAATCAGTACTCCTAGTGAAACTTGGACTTGCAGGTAACACTCTTGTACTTGTACCCTGTCGTGTCTTCTGTTTTACCTTCTACAGTATATTAGCAGCTACTATGAGGTTACTTTCTTTTACCCCTTTTTGAGGAGGGGGCATCTGCGCCTGCAAGTTTCGCGTTTACTGCATTGTTGTTCGGCAGGGTTACGTAAAAAGTGCTTCGCATGTGTACGCCATCTTCAAAAGCGAGCTAGTATATCTGTTTTGGAAAGAAATTAATTTGTTTTTCTGCTTAATCCCTTTTTTAGGGTTACCTTGTTGTGTGTGCCTGATGTTGGCGCATGATGGCGCTGTTTAACCGAGAGATAGTAATAACAGTGAAATGTTTGTGATTCGTGTATATCTCGCCAGGGTAAGTAAATGATAAATCCTCTCTTTAACCCTTGGCTCTGGAGAAAGATAGGAAACCGGGGCATTTCCTATGATGCGATCTTTGTTGCAATTATTTATGCTAATTGGCGTAAAATTGTCTTATAATGCAGCTGACTTACTTCCTGTTCTCTTATTTCCTTGTCAAAAACAAAACTCGCCACGTTGCAAAAATGCCATATCACAACCACCTTTAATTTCATACAGTCGCAGCAAAAATCTCCGGGACATTCTTGTTCACAGCCAACTAAAAACCCAACTCTCCCATCTGGTTTCACAAAATGCGGCTCTAAGAGGGGTTGCAATGTTTGCAAATTTTCACCCAATACTACCAATTTCCATAGCACCACAAATAACAAAGTATATACCACAAAGCACCCCATCTCTTGCACAACTAGAAATGTCATTTATCTCATCACGTGCAAACGATGTCAAAAACAATACGTTGGCGAAACAAAGACGGAGCTCAGAACCAGATTTAATAACCACCTATGGACAGTGAGACACAACCAAGACACACCAGTAGCATGCACTTTAATAAAACCAACCACGACATAGACGATATTTCATTTATTGGCATAATAAAAATTAACAAAACAGACGACCACCTTAGAAAAAAACTTGAGTCTAAATGGATAGATAAATTGATTACACACACACCACTGGGCATTAACATCCGCCAGTGAGGGCGCATTTATCTAACAGCGCCACCTAGCTATTACACCTATAAATAGGTTTCCACCCTCTGTATGGGTTATGCCAATTTACATCTCACGGCATCCCAACAGAGGTAAGTCTTTGGAGTGTTATTATTATTTTTGTAAATACATTGTACTTGTAATCATGTTATTTTCACTGGACCATTTCAATCACAATCATTTACACACTGTATCTATTTGTTTTACAACAGTTTTCTTGAAGAAGCCCTATTTCTAGGGCGAAACGTTGTAATAAACATCACAGAACTGAACAGGTATATTGTCGTGACAATCCTTGTGTTATTTGCATAATACCAACCCGCAATACCAGCTACTGGGGATCTGATCTATTATTGTTGATTATTGCATTATGAGAAGGGTTCTTTTTTGTTATCTTTAATTCAAGTTAGTACAGCAAACATTCTGATTCCTTTTGTTGTATTTCTTACTTTCCTATCCTTTCTTGACGTTTATACGTTAACAAAATGCACATGTTTGGGATATTCTGGAGACAACTTCCAGAAATGCGCATCGCAAAGAAAAATCGACCTCAGAACAGCTTGAAAATGGGTGTCACTCCAACTACCAAACAAATGTTTAGATATTATCAGTGTACTTGTATTTACTAGTTCATTCAACGTACCACATTATTAACATATCCTCAAGCTGTAATTAAGTAATGTTTCATGTATTGTAACCACTGTAACAATGATGATTAAATGTAAACACTTTATTAAATCACTTGAAGTAGTTGTTTCGAATACTGTGTCCCTGTGCCATCATGTTCGATGACCAGTCCATCACCGGAAACGGAGCCACGTTGAATGTGACAATTTTTCTTCTTTTCATTACAGACTAAATATCAAGTCTCAAACTCACGCACGCTACTACAGACAGAACTGTCCAGCCCACGGCACGTCATAGCACGACTCAATATCAGAGAATACTTTTATATTATTTACCAGAAATCTGTTTATAATGGCATATTACTAAATATTGTATCTTCGAGATTTATATATATATTATTAAAACTGTTTATAATCATTCATATGGTTCATTATTTTCCAGCACTTTGATTTTTGCAGTTTGTTTTTCTTCAATAAAGAAAATTGTTTGTGTTTCGTGTGTATTAACTAACAATTCACGCCTTGACGTCATGGCAGGAGAACGTAGACAAAAAGTGAGGAAGGTCATGTCTCACTGGTGTGTTCTTATAAAACATTTATTTTTTATAGCATTGGCGATATATAAATCGTTTGAGTGGAACTAAAGGCAGCCATATTATCACGAGATTTAGAGCCGTTAATCCAATCACTAACTTTAAAGATAGACAAAAGAAAAAAAAAACTTTAATAATAATAACCGAGCTTATTACGTACAGGGAGCATGAAACCCGTCCACGTCGATCTACGCAACACAGCGTAGCCATACTTTGCGGCAAAGGCCGTCAGATCTGGCTGTACGGGTATGGTGAAAGCCGAATGTAGTGGTGTATCATAACAGTGAATAAATACTGAGAAACAATTGTAAACTCATAGTTGCTGTAGACATAGAAAGTAAAGTATGCAAATAACACCGAACACCTTCCATGCGCCGACTAAACGGCATGGTAAATAATACGTCAAATCAAAGTAGACACGTAAATAATTAACATGTACTACCAGTAAGTCTGACTTTTACGACGATCCTATAATACACTAAATGAAAGAAATTGACAGTAAGGACGAAGTATATTTTGTTATATCGATTTTATTTTATTTGTATATATTAATGACAGTGTCGTTATATGTAGTAATTGTCACGCGAAGTGTCAAGTCTGTTTTCACAGTATTCACATCTAAGCGATGTACATATAATAATCGCGACACAATCACATCGCGCGCAAAAATAAAGAATACGGTGATCCATGGACGTAACAACAGTTTGTTGAGTGTCATTGGTGCCACAGACATTTATAACATTGACAATTTATGGTGTTTTCGATACAGATATCTCAGCAGTGTGTGAACCTAGACGGTGCTCCAAACCCAACATAGACGACTTTCCCGGAAGTCGAAAATACGGTGTTTCACATGCGCGCATACCGTTTTGGGGTGTAACGTAAATTTGCACGCGTGATATTGTGCTTCTGAGCACAAATCAACGTCACGACTTGGGCCCTCAACGGCTGATTTAGTATAATGTGGTTGTGCCGAATAACTTATATATTTAAACGGACACATAATGTTGATTCACTGTTGAGATTAGCTGCCACGATAAACTCAATTGAACAGTTCCTGTCTGATTCCAGCGAGGCCGTCAACTCGGACGTATTAAAATACATCAACAAACAACGCATCAACATTGAAATAATCCTCATGCATGACCCTTTTACTTTAAAAATCCAAAACATATTAGTCTCGATGCCCATTCTCATCGAACAGCAACAGAAAAAAAAACTACCCCAAGTTTGCTTATCAGTTTCAAGATAAAAAGTGTTACTCGTATGATCACTTTTACATCAAACTATACATATGTTAATTATGTAAACTTCATTATATATATATAACTTACTGCATGTGATGGTGTCCAGGAACCACTTTAATGTCAGATATATACAAACAACAGATATGGTTTATTTGTGAGAGGCCGAGAATTACCGGTTATGGATCATTATTAATTACTAGTATCAGACAATTAAAGTATTAAATGCTGGTGGTCGACGTGCCACGCATGCGCGACATATAGGTATCTTAATATAGTAAACAAGATGGCAACTTTGACTGTTGCGCAGATCAACGTTACCAAGCTTTAATTCAGTATTTTTTTAGGAGATTGGAAGGTATCACCGGCAAATTTCGTTTTTAAATAAACAAAGTATTTTAAACGCTGTGGGTAGTTAGTAGTGGCGAAAGAATAGGGGCACTGACATAACCTCTTTTTACATACGTCACACTGACTTTATATGACTACGACAATCAAAGTCGAAAAATCGTAAACATGAATTAACTTTTCGGCAAATTCAAACCTATTGTGTATTGAGTTTTTTTTTAATTTCTTTCAAAAATATTTTACTATAATCGCGACATTACTTCTTACAGAATTGATAACCACTCGTTGAACCCCTTAAAGCTGCAATAGCAGTAACAACTGATCTTTTTCTCCCATTTTTATTTTTAATAAAACATTATGTGTGCTAATTCGTAAAAGTCATTGCTGACATGTCGACATGAAAGCATAGACTATACTCTATATGCCAACGCAGGTCTTCCGAGGGCGCCATCTTTTGAGATCCAGTTTTGCCAAGCAAACCTCAGAGATTACAGTGCAACTGAAGAGGACTACTTTCCGGGAGTTAAGGGCGAAATAAAGCCAATGGTCTCTCAATAATGATGTTATGTGTCACTTCCCGTAATAGTGTGCGTTGTGTCATCATTTTCCACGATTCTCATTTTGTGTCCGATTTCAACAATGGCGACTACTCGACCATTATTTTTCACATCGCATTGTGCAAACGGGAAGTCACTTGTGTTCAATGCAATTTTTCCTTAAAACAATATGCTGACGAGATTCGGTTGTCTATATGTAATTATATTTAATTATCGCTTTAAGTTGTTGAAATACACCGGCGAAGGTTAGCTGTCGTCTGTCGCGTCTCCTGTTGGTAGATTTGACGCACTCCTTGTCATCGCGTCCATAAGTTCATACGTCAAAATTGTGGAGAAGTTTCGGTCACATGAGCTGGAAATATTACCTTCCATGCCTGAAAACGCTGTGAATACGTTAGTAGAATCTGGCGTTCTGAGTGGATTTAGAAAGAACAAAGAAACTAAATCTTCTCTACGACTCTGTGGATTCAAACAAACAATTGTTTAATAATTAATACCTCTTCATTTGAACAAGAAATTAACATAATAACATAAATAACAGCCCGCATGTGATTTGTTATGTCACTTTCTCCTTGACTGTCAATTTATCAAAAATTTTAGCTGGTAGTGTACAACCTTGACACATACAATTGACACGGTCATCGACATTATCACCTACGTCATAATAGAATATAAACAACATAAGGCACCCTTACATTCGAAAAAACAATTGATTGACGAGGTGGTCAAAGTGGTGCATTATTTCGCTTAGGGATTTTCCACTAAATCTATTGCGAGTCAAGTAACTCCATATTACCAAAGACTATATTCTTTGATATTACGAACAAAACAAGGCTGCTATGTTGAATGCTTGGGCCAAACCAAATCCGCACAAAGACGGTAACCACGGGTAGTAGGAAAAATGTGTTATTAAAACAAAATATTAAAAATTTACTTAGTTTGTCCATAGACCCTCTATGGTTTGTCTTTTATCTTCCCCCTCCTGTTTTTCTTGCCAATTGCCTTCGCCACCTATTTACATAATGTAATGTCTCGTTTATCAATGACCATCATAAACAATAATATTTACACGATAAACACGATAAACACCAGTGTATATTGCCAATGCCCCGTATACACATTTATCATATACCTAGTATTGCCCAGTATTGTCCGGCCTCGAAACGTATAGGAAGTGTGCCCTCACCCCAGGGCAATACATTCCCGTTTCACCCCGGCCCAGTGCGCCCGGTTTAGGTGGTGAAAGCTATTGGCAAGGAGAACGGTTCATTTTGTACCTACCCTTCATACAGAAGGGGTACAAATATTTTGTAATATCTTTTGATAATATTTTTTTTGCTCCCCGAGAAGTAACCAATATTGACAAAATAGCCAGATGTTTTAATAATATATTGACAATAATAACGCAACCAACAACCCAGATATCATCACGGACAATAGAATCGACGTGAGAATCACTTGTTAGAAGATCTTAAGTTATGTGAGATACACCGGCGAAAGGTAGCTGTCGTCCGTTGTCGCCTCTCCTGCTGGTAGGTTGAACGCAGTCAATGTAATCGCGCCCAGAAATTCATATGTCACAATTATGGAGTAGTTTCCGTCACATGAGCTGTAAAGCGAGCGTGTCTTCCACGCATGAAAAGGCTTTGATTACATTGGTGGAAATTTGCGTTCTGACCGTGACGGTGGATATAGAAAGAGCAGAGAAAATTATGGGGGACATCTTCTTTACGACACTGTGAAACATCTAAGCAAACAATTGTTTAATAATTAATACCTCGTTCTTTGAACAAGAAATTAGCATAATAACATAAACAACACATGACTTGTTAGGTCACTTTCTCCTTGACTGTCAATTTGTCAAAACTTTAAGCCGGTAGTGTACAACCTTGACAGTCATATACAATTGAAACGATCATCGACATTATCACCTACGTCGAAATAGACTATAAACAGCATTGTACACCTTCACACTAAATAAAACAATTTATTAACTGTTAATTGGCGAGATTCAAAATCACAGCGGTATAATATTTCGATCAGTGATTTTTCCGCTAAATCCATTGCCAGATGAGTAGCTCCACTGTATTACGAACAAAACAAATAACCTGTACAAAATCTGGCTATGTTCTAGTATTACAATGAATCGTTGCATCAACGCGCAAATTATACTCAACTTTCGAGTTTACATTGAAAATATTCAGTAGTACAAGTATTTGTTTGTTTTTCATTCTGGTATCCGAGGTTGTCCCAGTTTAAAAGTTTGTCACTCATTACCCAATTCGTGGTGCTTATGAAGATAAGAAAAAAGTAATTAACTTCGATATCCATGTCCCAGGATTTATTTATGACCGGTGCAAAATAATATCGTAATAAAAAAGTGTCTTTGTAAATGTGGGTAAAACTTTTACAGAAATGTTTTGAATATAATATTATAATGGCGCGTTAATCGAACATTTGTGTGTCAAATGACGTCACAAAACACAGTGGACGCTTGGAAAGGTTTTATTTTTGAAAAATAAATTAACGAGATTATCGCCTAGTACATGAACTTGACGAGTAAAATCAGACGCCTGCTCATATTATTTAAGAAAGTTGATCATAAATCACATGACAATTCCATTGAATTATGATATACGGTCATGCATGAAACTACATATCTATAGTACTAAATAAGAAACAGTATTCCGTTGCTTAGTGTAGCGCCGTATTCTGAATAAAATCGATCGAACAAAACTTTGAAGAAAAATAAAAACCATAGAAACTAATTATTAAAGCTTCATAAACTGACAATATGGTCGCCTTTCACTGGCATACAACCATCTTTTTCTCGAAAAAGGCAGGCGATTCGCACATTTCTTGCAAAATGAATAAATTCTAGATATTTTCAATCATTTAAAGCATTATTTAATAAAAGATAAAAAGTATTTATTAGAATTTCTCAAGAATTCGTGACAAGTAACAAAATGTGCTATGATAAGATTTTGTTACCATGGAAACCAATAGTACATAACCAGAAAATCGCCATTTACCCGAAGGGTTGTCTTCTGTCTCGTGCGAAAAATAGTTTGGTATTCATATATTTTAATCTGGGTTTTGTTACAGTAGCATATATTCTTAGATTGACAAAAACACTCGAGCATACACAAGTATGAATTACTAATGGACCCCCTTTCTCATGATTACGTGGGCACCGTAAAAAAGTACCTGGATTTAATCATCCACCATTCAGCTGTAAGCTTCATCAAGGCACCATTGTAATAACCTCTTCAGCATACAAACCTAAAACATAGTACGGAACGGAACGAACTGCCACAGCGTCTTAGAGAGTTGGAGGTGCGAAAATGAGATTTTTTCATCATAATGGTCATGATTTAGCCCACATTTCAATTTTGTGGGGGTGGATTAACTCGATCATTTACGTTGTTCCCGCAAACATACACGCTTTTGAGGGGAGAGGGACATACGCATTTACTATTCACTATGGTTGTGCTCCTATCAATCAGCCTGACCTCAGACAACCAAACAATATTGAGGCCTGACTCATCGTGAATTTAAAAAGACACATTGTTCTCGAGAAAAATGGCCAGACGATGACATCGCTGTTACTCTGTGCACTTTATGTACTTGTATTGTTATTATTTTATGACCTATCACCAAAACGTAGGATCTGGTGATTCGTACATTTTTAATACGTCAGTGTGTTTCTTAACCTGTAAACAGTTGCCCTTCCCTCCGTGCGTGAACGCAACCGGGTCTAGCCGATATAAAAACATATCGGATTAATTTTAATCTTAGCCCGTACTTGGTGCAGCCTGAATACTTCTAATATATACCATGGAAGGTACTAATGGAGTACGTTCCATGTATATATATAGTACACGCTTGGCAATAGACGCTGATTTTGACATTTCTCTCCATATTTTGTACTGTATGTGTAGTGCCATGCTTCTACCTATGTGTTTTTCTGTTGACTCAAAAAAGTAATTAGTAGATTTCTTCTCTTATTATTATGACTTTTGGGGCTTTTAATTATTTTAATTTTTTGAGCTGGTCTGTTTTGTTCTGTAAATTTACTCGTGAATCAAAATATACATTACAAACTGTACTGTACTCCATACAGTGACAATAAATTATGTACAATACAATAAAAATATTCTTTCCAGAATTGAATCTTTTGTTTTCCCTTTCTCTTCACCAACGCTAATATGCATGTAATTTGTTGTTTCTTGACATTCTCTGTAATTACGCACATACGATGTTTTGGCATCTGCGCATGTCTGTAGATTTGCACCGGAGTTCCATTTTCTGCAGGATTTTAGCCGCTGAGTTTACTGAAAATGAAACATGTTGACAAAGCGGCATGCAATTTTAGCGAATTGTGGTAAAACGACGTAATAGCGAAATGTTGATTTAGCGAATCTCTCTTGTCATTGTTGAATTCTTTGTTTGGTGGCCATTTTGAATTGACAATAAAGTCATTAGCGACATCTTGAATTAGCGAATCAGTTCTCTCGCTAAATTCGCAAAAAAGACATGCTCGCGTAAAAAGACATGTTTTACAGTAATTAAAAGTAGTTTAAATCGATTGATAATACCATGCATTGAGTTGTGGAAAGCATTATGGAATAAACATTGAAAATCGTTTCATCTTTGCAGTATTTAGATTTCAAGGTTGTGTTGTTTTTAGTGACGGTGATGACTGATATACTGTCTAAACATATCACCCTTTAGACCCTTTTTTTTTCATTCCAGAAACGTACCAAGCGTTTGTGGTACAAATTGGTTGATCAGCTCCCAATGGTCACATCTCTGATTATAACTTTCTTGTTGCTGTTTTCATAATAATGCCAACAATTACGGTCACATATCAACAATTACAAACAACAAACATTCGTGTTTAAACACCAAGTATTAGTGCAACAAAACTTTCCCCAGCAGCTACCAACAAATAACACACACATTGTTTGATTCATTTTATTTCAGAGCCAGCAAGCAACAACAACATGTGAATAAAAACCCCATGATCTTACAATAAATTTTAGCAGATGTATTGTATTATTTGAATTATTAAGTTACATTCGTGGTCTACGAGTAACTATTACAATGCAATGTATTGCAATACAACGTGGTTGGAGTGGCACGTTGTTTGTGTGCTTTCTATGTTCACTCTGACAGTCATTGTTCACTTGAATAACATAAATATAAGTGATATCAGAGGTACATTACTTGGGGTTTGCAACAACGGTGACATGATACCAAGATTCCACCACAATCTCGCTCTCGCATAAGCGTTCCAACTCAGAAAAATGCGAATGCGCATGCCCGAGGTAACTAGGATACTGGGATGTCCAGGTGGATCAAAATAGCTGCCCACGATATGACGGATTACGAGAACTATATTTTCTGTACATTTTCGATGTATTACATTTTTCACTATGATAGTGGCAAGAAAAGTTTTATTTTTTCATTACAAACCTTGAACATTGATATGTGTCATGTCAGAAGGTCGTAGCCTCAGTCTCGCTATCTACGAGAAGAGACTTGAATGGGATCTTGACATGATGTCACCATACAGTACTATGCGAGTTGCAAACCCCAAGTAATGTACCTCTGGTGATATATATAGACCGTCGCAAATAGTCACTGTGCAATCGTGCGCGCGCAACTAGTTACTGTGCACGCGTGCGCGCGTGCGTAGTGACTAGTTGGCAAAAACCGGTCGTTCGCACTCAAAGATAAAATAACGGCGTTGTTCGCCGCTGTTGTTAATAAATATATATGGATGTATTTTTGTTAATAAAACAACTTATGGTAATGTCATCGCGTATCTGTGTTGATCAACGATCGGCATTTGCTAACACGGTTGGCACGAATGACGGTTGCTGGTTGGCATGAATGACGTCACAGTGCGACGGCCTACTATTAGCTTATTTGTATACCTTAGAGGCAAATGTCCACCCTAATCTCGCCGAGAGCATCACGAGACTTGTTTCTGTCGCTGAAACCGAGTGTTCCATTCTCTCTCTCGCCATCTCATACATTGTTCTAAATACATGCTGTAGCTGCTTACATGGAAAGTAAAGCGAGTAAATAACACCGAATAAACGGCATGGTGAATACTACGTCAAATAGACATACTAGTATACTGTGTGCGTGACTAATCGCCTAGCTTCACGTCACGGCATGTCTTCCACTCGGCCACCGGGCACCCAACAAAAAGCATGTCTAATAACCGAGCTTATGACGTGCAGGGAGCGTGAAACCCGTCCACGTCGATCCACGCCACACAGCGTAGCCATACATTGCGCCAAAGGCCGTCAGATCTGGCTGTACTGGTACGTATGAAAGCCGAAAGTAGTGGTGTATCATTATAACAGTGAATAAATACTGAGAAAATAAATACATCGGTCTGGGTAGTGGACGCGATAATGAGGAGATTCTCTCAGCGACATCTCGACTGCTATTCGCGTCTGAGGTATATTTTCCGCTTAATATGAACGATAATACAATATTTAATGAATTGGAATGTTTCATTCCTAGAAAAAAATGTAAAACTTGTGAACAAAAAAAATGCCCACATGCTCAGTCCACTTTCACGTAAAATGGGTACCCTGGAAATGAAAGCTGGTAAAGCTACTTTAATGGTTTGAACTGAGAAACCACCCAGAGAATTGGTAAATGGCGATAATCTAACAGTAACACAAGCCACATTATTAATTCAATTAATGCTGAAGATAAAATTCTGGTAATTTCTTTACAAGATTATATATAGTAAAAATAACGATAATTATAGTGATAAAAATGCTAATTCTGAAAAGTGAATCGGCATAAACAAAAGTCAAATAAATCAAAGAAAATGGCAATTGTAAATAATAATCAGGAAATCCGTATGGAAACAGGTACACCCTGTGGTAGCAACAAAAAAATGAAAATATTAAAAATAAAAACGTACAGTTTTACATAAAATAACCGAAATGGGTGACCAAAAAGCACGGAATAAAAACAAGAATAAATACAATGAGGGTAAAAGTCTCGTTGATAAAAATTAAAGTGTCTAATGAAATGAGAGTACGAAACCCTTTTTTTTTTACTTGAACCCAACCTTGGTCGATTGGTGGTTCAAAGGAAGTATACCTCTGTACATATGTTCAAGACGCATTGAAAAATCATGTCATAATATCGCACCACTTCACATCACCATACCACACTATACTACCGCCGCACCACCATCAGAATATATCGCACCAAATTTCATCACCATCACACAGCACGGCACATCAATATACCTCCGCCGTACTACACACCGCACTAACATCGACCACCACATCGCATCACCACCACTACATCGGACCACCACCACATCGCACCACCACCACCACATCGCACCACCACCACTACATCGGACCACCACACTACACTACTTTGTAAGGACGTCATTTCTTTTAATATAACGTGCAAATACATTGTTGCTCACATATTTCAGTAAAAGATGTTATATATACAAAGTGTTTACAGTTTTTCTCATGTCGATAATAATAATGAACGCAACTGACACCAACACTACCATACTCTATATACAAATCATTTACAATGGCACGATACTGTAATATTCGCGCTAGGCGCAAAATTTACTGCTTTTATAAAACAATTGTATATTAAGATGTTTATGCAAATATAACGTCACGCAGCACGTGACCCGACCGTCTGGTGGGCAAATGTGAAAGTCACGAGGTGTTTAATATTTTATTTCAGTGAAATATATAAGCTTAAATTAGTGACGGTACTAGGGCCTGGTTGTTTCAAGAATGGACTCTTTGTTCAATAATATCTTCTGTAAAAGGACGGCTGTTTCTTAAGATTGTAATTTTAGTGTATTTCAGTGTCTCTGGAAGCGGTGGGGGTCGTTACCTGCGCACGCGCGGAAATTGAGACCTAAGCGACTATACAAACGCTTGTTTGTAAACAACGTTACGCTATGACCGTTGACCGCATGTTAATTTGATGGACGACTCCCTGGCTTTAAGGTGGTTATAACAGATCTATAGCCTTGTATAACGTTTACAATGTGGTTCTAGTTACAGATGTACGATTTATTGCTGCTTTATTAGTCTCTGACGACACACAGCGCACTCAACACGTCATGTTAGTTTCAGTTACAAACTTTGGCTATACTTGACAGATAATTTGTTTTAAGCTGGTGAAAGTGGAAGTTGTAAATATGTGAGGAAAGACTATAAAGTCGTCTGCATGCATTTGACTAATTAATTTGGGCGACTATTTTATCACATTTCAGAAGTTTTACATATTATATTATGGTTAATCTAGCCATCTGATTGGCTGATAAAGCTATGATGAATAGTTCACCAATGTAGTTCGGTGATCATAGATTTAACTGTGTTTTGTACACAAACATATTGTAAATGTCAAAGAAATGAAATCATCTGTCTCAATGTAGCCAAAATTAGACCGTTAATTTAAACACAGGTTTCACGCAAAGGGGTGTCACCATTTTTCATTTTATATCCGTTGACATCAGCACTAATTGCGGACGTAGTATCTGACAAATCTATGTACTGCTTGCCGTTTGACACTGTCGTCTTCGCAGTTGTATCCCCATTTATTACATTCACGCGTACGCCCGCTTCGTCTCTCGTAAACTGAGCCATTTCCTCATCGTCTTTTTTTTCGTCTTTTTCTTTTTTCGAGCGCTTCGACATCATTATCCCCACCGGCACCATCAGAAACAGAAACGAGGCTTCAATCACCATATAGATGGCCGGGAACGCTGTGGTGCGCCCTCTGTCGTTGGGATAAGACAGCAACATGAGAGTGAGTGCCAATCCGACGTTCTGTACGCCGGTCTCCACGGCAACTGTACGACACTGACTTTTGCTCATCTTTGCTAACATTGCTAGTATGTAGCTGAGCGTACAGGCAGTGGCAGGAAGGATGCACCCAATAAGCCAAAGTGACGGGTGATCCGTGAACGTATTTGGGCGCATAATGCACTCGAATGTGTTGATGAGAGCTACGCCGATCAAGGAGATGATGTTAAACACCTGCAATAGTTAAAAAAAGGTAGATTTTATTACAAGATATGGCTGTGTTTTTTAAAGCGCGGCGGTCGTCGCGCAGCGCGTGTTCGAATTTCAAACAATGTATTTTTCACGCGTTCTATACGTCACCATGATGACCACCGCCCTTTAATACATGTGAACTTCTATACACATTTACCCGAAATATGCAAATTTTCCCTGAATAATACGTCAAACCACAATCCCTCTATGATAGAGGGACTGTGGTCAAACATTGCTGATCATATCGTTAAAATTACACTACTAGTATATCCTTAATTCAACGAAAATCACGTGAATAGTTCTGTGTTTCTGGATCGTGGGTAGATTGTGATTTTTGTCATCGTGCGCCTCGCTCATTTTATTTTAATTTTATTATTATTTTTTTAATTTTGCGTACTGTTAAAATGCGTCACAAATGGCAGAATAGAGAAATGTGTTTTTTCTTTGTTTCAGAGGATGTTCCTATGTTCAAAACCAATATTCATAACATCAAAAAGTAAACTAAAATTAAATCAAGCAATCTCAGTCCGAAGTATGTCTGGGCATTTCTCACATATAAAATAATCATTTAATATGAGTTAATATTTCACTCAGATTAGCGCAAATCCTGAAACACATAACAGTCTAGAGACCTTAGGAATCATCCGTTGGTTATACGTTTACTACGCATGCGTAAATAATCTGATGGTACAATTCCAGAAATAAAAAAAAAAAACGATGAGAATAAATCTTGGCTTTGCGTTTACATCTGTACTGTTGTTACGTAACAAGTGTCACCTAGTGGGTGCATTTGATTATTTGCCATGATTCACACTGTACGTGTGTACGCATTGTACTCGACCTAAGAGGGGATTAGCGGGTATACCCGGATATTGAGGTGCCGCCCACATTTGCCCGACAAATAAAATTACATACTTTGCTGAGTACTGCTGCAACGTGCTCTGACTTGTAACGGATGAAAAAACCAACAGTGACAGGAGCCAATATACCAACGAGTGCGAGAAATATTTGCAAATACGGAATGACCAATTCCTGGTCACTCCATCCTTTGCTGTAGATGAAGAGAGACAACGGCATCATGCCAAACGCCACCACAGTTGAACACGTTGTCATACAAATACTGAAAGAAAAATAACACTTGCGTTAAGATATGGTACGATGATCTCACTGTAGTGACATGGATTCAATGATAACCACTTGACTCTCTTGTTCGTTGCTCTGCCGCTTGGGACGCGATGACTAGATTTCACGGTATCGTAGACTAAATTACAAACTCCGCCTTTACAGATTCAATAACGAGAAAGTCCAAACTGAAAATTTACATTTCATCAAATCGTAGTCTATGGTCAAAGGAAGGAAATTTTGCTGAAGTTATTCCCATATTTTATTAATTCATTTGGAGAAACTTTCCCAGTATGCCGTTGCCCGGGTTACGCACAGTCAAATATAATATAAATGCCAAACTTGATTCATGATGATAGTTAATAATTTGAATTTAAGAACTCATTCTCGGATTAATCGATTAAAGTGCATCATTTCCTTTGTATTGACTCGTAAAAAGATCTAGATTGCCTCGAGAATTCCTAAACCACAGCTCGGAACATATAATGTTTATAACATGCGTTAGTTAATTATATGCCCACAAACATTTTGATGATTTTGAAAGTTGATGGAACACATATGTATTATTCACAAGTCGGGAAATTGAACTGACAGTTGATTTGTTACCTGAGCGAGAGGTCGCCATCCAGCCAGTATGTTAACATGTTCGACATGTTGCCACCAGGGCAGCATGCCATCACCAACACTCCAATGGCATACTGGAAGTCAAGTTTGAAAGCATGAGCGAGACCAAATGCGATTAGCGGCATCATACCATACTGACACACGAACCCGATGAAGACGCCGACCGGTCGCCGCAGATGGGACATGATTTCGTCGTACGTAATTGAGCAACCCATGGCTATCATGACAAACAGGGCCACTATTATGACAGTTGTACGCTGTGCCAATTTCAAAGCTTTGATACGGGGAGACATGTGCCACTCTTCGACTGTTGCGTTACCGGTACTATTCGAGGCATTCCCCATCACTGCCCCGGAAAGAGCGCTAACCCATAACTCAGTGAAACTTTCAAAATCGTCCATGTCGGCATCCAGATCAGACGGTTTCACCAAACCCGTGAAATTAAAGCCTTCCGCCATCTGGCCCGCTTCCAACCAAGTGTTCACAAGTATACCGAAACTTCACACCCGGAGAGTGACACACGAATGACCAGTATTTCGTTTCTTCCAGTTCTATTTGTAGTACATTGATATAAATATGCAAATTACTTATATTATAAAAATAGACTTCGTCAGCTATGATTTGCGCCTTTGTCGGTTCGTAAAATTGTGTTAACACATCGATGCTACGTGGTGGCTATTATTAAAACTAGATAACACTTATTGCCGGTCATTAAATACCACCGTCCACTTGCACGTTCCGATGATCATACCACCTAGAATCCTTTACAGCAAATTCTCGGAGACTTGAGTTTTCCGCTCGAACCAAACTGCGGCACCCACACCGATACAATGTTTTGTACAATGTGGTTTTGATTAACTCATTAGTAAAATTAAAATTGTCAATCGAGTCGTGAAAGCCAATTTACATACATTTGTATTTTTATATATCTAATGACCGATACGAAGTTGATGACGTCCGAAGATTGGCACTCTGGCTGATTTAAATTCCGATCTAAATGAATGACAAACAATATGCGATTAAGGAGAAATTCTGCTTTTCATCCAAGTCACCCAATTGTTTTGAGATAATCAGAATAATGGTATGTATCTTCCAGCGAATTTTATCGTCACGAATACTCATAATTTTACAAATAACATATACCAGGAAACATTAAAATAAAATATCACACATGAATTTGAAACGTTATTTTAACATAGCTAAGCAATTGGAAACTCCTTTTTTTAACTGCAAAGGGCACGGTGTCGTATGGATGTACTCTTTCCTGACGTTAAGGTTAATGCCATACACGGACTTTCATGGTGCTGGTACTACTATTTTACATATTCTATTCCAATCAATTTGAAACGTCCATAATTATGACTCCATGACTGCGTCATATCTGATCATAACAATATCCATCTTCGCGAATATTTGTAAGAATTTTACCGTATCATGCAAATTTCAAGAAGTCACAACTGAGCGGGTAGTTCATACAAAAGTTATGGCTATAGACCACTTTCCCGGAAGTAGCAAAACTGGGGTGCAAAAATAGACCTGCTTTGTCATGGCGGATAATACAAGCATGTCAGTTTACTGATAGTCGATAAAAAAGAATTATATTTTTGTTACGTCAATTGGTACACCCAGAAGCACAATATCACGCGTGCAAGTTGACGTTACACCCCAATTTTGCATGCGCGCGCATGCGAAAAGCCGTAACTTCGACTTCCGGGAAAGTTGTCTAATCTGGGCACGGAGGAAGCGTTTCTCCGCCAGAGGGCGTTTCATATTTATCATTGCAGCAATAACATAGAAGGCAATCATTTATGCCAATAATATAAAAACGCACTGTTTGCATTGATATCATGAATGACCTGACCGCTAAATGTTGTCATGTACTTAGTTTAAAGCGGGAGGGTCGTCACCTACGCACGCGCGGGAATTGAGTCACAAGCGACGATAACACACGCTAAAAACGCAAAGGCTCATGGGTAGGAGCTTGTTTGTAGAAAATGACACGCTATCGCCATCTGACGCATGCGCAGGTGACGACTCCCCGCTTTAAAACTGTTTATTAGTTGTGAAGAACACGTCAAAAATACAATATTTAATGCTTCTTTTAAAGGAGTGGTCGTCGCGCCACGCATGCGCGGGAAGAATTTGCGTTAAAATCGGTGTTTAGTGCACAGATCAAAACTCACTTTCGTGCTTACCGCTGTGAAAGCACGTTGAATTGTGGGAAAACTAACATTTATCAAGTCATATGTCGTACACGCGATAACCAACATTGAATCTTTGAAACATATACATAATAATGTCAGCACATTCAGACGATGCGAGGCACGTATCTGTAATTTGAATAATATAATTATCCCAATTAAGATTTTTGTACAGGTTAAAATTACGTAAGTCGATTAAATATTTTAGAATAATCAAGGCACCATTAGTTTGTAAGAATAGTGAGCTAGTGATATCCACTGTATATGTCATGGGAAGGTGCAGAGGCGATAGTCATATTTATCTTTTCAGTGGTATTTATATTATCACTTATCATTTATTTTAACCTAATTTCTTTGCGAATTTATAAAGTGGCTAGGCCACCACAACTCCTTATGTTATTCAGTCGAAGTGGGAGATCATCGAGCCGGAGGAGCCGGTTAGTCAACATTGACTGACGCAGAAATGAATTGTTTGAGGTTTGTTTTGATATATCTGACGATTGATTGGGTTTTGCACGGACGATCATGCAATATCTGACATAACTAGCAAATAAAGACAGATTTATATCTTTTTAATACTAAGCAGGGGGAGTTGTTGCGGAATCGACGTGCCACGATGTTAATTTTACAGTGTGATCAGTTTACACTGGCGCGAAATGTCAGTGGTATAAATCCATCAAAAAGCAGACGAATATCCCTCCGCAATGGTAATCCTGTGCCAGAGATAAGAAACGCAATGAATACCCGAGGGTATGTGCCACTCAGTCTGTTTTGAGTTGTTTTGCTAAAACGAGGAATATACAGTTTTAACATTGGCAGCTGATTCGTGTTTTTTTTTACTAATTTAACTTTCAAATTGGCTCTTGAATCCACAATTAACGTACAAACAAGCGACATGAAAATAGGTCTATTTACTAGTGACATACAAAAATGGGAGGGGGACAACAAATACAACGGTCAGGTTGGGGTGTGCAAATAATTGGTGTATATTTATAACACGGGTCTAACTACAGAGGATGTGTATATGTATGCCCCAATTTAATAATGCATGCATGTTTAGAGCCATTCGCGATAGAATTACGTCATCGAAATACGGCTAATAATTACGTCATGGTGAGCGCAATGACCACACAATGACGTATTTTTAAACCGTAGATCAAATGATCAACATAATCGAACGTTTTACATCAGTACATGATAGCATTGGCATAACCAGGATCGCACAAATAACTAATGGAGATGTCATTCTGAAATTGAGCAGTGTCCGGAAATCAGGATATCCGCGACTGCAAATGTGCGTCATCCTGACCAGTCACGTGACCCACCTCGATCGGGATCACACGTACCCACGTACAGTCTAATTGCCTTCAATTGCGTTTTCAATTGTGCTGGTAGCTGAATCTCATTGGACAATTTACATTCGATTCGTGACTAGTTATCAACATTTATAGAACCTTTATTAGTGAATGTAAATATATGACTCACAGTACAATTCAAATTTAATATCCGTTTCCCCATTTTGGTATCAACAAGCCCCATCATTTGTTAGTTTGTTCTATTATTTTCAACACCATCTTCCAAACCACAAGATTTTAGTTAACTTTTTACTGCAATGTGAGAACACTTTAGTATTAACAGTTATATGGACACTGTTTCTTCCCTCATGTTTGTATTAGCATTATACGGATACTGCGTGTATTACAAAAAGAACACTGTTACTTCCCTTACTTTGGTATTAACAATTATACGGATACTGCATGTATTGCAATAAGAACACTGTTACATCCCTTACTTTGGTAATAACAATTATACGGATACTGCATGTATTGCAATAAGAACACTAATACTTCCCTCACTTTGGTATTAACAATTATACGGATACTGCATGTATTGCAATAAGAACACTGTTACATCCCTTACTTTGGTAATAACAATTATACGGATACTGCATGTATTGCAATAAGAACACTGTTACTTCCCTCACTTTGGTATTAACAATTATACGGATACTGCATGTATTGCAATAAGAACACTGTTACATCCCCTACTTTGGTAATAACAATTATACGGATACTGCATGTATTGCAATAAGAACACTGTTACATCCTTCACTTTGGTATTAACAATATACGGATACTGCATGTATTGAAATATGAACACTGTTACATCCCTCACTTTGGTATTAACAATATACGGATACTGCATGTATTGCAATAAGAACACTGTTACATCCCTCACTTTGGTATTAACAATTATACGGATACTGCATGTATTGCAATAAGAACACTGTTACATCCCTCACTTTGGTATTAACAATTATACGGATACTGCATGTATTGCAATAAGAACACTGTTACATCCCTCACTTTGGTATTAACAATTATAGGGATACTGCATGTATTGCAATAAGAACACTGTTACATCTCTCACTTTGGTATTAACAATTATACGGATACTGCATGTATAACAATAAGAACACTGTTACTTCCCTCACTTTGGTATTAACAATTATACGGATACTGCATGTATTACAATAAGAACACTGTTACTTCCCTCACTTTGGTATTAACAATTATACGGATACTGCATATATTACAATAAGAACACTGTTACTTCCCTCACTTTGGTATTAACCATTATATGGATACTGCATTTATTACAATAAGAACACTGTTACTTACCTCACTTTGGTATTAACAATTATAGGGATACTACATGTATTGCATTAAGAACACTCTTACTTCCCTCACTTTGGTATTAACAATTATACGGACACTGCATGTATTACAATAAGAACACTGTTACTTCCCCCACTTTGGTATTAACAATATACGGATACTGCATGTATTGAAATATGAACACTGTTACTTCCCTCACTTTGGTAATAACAATATACGGATACTGCATGTATTACAATAAGAACACTGTTACTTCCCTCACTTTGGTATTAACAATTATACGGATACTGCATGTATTGCAATAAGAACACTGTTACTTCCCTCACTTTGGTAATAACAATTATACGGACACTGCATGTATTACAATAAGAACACTGTTACTTCCCTCACTTTGCTATTAACAATTATACGGATACTGCATGTATTGAAATATGAACACTGCTACTTCCCTCACTGTGGTAATAACAATATACGGATACTGTATGTATTACAATAAGAACACTGTTACATCCCTCACTTTGGTATTAACAATATACGGATACTGCATGTATTGCATTAAGAACACTGTTACATCCCTCACATTGCTATTAACAATTATACGGATACTGCATGTATTACAATAAGAACACTGTTACATCCCTCACTTTGGTGTTAACAATTATACGGATACTGCATGTATTGCAATAAGAACACTGCTACTTCCCTCACTTTTGTAATAACAATATACGGATACTGCATGTATTGCAATAAGAACACTGTTACATCCCTCACTTTGGTATAAACAATTATACGGATACTGCACGTATTGCAATAAGAACACTGTTACATCTCTCACTTTGGTATAAACAATTATACGGATACTGCATGTATTGCAATAAGAACACTGTTACTTTCCTCACTTTGGTATTAACAATTATACGGATACTGCATGTATTGCAATAAGAACACTGTTACATCTCTCACTTTGGTATTAACAATTATACGGATACTGCATGTATTGCAATAAGAACACTGTTACATCCCTCACTTTGGTATTAACAATTATACGGATACTGCATGTATTGCAATAAGAACACTGTTACATCACTCACTTTGGTATTAACAATTATAGGGATACTGCATGTATTGCAATAAGAACACTGTTACATCCCTCACTTTGGTATTAACAATTATACGGATACTGCATGTATTGCAATAAGAACACAGTTACTTCCCTCACTTTGGTATTAACAATTATACGGATACTGCATGTATTGCAATAAAAACACTGTTACATCCCTTACTTTGGTATTAACAATTATACGGATACTGCATGTATTGCAATAAGAACACAGTTACTTCCCTCACTTTGGTATTAACAATTATACGGATACTGCATGTATTGTAATAAGAACACTGTTACATCCCTCACTTTGGTATAAACAATATACGGATACTGCATGTATTACAATAAGAACACTGTTTCATCCCTCACTTTGGTATAAACAATTATACGGATACTGCATGTATTGCAATAAGAACACTGTTACTTCCCTCACTTTGGTAATAACAATTATACGGATACTGCATGTATTGCAATAAGAACACTGTTACTTCCCTCACTTTGGTATTAACAATTATACGGATACTGCATGTATTGCAATAAGAATACTGTTACATCCCTCACTTTGGTATTAACAATCGTACGGATACTGCATGTATTGCAATAAGAACACTCTTACTTCCCTCACTTTGGTATTAACAATTATACTGATACTGCATGTATTGTAATAAGAACACTGTTACTTCCCTCACTTTGGTATTAACAATTATACGGATACTGCATGTATTGCAATAAGAACACTGTTACATCCCTCACTTTGGTACTAACAATTATACGGATACTGCATGTATTACAATAAGAACACTGTTACTTCCCTCACTTTGGTATTAACAATTATACAGATACTGCATGTATTGCAATAAGAACACTGTTGCATCCCTCACTTAGGTATTAACAATATACGGATACTGCATGCATTGCAATATGAACACTGTTACTTCCCTCACTTTGGTATTAACAATTATAGGGATACTGCATGTATTACAATAAGAACACTGTTACTTCCCTCACTTAGGTATTAACAATTATACGGATACTGCATGTATTACAATAAGAACACTGTTACTTCCCTCACTTTGGTAATAACAATATACGGATACTGCATGTATTGCATTAAGAACACTGTTACATCCCTCACTTTGGTAATAACAAAATACGGATACTGCATGTATTATAATCAGAACACTGTTACTTCCCTCACTTTGGTATTAACAATATACGGATACTGCATGTATTGCAATAAGAACACTGTTACTTCCCTCACTTTGGTATTAACAATTATACGGATACTGCAAATATTACAATAAGAACACTGTTACTTCCCTCACTTTGGTAATAACAATATATGGATACTGCATGTATTACAATAAGAACACTGTTACATCCCTCACTTTGGTACTAACAATTATACGGACACTGCATGTATTACAATAAGAACACTGTTACTTCCCTCACTTTGGTATTAACAATTATACGGATACTGCATGTATTGAAATATGAACACTGCTACTTCCCTCACTGTGGTAATAACAATATACGGATACTGCATGTATTACAATAAGAACACTGTTACATCCCTCACTTTGGTATTAACAATATACGGATACTGCATGTATTGCATTAAGAACACTGTTACATCCCTCACTTTGCTATTAACAATTATACGGATACTGCATGTATTACAATAAGAACACTGTTACATCCCTCACTTTGGTGTTAACAATTATACGGATACTGCATGTATTGCAATAAGAACACTGTTACTTCCCTCACTTTTGTAATAACAATATACGGATACTGCATGTATTGCAATAAGAACACTGTTACATCCCTCACTTTGGTATAAACAATTATACGGATACTGCATGTATTGCAATAAGAACACTGTTACATCTCTCACTTTGGTATAAACAATTATACGGATACTGCATGTATTGCAATAAGAACACTGTTACTTTCCTCACTTTGGTATTAACAATTATACGGATACTGCATGTATTGCAATAAGAACACTGTTACATCTCTCACTTTGGTATTAACAATTATACGGATACTGCATGTATTGCAATAAGAACACTGTTACATCCCTCACTTTGGTATTAACAATATACGGATACTGCATGTATTGAAATATGAACACTGTAACATCCCTCACTTTGGTATTAACAATATACGGATACTGCATGTATTGCAATAAGAACACTGTTACATCCCTCACTTTGGTATTAACAATTATACGGATACTGCATGTATTACAATAAGAACACTGTTACTTCCCTCACTTTGGTAATAACAATATACGGATACTGCATGTATTGCAATAAGAACACTGTTACTACCCTCACTTTGGTATTAACAATTATACGGATACTGCATGTATTGCAATAAGAACACTGTTACTTCCCTCACATTGGTATTAACAATATACGGATACTGCATATATTGCAATAAGAACACTGTTACTTCCCTCACTTTGGTATTAACAATTATACGGATACTGCATGTATTGCAATAAGAACACTGTTACATCCCTCACTTTGGTATTAACAATTATACGGATATTGCATGTATTACAATAAGAACACTGTTACTTCCCTCACTTTGGTAATAACAATATCCGGATATTGCATGTATTGAAATATGAACACTGTAACATCCCTCACTTTGGTATTAACAATATACGGATACTGCATGTATTGCAATAAGAACACTGTTACATCCCTCACTTTGGTATTAACAATTATACGGATACTGCATGTATTACAATAAGAACACTGTTACTTCCCTCACTTTGGTAATAGCAATATACGGATACTGCATGTATTGCAATAAGAACACTGTTACTTCCCTCACTTTGGTATTAACAATTATACGGCTACTGCATGTATTGCAATAAGAACACTGTTACTTCCCTCACATTGGTATTAACAATATACGGATACTGCATATATTGCAATAAGAACACTGTTACTTCCCTCACTTTGGTATTAACAATTATACGGATACTGCATGTATTGCAATAAGAACACTGTTACATCCCTCACTTTGGTATTAACAATTATACGGACATTGCATGTATTACAATAAGAACACTGTTACTTCCCTCACTTTGGTAATAACAATATCCGGATATTGCATGTATTACAATAAGAACACTGTTACATCCCTCACTTTGGTACTAACAATTATACGGATACTGCATGTATTACAATAAGAACACTGTTACATCCCTCACTTTGGTATTAACAATCGTACGGATACTGCATGTATTGCAATAAGAACACTCTTACTTCCCTCACTTTGGTATTAACAATTATACTGATACTGCATGTATTGTAATAAGAACACTGTTACTTCCCTCACTTTGGTATTAACAATTATACGGATACTGCATGTATTGCAATAAGAACACTATTACTTCCCTCATTTTGGTACTAACAATTATACGGATACTGCATGTATTACAATAAGAACACTGTTACTTCCCTCACTTTGGTATTAACAATTATACAGATACTGCATGTATTGCAATAAGAACACTGTTGCATCCCTCACTTTGGTATTAACAATATACGGATACTGCATGCATTGCAATATGAACACTGTTACTTCCCTCACTTTGGTATTAACAATTATAGGGATACTGCATGTATTACAATAAGAACACTGTTACTTCCCTCACTTAGGTATTAACAATTATACGGATACTGCATGTATTACAATAAGAACACTGTTACTTCCCTCACTTTGGTATTAACAATTATACGGATACTGCATATATTACAATAAGAACACTGTTACTTCCCGCACTTTGGTATTAACCATTATATGGATACTGCATTTATTACAATAAGAACACTGTTACTTCCCTCACTTTGGTATTAACAATTATACGGATACTGCATGTATTGCATTAAGAACACTTTTACTTCCCTCACTTTGGTATTAACAATTATACGGACACTGCATGTATTGCAATAAGAACACTGTTACTTCCCTCACTTTGGTATTAACAATTATACGGACACTGCATGTATTACAATAAGAACACTGTTACTTCCCCCACTTTGGTATTAACAATATACGGATACTGCATGTATTACAATAAGAACACTGTTACATCCCTCACTTTGGTAATAACAATTATACGGACACTGCATGTATTACAATAAGAACACTGTTACTTCCATCACTTGGCTATTAACAATTATACGGATACTGCATGTATTGAAATATGAACACTGCTACTTCCCTCACTGTGGTAATAACAATATACGGATACTGCATGTATTACAATAAGAACACTGTTACATCCCTCACTTTGGTATTAACAATATACGTATACTGCATGTATTGCATTAAGAACACTGTTACATCCCTCACTTTGCTATTAACAATTATACGGATACTGCATGTATTACAATAAGAACACTGTTACATCCCTCACTTTGGTGTTAACAATTATACGGATACTGCATGTATTGCAATAAGAACACTGTTACTTCCCTCACTTTTGTAATAACAATATACGGATACTGCATGTATTGCAATAAGAACACTGTTACATCCCTCACTTTGGTATAAACAATTATACGGATACTGCATGTATTGCAATAAGAACACTGTTACATCTCTCACTTTGGTATAAACAATTATACGGATACTGCATGTATTACAATAAGAACACTGTAACATCCCTCACTTTGGTATTAACAATATACGGATACTGCATGTATTGCAATAAGAACACTGTTACATCCCTCACTTTGGTATTAACAATTATACGGATACTGCATGTATTACAATAAGAACACTGTTACTTCCCTCACTTTGGTAATAACAATATACGGATACTGCATGTATTGCAATAAGAACACTGTTACTTCCCTCACTTTGGTATTAACAATTATACGGATACTGCATGTATTGCAATAAGAACACTGTTACTTCCCTCACATTGGTATTAACAATATACGGATACTGCATATATTGCAATAAGAACACTGTTACTTCCCTCACTTTGGTATTAACAATTATACGGATACTGCATGTATTGCAATAAGAACACTGTTACATCCCTCACTTTGGTATTAACAATTATACGGATATTGCATGTATTACAATAAGAACACTGTTACTTCCCTCACTTTGGTAATAACAATATCCGGATATTGCATGTATTGAAATATGAACACTGTAACATCCCTCACTTTGGTATTAACAATATACGGATACTGCATGTATTGCAATAAGAACACTGTTACATCCCTCACTTTGGTATTAACAATTATACGGATACTGCATGTATTACAATAAGAACACTGTTACTTCCCTCACTTTGGTAATAACAATATACGGATACTGCATGTATTGCAATAAGAACACTGTTACTTCCCTCACTTTGGTATTAACAATTATACGGATACTGCATGTATTGCAATAAGAACACTGTTACTTCCCTCACATTGGTATTAACAATATACGGATACTGCATATATTGCAATAAGAACACTGTTACTTCCCTCACTTTGGTATTAACAATTATACGGATACTGCATGTATTGCAATAACAATACTGTTACATCCCTCACTTTGGTATTAACAATCGTACGGATACTGCATGTATTGCAATAAGAACACTCTTACTTCCCTCACTTTGGTATTAACAATTATACTGATACTGCATGTATTGTAATAAGAACACTGTTACTTCCCTCACTTTGGTATTAACAATTATACGGATACTGCATGTATTGCAATAAGAACACTGTTACATCCCTCACTTTGGTACTAACAATTATACGGATACTGCATGTATTACAATAAGAACACTGTTACTTCCCTCACTTTGGTATTAACAATTATACAGATACTGCATGTATTGCAATAAGAACACTGTTGCATCCCTCACTTTGGTATTAACAATATACGGATACTGCATGCATTGCAATATGAACACTGTTACTTCCCTCACTTTGGTATTAACAATTATAGGGATACTGCATGTATTACAATAAGAACACTGTTACTTCCCTCACTTAGGTATTAACAATTATACGGATACTGCATGTATTACAATAAGAACACTGTTACTTCCCTCACTTTGGTAATAACAATATACGGATACTGCATGTATTGCATTAAGAACACTGTTACATCCCTCACTTTGGTAATAACAAAATACGGATACTGCATGTATTATAATCAGAACACTGTTACTTCCCTCACTTTGGTATTAACAATATACGGATACTGCATGTATTGCAATTAGAACACTGTTACTTCCCTCACTTTGGTATTAACAATTATACGGATACTGCAAATATTACAATAAGAACACTGTTACTTCCCTCACTTTGGTAATAACAATATATGGATACTGCATGTATTACAATAAGAACACTGTTACATCCCTCACTTTGGTACTAACAATTATACGGACACTGCATGTATTACAATAAGAACACTGTTACTTCCCTCACTTTGGTATTAACAATTATACGGATACTGCATGTATTGAAATATGAACACTGCTACTTCCCTCACTGTGGTAATAACAATATACGGATACTGCATGTATTACAATAAGAACACTGTTACATCCCTCACTTTGGTATTAACAATATACGGATACTGCATGTATTGCATTAAGAACACTGTTACATCCCTCACTTTGCTATTAACAATTATACGGATACTGCATGTATTACAATAAGAACACTGTTACATCCCTCACTTTGGTGTTAACAATTATACGGATACTGCATGTATTGCAATAAGAACACTGTTACTTCCCTCACTTTTGTAATAACAATATACGGATACTGCATGTATTGCAATAAGAACACTGTTACATCCCTCACTTTGGTATAAACAATTATACGGATACTGCATGTATTGCAATAAGAACACTGTTACATCTCTCACTTTGGTATAAACAATTATACGGATACTGCATGTATTGCAATAAGAACACTGTTACTTTCCTCACTTTGGTATTAACAATTATACGGATACTGCATGTATTGCAATAAGAACACTGTTACATCTCTCACTTTGGTATTAACAATTATACGGATACTGCATGTATTGCAATAAGAACACTGTTACATCCCTCACTTTGGTATTAACAATATACGGATACTGCATGTATTGAAATATGAACACTGTAACATCCCTCACTTTGGTATTAACAATATACGGATACTGCATGTATTGCAATAAGAACACTGTTACATCCCTCACTTTGCTATTAACAATTATACGGATACTGCATGTATTACAATAAGAACACTGTTACTTCCCTCACTTTGGTAATAACAATATACAGATACTGCATGTATTGCAATAAGAACACTGTTACTTCCCTCACTTTGGTATTAACAATTATACGGATACTGCATGTATTGCAATAAGAACACTGTTACTTCCCTCACATTGGTATTAACAATATACGGATACTGCATATATTGCAATAAGAACACTGTTACTTCCCTCACTTTGGTATTAACAATTATACGGATACTGCATGTATTGCAATAAGAACACTGTTACATCCCTCACTTTGGTATTAACAATTATACGGATATTGCATGTATTACAATAAGAACACTGTTACTTCCCTCACTTTGGTAATAACAATATCCGGATATTGCATGTATTGAAATATGAACACTGTAACATCCCTCACTTTGGTATTAACAATATACGGATACTGCATGTATTGCAATAAGAACACTGTTACATCCCTCACTTTGGTATTAACAATTATACGGATACTGCATGTATTACAATAAGAACACTGTTACTTCCCTCACTTTGGTAATAGCAATATACGGATACTGCATGTATTGCAATAAGAACACTGTTACTTCCCTCACTTTGGTATTAACAATTATACGGCTACTGCATGTATTGCAATAAGAACACTGTTACTTCCCTCACATTGGTATTAACAATATACGGATACTGCATATATTGCAATAAGAACACTGTTACTTCCCTCACTTTGGTATTAACAATTATACGGATACTGCATGTATTGCAATAAGAACACTGTTACATCCCTCACTTTGGTATTAACAATTATACGGATATTGCATGTATTACAATAAGAACACTGTTACTTCCCTCACTTTGGTAATAACAATATCCGGATATTGCATGTATTACAATAAGAACACTGTTACATCCCTCACTTTGGTACTAACAATTATACGGATACTGCATGTATTACAATAAGAACACTGTTACATCCCTCACTTTGGTATTAACAATCGTACGGATACTGCATGTATTGCAATAAGAACACTCTTACTTCCCTCACTTTGGTATTAACAATTATACTGATACTGCATGTATTGTAATAAGAACACTGTTACTTCCCTCACTTTGGTATTAACAATTATACGGATACTGCATGTATTGCAATAAGAATACTATTACTTCCCTCATTTTGGTACTAACAATTATACGGATACTGCATGTATTACAATAAGAACACTGTTACTTCCCTCACTTTGGTATTAACAATTATACAGATACTGCATGTATTGCAATAAGAACACTGTTGCATCCCTCACTTTGGTATTAACAATATACGGATACTGCATGCATTGCAATATGAACACTGTTACTTCCCTCACTTTGGTATTAACAATTATAGGGATACTGCATGTATTACAATAAGAACACTGTTACTTCCCTCACTTAGGTATTAACAATTATACGGATACTGCATGTATTACAATAAGAACACTGTTACTTCCCTCACTTTGGTATTAACAATTATACGGATACTGCATATATTACAATAAGAACACTGTTACTTCCCGCACTTTGGTATTAACCATTATATGGATACTGCATTTATTACAATAAGAACACTGTTACTTCCCTCACTTTGGTATTAACAATTATACGGATACTGCATGTATTGCATTAAGAACACTTTTACTTCCCTCACTTTGGTATTAACAATTATACGGACACTGCATGTATTGCAATAAGAACACTGTTACTTCCCTCACTTTGGTATTAACAATTATACGGACACTGCATGTATTACAATAAGAACACTGTTACTTCCCCCACTTTGGTATTAACAATATACGGATACTGCATGTATTACAATAAGAACACTGTTACATCCCTCACTTTGGTAATAACAATTATACGGACACTGCATGTATTACAATAAGAACACTGTTACTTCCATCACTTGGCTATTAACAATTATACGGATACTGCATGTATTGAAATATGAACACTGCTACTTCCCTCACTGTGGTAATAACAATATACGGATACTGCATGTATTACAATAAGAACACTGTTACATCCCTCACTTTGGTATTAACAATATACGTATACTGCATGTATTGCATTAAGAACACTGTTACATCCCTCACTTTGCTATTAACAATTATACGGATACTGCATGTATTACAATAAGAACACTGTTACATCCCTCACTTTGGTGTTAACAATTATACGGATACTGCATGTATTGCAATAAGAACACTGTTACTTCCCTCACTTTTGTAATAACAATATACGGATACTGCATGTATTGCAATAAGAACACTGTTACATCCCTCACTTTGGTATAAACAATTATACGGATACTGCATGTATTGCAATAAGAACACTGTTACATCTCTCACTTTGGTATAAACAATTATACGGATACTGCATGTATTACAATAAGAACACTGTAACATCCCTCACTTTGGTATTAACAATATACGGATACTGCATGTATTGCAATAAGAACACTGTTACATCCCTCACTTTGGTATTAACAATTATACGGATACTGCATGTATTACAATAAGAACACTGTTACTTCCCTCACTTTGGTAATAATAATATACGGATACTGCATGTATTGCAATAAGAACACTGTTACTTCCCTCACTTTGGTATTAACAATTATACGGATACTGCATGTATTGCAATAAGAACACTGTTACTTCCCTCACATTGGTATTAACAATATACGGATACTGCATATATTGCAATAAGAACACTGTTACTTCCCTCACTTTGGTATTAACAATTATACGGATACTGCATGTATTGCAATAAAAACACTGTTACATCCCTCACTTTGGTATTAACAATTATACGGATATTGCATGTATTACAATAAGAACACTGTTACTTCCCTCACTTTGGTAATAACAATATCCGGATATTGCATGTATTGAAATATGAACACTGTAACATCCCTCACTTTGGTATTAACAATATACGGATACTGCATGTATTGCAATAAGAACACTGTTACATCCCTCACTTTGGTATTAACAATTATACGGATACTGCATGTATTACAATAAGAACACTGTTACTTCCCTCACTTTGGTAATAACAATATACGGATACTGCATGTATTGCAATAAGAACACTGTTACTTCCCTCACTTTGGTATTAACAATTATACGGATACTGCATGTATTGCAATAAGAACACTGTTACTTCCCTCACATTGGTATTAACAATATACGGATACTGCATATATTGCAATAAGAACACTGTTACTTCCCTCACTTTGGTATTAACAATTATACGGATACTGCATGTATTGCAATAAGAACACTGTTACATCCCTCACTTTGGTATTAACAATTATACGGATATTGCATGTATTACAATAAGAACACTGTTACTTCCCTCACTTTGGTAATAACAATATCCGGATATTGCATGTATTACAATAAGAACACTGTTACATCCCTCACTTTGGTACTAATAATTATACGGATACTGCATGTATTACAATAAGAACACTGTTACATCCCTCACTTTGGTAATAACAAAATACGGATACTGCATGTATTATAATCAGAACACTGTTACTTCCCTCACTTTGGTATTAACAATATACGGATACTGCATGTATTGCATTAAGAACACTGTTACTTCCCTCACTTTGGTATTAACAATTATACGGATACTGCAAATATTACAATAAGAACACTGTTACTTCCCTCACTTTGGTAATAACAATATATGGATACTGCATGTATTACAATAAGAACACTGTTACATCCCTCACTTTGGTACTAACAATTATACGGACACTGCATGTATTACAATAAGAACACTGTTACTATAAGAACACTGTTACTTCCCTCACTTTGGTATTAACAATTATACGGATACTGCATGTATTGCAATAAGAACACTGTTACATCCCTCACTTTGGTATTAACAATTATACGGATATTGCATATATGGATACTGCATGTATTACAATAAGAACACTGTTACATCCCTCACTTTGGTACTAACAATTATACGGACACTGCATGTATTACAATAAGAACACTGTTACTTCCCTCACTTTGGTATTAACAATATACGGATACTGCATGTATTGAAATATGAACACTGCTACTTGTCTCACTGTGTTAATAACAATATACGGATACTGCATGTATTACAATAAGAACACTGTTACATCCCTCACTTTGGTATTAACAATTATACGGATACTGCATGTATTACAATAAGAACACTGTTACTTCCCTCACTTTTGTAATAACAATATACGGATACTGCATGTATTGCAATAAGAACACTGTTACATCCCTTACTTTGGTATTAACAATTATACGGATACTGCATGTATTGCAATAAGAACACTGTCACATCCCTTACTTTGGTATTAACAATTATAGGGATACTGCATGTATTGCAATAAGAACACTGTCACATCCCTCACTTTGGTATTAACAATTATACGGATACTGCATGTATTGCAATAAGAACACTGTTACTTTCCTCACTTTGGTATAAACAATTATACGGATACTGCATGCATTGCAATAAGAACACTGTTACTTTCCTCACTTTGGTATTAACAATTATACGGATACTGCATGTATTGCAATAAGAACACTGTTACATCCCTCACTTTGGTATTAACAATTATACGGATACTGCATGTATTGCAATAAGAACACTGTTACATCCCTTACTTTGGTATTAACAATTATACGGATACTGCATGTATTGCAATAAGAACACTGTTACTTCCCTCACTTTGGTATTAACAATTATACGGATACTGCATGTATTGCAATAAGAACACTGTTACTTCCCTCACTTTGGTATTAACAATTATACGGATACTGCATGTATTGTAATAAGAACACTGTTACTTCCCTCACTTTGGTATTAACAATTATACGGATACTGCATGTATTACAATAAGAACACTGTTACATCCCTCACTTTGGTATTAACAATATACGGATACTACATGTATTGTAATAAGAACACTGTTACTTCCCTCACTTTGGTATTAACAATTATACGGATACTGCATGTATTACAATAAGAACACTGTTACTTCCCTCACTTTGGTATTAACAATTATACGGATACTGTATGTATTACAATAAGAACACTGTTACATCCCTCACTTTGGTATTAACAATTATACGGATACTGCATGTATTACAATAAGAACACTGTTACATCCCTCACTTTGGTATTAACAATATACGGATACTGCATGTATTACAATAAGAACACTGTTACATCCCTCACTTTGGTATTAACAATTATACGGATACTGCATGTATTACAATAAGAACACTGTTACATCCCTCACTTTGGTATTAACAATTATACGGATACTGCATGTATTACAATAAGAACACTGTTACATCCCTCACTTTAGTATTAACAATTATACGGATACTGCATGAATTACAATAAGAACACTGTTACATCCCTTACTTTGGTATTAACAATTATACGGATACTGCATGTATTACAATAAGAACACTGTTACATCCCTCACTTTGGTATTAACAATTATACGGATACTGCATGTATTACAATAAGAACACTGTTACATCCCTCACTTTGGTATTAACAATTATACGGATACTGCATGTATTACAATAAGAACACTGTTACATCCCTCACTTTGGTATTAACAATTATACGGATACTGCATGTATTACAATAAGAACACTGTTACATCCCTCACTTTGGTATTAACAATTATACGGATACTGCATGTATTACAATAAGAACACTGTTACTTCCCTGACTTTGGTATTAACAATTATACGGATACTGCATGTATTACAATAAGAACACTGTTACATCCCTCACTTTGGTATTAACAATTATACGGATACTGCATGTATTGCAATAAGAACACTGTTACTTCCCTCACTTTGGTATTAACAATTATACGGATACTGCATGTATTGTAATAAGAACACTGTTACTTCCCTCACTTTGGTATTAACAATTATACGGATACTGCATGTATTACAATAAGAACACTGTTACATCCCTCACTTTGGTATTAACAATATACGGATACTACATGTATTGTAATAAGAACACTGTTACTTCCCTCACTTTGGTATTAACAATTATACGGATACTGCATGTATTACAATAAGAACACTGTTACTTCCCTCACTTTGGTATTAACAATTATACGGATACTGTATGTATTACAATAAGAACACTGTTACATCCCTCACTTTGGTATTAACAATTATACGGATACTGCATGTATTACAATAAGAACACTGTTACATCCCTCACTTTGGTATTAACAATATACGGATACTGCATGTATTACAATAAGAACACTGTTACATCCCTCACTTTGGTATTAACAATTATACGGATACTGCATGTATTACAATAAGAACACTGTTACATCCCTCACTTTGGTATTAACAATTATACGGATACTGCATGTATTACAATAAGAACACTGTTACATCCCTCACTTTGGTATTAACAATTATACGGATACTGCATGAATTACAATAAGAACACTGTTACATCCCTTACTTTGGTATTAACAATTATACGGATACTGCATGTATTACAATAAGAACACTGTTACATCCCTCACTTTGGTATTAACAATTATACGGATACTGCATGTATTACAATAAGAACACTGTTACATCCCTCACTTTGGTATTAACAATTATACGGATACTGCATGTATTACAATAAGAACACTGTTACATCCCTCACTTTGGTATTAACAATTATACGGATACTGCATGTATTACAATAAGAACACTGTTACATCCCTCACTTTGGTATTAACAATTATACGGATACTGCATGTATTACAATAAGAACACTGTTACTTCCCTGACTTTGGTATTAACAATTATACGGATACTGCATGTATTACAATAAGAACACTGTTACATCCCTCACTTTGGTATTAACAATTATACGGATACTGCATGTATTACAATAAGAACACTGTTACATCCCTCACTTTGGTATTAACAATATACGGATACTGCATGTATTACAATAAGAACACTGTTACATCCCTCACTTTGGTATTAACAATTATACGGATACTGCATGTATTACAATAAGAACACTGTTACATCCCTCACTTTGGTATTAACAATTATACGGATACTGCATGTATTACAATAAGAACACTGTTACATCCCTCACTTTGGTATTAACAATTATACGGATACTGCATGTATTACAATAAGAACACTGTTACATCCCTCACTTTGGTATTAACAATTATACGGATACTGCATGTATTACAATAAGAACACTGTTACATCCCTCACTTTGGTATTAACAATAATACGGATACTGCATGTATTACAATAAGAACACTGTTACATCCCTCACTTTGGTATTAACAATTATACGGATACTGCATGTATTACAATAAGAACACTGTTACATCCCTCACTTTGGTATTAACAATTATACGGATACTGCATGTATTACAATAAGAACACTGTTACATCCCTCACTTTGGTATTAACAATTATACGGATACTGCATGTATTACAATAAGAACACTGTTACATCCCTCACTTTGGTATTAACAATTATACGGATACTGCATGTATTACAATAAGAACACTGTTACATCCCTCACTTTAGTATTAACAATTATACGGATACTGCATGTATTGCAATAAGAACACTGTTACTTCCCTCACTTTGGTATTAACAATATACTTTCATTTTTACTTTTTATCTCTTTTTTTTAATTTTAGATTGATTATCACAAGTTTGAACAATCTTGGTGTCGCCATGCCTATTGAACACTACAGGGTGTTACCCCTACGTTGGCAAGGCTTTGTTTTCGGTCTCTCTCAGGAGTATAATACCTGTTTATATGAACTCTCTTTGGATTTATGATGTATATATATATATTCAGATTACGCCGTTTTTACTGATATATTGGTTCTTGATAAATATAAATCACTCAGTTGAAATATCGTGCACGGTGTCTTACGTGTACATACACATAAGGTCACTGTCCTAAGTTTGACCCCGTGGTAAGTATATACGGAACAATTAATGATGAGTAATTTTGGCTTGTTGCCAAATGTTTATTCAAAATGTAATCACCACCATCACCTTTGTATATTTCCTATGTATATTTAGCAAAGTTGAATAAACAATCTCCGCATCGAATGTTTATGATGTTTAAACTGGAAATTTACAGATACTTCCTTAAACAAACGTGATTCATAATTATATTTTTTACAAACTTTTTAATAGTATGATAGTTTTTGTTATAATAACAAATGTAAGTTTTTTGAATTGGTTGAGTTGAAATTATTTCTTGAGCTTTAACTGTAATATTTTGTTAAATAAAATTTTTACCATGGTTATTAATTTCCAGACACAAAATAATGAACATATAATAATGGCACGTTGTGTGGATTTCATTTTATTGAAAGAGAAATATTTGTTTTTGTCTGAGAATTTAAATCTTAAGTAAATATATTATTTTTGTTTTGCAATACATGATTTTATGAATTTTCGGACCCGTAATAAAAACGCATATTTAATGAATGTAATTTTTTTTGCGTTGTATACGTACATGCTCAAATGAAAAGTAACCCAGAGCATTATAATGTTGTTTACAGTTTTTGTTTAATCAAAATTAAATGACTCAATATAGGTTTGTTCAAGATGTTTGACTGCATAAAACTTGCGAATGTAAAAATTAATCGTTCTCTAGGAAATATTTGGCGGTTGTCTCTGCTGGTTGACAGAATTGTCCCCAAGGGCGAGGCGATCATAATTGGATAGACTTATTTTTTAAACTAAGTCTTAAACATGGTTTTTATATGTGTTTAGATTCATCTCCATATTCTCTGTATTGTTCAAGATTCGACTGGTGACTGTGACACGGTGTACAATTCATGGCATATCGGGCTGTTCTATTTAAAGCAGTCATGTAGTGGTAGCGCGCCAATTTGCAGTGACAAGTCATGAGACCAGTGCCCTGTTGCATACTGTAATACAGTATGTACATTTGTGTCTTTGTAATTATTATTAGGAATGTGTTAAATAAAATTATTGTAACTTTCAGTATTCTTTTAATTTCAAGTGAAAGGCCTCGCCCTGTGGCACACATTAACATTGGTACCGATAATTTCTTGTTATAATCTCGTCTTATATACTACAAGCCCGTGTATAGTGAGTCTGTAAATGTACACTCCCAATTTAATGTATGGGAAAGTGTGATGATGTTGTATATTTGAGAAAAAAAGATGATGGTGGTATTAATATTATTTAGTTAATTAATATTATTTAGTTAATTAATATTATTTAGTTAATTAGTTAATCTTTCATCTCATGCAGCTGCCACAAAAAAAATATATTGTCCTTATTTTCAGTTGACGTAGATATATCATTGGAACATATTTGTTGATGGAAAGTATATTCTAATGTGACATTGAGTGATTTGGCTGCTTTGTACTTTTGTAGAAATTCGGCATCGTAAGAACAAGGAAATAAAAACCTTAGGATGTTAATACTTTATCGTCAATCAGAAATTCCAGTATATTGTTCTTGTCGAATCTTCATTGTAGAATTGCTTTACGTCAATCTTGGTATATATATATTTGTAACCAACTACAATAAATTTGGAACGAAATTTATTGAAAATGTTTTATGTAGAATATCTGGAATCCATGAGATTTATTATGTTGTGCAGAGGATAAAAAAGTGGAAAATAAAAATATGCATGATTAAGCAGCCAAAAAGACATATATAGAGTCTATGAGGTTTCTCAAAGTCAACATATACAGTGCAAGCTCTACCATACCGACGTTTGCAAATGTATGCAGGAAATGTATGTACAAAGAGAACTGGTGAAATCAAAGTAATATTTTGTGTCATACAGAATAGATTCAAAAAGGGCGTCGAGATATCATGATTTTGTAGTTTCTTTGATTTCAAATTCAGATGGATATAATATAGAAATATTGTTGATGAGACGTACGTCATCAATATACCTGAAGGTAAAGTCACAGTTCTTCTATCACCAGTCTGGGCTCTATTTTATCTCTATCCCGCAGTGATCATCCGTGTAATGTTGTTGAATATTCATAGGTGTTACGTTGTGGAAAATGTAGGGCTTCAATACTAATAAAATGATACAATGTGTAATTAAACATGTGAACAAAGTTAGTACTTCGGAAATTATAAATTGTAATAAAATATAAATTAAAATTGTCAACCAATACATAAATCGCCAGAACGTCCCACGTTGGAACTCAAAACAATAGAGACACTAAGATGCGCATACGAGAACGGAACGGGAACGAATACGTCACTGCTTCGTGCATGACCTCCGCGCGAACCAATGACGTCATCGGTTGCCTGATCGTACGGCAGTCGTTTTGAACGTGATCAAGGTGACTGACTCGTAGTTGATTTCCGAGAGCTTTTCTCGCTGTCAATTTTGATTAATTTTCATTGACATTGATAAAACGTTTTATATTAGAGTGATTTTGTATATTTATGATGAAATAAGAAATATTGGATGCGTTTTAGCTGATATTTATACCCACCAAAAACGCATGACATTGATCTGCTGAAAGAGGTCGGCAAACAGGCCTGGGACCGCAGCAGAGTGGATGGAAATAGAGAGAGCTCTGTCAAATGTCTGGGAACTAACTACTAATTCAGATTCCGGACGTTAAATGACATACAAAATTTTATTGGATAGTTATAGTTGCCCAATGAGAGACGGATTTACATGATTCTGGTTTCAGTTACGTTCCCGTTGTGGGCGCTTGTACTTAATCGTTTTCTGACACCCGTGAACGTAACGCAAACGAAATCAGAACAACACGTTACGTTCCCGTTACGTACGCAAATCTTAAACTCTCTAGTGTAGCATTTATAAATTTACCCAAATTAACGCTGTTTACGGAGAAATGACGACACCGCGCAAATTTGTGTGATCTTAAAAAGTATGGCCAAACCTCCTATTTGAAGATAGTTATATAGCTGTAGTTGGACATGTAACACTAATGGTGAACATATTCATATATATTCTAACATTGTTAAAATTACGCCACGTCAACTTTGATTTCGTAGTCAAGAACGAGGATCTATAAAACAATGTAGGCACCTCCATGATAAAACCAAGAACTAGGCTCTATAAAATAAATGACTATTTTATACCCCCCCCCCCACCCAATACAACAAAATAATAAAGGAACCGGCCTTCTAGATCTCAAAAGAGGAGAATGCCTAGGTGAAGAATGGTCGAATTGAACGTTTGTGTGTGGTATCAAAAAGGGCATAAAATACCGTTAGTTTCAAATACAATGTAAAATCAAAATGGCGTCAGCACGTACATTTTGATTGTTGATAACTTAATGGCCACAATTTTGATTTGGAGATAGTTATGTAGCTGGAGTTGAGCATCAACAAATATAAAATTACAATCGGTCAATATTTTATAACATTATTCAAATTACGCGACGTAAACATTGATATCATAGCCCAGAACAAAATGGTGTGGTTACGGGAGTGTGTCCATGTGGGTTTCAACTGAAAAGCCATGGTGAAAACAAACGGTTATTTTAAAAGTAAAAAGCAGCAATGAGGCATGTCAAATTATCTAACAGCGCCTAACAATGTTAACCTGTCCGCCTGGGTAGAAAATTAACGAATTGAACCCCTGTATGACGGAAATGCAGATCGTGTCAATCAACACAATAACTGTTGCTTCAGTTTTGTACGTTCGAAAAAAGAAAAACAAATATCGTTAAAATAAGATTGGTAAACTCTTAGTAATGATAGTAAAAAGTACTTCCACGTGATAATTAAATTTTATATTTACTAAAACTATTTCTAGAATGTCTTAAGACTGGCGAGATTGGGTAAAAAAAACGCTGGAAAACAAGACAATGTGAATGATGGCATGAAACCGACAACTGACACTACGATAATCGTATAGCTGTGCGACGCCGAATACCGTACGCTGTTGGTCCCCGGGAATAAGCCGTTTCATACCAGAAATAATGGCTGAAATATTAAAAAGAGATTTTTCTTTTAAGTTTCCCCAAAGTTGTTTGGAATTCTGCAATAACAAAATTTGATTAATACCACACCTGGAAGAATAACGATATTTGTGTATATCCAATATAAGCTGGGCAAGTCATAGACTTTTTCCGGAGTGGAAATCCCTAATGTTATCAGGAACAGCTTGTGATTATCAAGAATTTCATCGTTGCTGAATAAAGTGTTTTGTAGGCAGAATTGCCAGGTGTATCAGAAAACCCATGTTCCTTTATTAAACATTCATAATATACTAATATTTCCTACAAACAAACACAATATTATTGGCAGTTTTATCAGCTGTGACAATCACATATTTGTCATGAAGATTAGTAAGACACTTGAGTGCTTCCAGATCACTGGAAGCACAATTCAAGTTTTTGAATACCGATGTATGCCGCACCTCTGACAGCATCGACACATTCTTACAGTGTGTCAGGTCAAATCTTCTCCCTTTTAGTTCGTTCAACAGAGTCAATGATAATTTTAAAAAATATACCACCGATTGATTGCTGTCCCATGTGCCATTGTCTTCCGGTGACGAGCATGTTGCACAATATTCAGATCACGTGTTATGATATGACCAATAGGGGCACAGGTACATGAAGTAGATGAGCAGTCACAAGGTGTATAACTATGACGGTATTTGTCTATATTTATTTGTTGCAAGGCCGTTTTATATTTTGTATTGCTCTATGTATAAGACAGAATAAGACCAAGCTGATTTTAGAAGGGGTACGATGGAAGTAACTTTCTTTTTGTGTAGTCAGTATATAGCTAATTTTGAGAGCCTCTATTGCCTTATTTGTAAAAGACAAATGCTAAAAGTACTGTCCTTCATCAAACCATGGAAGGTACTCCGTTAGTGATCTAACACAGCTTTTTATTAAGCCCGAATAATGAAATACGTCATTAATAGGCCACTCAGAACATGGAGTGGGTCATAATAGCGGAAATGGATGGTGACCTAAACACTTATAATGTCAACACAATAACGTGATGCAAAACGGAAATCACAAGACGTCACAAGTAGTAATATTACGAATGATGATGGTTGAGCGGTTGGAACTCTAGTGGTCATATTGTGAAAAACACATGTGGAGCAGTATTGTACTGACATATTAAGCATTGTAATGGGAGAACAGTGATAAATGGGACATTTGGGACAAGTAGTTATAATATGATGTATCAGAAAGATAGTTAACCTTTTTAAAATAAATATCAAACGAAATAAGTACCGGTACTTTACTGATGTGGAACACTGAAACTGAAACACTGAAAATAGACTGATTCACATGGTATCAATAATAACGCCAATCTAATTAAGTCTTATAAGCACATATCGAACTAGCACCATTTGTATATAATTTATTTTTAGGCGAGTAATTGTGAATTGTTGTTACCTTCAAAAATTAAATTTAAAATATCTTGTACGGAGAGATGGTAGATCTGTGCATTTTACAATGAGCACTAATAATAATAATATATTTTTATTTATTTATTTTACCATGATGTTGTGGGGTACACATAGAAACATCTAACTTGAGAACTATAAAATTACAAGACCTATTACAGAATAGTTTGTGCTGAAGTGTCAATAAGTTAATATGAATATGAAAAAATAGTGATTTGTATGACAACATCTCACAAAATGTTATCATGAATTCAAAAATAAATATTAATACCTACATTAAAATACCTTCCATTCGACATTTTACATAATGATTGGTTATTGTTATAAAAACAATTCAATTTAAAACAAATGATTGGTTAAATGAATAAAATTGTATACCTTAATATTGAGCGATTAAGTCGATTACGTCATATACTTTTGGATGAATATATTACCTATTCATAACTTCAAATGTGTTGAAGTTTCTCCTATTTGAAGCGATTATAGCACACTAGATAATCAAATAAATAAGGAGTGGTTGTAGTGTTCCTTGTGTAGCGCTTGGGGTATTATCAGTCATTTTCTGTGCACACATGATGCAGATATGACATGTGCTGATATAGTAATTATTAAAGAACACATTTCTGCATAAAATGTCTCGATCGCAGTATCAATAAATTACTAGTACTTTTCTCTCACTTGCTATTTTCCTATATGTTCACCTGGCCACGCCTTGTCAATATTATCGGAGTCAATATATTATGCTGCGACTGTGTATCTATCGATATTAATAGGCGGTATCGCATCCTGTAGTCTTCCGGTAAACACTGACATTGGCGAACATTGATTGTCCCGCATGCCCGCATACTCCGTAGAGGCTATTGACCCGGATTCACCTTTGTTATCGTTATAACATCAATAAATAGTGCTGGTAGTTTCCGTAATTGACATCATTGACCCAACCACATCGTACATGCTTGCTATTCATGTCATATACGTTGGTTCAAAAAATAGATTATTAGATTACGTAGCCACCGTTCATTTGGTATGTATAGGTCCATAGGGATCTTTATGTAAATATGTACAACATACGTGCGTATCAGAAATAAACAAAATTTCATTTCTTTGTGTAGCTGATTATCACCCTCTTATAAAATAAAACAGTGATTTTCGTTTTTAACGCGCCCTTTTTCGCTTTTTCAAATAAAATACCGACTTTTGTTTGCGCAGTGCTGTTCTTCATCGCCATTGTTGAAGATATATTTGGTCTGGAAAAAGAATCGTCATCAATAGAACAAAATAAAGCACTGTCAACCGTCGTTTTGCCATTTATTTTAAAAAGTAACGTTCTGTATTGCGTTTCGCTGACGTTCTACCTCTTAACTTTCTCTTGAAATTCCAATCATTCCTTTGACCAGTCAAGTGCCCCTCCCTCCTTCCCTTCCGTAAGAAATGTTTCAGGCTACCCGAAGAATAAAAATAAACTCACTGTGCAGAAAATTTTCGAAAACTTAGAAAAAATACGTTACAACACCACGCAAACAATAGATAACGAGTTCATTTAGAGTCTGGAACACAATTATTGAAACCCGCCCAGTACTTCTTGACCAATCAGAACGTTCCATTGCAGAATTGTATATACACTATGTATCATGTTTTCTAGTCAGACTCGGTATCGCAAGTCAAATCTTTTTGTTCTATCAGATAGTCCCGAGGACTTTTATACAGTTCACCGCGAAGGCAGGGTGGAACTCGGAGGTCCCGTCCCCCAACAGTCGATCTGACAGTCACACTGCTCATTGAGATGTCTGAAACTCGATTTTGTTCATTCGTTTATGGGCCGCCCACTTGCCTTAAATTCAGTATGCAAATTGTGTAAGAGCAATGACCACAGATTCCAAAACGTCAATGCCCGTGCACACGTTAGATGACTTTTATAGCCCTTCGAAAATGAGGGTATCGTCCACTTCCATTACGAATTTTGTGCAAAATAGGCGGCAGGACTCACTCAATGCTTTCAAAAGTATGAGAATGTTCGCATAATTAGGTAATCGTACGGGTTGATAAAAAACTCTCATTCAACTCCAAAATTCCCAACCTTGCCCCCTGACCAAGCTAGACCAAGTCCAGAATGCCTGCTATTAACAAGTACGCAAAATACTAAATTAAATGTACACAAACCTAAACTGATGTTATTATTAATATGCATATGAACGAACACTGGCGATAGCTAACCTGCCTGTGAAAACAACCAATCATTAATCAGCACGTGACAAAAACCGTGGCCGATTACAAGTCTACGTAGAGACAAAAGACCAAATGTTAAGTTACAGAAATATACACACGACCACCACGGGTTTTAAAAAGTGTCAAAAAATGCAATTTTCAAGAAATATTAGGACACCTTTCTCAAGAAGCACAACTGTAACACACAAAATAATGCTATTTCATTGTACCATGAGACATTAGCTTCATGATAATCATTGTACATAATAAACTAATGAACATTGTTATGTGATTTATGATCAATTTTGTCAAAAATTATGAATAGGCATCTACCTTAAGTCAAATCTCTTTGTTCTCATAAATTTCCCAAGACATTTAATACAAATCACGTGACATCAATGATTCAACACAGACCAAGTTTTACTGTGCTAAGAAGATACCACGAAGGCAGGGTGGAACTAGGAGGTCCCAAAACGATCGATCTGACAGACACGCTGCTAATTAAGATGTCTGGAACTCGTTGTCGGTCATTGGCTTTCGGGCTGCCCAATTACCTTAATTTCAGTATGCAAATTGTATGAGAACAACAATCATAAATTCCAAAATATCAACGCCCGCTTACACGCATTGCGTAAACAAATTTTAGTAGACTTTTATAGAATAATCCATTTGAAAATGAGGGCATCGTCCCCTTTCCATTACGAATTTGGTACAAAATAAGTAACAGGACTAACAAAATGATTTCAAAAGTATTGGAATTTCTGCAAAATATAATAGTATGTCTATACATGGAGCTAAAAATAGCTAATTTCAAGGTTTATACATGATTTGGGTAAAATACATACTCGTCGTCGCACGCGTCGTCAGTTTGACGACAGATCATTTTTGACCAATATCTTAATGGCCGTAGATTTCTTTATTGTTTTAGTAAACCACAAAATAAAATGTTGCACACTGCTCATGTTGAAATTTCGAACTGAATCTATTTCGCGCTATAAAGTCCGACCCGAGGTAAAATGCCGAGGCCACATGCCCAATATTATAACAGACAGGTCCGAGTAGGACACTTGCATTTAGAGAAATCATTTTCAACCATGTTTATAATAATCACTAGCTAATTGTCATTGACTTTCTTTGAGTTAGTGTATGTTATGTCTAGACAAATTGTGTCACTATCCAACTGTCGAACTGCTATGATTTTTGCAGTATACCAGCATCCCTGAATAGTCCTCGAGTCGAGCTTTATTCTATGCATAACACTGCCGGTGATGGCGCTCTATAAATAGTTGCATTCCCACATGATTGCGTTATGTACTGCATATCTTAGTATATGTGCCACATTTTGCGAAGAAACGCACTTGGCACATGGTAACAAGTCTTAGCACATGTGAAACTGAGCCTCGTTAAAGTCTTGTGTCTAAATTCAATTTAACTCTAGTAACACCAAAGACAGATATTTTCTAGTGAGTAAACGCAGAAAACATACGCACTAGTATCCCCGCAGCTTTCATTTGTGTGGTCAGTCACCTCCCTACGCTCATTTTCCGCTACAAAAAATAAACAAAAAATATTGTAAATTCCAAACTATAGGATATATACCGACGCTGTACATTAAATCACTTGCAAGAGAAAAAAATGATGTCCGCAGGGTTGCGTCCCGGCCTCAAGAGGGCGCCATATATTGAAATTCAGTTTTTCCTCAGACTAGTAATACAACAGACTCGCAACGCGGCGTTTTCTTTTGAAGTAATGCGTGCCACGTTTGTTTAGGTTATCAGTTCTTATCGTACCGAGTAAACGTTGCTGAGCAACAACATTTTCAAAATATTTCACAAAATAACGCGAGATCTATTTATATTACAATAAACTATCGCGATGCATCGCGAGAAATAAAGACAGGAAGTGACATAGACGACAGGAGTTGTCAGTGAACTTCGAAAATGTCATTTACGGAAAAATTTGGCGAATCTGAAGACGATAATTACGAGTGGGAAGCTATTTTAGGAGAACATTTTGACGAAGATAATGACAATTTCTCTGTAGAACTTTGCAACCCCTGATCGATCTCGTGTTTTTCATTTCCTGAAATTAGGAATAAAAAGAAATATACTGAGCTATTTTTATACAAAACTATGACGGAAGTCAAACAAAATCAGTGAAACTCGAAATAGCAACAATACTGACACACAATAGAAAATTGAAACAGTCACTGAACAACGCGTAGATCGCGTACTATGAAGTCGAACGCGACAAAAATAACGCACCTCCAGTTTTTACCGTTATTGGATCACGCTGATTCGCTGAGAGAGATATGTACATGACACTAGCTATCTCATGTTTCGTCATCCCGGAACACAAAAACAAAACGGGTAACACACAAAGAAGTATGATCGTTCAAAACGCAGCGATAAGCTCTCTCCAAAAAAATATTGGAAACCTTCCGCAAAATCCGCAACAGCGAGAAATATCGTTTCAAAGTTGCTCATTAAATATTCAAAAACTATTTGAGGTAAACACTAAGACATTCAGTTACTTGTAACTCCCCTGATTCTTGGTCGATTCTTAAAATTCTTACACAGCTGCAAAAATCAAAATATCCAGAACGCATCTCCCGTTTTTTTAAATATATCCGGATCCGTTTTACGAAGAAATACGCAATTTCCGATGGAACGCGAAGTGTGCAGAATATCCAGTGCTCGGTAAACTTCGACGGTGTCTATGCCAATGCTGCAGAGCGTGGCACGCGTAGCATATACAATTAAGCCGATTAACACCTTAAACAATAGGCGTTGCGAGTCTGTCGTATTACTAGTCTGAGGTTTTTCCAAGCAATCCGCAGGCCCTGGACAAAATATCAAATACGTCGCTGACGTGTGTGTCCCTCATGTGTGAGAAATGGCTACTACTCGACCTCCAGTTTCCAAGTCGACTTTATTCTTGTGTAGGATCTAGTTTGCCCGCGAGTGGGGGCGCTGCAAATACGTCAGACTACGAGTACTCGGAGTTCGCGTTATGGCGGCTACATCGATGTATGCGAGATACGCCGTCTTTTAAAATCTCGTCCATTTGACACATTTTGCACAAAACTATTTAAAATAAATGTGTACGGTGCACGGCTCACTAACGCAATGTTTTGAAAAACGTATCGCAAAATATCATCTCATCTGCAGAAGCATTAATTTTCTTGAGAGAGTTAAAATTACAAATGTTACCGCTCTGTTAGACTTTACGAGGATGACAGGGCCACCGTGTTTTGATTATTTGATTCGTTGAAATGCAGCAAAGTAACATCCTTTGCATTAAAATAACTTTATATTGTTCACTGGGTATGTACAATAATATATCTGTAAAGACGAGTAAATAGTTGTGAGAAATACGAAACCAAGAGCACTGTGATGTCGGATTATATTGGTGAGATAACGGTTCAACGATAACCTGTGAGAAATAATATCAACCTGATTTGACAAAATAACCGAATTAGAATAATTTGTTGTGAATTACCGCTTGACAACGTATTTGGGTTTGGTCATTTAGTGTGGAATGATACTGGCCTTTCTTAGGTTGCTAGGAACGCTTCTTCATTCTCGTCCCGCCATGCGCGCTGATAACCGGAAGTGTAATGACCTCCACCACGCCGCCCGCTTACGGTGGAAATGAAATAAACTTTCTTTTTTACACGGAAATCGGCAATTGTGTCTAAAAACATTATTTCGGTAAGTTTTTGTCATTTTTCTGCGGTTATATCCAGACAACAAAAATGTTCAAAATCACAACTATTTTCGCTTTAATGTCTGACTTCTGTAATAATGTAAATACGCCATTTTATCAGCGACTATGTCGTGAAACGTAATGTTAGGCGATGAACTATAGGACGTGATCAAATAAAATTGAGGGAAATCAACGTTCTGTCTACGTATATATCGCTAGTTAGGAAAGAAACAATAAACTCTGATTACACTCTAAGAAATATCCTAACTTCTTGTATTTCTTGTATTTCGGTGAACATATCAATACTATGTTTGGTTTGAACGTATTCTACTCTCCGCGCTTAATTTATAACAACCATAAAACAAAACGATACTTGTCAGTTTATAGGTTTATTGTATGATCTAATGCCTTAACATCTTTGAAAGGACGGGCTAGTGCGAAGACAGCCTACGATTAGATTAATGTGTGATTCTCGTACGATTGGTATTCACATTGAAATACCTATAATTCACAAAAATGATGATATATAGTAATTAGAACCAAAATAACAATAATTTTGTGTAGGACAAATTGGGATCAACGTATTTTTTTGGAGAAAACCTTGTTTAAAAATAGTCCCACAGTTTTCGCTCAAACCGCCGAAAGTCATATGGACAAGTATAAAATAGCCATAGAAACAGACGAGAAAGGCATAAATATGTTTAAAGGAAAATGAATCGTATAAAAAAATATAGTCTCAATTTATCAACACTAAAAAACAAATAAAATCTCTGAAACATGGACGTTGACGATGTTTTTATTTATAATCATTGCCCTTTGACCTTCGTACAGACGGGTCAAGTACGTGTCATGTGCACTATGAAAGTATTTCTAACCTTGATTTTCTAAGAAAATACTGATTCAGAATTGATCCCATTTTTTCCGAACAAAACTATTGTTACATTCGTTCTAATTGGTATATATTAACATTTGCGTGAATTATAGTACCAATCGTACGCGAATCGTACGTGATTCAAACCGCACGCTGTCTTCACACTCGTCTGTTCGGAAGTAAATCATGCATATTTCATTTCAATTAAACCGCACATTTTATTCAGATTTAGAGAGTAAAACGTGACTTGGCTGCGTTATAGTAACCGTTATGAATTGTGTAGTTGAATTTTGAATATGCAAATGAGTCATATGCAAATCCGCTTTGAGCTTGAACTTTCAAGCTCGAGCGGGCGGGGGGAGTAACTTCGTCGTAAACGAATAGATGAAATCATTTCAGAGATTACTTTGCAGAATAATCTTCAACAAGACTTGTAAACATTATATACAAATGTGCAGGTCCTGAAACTCTGTCCGTTGCAAACAAATTCAACTGACGACTAGTTTGGCGCTACTAGTTTCTTGCGGGGGGGGGGTCTTGCCTACCACAGTCGCTACGCACTCGCGTAAAACGCGTCTGTAGGCCATCGACAGATCGATTTCACATAATCGTTTGATGGCGCACTTTAATGAAACCGGATATTGAAATTAGTGTGATTTTTACGTACAGTACCAGTGAGTTATCATTGAACAATTTAACAAGTTAACAACAAGTTAAACAGTACTTTATTTGCTCTTTATAACCATAATTATGAAAATCATCTTTAATTGCATCAATTACATTCTGAATTGTTATTTTTCATGCATGGACTTTTGAACATGATTGGGTCGTTTTGACCAATCAGATCACAAGTTTCATTATCTCTATTCGTTATCTCTATTCTCTGTAGAGGTTTTCAAAACGCACCGTGATTGGTCTTCACTATGTAAAGCTGTGAGATATCTTGAGAATACCATCGTTGTGGTATTTATTACCGCACACATATTACTAAAGTGTCAAAGGCTCCAATTTAAAAAAATCCCGACAATACAACTTTAGGAAAGTTCAATACAGTTGGATTTAGCGACACGACAGACATTGATGGGGTACAGTCCCCGCTAGTCGTCAAATAAGAGGTGTGCATAACGCCAATTTTGGGAAATTGCGTTTTATATCTCAGAAACTTTCAAAGATTTTATTGTGTGAATGATTAATTGCTTAGTCAATTATATGTGTTGGTTCACATGAATGAAAGGGGCAGATGTTATGTGTTTTGTAAACGTTTCAAAGATGTAGTTATTCATAAGTATATGTGGTGCCATCTTTAATAATCAAAACACTTATGTATTTGTGAAATTACGTACAATTAGATAAAAAAAGGGTGACAGGATATGCACGAAACTAACATTCTGATTAAGACCCATTTGTTAGATATCTCTCAGTTGTCTACAGAAATCATCTGCGTTACTACGGCAATCTAAAATCATAGATTTACTATTTTTGGTCGTTTCTCTTCTCCCGTGACAACAAAGATCCAACACCAGTTTTATAAATGATTGCAAATAACTATTTTATAGATTTCACAATTTGTAATTTAATTGTTCGTATTTTGAAGGTTTCCATGAGATTTCCGGTATTTCGATGATTACAATGTTTCCGACAATTCCACTTAACGCCTCCAAAGTGTTCTAAAGAGTGGGCAGTGTATGAAAACCTCTGTGTGCGTGTCAACTTATTATGTTGCCACGTGCTGTGGTAATCCATTTACTTGATGCAAGGTCGATAATAGCGTAGTTTGGTCACGGAATACTGTTTTTAAGGTCGAAGCTAACTCATGATTTCAAAAACCCAGAATGTATTCATTTTCCTATAAACTGTACTTTAAGCCAATATAAGAATACTGACTTTAAAAAAAAAGTGTCAAAAAAATGCAATTTGTCCTATGGAATTGATCTAAAAATAATAGAACAAGTTTCTCAAAATACGTCACTGTAACACACAAAAGAATGCTTTTTCATGGTGCCATGAGCCAATAGCTCCATGATTTTACATAAATAAAACAAATTGACCAATTTTCTCAAAAGCCTACTTATGAGTAGGCTTCTACCTTAACACTCATCTCTAACCGTGTTATATATTTTCGACGCAGTTGTTACTGCCACAAGCATTGCTGCCTACCGCCCTTAGTTAATTCGATAGAATAAAAATACGACGAGGAACTTATTGTTATAAACACGAATTTAAAAAAATGCAATCCTAATTGGTCATGTTTTACCTATTCATAATGTATAACCCCGAAATCCACTTTCAGTAATACCACGTTTATATAAAACAAAATTGGTCCGTTTTCTAAATTAGTCATCATTGACCTTGTACAACAATAAACAATTCAATGGCAAAATCTTTAAAAGGTAGACTTTAGTGAATTTATATTGATTAACCTCAATATCACCGTGACATCATTGCGAACACAGACACAAAAAAGTATTTATTTAAGTATTTATTAATATTTATTACACGAAATACTACCAATTAGTACAAAGGCAACAGTACATATGTACACACACATGAAATGAAAAAAAGTGACGTAACAGGAAATATATGAACAATGAAACACTAGTAGGTAACATAGCAATGTCCAATGATAGCCCTGCATTATATACCAAATTTACATTCAATGAAATGAATATCTTTATTCACATATAATCAGACGTATTTGTAATCATATTTTCCTGGTCCAAATAAAGTATATATAACAATCTTAAAGGGCGGTTGTCGACGCACTGTGTGCTGTTCGATATGGGACTCATAGCGACGTACACAACGCGTGTAAAATACATTGTTTATTTACATGGTATTCGAACACGCGCTGCGCGACGACCACGCGCTTTTAAGCTTATCATACTTAACCCGGATTGAGGAGATTGCTATAACGTCACCAAAAAAATGCAGTATAGTATATATTTTCATGTAAATCAGCATCCCCCCCCCCAATGCAGAGCACCGTCATTAGATACAATGGAAGATAGATTACTGATATGTAAACACAGTACTACTGTTGTTATCAGGTAAATATTTTGTTATTTCAGTTTAATTTATTGGCAAAAGTTGTTTTTGTTCTTTCTGTCCCCCTGTCTGAAAAAGGAAGCCAATAGCAAGTAATAACAATAAAAAAGCAGCGATTTTGCATGATTATATTTTTGTAAAACTCGAAATTACGCTCTACTGTATTTACACATTTGTATGTAATTTCGTTAAACTAAATACCTTTCCATGGTCCAAAGGTTGGTCGAATTATTTGAAATATCTATAAAGTGTCAATAGCTGTTATTCTGTACAAAGCAATAGGTGATTTTCCGTTCAACTGCGAGATCTCGCGAGATGCATGAAAGACGCGCGTCGAACGTCTGCCGCAAAAATCGAACGATTTGATTTTCAACTCGAATTTCTTTATTTCGTAGCTCACATCGACAGGCCGATCTTCGACAGAGGAATATTGCTTTCGAATACCCTCACTTAATCGAAATTGTCTATCATCAAATGTATACAGCACATTATTAAGCATGGAAATGCCCCCAAAATATTTTCGCGTTTATCGAATCCCACGCGATGTTTGACGCCACTACGACCTTTGTTTGTCCTGTTTTTACGTTCGATTTCACGCATAACGCGTGATTCTCGCAGTGTACGGAAAATGGACTATTAAAGATGATTATAACGTACGGATTGTTCTTATCAGCAAGTTATTTTCCCCCAACGGTTTTGATCGCACTTATTTAGTTACGGTATGTCTTAGAAGTTACTATAAAACAATTCGTGATCCTCCCCACCCCAACAGCAGTGCCTCGATTGCAACTAAGCAAAAACATAACACTTATGTCTGTCGTTATTTTTATTCTGTTAAGTCATTGGGCGAATTGCATTGTCATATCTTGAGGTATCCGAGGCAAATGCCGCTTTTACCCATCATGCAATGCGCGAAACACGGCGAACACGCGAGTTTCATTGGAGACACTGATGGTAACCAAATATTTGACCTCTATAACGAGCCGACTGTATATTTCATAAAAGTTAATCACGTTAGTTGTGTCAACATTCACGATGACATCACGTATCAATGCAACATTTTCTAAATGTCAATCATAGTTAACTTCGTGTTTATATTGCCCGTTTTATGTATATACAAAATATCGTCCATTGATTAGGCAAGTTCGGTTGGGCCAATGAGAAGCTACTCACAAGTACCTGAATTGGCTACCCAACCTTAACACCTGGCAGTCAGGCCAATCAGAGAGCAGCTAGTTTGTCGATACGGTTTTGTTCTCAATGCATCAATTTCTGCCTTGTATATATGTTTCGACTTGACTGTTTCGTTAACGTGATAAGTTTTGTGTTTTGAATTTTACAAACAAACAAACATTACAAAACAGCTTTGTTTTTGCTTGTGATTAACCAATGGTCAATTCTGTATGTATGTATGTATATATATATATATGTAATCGAATATACACAAATACAAAAATAAAAGTTGACCACACGAGGTTTCTGTATTAAGGTCACTGTCATGTTGGTGATTTAATCAACGACAATGTCAACTCGTGAAATGTGGGCGCTGAAGTACCTTGAAAAAATGCACTCATGTTACAAAACTTTCACAAGTTTACTTCTGTAAAATATGCGTTTATGTACAAAATCAAGTAAATTCAAAAGGAAATTCCAACAACAAAATAAGTTTAGCATGGCGGTGACGGCGTAGTGCATGTGGCAAATGGGAAAACACTACCCTGGCAGCTTAGGTGAAGAAAATGACTTTCGGTAAAAAATGGGGAAAAAATAAAACACGTACATTCCACATTTCCTAGCGTGTTGTCATACGAAGTCAAAATCACCTAATTTGGAAATCGAACATTGGTGACAACAAGATAGTTCGATATTTCAAGTTCAACAATGAAACTCATAGTCTGAACTGCGTAACGTTTACAAAATAACCAAAAATAAACTACAGTTTATATCAGGTGAAAACCATGACAACCGGTTCACGAGTAACCTAACTGTTATAAACTCCGATGTAAACGAGCAATATCTATTCGTCGTTAATGACAATAAATAATAGGACAGATTACGTCTAAAACATTTAAAATAAATAAAATAAAATGTTAATTGTCTTTGCATTGCCAATGATAGTTTGACGTCTTACTGCGATGTGAACAACGAATGGGTTTACACTACGCGATACATGCGTGCATTGTATACTGACGTACAGTGTTTAGTAAGTTTGTATTGATTTCAATTCATTTGGCATGGCATGATTTCCAAAAAAAGATATGCATAAAATCTAAACGTATCCAAATGTGAATTGCGTCTAATTTTGCGTTGTTATTATGAACACTGAGGGCGATATAAGCACAAATTGGAGCATGACGCTGACGATAGGCAGCGCTAACACCTTTCATCTAACACTCTGCATGTCCTGCAGAATTCAAGCAGTTTTTTAAACAAAGTCTCGTTCAAACAACTACACATGCGATTCACTCAAGTCTTTTGATGCTTTTAAGTCTTCAATGACGAATTCGTCTAGTGAGCTGGCAATCTTATAGTTGCCTTTCATGTCTCCTCTCGATATCGATATGCTTCCACTTTCCATCTTTAAGTTATCCGGTTCTTCTTCGTCAACGGCTTCCTTGTCATTTATCTTTTCTTTACTTGGTTTAGGTTCACGTGGAACGAGTGATATCTTTATTTTATATTTGGATAATACACGCTTGTGCAGTACGGCTATAGGAACGGTTACCAATACGAATAATGACTGAACAAGGGTGTAGATAGAAGGGAATACTTTCACCATGGGACCAGCATCGCGGAAGGATAAAGCCATGACGGTTAGAGCGACGGCGACGTTCTGCATACCCGTTTCGATGCCAATGGTGCGACGCTGGCGGACTGGTAGTTTGCAAATCTTGGCGAACAGGTAGCTGAAACTGTACCCGATGATTGGCATGAAGAAGGCGGCAGACCACAGTTGCCATGGTGACCGATATGGCGCGGTGCTCATCATCCCTTGGATAATCAAACTGATGACAATGCCAACAAGACCAAGAATACCACCAATCTGTGATAAAAAAAAATAATATTAATACTGAATCATATCAATTAGCGATTTTCCTATCACCACCATATTTAATTAAGGTAGAATGCTACTTGTGAATATGTTTATATGTACGCATATGTTAATGCATACAGCAGTGACAATATGTGATGATGAAATCTTTCTATAATTAATCGTTTTAGTCTCGGTCAATAAAATAACAGGCATAAAATGGAATTGTATTATCTCCGAACTGAGTACGATGACCCCATGTTTTTATTTCATTTTCTCAATCCTTTATTATTAAATATGTAAAAATAAAGAAAATGACAATATTTTTACTTTCATGTAGCATGAAAACAGTGTCATACTATCAAAACGATCGTTTGGTGTGCGTTTTTTTGTTGTTGTAGTTTTGTTCATAGACCAAGAAAGTGGAGGAATGAAATTTGTGTACCAACAACAATTAATTTTCCAATCAGTGTGATTCCCGTCAAAGTTCAAGCACGAGTTAATTACGTTATCCTTACCCTGCTAACAAGTCCGGCTTTCTTCTCCCATTTATGACGAATAAAGACTCCAACAACGACTGGGAGGATAATAGAAACCAATGCGATGATGATGTCCATGTATGGGATGGATGGTACGCCATCTTGGTTGGCCCAACTACGACTGTATATGAACAGACACAGCGGCATCATGCCGAACGCCACGAACGTCGAAACAGTTGTCATGCATATACTGTGTGAAAAAAAACGCAAATTAACAACAGATTCACTTATATGTAAGGTTGCATACGCACAAGAAATACTGTAAAACCATTTATAGTCACTGACATTTAATTTCATTTTTTGAGTGTTTTGAGCAATTTCACTAGGTTTTAGTTTCACGAATTTGGCAGGAAAACAATGAGTTCTATTGTTATTGTCCATGTTCACGGGGATTTAATTTAGCAAATATCACTTATCAATGAAAATATCGAACTTAAAAACAAGCCAAAATTAATGCATTTACAGGAAACATGTCGTGACTGTTAGGTGTAAATAGGTTTAACGTGTATTATTCAACAATATGGATTTTCAAATAAAAAATGTAATAATTACGCGACGAAATATTGGGGAATCGGAAAGGTATTATCACGAGAGATGATTTTCCAAGTTGGGGGAGCGGCAGAATCACCGAATCAGTGCGTTAAGTCGATTCATTGGAAAATGATTACGTAAAATAAACACGATACGTCTCTTTAATCTGTGAAAGATAATTTTTCGGACTAATGCACATTTAGTCTAATGACCTTTCGGACTTATGAACCTTCAGACTATTTTATCTTTGGGCTGATGGACCTTGAGATTAAAGGGGCATCCCTGTAATTTAATTATACACTAATACACAAATTCTAGGTCGCAATATAATAAGTATCATTAAACAGACAAATTAGGTTAATATTAATAACATATGTTACACTTGTTTTTACAAATCGCAAATACTGAGGTCACGGTGAAACGCCACGTTGGCGAACAGCCACGCCCCCGCATTGATCACATTTCAAAACAGCGGGGCTTAATCCACGTCATTGCTAACAAGGAAATAAACAACTATCCTGCATAGCTCACGTACGCCACACTATGTACGTCGTGAGCGCCAAAAAGATGATGCAATCGTGTTTTCTCTGAAAGCTGTGACCGATAACTAACCCGGATGACGTGAAGACTGAGTATTGAATTCGATTCAGGATTTGATGCCTTGTTCTGATACTATTATTTGAAAACAAATCGGCCACATGGTGATAACATATTGCCAAGCGTCATTTTCACATTTCAGATAAGAGGTCACGCAGTATATAATAGAAATATTTATCTCGATGTATCTCGAGTGATTTATTATAGTTCATAGAGTTCTGTAACGTCACTCCGATGTGCGGACGTGTTGTCTCGTTTTCTTACAGGGTTATGCGTTGATAAAATAAATAAAAACATATGGAAATTATGTTTTATTGAAATATAGAATAAAAATAAATGCCCGTACATATAATCCTAGAATACTTTCTCATAAACAACCGCAGGGGCAATGCTCGAAACGTCCAGCAAAGGACAACGGTTACCAAATATTGCCCTACTAGATACGTCTGATTCAATTGTACATCGACCTTCGATACACGACGGTTACATTGAACGTGGTATTGCTACTAACGTTAAACATGTCTGCTATGTGGATATCGAATTCCAGTGCACATGGGCATGTGCGATATGCGAGTTATAATTGCGACGAGACTGGCTGTACGTGTCCCCAGCGACTAAACATTGTACTCTGTACGAGTAGGTGCCGATGAAATCGCGACAAGTTCCTGGAAACTTAAGACATATATAGGATAAGTAAAAATAGAAAATGGTCGTCGTTTTGGAGGTTAACCGAGTCGCTGTGGGGGAAATGAAATGTATTTTTATTTGAAAAGAGGCTTATTCTGTATTACAGAACTGAAACTATGACAAAACACGTTATACTGTGTGATTCTGTCTACGTGCACTCATGTTTAAGCCACAATTAGGATAATGCTACACAATGAAAAGTTAGACACATTGTGACAAAAATAAACTCTAGTTGAACTACATGTATTTATTTATTTTCTTCTCTTTATTTAATACTTTCCTACGAAGCATATCTGCGTTTGAAAGCTTTCCAAGTGAAATGATTGGGTCACCCACGGCGTCATCAGTGGCTAACAAACTGAACATAGTTCGGTTGCCAAACAGTAAACACACCCCAACGTGGCGACGCGGACATAGTGGTTTTATTGCCAGCCAACAGTAGTTATTACTGACACAGTCACGCCAGATCTGACCTTTAGAATACGTTCGACCATTGGACAAACTGTACCACGGCGCACATTAAAAGAGAAATTGTATAATAGTAGGCGGTTTTTTTTTCAAAAGGTCTTTGTTCTCATACTGTAGTCTTTTTATACTAAGTTCCCGCGCACGTGTTAGTACCGGTTGAGTTGTCTGAGGTTGTAACAATCAGGTTTTACCGATGTAACGGGAATTGAATTTCGTATAAAACGTCCCATATTCGCGGAAATCTAGGAAATATTTTGTGTTAAATACAATGGCACACTACAAATAAAATAGAAATTGAAAAAAAGAGAAAATTGCGTCGATGAATAACATCCGTCTACACACAAGGAAAGTCTGAAGTGCCTGTTTTTAGTCTAAGTTCGTTGATGCATGTAATCGTAGGTCAATGTTCGATACTGTCCAAAGCTACTAATAGTAAGTAAGGAAGTTACTAAGAGTGACTTCGAAGAAAATGTGAAAGCTAAAGTTAGAGACTTTAGAGAGCTACGTGGTAAAAATTCACTAGTATAATGTCAGCATTTGGGGTCATAATGTAGAGCCACACAGACGCATGAATTATGAAAATGAACGTTGTTATGGTGATGAATACGGAGTTATTGAAATAAAGCTCTTCACGTGATGGTTGAGTTGGGAAACTTCCTTCACCTCGTTCGCAAGCAAATAGTTCATATATAAAAACAGCTTATAATGATTTCAAATACAATACCACTATTTTTATTAGTATGTACCATGTTATGAATACTCACTGTATTAAGCATTGTTGAATAATGCCAAAAAAAAAAACAATAATTTTCGCTAAACAAGAAAAAAGACGTGTCATTGGCAACACAACACATAGTCGTATAAATTACTCTTGTTGACGTTATAAATGTGTGAATAAATGCAGTGCACAGGTGTGAAAACAAATTAGTGACACCCAGTGAACGTGAAAATGCTGCAATATTGGCAATGATCCAGAAAATAGGATTGGAACGAGGCGCGCCTTTTCCATCAGCTCATTCATAAAAAGCTCGAGGTCGCGTGTGGAAGTTTCCATCATGAGAACACGCTGATGTACGTTCAGCATAAGCAATAAACACATTCCCGTACCTCAAATAAATCATCATATTTTAACACCTGCTAGGGCGATTTTAATGAAAATTGGCGACAGTTATCACATATAAACTAGTGTTCATTTTCTAGAAACGTTTTTTTTCTATGTATAAAATTGGAGAAAATATCGTAATTTTAAAATTACCAAGGTTTGATTGAGAGCTAACGGAGCAGACTAAGCTATGGAAAATACCACTATATTGTAATGCAAATTAAGGTCACCTTTTGTTTGTACGGGTAAGAACACGTCGGTAATGGATTTTTGGACACGAGAAAAACCATAGTAACCTTAAAAATTGTAATCGCGTTACATTTCAGGTCGCCAAGAATAAAAAATTCAGTCTATTTTAGGTCATTTGGGATAATTTCAGTCGCGGTATAGGACTTAAAATTAAAACGTTACCAACCTAAGTGAGACATCTCCCTCGATCCAGTAAGTTAACAAATTCGATGCCAGACCACCGGGGCTACAGGCCACAACTAACATGCCGATAGCATATGCGGGATTGAGGCTAAGTAAGTGAGCTAGTGCGAAGGAAACGAGTGGTAGAATGCCGTACTGGCAGAAAATGCCGATCAATACACCCCACGGTCGCCGCGTATGGCACCAAAGTTCCTTGAAAGTAATGGCACAGCCCATTCCAACCATCATCGAAAGCGAGATAATGGTCAACAATATCTGATTTGCCAGTCGGAGTCCCGCAACTCGATCTGACATCACCTCGGCTCCACCGCTTTCATCGTCCGTACCGTTCATCGTGATGTTCAACGAAAATATTGTCGCCTCAGTCATCCCGGAGAAGTCATTGCTCAAAGTCTTCGTTGTGTCATTCATCGTCGATTTTGCTGTGTCTATCTTTGTATGCTCCTGGAATTAACGAAGCAGTGTACCTCACTCTCCCACGATCGGAATACCTACTGAATGACGGTGATATGCAAATCGGGGGTATCCCTATGACATCAGACCATTTGCATATACGGATCGACGTGTCCAAAAAGAGGCCTCTAAAAACAATGACGTCACGCGATTCTCGCTCTATTATCCATACTTGGCAGACTCTATTTTTTTTATATTTGTACAAACTGAGGGCGCGAAATTTGACTGGGCCTCTGCTTATATGTGCACGCAGGGAGTTTATTTATTTATGTCATCTTTATTAATTCAATAATTTCGTTTTTCCTGATTATTATTCCGATAACAAAAGATTGCTCTGACCAGATTTGCCGTACCAAACTACGCATGATTTAGTATAGGACGTGGAAATGATTGTTAACAAAATCAGAATAAATTGACGAAAATCGCGCAAGAAAGAAAATCTGCTCAGACAACAGCAGACAACAGTTCTGTGTTTTATCAGACTGTATTCGATCTGATTAAGTCGGCCGATTTAAAAAAGAAATCTGTCTAGGCAGCTGATTTTTCGGTGCATACGATTCAATTTATCTAAGTGGCTAAACCGAGCCGTGTAAACAGACCTTCGTCCTATATGATAAGTGTATCACACGTAATCCTCGCTACTGCTACACGTGACCTTTGACCGCATTATACACCGTGACCTATATAAGTAGGAGGATCACTGCAACCAAACGTAAAGTGGATTTTATCACTCGTCCGGAAAAAATAGTTACAAAATCTCGTGCAGTGCTTGATTTTGTTTTGTTTCGATTGCTGTGGGTTAAAAATACTTTAATTCGAGTAGTCGTCGTGAACTTGTTGTCAGTATATTACTTTGAAAAATGACCGCAAATCTACCCCCCCCCACCAACTAAAATACTTTTTTTTTTTCAATTCTTATTCAAAAATTTATGATGAGTCTTGTTTTGTGACAACTGAATGTCTTTCAATTTAAAGTCACATTTCTTATATCGGTGACATCAAAATATGGCCGTCAGGGTCACGGTCATTGCTTGACCTGAATTACATTCATTTGCTGAACACAGAACTTATTTTGCCTAGCCTTGGTGAGGAAAAATAAAAAAATAATAATTTTTCAAACTTCACGACCAAAAACAATATTGTTTAGCCTAATTTCGTGACGACATTGTTTTGTATAAAGTTCGCTAGAGGGCGTACTATCAAAGTACAAGGGGCTCCGAGTCTGTGCGAAAACACTCAAAACGAGTGAATGCTATCGAAAACATTACGAAGCAATAAAATTCAAATCATTTTTAACCAATCCTACAATAAAGATTCCTTTCTAATACAAAATAAATACGTCATGACAGGGCTGTATTGATTGATTTAGCATTACACTTGTTTACGGCAAAGCAGCGCAAGACGTTTTTCGTACAGTGTCTACTGAACAACATTAGTATTTAAAAAAAAAGAGATTTTGTATTTGAAGATTATTTAGACATCATTATTTTTAATCTACGGAAAATGTTATCAGGATTTCGGCTAAGTGATCAGACTAGAAACAGAATTAGGTCACCGAAAAAATAAAAACTTGAGGATAGAAAGTGTAAGAAATGTAATAATGATGTGATATAGGATGAGATGCATTCAGTTTCATTCTGGAATAAGCATGTTTTGAAATTGAAAGATATTCTTTATTTCTAGAATGTAACATTACTAATAAAGTCACAGGCAAGAAAATTGCAGATGTTTTTCTTAAAATAATGAAGCATGACCTTGCCCTCTCTAATTTTTTGAAAAATACATTATTCAGTGGAATCACTTATATATAAGTGTATAAGTATGTATATAAATACACATCTAACCCGCGACAGAACCAATGTCTTTCCATGATGTCAGTTTTAGTATTTTATACTTTTAATACCTATATTTTGTCCTATTAATTTTTTACTTTTATTTAGTTAGTTTTATCAGTTTAGTCTTTTGTTATTTGTTATTTACCATACTAAACCCTCTGATGGTTTTGGTTGTGTAATAAAGTTATTATGATTATTAAAACAAGATTGACTGTAATGTACGACTCAAGTGCCAGATCATTTGACCTCACAACAGCCACGTGTCGGGCGGCGAGGCAACCATGACACGGGTTTCTGATGTAACGATGAGGTCAAGGTGTACTGCTTACATAACCACACCTAACTCAATTCAAATCAAAATGAGGCTACTGCGTTTCCCTATAAATCGCGCCCTCTAAGTCAGACGGAGCGCTTTTACTACACAACCAAATACCGTTTCATTGACAGAGTGCACGCATGCGCAACGAATTTGCTTCCCCGTGTACATTGCGCCAAGTTAAATTTATTAATTTAATAAAATAGTGTAATAGAGATTTTTACAGATAAAACTAGTTCGTTTGGGTCATTGATGTAATTTGCGTCTGGTTCTTCTGTTTTGTTCAAAATAATAGTAGTGTGCATCAGTTTGCGCAATCCGTCATCACTAAGCATACCCCATGCGCTGGAGGTTGTAATGTTCCGCCCGCATTATGTGTAGCATTATCCTACCGGGTGGGCGGAACAAGCGTTGCTGGTCAAATGCATTTCAGAAAAAATATTAAATAACATATTATGTTAAACCCTCACTCTCATTACTTTGTTTGTTTTCGTATTTGCTCTGGTTAAAGCGGGAGGGTCGTCACCTGCGCACGCGTGGTAATTTAGTCCCAAGTGACGATAACAAGACATGCTAAAAACGCAAAGGCTTATGACCTGAAGCCTGTTGTACAATGTTGTAAACAATTACACGCTATAGCTATCTGACGCATGCGCAGTTAACGACTTCCCGCTTCAATGTGCCCTTTCGTTGGATTTTAGAGAATGCATAGCGGTTTCTCTCAAGCCATTCAGCGCTGTTTTGAGGTATCGGAAAGTTGCTGATGATATTCGAAAATATTTGCGCATGGCATTTTGGCAAAGCACGTGACGTCAGTACGTGACTCGTAGACGCTCAGAAGAAACCTGCGTGTTTCGTTGAATTTCTTTGAACAAAATAATTATTCGCTTTGGAGTTTGAAAAAAAAAATCGTCATGTTATTTTGAATATCGGTTCCTGGATAAGTCCACTGACCATTTTTAAAGGAAATGTTGTAAGGATGCGTCTGTCCGTAGTTATAATTACGATTCCATAGTGAAACGTGTGCTATATCTGAAATATGTATACGTTAATTGTAATACATCTTCGTGCCAAGAACGTCGATTTTGCCTGTAGATAGGTGGTCTCCTCAGCAAATGAGTGTATGCGTTAAAAAGATGTTTGCTTTCATCATAACCTCTATTTTAGTTAGTATGTATGGGTCTCATATCAACTAAGAGGACGACTTTGACTGTTGCGCAGATCAACGAATGCAAACTGAGACGTTACCAAACTATTGAGTAGGTGTTTTTTAGGTGATTGGAAGTTATCGAAGGAGTCACCGGTGGTAATTAGTGCCAGTCGCGCTCAGGTACCCCCCCCCCCCCCATTGCGTGATTTTCCATTAGAAGAGCTCGTTGGATTGTGGGAAATTCAATGTTTATCAACACAAATGTCGCACATGCGCGGCGCGACGACCACCGCCCTTTAAAATCACCCTTGTCATCACGGATGCAACCATAGATACTACTAATGTAGTTGAAATTCTTTTGTTTTTATGTAGAAAAATACAGTATTTTTATTTTAAAATCATAAGTTATTGAACACACTACATAGTTAATAATTTCATTTAGTTTCATTCAGTCATAATTCAAGACATATAAAAGGCAAAAATATAGAGAGTTATAACAAATTATATTTTTTCTGTAATATTCTTGTGTAATCGGTAATTATGACAAGCCTCCTGGGCTGGTTGGCGATCCGCTCCGCTCAAAAAACAAACAAAATGTTTTGGCTGTTGCCACGGTAGGACATGAACGTGAAGCTCGTGTTGCTGTATAACTAAGACCGGGACCCCGTATACGAAGTTCGCAATGAGTATTCAGTCTTCAGGATTCACTTCACTTTATTATTAGTGCGTACTTTGCTGATAATTTTAATTATTATTTCCAACAGTTTTGTGATTAGTAGATTCTTTGATTGACTCTCGAACACAGCAATTACAGTTCAATCTCAGTGCAACCGTGACGTTGCGCTGGGATTACGTTGATGCAGTGTAACAATGTCGTTGAGCAACACACACACAAAACAAAACAAAAAACACTGACCACTGCTATTACAAGTCTGGTAGGAGGTCAGATTTAGGGTGTTAGGCCGGAATTTTTTTTTCCGATTTTACAACCCAACTAGAGTGACGGTATGAACAAAATCGGCCTAGCAAGAAAATACGCTACTGGTGGAAAGTTACCCCACTTTTGAGGTCAAATTTCTTGGTAACGAAAAAAAAATGGATTTTAAAAATTGAAATGGATTTCGAAATAAATAAATGGATTTTTAAATTGAAAACGGATTTTAAAAGTGAAAATGAATTTTGTAAACGAAAATGGATTTTAAAAACGGAAATGAATTTGGAAAAAAAATGAATTAGGAAAATGAAAACGGATTTTAAAAATGAAACTGGATTTTGAAAACGAATTATAAAAACGAAAATGGATTCACAATTGTTTTATACATTGAAAACAGATATCAGGAACGAAAGTGAGTTTTAAAGATAGATTTCAGAACAGAAATTGGTTATTAAAAAGTAATTATAAAATAAAAATGAATTATAAATAGTTTTATAAAATGCCATCATGTGAGTCACCTCGGTTGCCGTATCGTAGTGTTAATGACGCATCAGACAGAACAATATCGATTAACTATAAAGATACACCAACCTCAGTGAGACATCTCCGTCGATCCAGTAAGTTAACAAATTTGATGCCATGCCACCAGGGCTACAAGACACAACTAACATACCAATGGCAAATGCAGGATTGAGGCTGAGCAAGTGCGATAACGTAAAAGAAGCGAATGGGAGAATACCGTACTGGCAGAATACACCGATTAGTATACCCCAAGGCCGCCGTAAATGGCTCCAGGTTTCCTTAATAGTGATGACACAACCCATTCCAATCATCATCGAAACGGCGATGACGATCAACACGATTTGGTTTGCCAATCGGAGTCTTGTAAATTGCCCTGACATCTTCCCGTCTTCACCCCCAGTGGCATTGTCCGTACCGTTCAACGTAATGTTCAAATACAATGTCGTCGTACCGGTCATCTCGTTGTTGATTTTCGGTTTAACCGATAAACTGATACTATTTCTTGTGAGTGGGGAGCGTTGATACAGACCTCAAAAGTAAGTGGCAATTGAACGAGTTGACAGTTTACAGTCTGTCGACAACAATTCAGAACCCCATTTCTAATACAGTTTAAAGTGTACCACTATATATATGTTGCTTACTAGCCCGAAACCAGCAGTAATGACACAGTTATATGGTGCAATTCTCGTCATCTGCGCATGCACATTGCTGCGATTTTGCAGAATTCTGCTGGTAGTTGAGACTGGGTGTACTTTACGAGGTAATAATGTGTTAAACAACAGAAAATAGCTGGTATAATAAATTTTAAAATAACTTATGTTTTACTTAAGACCAGTCACGTGTTTTTCACTTACCGGAAAACACTTTGAAATAAAATGTAGCGGCTACATGCCGTTTTAGCCAATGTGGCTCAAAGCACAAATTAACAAAACCCTAATTCAATTAAAGACAATTTTCTTGTGAAAATATACTCTCCTTTAAATTAGTTACATATTATATTAGCTAAATTAGCTAAAATAACATAAGTTGTACAGTATTTTGCGTTCGAAGGTCACATCACGGGACAGCAATGTGATCCAGTCGCCACGACCCACACTCACTGACGGGACTGGGTTATATAAGCGTACTGCTAACATCAGGATTGCTGGACATCGAAACAGGATTTTTTAAATAAGAAACAGTGGTAATTTTACTTCCCTATATACTTATCTTATCTTTTCGACTGTGATGGGTACCGGCAACATTCAAAGAATGCTGCTACCGTGACGAAAGAAACGGGGTATGTAGGGAACTTTGACTCCGTTGGAAGATAACACTTACTCTGTAGAAAGGCCAGGTTCCATCCAAAGGAATACACACAGTAAAAAATAGATAAAGATAAAGCAAATTCCTAATTACATTTTACATTTTTATAATATTTCTGCTAATTTGTGTTTAAGAATCAAACTTGGAAATTGCGTACGAATTACGACATTTATTTTGGAAAATGCTGTATTCGCTTACAAAAAATAAGATCTTTGTACAAATTACGGACGAATAAAATAGCTGATTAAATTTTACAGCTTGCCCATGTCTACGAATTTACGTTTTTTTTATTTATTTAAATTACATTATTACGAAAATAAAAACAATAGATTACAGCTTACGAAAATACCCCTTGCCAACCCTCTACGTAAGTATGTATGTTCGGGATTCTATTGCGACAATGCACTAAGTACGTGTTTCAGTCGCTTAGCTGCAAATATTTTACAAATTTTCCGGGGAGCTAATCAGTGGAGTTGGGAAACAAAATCTTCCTATACATACACGTGTATTATCGTCGTACTAAAAATATTACAAATTGGAATGGTGTCGACACTACAGTACAGTGTAGTGGGTTTGCTATGGGTTAATAAAATGTTGTCATATTGTATTATAATAATGAACTATACTCACAGCACCAGTAGATGGGGAGTCGATCCGAGCGTAGAATCAACTCCGAGCCAATATCAACATGGCGCCGTGGGGAGTTCGTTATGATGTGTTTAATTTTACGGTGGTATCGCTTATTTTGACTTGAAACCCGACCGGTATGCCGGGTGGGTGTGTGGCACAGTGCCATTACTGCCGAACGACCGAGAACGTGAAACACGCAGACGACACACCGAATCGATCCATGATCGTAAAAAATGTTTAAAGCGGGGGAGTCGTCACCTGCGCATGCCTCAGATGGCCATAGTCATTGTTTACAAACAAGCGTCTACACATGAGCCTTTGCGCTTTTAGCGTGTGTTGTTTTTGTCGCTTAAGACTCAATTCCCGCGCGTGCGCAGGTGACGACCCTCCCGCTTTAAAGATGGCAAATGCTTTGTTTGAGTTCGTTTTTTTACGTAACAATCCCCGCAACACTCGAAAAGTTGCAGGATGGTTTCGTTACCAAAATTAACGTCAAATAGTTATACAGATTGAGGGCAAATATACTACAGTAGAGTAATAAACGTGTATAATAATGACGTAACATATTGCCCAAATATGGACATGGATATGCTAAACTATTAGTTTTAATTAAGTAAACATCTGTAACAATCGATATAGTGCATAAAGTGTGGGCTTAATTTGCGAACGAGCGCTCCACCGAATCGGCACGACAATGTTTAATTCGTGATCCATGATCTTTCGAGGTCTAAATGCCGAGAATGTTGCATTCTGGGTATATTTTCAAAATGAAACCAGCGGACCACTTCAGTGTCTATGATGATTATCCATGTTCGTACGGCCATGTTTCTGTCAAGTGCACGCTCTAGCTTCATCTCTTAATTATTTCAAGATCTGTTGCCATACCAACCAATTTTATCATTTTTCATGGTGATTACAATAATCATTGGGGGGTGTTCTCGATATAATACTAAGTAGGAATGCATTTTGTGAACACAAGTACATTTTCCCAACTAAATCGTGTGCTGCTTTTCACATTATTATGTATTCTTTCTAAATTTTAATTGAAATTATTAATTGCACCTCATTCTTGATCAAAATAATTTTAAATTAAATCTGGGGAAAATATTATGGTGGTTTATCATGATTGTGTATATATCACCGAATGTGTAACATTTCGAGGTTTCCATTGGCAGCAAGAAGTCACGTGACATGGCAAACCTACCAATAAATAAGACTTCACACTGAATGTGACGTCATTTGTTTACATATTTGCCAACCAGCATACGAACGTATGATACCGAGTGTCGTTCAATGATCAGAAATAGATCTTGGTCAACATGATATTTACATATGCGTGCGTAATTAACAACAGCAGCAAATAATTCTATTATTACGAATCTTCCGTTGAGCCCGACACGAAAGCTTACATTATAGAAACAAAATTCAGGACGCTACTAAAATAAAATACTAATTCGCTCAAGCTCAGAATGATCGAATATCATATGTTCGTTATTCATTCACCTCACTCGATTCGGAAGGAAGTATGTTATGAACGAACGAATAAATGGAAGAATAGGGGAACGAACGATCCTAGAAAATGGTTCTTACTGGTATCAAAAGTTAAATATATCAGGTTTATAAATGAGTCGGGTATGCCAAACATTGAAGGACCTCCACGCTTATTGTGTATTTACTAATGTGTATTCCCGTATTCCACGTCACCCATCCATACTGTTATCAATAACATCACGTACGCACATTCCGATCCCCGAACAGGAAGCTCCTGTTCATTACAATAAATATCAAAATAAACGACAAAAATACGACTAAATATGCGTAAATATTTAAATACTAGTACGTTATTAAAAATATTAGGTAAATGTTTCATTTTTTATGGAAATTTAGGTAATATTGTTTTTAATGGGAGTTACTACATTTTAATTTAATTGAAATATATTTCAGTCATTCATACAACTGACTCACGACAATCGCGAGATCGCGATTAATCAATATTACATATTGAATAACACTTCACTTCTTTGAGTGTTCTGGGTTTTATCAATATGAACAGAATTACGCTTCATTTTGTTACATGTCGTTATGAATGGCGGCCGCTAAACATGAAACCATCATACTATATCGTACGCATCACGTGATACTCCTTGGGCGTTTTGATGTCCAGCATACACTCGATATGTGCGATGACAGTTACTCAATACAGGGTTCACCGTCAAAAGCTCTGAGAATCGTGGATTTTGAAGAAAAAAATATCCGTGAAAAATTACAGAATAAAAATAGGATCAAATTATAGCAATATCATCATGAGAAAAAAGAAAAATAATTTGCATTAAAAAGATGTCTTCCACCGTGACACGGACAGTTAAATGGGCATGTACAGACGGTGTACATCTATTTCCAATACTTGTGAATATTGTTTTGTTCGTTATTGCAATCATTTGAGCATTGTTTGGTTGGTATTTCCCCGTCACCTCATATGAACTTATGACCTTTCGTTGTACTACCCGACATTTTTTAATCGTTTATTTGTTCGTGGATTCTCCTATTATTATGGGATGTATTATTATTAAAATAAATCGTGTCGTCTCGTTAAGATCTGAAATTCTAGCACTCGGGTTTGACCAATTTATATTGAATACAGATCGGTCTCTCTATGTCAGACATTTCTAGTAGTGTTCTATACGTATCGGGATAAGGAATAATTTAAGACTGGGATTTTCAGACTTTATGTTCAAATTTTATACAGAAGGTACTTTATTTTTACTTTTTAATCAAGAATCTGCAATGTAGTTTTATCATTAAATTCAATAGCCAGTGGATATGATGTCACAGTTTACCCACAACCCTTTGCTGTAGAATCAAGATGACGGGCTACATAATACTGTTGAAAAGTTGAATATCTAGAGAATGAAAAGTGATATAAAAAAAACTGTAAATTATGTTATGTTATGTGGAGCTCTTTCTTTTATGGAGCATTATGTTCTTTCAGATTAGTGTACGAGGATGCAATATGTGGCGTGAGATGAAAAGACAGTAAGAAATCTGCCAATACCTACAAATGATTACAAATTGCGATATTTTTAAATGATCGAAACAACTCTGCATTTCACGTTTTCATGGAACCATGCCATTCAAAGACTGGATGCTCTCGTGGTATGTGCCATGGTAGACAAGTAATTCCTAACTTCAATCCTGAAATTACGGCCAAACAAGCTTGGAAAATCATGAAATCTCTGTTTATATATTAAAACGGCTGTTTCCTTCCTCACAAAAAAGGAAACCAATATAATTACCCTGGTATCGTAATACGATATATAGGGCATGTACTCGTACATTGCAGTCTCGATATCCCAGTTTAAATAGAATAGTCGATATTTGGCAAGTGTTCGACAAACTGTGAGTAAAGTGAGGTATATCACAAGCACGCTTTGTTTATTCATTTTCGGTGACACGATGCAATACATACGCGCTGACGCCGTTTAATGCAACGCGTCTTTTATGTTCTTTGTAAAGTACCGTAAGACCGGAGGAGTTGGTGGACATCGTGTTTATATACTCACCACCCGTACAACGGTAACGTAACTGTATGATTAGTGTCATTAGACCACAGGAGACGCAAAAAAGATTCGAAACAAAATTAATCAGCCCAACAAAACAGACCTTTCAGTCGAATTAGACACTATATTGTGAAAGGAAAACAATAACGCATTAATAGTCATCTGAAGTGAAATAGAAAGCAAGAACGTAATCCAATGGTTTTACGACAGTATTCAGAATCAAGAAATACGTTCCGCAAATCTGGTCTGTTACGTTCTGTATCTATAATCATGTTCAAATCAAACGATCTTATTCACCGCATCGCTACATTGTTGTTACTGTGATACATTGCTGCCGCAGTGAATGGGAACATACGCTAAAACACACAGCTGTGTAAGTACACGATCGAGGGTGGATTTCACGAATAAACTCGATATATTTGATTTCAATACTATCATGAGTGCACTGGCCCCGGGCAGTTATAAATATTTGTCCTTTGTAAATTGTCGAACTATACACGTAAGCCATCCGCATTGCACGCATGTTAAGTTAGCGCTCGGTATGCAATGGTTTTAAATACCACGAGAATCTATATCACATTGTTAATGAAACTACCACTCACAATATGATGAAGATACGATCAGCGGGTCGACAGGTATACAGTATTTTATTATCTACTTTCACCAATATTTCTGTTTTATATAATCTTGTACTCTAATTTCCTTGGTAGGTTTGAATGCTTCAACCCTTTAGGGAAAAAATATTTCTCAATAATTTATTTCTTTTTGAAAATAAATAGGCACAATTTAATATTGGCTCCAATCAAAATACATATGGAAAATGCATTTTGTGAAGAGTGACCCATCCTTCTCTCGCAAGTTTCGTATCCGTTCATCTCCGAGTCGAGTCCGCGAAGGCAGTAAGCTCAAACATTATTCTTTGATGAATGTGAGAATAAATGGCTGTCATTCAAATAGACATGGGTGTGTCATTTAAATTAGTCACACATAATACTCACATTTAGGGGTTTATATTTACATTTGTCATTTACAAGTAATTGAATATGTTTTGAATCACCATTTTAGTCAATAATATGAAAAAGAAAAAAAAAAACAATTTCTACGTGGGTTCTTATTGGAAAGATTGTCCATTGGGACACAACTAATAGCGATAAGGCAGATATGGCCATTTTCAGTAGATTAGAATTACTCTGGTTGTATTTTGTATTTTCACTAAAATGTGCGTAATGGCGATTGTCATTAATGACGTCATATTGCTTTAGCGTCACAGTGTGTTCGTTTCTTTCTGTCCTCCAGTTATGTTTGCTGAGTATTTTAATTGGAGGTCTACTTGTCTATGTGAGTTTGAAGTTCGCTACAGAGAGAATGAAACTGATCAGTTCAACAGACAACGCTGATGAAAATATAGATACAAGTCGGTAAGAAAGTGTAACCATCATTATTGAACTTTAGAAAAAAACACGAGATAAGATCAGTCATTTGGCCAGCCACCTGTCTCCCTGACATCATAGACGTTGGATATTTAAGCAATAACCCCCGCCGAAGGCGGGTATACCACGAGATATTGCACAATTCACGACATATATGCACGAGCCGCAGGCGAGTGCATACATGGAGTGAATTGTGCAATATCAAGTGGTATACCCAACTTCGGCGGGGGTTATTGCTATAATATTATACCAGTATATTGACAATTCGATAAAACTTGTAAAAAAAGAGTTTACTTTCATCTCCTAAAAGATCATGATTATGGCCCTTGAACATGAATATTTATAAGAATAGTATGTAGTTGTATGCTGAATGCATACAAAAATTACATGCGCAACACAGTTCAAATCGAATACAAACTAATTTTTATTCCACATAAAAAAAAACATATCCACGTTGAATAGAGCAGCGTAAACACACAAATTAGCATAACAAAGGATGACCTTTCTGACCTTTTACTGGCGCGCAACGCGATTTGAAATACAGGGTCGTGTACAGTTTGGATCATTTTAACAACGGATTTTCCACGTTTTCATTCCGGTTTTTGTACAATTTGGACTGTAATTTGCCCATTGAAAGTACAGTTGTGAAATAAACCGGTGTTGTGACTCATCATACTACTTGTAACTGTGGATATTTGACGTTCAGCGGTACGCGGCGGGACGCGGTGTATCATGTACGGCGACCGGCACAGCGACCTCAATTCCAACATCTGACCTGGATACCTTTGGTCTCACCAAAGTCTTGTGACAGTATGACTGACAAGTTTTGTCGTTGTTCTGGGGTAAGTTTGATGGTGTAAGATCGGATTTTCGCATCGTTTTTGTGACACGTACATGATATGCCTTGTCTCAACTCCGGCCGAAAGACTTTGCACGCCGTCGCTCTAGTAATACAGTGGTTGGTGTACACTCGGCACAAATCTGTAGCTTTCGAAATTACCTTCATCATCTCCTGTAATTTATTTACCCATAGTGAAGAATTACAATACCATATATCGTCGTCGAATCCTGCGTTGTCCCGTGTTTTTTGAAACAGATGGCAATTACCCGGGTGCACTGCAATTTTGTCAGCTGCCGCTGCCGGACCGGTGGCATACATTTTTGCCTGTGACTCATAGTTTTTTTGTCCCCGTTCGGACGCAGTCCGAAAACGGGGACTTATGTTTTGCCCTGTGTGCGTCCGTCCGTCCGTCCGTGCGTCCGTCCGTCCGTGATCACCTGTATCTCGAACATGCATGGACCGATTAAGTTCAAACTTCACTCATACATCACACATTATATGGGACATATGCACATGCATTTTTTTGATGATCTGATTAACGATAGCCGAATAGCGGCCATTTTAAGGCCGAAAATGCATCAAAATCGCACATTTTCACCATTCCGGACCCGGATCTCAGTTATGCATGGACGGATTTTGTTCAAATTTGGTACATACATTAAACATAATAGGACCTTGATGCACGTCATTTTTTTTTTTGGATCGGGTTCGGAATGGCCGACTGGCGGCCATTTTGTTTTAAAGATTTCAGTTCTGGATTCGTATCAGAGACATGCTTGGATTGATCGAGTTCAAACTTCACACACACAAGGTACATCATGTCACAAATATGTATGTGCATTTGTTTCATGATCTCATTAACGATAGCCAAATGGCGGCCGCTTTAAGGCCGAAAATGCATTGAAATCGCACATTTTCACCATTCCGGACCCGGATCTCAGTTATGCATGGACGGATTTCATTCAAATTTGGTACATACATTAAACATAATAGGACCTTGATGCACGTCATTTTTTTTTCGGATCAAGTTCGAAATGGCCGACTGGCGGCCATTTTGTTTTAAAGAATTCAGTTCTGGATCCGTATCCGACACATGTCTGGATTGATCAAGTTCAAACTTCACACACACAAGGTACATCATGTCACAAATATGTATGTGCATTTGTTTCATGATCTCATTAACGATAGCCAAATGGGGGCCGCTTTAAGGCCGAAAATGCATTGAAATCGCACATTTTCACCATTCCGGACCCGTATCTCAGTTATGCATGGATGGATTTTGTTCAAATTTGGTACATACATTAAACATAATAGGACCTTGATGCACGTCTTTTTTTTTTCGCATCATGTTCGAAATGGCCGACTGGCGGCCATTTTGTTAAAGAATTCAGTTCTGGATCCGTATCCAAGACATGTCTGGATTGATCAAGTTCAAACTTTACACACACATGGTACATCATGTCACAAATAGATATGTGCATTTGTTTCATGATCTGCTTAACAATAGTGGAATGATGGCCATTTTAAGGCCGAAAATGCATCAAAATCACGTATTTTCACAATTCCAGAACCGGATCTCAGTCATGCATGGATGGATTTTGTTCAGATTTAGCACAATGTGTTGTACATATGCAGGTGCATTTCGGTCATGATCTGCTTTGAATGTATATGTCACTCAAATATGAACGGAACGGGGACGTGTCATTGACAATGACTTGTTTTTTTCATTTTTATGTCATTAAATCCCTCAATTATATCTTGTACTTAAAGATCATGTTTTCTTTGTTGGAAGTTCGCAATCCATCTCAAAGTAACAACACTGAGAACATAGCGTTCTGGCGTTCGTGTAGGCACCTCACGGTGTTAAGGGACGGTGGTTTAGGTTTGTGTGGCGAACGACAATCACCCAACGACCGACGCTCACAACTTGGATCCCACCATTAACAAAAAGCAATATTATAGTTATATAACTTTTCAAATGTTTTTAATTCAGTATTTTTTTTAATATTCTTCTAAAATTCAACCACTATATTTCCCTAAAAATCAAATAATACTGGTTTTATGTATTTCCGTATTAAACCTGTAGTCAATTCATGTTCCAGGGCCACTTGCTTTAGCCGTGCATTATCAGCCAATATACCATGGATTGCATATGCAAATTTTGTGTTTGGACCAATCAAATCAATGGATTAACGCCATCAATATACTGGTATAATATAATATACAATACATTGTAGGTGATTAGTATAACTAGTTAATTATAATATTATAAGCTCCATGATCTGTCTAAACCCTGGCTAAAATAAATACTAACTACACAGATAACTCGACCCCATATATAAATCATATATGATCTGGGTCAATCAGGGTTGTAAATACCCGGATGTCTTGTATAGTGCAACCAATCCAGGGCATGGAATGTAACTGAAATGGTGCATATTATGGTCTATCGCAATTTGGGGTAACATTGAAGCCCGTTTTCTTTTCTTATTCGTTTGATCATCTTTCGTGTCTGGATGTGTTTCTACTGTTCTTCAATATACGGCTTTATTTTAACGAAAAAATATGTTTTTTTGTTCGGTGACACAGTTCATGGTTAGTTTCTATCACTGAGTACCCGCAGATAAATGTTTATTTCTGCAGTATTTGTAAATTAAATCTCATCGTTATATTTTCTGTGTTTTGTGACGAAAGCGATGTCGTATGATATACAAATATCGGCTACAATCACATGACTTGAGTTAATTTCAATTAAAGCGCTGTGGTCGTCGCGCAGCGCGTGTTCCAATTTCATGTAAATAAACAATGGATTTTACGCGCGTTGTATACGTCGCTATGAGTCCCATATCGAACAGGACCCGGCACGACGACTGCCGCCCTTTAAATTATCGCTGATTCAAGTTGTGTGGGGACTGCCACAAACAGTAGGATCTTTAAATCTCATCAGATAGACTGTAGATACATCAGACAGTAGACGGTATACCAATATGCAATGCTCTAATGGTGAACACGCATTTATTCAGTTGTACACGAACACCATAAAGCTAGTTGAACACAACATAAGCTAGGACTTAATTAACACTCGTTCATCCTTCATAATGTTGTTAGAACTTCACTTGTGAAAACAGAATCACCGGCGGTTCACAACTAACCGACGCCTCCCGATCGTTACCGATTGTGACCCGCGTCCTTCCGGTGGTTTGTTATGAGAATCAGTTACCATCAGCCGGATTCACATCTACAAATTTTAATCCTTGGCGCCAAATAATCTGATTGGTTGTTTTGAGCACAGTCCCTCAAGTGTGGAGGGACTGTGTTTTGAGTGAGCCAATCAGGAAGAATACACACATATAAACGGATAGAAATGGCTGAATACAGGCCAAAGTGCGTTTTATTGTGTCACGAAAATAGCATACATATATAGAAACGTACCTACATCTATTCAATCTCGACAATAAACAATAATGAAATAAATCCGATAAAAAGGAGCGAAGTTTTGGTTAAATAACAAGAAAATATATGTGCTCACATGGTAACTACGATATATTGTTATTTTTTTACATTTCAGAATGATCACGAATGGCAAATTTGATATGAGGCTTGGACGTGAATGTATCGACTACGACTCAATCGTGTACATAAAAACGTACAAGACCGGCAGCACCACGCTATCGTCCATCATTAACCGTTACGGATACCAACGTAACCTGTCCTTCGTTCTCAACAGACAATTATCCAGAAACGGTCACATGCCTGATACATACATCACATCCACCAGTCCCAAAACGATGTTTCTTCCTCCGATGGGCGTGAAAATACGAGATTATGCAAATTATGTATATGACGTAGCCTCGGTCCACATGAAATACAATCGCACGGCGATTTTGAGTTTCATGCGAGGGCGCCCTCTGTTCATTACAATTTTAAGAGACCCTGTCGAACAGGTCGAATCGATGTTTGAATTTTTCAATTTTGGTGGTGATTTGGACATGGGAAAAAATAAAATTAATTTCTTGGAACTATTTTTCACTGACCCGAACTATTTTCGTAGTATTTTGCCGCATGGAGGTGTTGATGTCCGTAACAACCAGTTTTACTATCTTGGTCTTCCACCGCTTCAAATGGACAACGAGACACGCATCAATGAAACGATTCAAAAAATAGACAGTGAATTCGACTTGGTCTTGATTTTGGAGTATTTCGACGAATCTTTAATTATACTGAAGAATCTTCTCTGTTGGGACATGAAAGACATTTTGTACGTCGCAAAAAATGCTCGTAAAAATAAATCGAAGGACAATAAACTATCAACAGAATTGAAGAACAAGATTCGTCAATGGAACCGAGCCGATTCGCTCCTATACGAACATTTCCGATCAGTGCTTCGGCGAAAAATACAAGAATACGGGATTGAGTCTGAATTTCCAGGTAATTTGACTGATTTTAAACATAAACAAGGTCAAATGTTTGATACATGTGTTGACGAACCAGTTGAGACATTACGAAGTATTGAATATCAGGCTAAAACAAACTCGTCTGCTGTATGTAAGCAAATTACCATGGGATTCCAATCAATGTTTTTACATATTTGGTATAGGCAGCATAAAGCAACCATAGGATTTGATAATACACATCAATCAATTTTAGTACCTTAAAACGGGGTAGTCGTCACCTGCGCATGCGTCAAATGGCCATAGCGTGTAATTGTTTACAAGTGTCTACCCATGAGCCTTCGCGGTGTTAGCGTATGTTGTTTTCGTCGCTTCGGACATAATTTCCGCGCGTGCACTGGTGACGACCCTCCCACTTTAATTAAAGATTGCATCCGACTCCTGGATGTTTTTTCTTCAATAAATGTTTTACCAAACAACAGTTTTAACCAAAACGTTCTTTTCAAAGTTGCAGTTTAGACACTTATGCGGGAATTGGTGCAATTAAAAAAAATAGTCAGAAATCCTCGTGATCCAGAAAGATTGGCTGGGTTATTATAATAACTGTAAGTTCTGAAATAATAATATATGGTCACCGACAAAACGACCTCGAAAATTGATCAAAAATGCGTTTTTTGAATAGTTTACAATTGGTTTCCATGGCAGAAACATTCCATCATATTTAATTTTTGTTGGTGACTTGTGCTTTTAAAAAGTAATATAATACAATAATATTTTGGTGGGCGAAATAAATGAAAGTTGCGAAGACTACAGTTAGATACAAACGTGGTATCGTTTGTGCATTGTTTCCTTTGTCATATTCAACCTATATGGAACAAATAACTTAAATTTATTGTTCACGACAATTAAAATATCCAGCCATGCATGTTTGAACACAAGCCAAATAGGAAAATAAATAAATAAATATCGAAACTTTCTAGATATGCAATACTTCCTTGGGTGAAAGCATAGCCCTGTTTTCTAAGGTCTATGGTGAAAGCCAGGAAAGCCAATATTTAATATGACTGGCTAGTTGAAAATTTGAAAAATAAAGTGGAACATATGTATTTTGACATATTTTCGATTCAAAATGGGCATTAGCCTAGAACGAAAAGCTATTGCAGATATCATTGTTGCAATATACTAATATAAGTTCCTGGTATTTGCCCTTTTACATCATTTATTTGACAGAATCTTTCGTGCACCGAAATATCAAAAATTAACATATTGTTGACAGTAACAGACAATAGTACGTCATAATGCATGTACATTCTTCTGTTGGGTAAATTATAAATTATAATAATAACCATAAAAACACTTAACATGAAAAATTCGAGAAATTAAAAAAAAAACGCACAATAATATAATTCGAATATTTCTTTTGCGAGAATAATCGTACGTACTATCTTCATTGGCCTATTTGACAACAAAGTGATGGGGGGTCTAATTAACCTATCTTTTCTATGTCAATATAAATACCTCGTGTATCAAAAATTATAGCGGTCGTGTGTGTGTCAGTGACGTCATCGTCAATTAAAATGATACCAGTCTTATTACTATAATAATTTCAAGATGTTATCGGGTTGAGCATTTCCATTAGAAATGCGGGCATATGGGGCAATCAAAGTTCATCGATGTTTACACTGTATGTTGTGACGATCACCGATCACTGCGATATGATGGATGTAATGACACATTACGATTTATGGGCCTCGCTATGATTATTTACGAGGCGTGGCTAGGCTGGAATCGGAAAATAAAATAAAAGGAACGAAAAGTACTAGTACATTGAAACATGAGGTCTGTGAGTTTGGATTCGATCATAAAGTGACATTCAACGAGTGGTTTCTAATGTGTCAAGATTGTAGACGTATACCAGTCAATTATATGACGATGTTATTTCAATTACGAAATCGGCTGTATTATTTCCTGCTGCCCAACAAGTTGGTTCAATGCGTGTAGTGTGTTATGATATCCGAATAATGGAGATTTCCATTTAATGCTATTTAAAATGTAGCAATGTACAATAAAACAGACATACTATATTATGACAACTATTCATTTTGTATTGTTGAACGACTGATTAAACCATTATTATTCATTCAATTTGTAAGACAATGCCGACGTAATCCAGGAACACGTCGATAAAAAGGCAGATAAAACAGCGCCCTCTTATGATGAAATGATTGTCACAAGGTTCGTGATGGTATACATGCCGGGTTAAATTTAGGGTTTGGAGAAAAGGTATATTAAAATACAGCCAGAGGTAGGATTATTTCACAGCCGAGCTAGTAGACTTTGAAACACTTACACACCCCAAAACTCCATTCATAAAGAGACGCGTGCCATACGTGTGCCGGCTATTGATTACAAACACCGGTTAAGTGACTACCAAGAATGATAGCACCAGTGTATTGTGTAAGCAGATTCCAACTATGTTCAGTTGCCATGACAATGATTCCAGGTGGGGGACGTTATAAAAGGTCAAGGTAGACGCAGCCGCGGGAGAGAACATTAAGAACTGAGGCAGCGACAGCAACCGGAGCCAGCCTTGTGTTGCGAGTGAACGGGGAGAGTTAGTTCATCCCCACGTGGTGTGCAAGCTACTCGCTTAGTCGACGGACGTTGTGTAGATACAGTGGAAGACTGGGCTCCTTTTCTACGTGCTGTTCCACGGAACTTTTGTGTTCGACACGAATCCTACAAGGTATCCTACGAGAAACCAGGCCTGAGTATCGAACTGAATCTACATGTAGCAACGTTTCTACTATAACCCGACAGAAGCCGGTAATTATCACGCTCATTACACGCACATTAGGCTAGAGACCATTGGCTGTGTTTTGAATGTATTTTGGGTAACTATTTGGCTAATTTAGTGGTTAAATTATTGTATTCTTATTTGAAATTGTAACAGTATTAGTTTAATTGTATTTTGTGACAGCCCGTTTCCTGCTTCAACGTTTCGCACGCACGTCGGCGCAGTTAAGTAGCGGCGTCGTTCCATACGTAAAAGGTGCATTGCCTATTGTGAATCATCCCGGTTTCGGGTTGAGTAAACTGGTTATTCATGGGACGCCACTGCTTTATCCTGCCCTGACATGCGTGTTAATTTTTCCTATTGTACAGCGACCTATATCTTTGTTACGTTGATTCATATCAGCGAATTCTGTGTATCATAACCGGTTGTACAATTAAACCATCCTTTACGATATTACTGTGCATTTAATTGTGTGCGAGTGGGTCTGGTACTACAATAAGTTGTACAGGGAACAATCCAGGCATTAGCTGGCTTATTTTCGATATTTCAATCAGTAGGGTGTCAAAGAACCCACAACACGAGGTGAAGGCGTGCCTCTTATCACTTTGTGGTCGGATGCTAGCCTACCCCGTGACAAATGGTGTCAGAAGTGGGATCTGCTTTATGATAAAACAAAACAAATATTGTTAAGCAGATAATTATCGGTGCGAGGAAAATCATTTTAACTTAAAACCTGCCAGCTTACGCGATTGATTCCCCGACCAGTCTCACACGGGCACATTGTGAATAGCGATTTAATAATAAGTGTACATTATGGCAACAAACGTTATCACAACGCCAAAGGGACGGGGTAGAATACTATCGCCTTCATTTCGGGACATTGCTCCTAGTACTGTCGGCGAAATTAAACAGGGCGAGGAATTGGGTTATCAGGGGGCAGATTTAGATAAATATGTCCGTTCTACATTTAAACAAATGCAAGACCAAGAACGAACTGAACGTTTGGCTCAAAGAGAAAGGGACCACAAGGAACGTTTGGCTGAAAGAGAAAGCCAAGCGCGTTTGGTCGAAAAAGAACTGGAACTGACAAGGCTAAAAATGGAAATGTTCAAAACGGGACAATCTACATCTGAATCCAAAACCTCTCCCTTTTCAATTAAAATTAAAGCCCCTCCTGATTTTGTGCAAGGAGATGACATGGATGTGTATATAAGGCGTTTTGAAATATTTGCTAATAATTGCCAATGGAGCCAAGATGTATGGGGGGGTCGCATTTAGTGGGCAGTTGTCGGGGAAGGCGTTGGCTATATATAATGCATTGGATGTTGAGCAGACTAAGGATTGGGCGAGTGTGAAATGCGCTATGCTAAAAGCATACAATCTTACCGAGGAAGGGTATAGGGAGAAATTTAGACAATCTAGACCTGCTAAGTTTGAAACGGCTACCCAATTTGTCGTTAGGCTAAAACATTATTTGGCACGATGGGTTGAACTGTCTGGCATTGAAAATACAGCGGAGGCATTAATAGATTTAATTGCACAGGAGCAATACCTGTCCACTTGCAGTTATGAAGTTGTGATGCATGTCAGAGAGCATGCGTGCAATACTGTGGGTGAGATGGCTACCTGTGTTGATCGTCGTGATGAAAGTCGACACTACACTGGTATGAACCATAAAACACCGCGTGTAGAAAAACCATCCAAAAATACTAGTCAGTTACCCAGTCGTGCACAGGGCTTAGAAGCGACAGGGGGTCAACAGTCAAAATGTAAACCAGTATGCCATCGGTGTGGTAAGCTGGGGCACATGAAGACTAAATGCTGGTCAACACGTGATGCTAAAGGCAACATATTGACAGTTGGGGCATGCATGAATACTCGTAGCGTCCTTAATGCCTCATCTGACAAATCTACTGTGGCTAATAGGGCAAGTACCTCAGTGCTGATCACCGAGAGCAAACAGATGCAAATGACTAAAATTGGAGATAAGGTTCTGCCTGTGCCTGCTATGATGGGGATTGGTATCAGTGAGGTGGCTGAGACTATATCCATGCCTATTGCAGTGGGCACAGTGAATGGTCATAAGGTGAGTGTTCTCCGTGACACTGGTTGTAGTGGGGTAACAGTACGAACCAGTTTGGTGCACCCATCGCAAATGAGTGATGAGGAGGGCACTTGCATACTAATTGACGGTTCTAGAATTAGAACAGGTATAGCAGAGTTGGAAGTCCAAACGCCTTACTACACTGGACCTGTGAGAGCACTCTGTTTCAAATCTCCAATATGGGACCTGGTTATCGGTAACATAGAGGGCGCTAGGGAACCCTTTAACCCCGACCTAGGTCAAGATGGAGGGAGGTCGAACATGGTGAACAATCGTTATTTGTATAGAGGAACCCCATGTAATGAAACAGTGTCAGAGTTACAGAGACACAATAAGGCAGGGAGGCAGTTTCATGCCCCCATAAGGCCGGGTGTCCAAGGTAAGGCGTGCAATGGTCAGAGCCAGAGCCCCGACAATGGTCGGAGCCAGAGCCCCGACAATGGTCGGAGCCAGAGCCCCGACAATGGTCGGAGCCAGAGCCCCGACAATGGTCGGAGCCAGAGCCCCGACAATGGTCGGAGCCAGAGCCCCGACAATGGTCGGAGCCAGAGCCCCGACAATGGTCGGAGCCAGAGCCCCGACAATGGTCGGAGCCAGAGCCCCGACAATGGTCGGAGCCAGAGCCCCGACAATGGTCGGAGCCAGAGCCCCGACAATGGTCGGAGCCAGAGCCCCGACAATGGTCGGAGCCAGAGCCCCGACAATGGTCGGAGCCAGAGCCCCGACAATGGTCGGAGCCAGAGCCCCGACAATGGTCGGAGCCAGAGCCCCGACAATGGTCGGAGCCAGAGCCCCGACAATGGTCGGAGCCAGAGCCCCGACAATGGTCGGAGCCAGAGCGAGATGGAAATAAGGTCACATGCCCTTACTGATCATGGTGTTAATCGCAGGGAAATCCTAACTTGTGGGGAGATAAGAACTGAATATTCTACCCAAACCCCAGAAAAGAGTAACTCGATTGATGCGGTGCAGGGCGTTTTGACAAGGTCCCAGTTTTGGGGTGGGGACAAACTCAAGGCACCTCTTAAGGTCCTAACACGCCCAAATAATACATTGGTCACGACAGAAGAGTTAAAAGCAACACAAAAACGTGATCCAACTTTGAAGCGAGCCCGGGAATTGGCTACGAAGGGAGTGGAAATCAATACAGGCACTTCAAATATCTGTTGTTTCCTTTTTAAAAAAGGATTGTTGTATCGTCATTTCCACTCTCCGTCATTAGAATTTGGGAGGACTTTTAAACAACTGGTGGTGCCATCAGCTTTTCGTCTGGAAGTTATGAAGCTGGGGCATGACTCAATCCTTGCAGGCCATTTGGGTACCCAGAAAACTATGATTAAGATTTTTACCCAGTTTTATTGGCCAGCAATGCATGAATAAATTAAAAGATCATGCGACATTTGTCAACGTACCATCCCAAAAGGGAAAATAGGGAAGGTCCCTCTTGGTACAATGCCATTAATAGATGTACCATTTAAAAGGGTGGCGATGGATCTTGTAGGGCCCATCAAACCAGCCACTACAAAGGGTCATCAATATATCTTAACTGTGGTCGATTACGCAACTCGTTACCCAGAGGCTTCACATCTGAAACGGATTTCAACAGAAGTTGTAGCTGAGGCATTATTCACTATATATTGTAGAGTAGGATTTCCAGAACAAGTACTTACAGACCAGGGTACACAGTTTGTGAGTGATGTGATGAGGGAGGTCAGTAGGCTGTTGTCAATCAAGCAGCTAACCACTACTCCATACCACCCTCAATGCAATGGCCTTGTAGAGCGTTTTAACTCCACTTTAAAGGGCATGCTCAAGCGCACGTGTAGTGAACGCCCGAAAGATTGGGATCGGTATATAGCACCTTTGTTGTTTGCGTACCGCGAGGCTCCTCAGGCTAGTTTAGGCTTTTCCCCCTTCGAACTATTGTATGGCAGGACCGTAAGAGGCCCTATGACCATACTTAGAGAATTGTGGACAGGGGAGGCTACCAGTCCTGAAGTCCTCAATACCTATGAGTATGTGCTTAATCTGAGAAATCGATTAGAAACTACTTGTCAGATAGCACAGCAGGAACTAACAAAGTCAAGTGAGAGGTATAGATCGCATTTCGACAAAAAAACTAAACCTCGGAAGTTCGAAGTTGGTGACCAGGTTTTGCTTTTGCTACCCACCTCTGCAGACAAACTGCGTATGCAATGGCAAGGTCCATATAAAATTAAAGAGCGGGTAGGGCAGGTGGACTATCGCATAGACAAAAATGGTAAACTGAAGTTGTATCATATCAACATGTTAAAAAAGTATGAGGAAAGAAGGAGTTTTGACAACTGTGAGAAAGATTCTATCACACATTCACAAGTGGGTACTGCAGGGCTATTAACATGCGTATCTACTGGCATGGTTGTAACCCCACCAGATGATCAGAGAGAGGATGGTCCTGAATGTCGGTCTCCTGACATAATAGAATTTGTGCCCCTTTTAGGGGAGGAGACAATTGAAGATGTGCACTTAGGCCCAGATCTCTTGGAGAGTCAGGTAATGGAAATCAAATTAATTTTGAGAAAGTTTACAAAAACTTTAACAGACTTGCCTGGACAGTCGAAGGTTGGGTGCCATGATATAAAGTTGACGACAGATCAACCAATCAAGTGCAAGGCATATGCAAACCCCTTCGCAACCCAGAAGTTGGTCATTAAGGAAGTGGAAGATATGTTAAAGATGGGCATCATAGAACGGTCAGATTCACCCTATGCTGCTCCTATTGTCTTGATTAAGAAAAAAGACGGAAAGATTCGTTTTTGTACAGACTTCCGTCGTCTTAATCAAATAACAGTCTTCGATGCCGAACCAATGCCTAACCCTGAGGAGTTATTCTCCAATCTTGCTGAGGGTCGATACTTGACAAAACTTGACTTGACCAAGGGTTTTTGGCAAATACCCTTGACCCCTGGGTCAAAACCTAAAACTGCTTTTCTCACTCCACTTGGGTTGTTCCAGTATAGGGTTATGCCCTTTGGCTTGGTCAATAGTCCCAGTACGTTCTCGAGAATGATGAGGGTTATTCTCGGGGGTATGCATGGAAAGGTCGTCAATCTGGTAGACGATATATTGATATACAATAAACTATGGGAAGATCATGTATGCACCCTTGTTGAGGTTCTACAGCGTCTTCAAGAGGCTGGTTTAACAGTTAAACCATCAACATGTTATATTGGTTTTTCTCAACTTGAATTTGTCGGCCACGTCGTAGGCATGGTGAGTTGCGGACCATGCCCAGTAAAATCAATGCCATGCAAAATGCGCGAAGACCAGAAACAGTTACCCAAGTAAGGGCCCTGCTAGGATATGCGGGATATTATCGCAAATTTGTACCCAATTTCACAGCTATCGCTGCTCCTTTGTACGATCTAACCCGAAAAGGTCTGCCGAAAAAAGTAATTTGGGAGAAGGTTCATCAGCTCGCCTTTGAACAACTAAAACATGCTCTTAGCAATCCCCCAATCCTTAAATTGCCAGACTTTAATCGTACATTTGTTCTGAGAACTGATGCTGTTGAAGTGGTGCTAGGGGCGGTTCTGCTTCAATATTACGATGAAGTAGCCTTTCCTGTGGCATTTGCAAGCCGAAAACTAACTAAAGCAGAGGTAAAATTATGCGGTAATAGAGAAGGAATGTCTTGCGTTAATATGGGGCCTGCGAAAATTTCAACAGTACCTTCATACTGCTAGTTTCTGGATTGAAACCGATCACAAACCACTGATATATATGAAAAGTGCAAAATTTACTAATAGCAGGATTATGAGATGGGCGTTGTATATGCAATCATTTTCATATCGAATTATAGCAATTAAAGGTAGTCACAATATAGGCGCGGATTACCTTAGTAGGAGTTCAGACAAAGGTATGTTGGGTTAAATTAAATATCAATTGCTTTAGAATAAAACTTGTGGGCTGTAGGCATAATCATGGTCTATGATTACGACTTGGTATGGGGTATGTCACAAGGTTCGTGATGGTATACATGCCGGGTTAAATTTAGGGTTTGGAGAAAAGGTATATTAAAATACAGCCAGAGGTAGGATTATTTCACAGCCGAGCTAGTAGACTTTGAAACACTTACACACCCCAAAACTCCATTCATAAAGAGACGCGTGCCATACGTGTGCCGGCTATTGATTACAAACACCGGTTAAGTGACTACCAAGAATGATAGCACCAGTGTATTGTGTAAGCAGATTCCAACCATGTTCAGTTGCCATGACAATGATTCCAGGTGGGGGACGTTATAAAAGGTCAAGGTAGACGCAGCCGCGGGAGAGAACATTAAGAACTGAGGCAGCGACAGCAACCGGAGCCAGCCTTGTGTTGCGAGTGAACGGGGAGAGTTAGTTCATCCCCACGTGGTGTGCAAGCTACTCGCTTAGTCGACGGACGTTGTGTAGATACAGTGGAAGACTGGGCTCCTTTTCTACGTGCTGTTCCACGGAACTTTTGTGTTCGACACGAATCCTACAAGGTATCCTACGAGAAACCAGGCCTGAGTATCGAACTGAATCTACATGTAGCAACGTTTCTACTATAACCCGACAGAAGCCGGTAATTATCACGCTCATTACACGCACATTAGGCTAGGGACCATTGGCTGTGTTTTGAATGTATTTTGGGTAACTATTTGGCTAATTTAGTGGTTAAATTATTGTATTCTTATTTGAAATTGTAACAGTATTAGTTTAATTGTATTTTGTGACAGCCCGTTTCCTGCTTCAACGTTTCGCACGCACGTCGGCGCAGTTAAGTAGCGGCGTCGTTCCATACGTAAAAGGTGCATTGCCTATTGTGAATCATCCCGGTTTCGGGTTGAGTAAACTGGTTATTCATGGGACGCCACTGCTTTATCCTGCCCTGACATGCGTGTTAATTTTTCCTATTGTACAGCGACCTATATCTTTGTTACGTTGATTCATATCAGCGAATTCTGTGTATCATAACCGGTTGTACAATTAAACCATCCTTTACGATATTACTGTGCATTTAATTGTGTGCGAGTGGGTCTGGTACTACAATAAGTTGTACAGGGAACAATCCAGGCATTAGCTGGCTTATTTTCGATATTTCAATCAGTAGGGTGTCAAAGAACCCACAACACGAGGTGAAGGCGTGCCTCTTATCACTTTGTGGTCGGATGCTAGCCTACCCCGTGACAATGATGAAACTGGAAAAAAAAAATCGTCCCATTTTTGAAAAACAATTTGACCCGAATCATTTGCTGTGAGGCCTTGGAAACTTCGTCAAATAAAAAAAAACATAGTGTTGCCCTTAGAAGATTTGTCAACTAGAAAATGTACCTGGCGAAGGACACTTTGTTTAATTACGGTTATTTATGTATTTGTGTTTAACCATCTAAAAAGCGTTTTGTGTTGTAGTTTGGTACATAGACAAATGGCATAAAGGGAACAAAAGTGCGTCGGAATATACGACATCTCGTCTCTGATTCAAACAGTTCAAATGTTGTAGACTAAGCTCAATTATGTTATAAATGAATTTGAAAATATGACTCTGGTTATCTGGTATTACAAATGTTATCAAATAATATGAGTTCACACTCTACCACACCATAAAACCACGCACACACTGGTAATCAGAGTATAATACCGTTTCCACGAGCACACGGATCTCGGGATGTATAATCAAATCTGTAGAGTAACTACGTATACATAAATAAAGGAAATTGAAAACTACTAGTAACGATCATGCATAGAATATTAATAATACGATCCCTGTAAACGCCGCAGATACCGTGCTGAAAAAAAAACAGAGATAAAAACCCGTATGACGAAGGGACTAAAAACCTCTGGAAATCTGCACCCGCCACATGCTCGAATGCACCTGAGGGAGGGTGGCGGGTTTCACCACTTGCTATGCATGTAGTGGAATTGTAAATCTACGTGTATGCTTAACGCAATAAACAAATAATGCTGTTATTTTAACTTCGAAAATACTCGGAAATACTTTCTGGATGGAGTGTAGAACACAAAGCTGCTAAATGCTATGTGGCAATGCGTAGATTGACAAAACTGTCCAATTACACCCTAGCCACCGCGGTATGCGAGGAGCGCCCTCTAGAGACATCCATTTCCTGCTATACTGCGTACAGAAAGAAATTTCTTGTGAATTGGTATTGTAACCAGTAATACTGTGTTAGATGGGAGAACTACCATCTCACAAATTTGTAATGTATCCGATGGAGTTCGACAGGGATGAGTATTTTTTCCAGCACTGTTTAGCATTTATATGAATGGATCACAGCGCAGAACTCAATAGCATGCCATGAGGTTGTTGGTGATAAGGATATAAACAGTTTGAGCTACACAGATGATATGAGTGTAATTGCGCCCTCTTTAAAAGGTTTACACAAAATTTTACATATATACGCTGATGATAACTCAAATAAGCCTAAATAAATGCATTTCTACGTCGCAATCGTATGACCAATTGTCCACCATTGTATTCACATGTTGTATATAACAATGTTCAATTTGTTGACCAGTTTAAAGCGCGGTAGTCGTCATGCTGCGCATGTTCGACATTTGTGTTGATAAACATTGATTTTCCCACAATTCAATGCGGTCTTCAAATAGAAATCACAAGTATGAGGTTTGACCTGGGCGCGACTTGCACTGATTACCGCCGGTGACTCCTTCGATACCTTCCAATCACATAAAAATTACCTAATTACAGCTTGGAAACGTGTCAGTTCGTACTCGTTGATCTGCGCAACAGTCAAAGTCGCCATCTTTGTTTATATGAGACCCATATATCTCGCACATGCGCAGCGCGACGACTATCGCGCTTTAATTATCTGCAAAGGATTTAAATTAATTCATGGCCTGAACAATAATGCGGATATAGACTGCCAGATACATTTGTTCTATGTCCAGGCAAACATCACGCTTACCGTAATTTAGGTACTGTAGCAGTGAAGTCGAATTTATTTATTATTTAAAACATTCTAGGCTGTATTGCTGCCAGTTATGGTGTATGTATAGAAAATCAGGTGTTAACGCACTTCGGGTCAGTTATAATAACGCTTTTCGTAAACTGTTATGGTACGCCTGTGACTGTAGTGCAAACATTATGTTCGTTGAAAACCGTACAAATACATTTACCGGTTTATATAGAAAGCTAATTTATGCTTTTATGGATCGTCTACGAACATCAAGCAATACACTTGTTTGTGCCATACTCCATAGTGATGTGAGATGGAAGTTGGATCAAGATAGTTTACCGAGTCTACGATAATAATAGATTTTAAATCCCCTAATTTATGGCCTGTAATTTGATGTACTTATCGTTTTGTCTTTATTTAAATATGGCCTATGTCCGAAATAAAAACATAATAATAATAATACACAAGGCAGTAGTTAGAAATGTACTATATAAAACCAAGAAATTTGATTTGAAGCATAAACAGGTCACATATCATGTAATATAGTAATAGTAATTGTCAACGAACGAAAATCCTGTGAAATAATTTCTTTTCATTGATATCCAATACAATATAGTTGCCATATGTATTCAGCCTAATATATGAAAAATTCGTGATTCATGATTTGTTTTTCAAATGGAAAAGGATGTGTTTGGGGACTCTTGTTGTTTCTTGTTGTGGCATTATCGTGACGACATACCTCATATTCAGTAATTGAAGGGTAAACAGATTTAAAAATTCTTCGATAAACTCGTTTGATATCAAATATAATATAAATTAAATAATTTTGAGTGCATATTAAATGATATTTTACTCCTGCATGACCACTTTTACGACATTTTCAAATTAGTGTAAATATTTTAAAAGCTATTACTGGAAAACACCAAAATGCCCGGATGGCAAACGAATTGCATTTTGTTTGGTGCATAATAGGTTCTAAAAAAACGTTGTCAGCAAAATTACTTAGAGGAAGGAGGTTCCGCTTACGTTGCTAAATTTTTATTTCACTTTAATTAACCACTTAATTTAAAGCACAAGCGGAGCTAAAATTACTTTAAAAATACTTAAAACTAGTCATTGCTAATGACATAGTTCTCATTGCAACTAGGGGGAATGTTATTCACTGATGCCTGAGCTAAAATAAAATGGCCAAAAAGAAGTTGGCCGCAAGTTTTTTTTCCTTTTCTAACCACAAATTGAATTTTAATTAACATGTGTTGCTACATACATAATATACATAATCAAATTGGATATGCAAATCACTGGTCATGTGATCAGGTAACTTTTTTCTGAATGACTTAGTAGTCGATAGTCTAAGTGAGAGTGAATACTAAGTGGAAAGTCTAAGTAAGTGTGAATACTAAACTAATTTAGTATCACCACAAATCTGATTTATTATACGACTTATAAATGTGCGGTCTCTTATTTCATTAAAGCGTGTCATTGTTTACAAACAAGAATATACCTATGAGCCTTTGCGTTTTAGCGTGTGTTGTTATCGTCGCTTGGGACTCAATTCCCGCGCGTGCGCAGGTGACGACTCTTTCGCTTTATCGATGTTCTAGTGTTAGGATTTTCTGGCTGTGACTAGATACGCATGTTGATAGTTGAATTTTAAAAGTGTTTTCTCCGGCGTGGATTCCACATTAAGGACTTGCATTATCCTATACAGAGAAAAAAATAGAAGTATTGTGTTTAATACTTCCGCATTCATTTGACAGTGTATTCTTACTGTGTCCTATTCAGTTAGCATTTGACTGAAGGGATCTAACCTACGACCCCCCCCTCCTGTTATGCAAGCCCTATACACGTCAATCTTCTACCATGCATAGCCAGGCGTAATATTCTTAGTGAAAATGTAAAAGAAAGAAAATGCTCACATGGCTTCTATCTGCTGCAGTAGATCCTGTTTCTCAGGGTGAACATGTATGTATCTATTGTATGCCGAAGATGAACACAAACGACCAATGAAATTAGACATGGTTGTTGTATTCAGTCTCTCCATTGTTATGTAGCCATGCCTGCAAATACGTATACGTTTTAACTCAAAACAAACAAAAAAGTATAAATATAGATTCCAGAATGTACTTTTATGATTGAGTCGATTCAAAACCTACAACTAGACATAAACACAGACAAAGAAGTTGGTCAACCGTAACATAAATAGTTACAACAACTGGCACGAATCGTCACAAAGAAACTGATGATAATGCCACTACCACTCTCAGCGATGTTCATTTACATTCTCGGGCTCAACACCCCAATCCCAGGGTTTTCTTACATTTCAATGTCTCTAAAAGGCAGCTTGTAAAATTCGTATGGGTTTCTATTTACTCCCTTATGTCCTTCTAAATAATAATTAGCAATCGTCACGTGTCTGAACTGAAACAAACATGAAGTATTATATATAAATTATGACATTTTAATTGAATCCATCCATTCCATCTAATTATATGACATACTGCATCACGGTTGAAATGGGAATGTCTGAAAGATGGGTTAACATTGTGATCATGTTTTCATGATATTTTTTCCGTAACCGAATTGGTTTTGGAGACGTGGGTAATCTAATTCAACTATAACCAATATACCTCGGCACATGGCATATGTTTTGTCTTGATTTACAGAGAGACTGAGAGAACAGATTACCTCATCGTATATCGCTTGCAGTGCTTCACTTTTTGTTTCATGGTGTATTTTTAGATCTCCATACCCATATATAGCAAGACATCCTCCAGGTTTCAGCACTCTTATGTCTTGGAAGTGTTTGGCAAAGTGAGAGGTGCTCTGTTCAGATCCACAGCCGATACCCACAGCTAGAACGTGTGGCCTAGCTTTCTGTACATGATGAGTAAAAAAAGAAAGAAAATTAAATAGATTTATATTATGTGTATGGATAATGCAAAATAACGTAATTAACTGTTATATTTATTGAAGATACCATACACCAAGATATGTTCTTCGGATGTGCACGCGATTTTAATTACCAGTACGTACCAGTTATTCATTTGCATAATTATTATGTTATTAAACGAATACTGTTCTGTGGCCTCACCAACGTTTTTTTCCCAATGCGTATTTTCAATGCAATAACTAACACAACTAGTTGTAATGTAAAACCTACATTTTTGCTCTTTCATTTCAAAATTCCAATTGAATGTGTTGCCAGTACATCATTCGATCATAATGACCCCCCATTTGATTTTGACTTTAAACGAAATTATTTTCGAAAAAATAAGGATTTTGCGTCAATATTTTAAAGTATGTTCCAATTTTTTATTGACTCACCGGTGCAGCAAAGATTCTGTCTATTAATTTTTGTTTTGTATACATTTCTTTGATATGCCTTCGAAAATAGTTGGTATCCCAGTAATATGAAAGCACACTTTGTTGGGATAATTTTCCTTGTTTTTCAGGTCACTTGGAATAACTGCTATTATTCATTTCAGTGTGTGCACAAAAGAGTTGCCATTTTAGCAATTATATGCAAGGAATTACACCCACGTTATTAGTAAGATCCGAGACACGCATTATCTTCCTCTGTGCAGATTATCCGCCAATGAGAATATTTGTATTATTCTCAATGATTGCTTGATTTACTGTAAATTGTATTTTCCCATTTCCTGCAACCATGAATCCAAATATTCCGTGACAAATCTCGTAAACTGCGCCGGCAATCCCTTGATCCGTTTTATAATTACACTGGAAAATGATGCTACCCCATATAGCTTTCAAATATTTTATGTGTTAACTATTTCCCAAAAATGGACGAAATCAAAGTTTGTCTCTACCTTCCCAAAGAAATCCATAGATGGACTTCCTGAATTTTAATCTTGTCAATCACTGATGTATTTAATATACTATGAGAACTGAGAAATTCTGAGAAAAACTGAAATGTGTTTTAATTATTTGAACCTTGCCAAACAATGACAGTTTCCCGTTTTTCAAACTTGAAGAATTGAATATATTTTTCACATTATTGTTTGCTTTACTTATATTTGTTGTCTTGGTTTCCTCAATACCATAAGGTAAATATATGCTTACTATCCTGGCTGTGGGCCACCTGACCCCGAACGTTTGCTCTCTTCTCTCTCTCCACACATCTAGCCAAATTCTCTTCGTTTTTTTCCCCCCATATTTTGTCCAGAGCACCTAATAAAGAATAATTAACAAATCAAATAGCACACCGGCAGACTCCTCATTGGACAAGCAGGTCATGTCGTCTGCAAATAATGCAGCCGTTATAATTGCTTCCCCCTAGAATGGTAAATTCAGAAATATCCTTATTATCTTTGACGGATACTGGTTATGTTTCCAACACCAGGATGAAGAGCATATGCGACAACGTGTCACCCTTTGACAGTACACTTTGTATTTGTGAAAAGTGTAAAAAAAAAAAAAAAAAATTTTGGGAAAAGCAATATTCTTTTCATAAAACGGGATCTTAATTTAGATAAAGTATCAACAATCTTATTGTGACAACATATTTAAATAAGCTACATCTTGAGTAGTCTGACTTGTAGACTTAGTAGCGCCCTTGCCGGCCGAACGGCATCAGACCTCACTGTGATAGGCTCGGAGCAACTCACGCAGGCTACATATTGAATTTGCGAAATTAAACGTTAGCTACAATTCCTAAAATAACAAGCTTGTTAGAAAGACACGTTTTACAGTGTATAAAAAAGGTAACATACATCCGGGCATTTTCTGTGGTTTATTTTTCCTATATCTATATATATGTTTTTAATTCTGCTGGTGCATATAGTAACAATATAGGGATTATTCAGCGGCATCGACAAACCATCTCCAATATCACAGACGACCACTCTCTAGATCCAGGGTCACCTGTAAGTTATCTATCTCATTGTATATGTTATCATGATAGTTTAGAGCAATGTATTCGTCAAAGAGCCGTTGGGGGGTATTTTTCTATAGCATTGCAGTTGTATTACGCTGTCATACATCTTTTGCAACGGATTTGGGTCTTTTAGAATATAGAGGATCGATCGGCAAATGGTATTTTCGTAAGCTGTAATCAATTGTAATTTAAATAAATAAAAAAACGTAAATTCGGACAAGGTGTAAAATGTAATCAGCTATTTTATTCATCCGTAATTTGTACAAAGATCTTAATTTTTTGTAAGCATATAGCATTTTCCACATTAAATATTAAATTCGTATGCAATTTCCAATTGTGATTCTTAAACACAAATCAAATCAAATCAAATATAATTTAAAAAGTAAAATGTAATTAGGAATTTGCTTTATCATTTTCTGTAAAAAACGTAAAATGACGATTTTATTTTTATTATTTATATTGTTTTATTTTAGATCTGCAAATTTATTGAATTATATTCTATATATTATAGTAAACACGTCATATCCGTTAACCATCATGCATCTGTGACAATATGTGCATCTCATGAAAACCATTCGGAGAAACAGATGAATATGTTTAGAATGTCCATCTCGTTTTTAATTCTTTTCCAATAATTTCTAATTTGCTTTTTTTTCTAATGATGGCTTTTGGTCATCGAAAATAAATGAAACAAACCTCAGATTGGAAAACTTGAGTACAAAATATTTGTTATTCTGATGGACGTTGACGATAATCTTTAACCATGATGCGTGTTATTCGCGTTTGGGCCTACTTCTAAACACAAACGAATACAAAACGCGTTATATCGTATATTTAACCACGGCTTGCATAATTGAAAGCGCGTTCTCTACTCTAATCAGAACGACGATATGCTGGTATAATACATTTGATGTTAAACATACTATGTAATTTTGTTGGGTGGGTAAATTGAACATGATGGGTACGAGGCGACTTTATTTTCATTTTATTAGGGCTCAAAAACGAACAGAACTGTGTTCATGAACTGTGTTCAAACATCCAGAATTCCGAGTCGAATAGAGAGTGATGGTAATACCATATGCCCGTGTTTTCTGTTGATATACTGTAAAACATGTTGAAAAAGCGGCATGCAATTTTAGCGAATTGTGGTAAAATGACGTAATAGCGAAATGTTGATTTAGCGAATCTCTCTTGTCATTGTTGATTTCTTTGTTTGGCGGCCATTTTGAATGTATAATAAAGTCATTAGCGACATCTTGAATTAGCGAATCAGTTCTCTCGCTAAATTCGCGAAAAAGACATGCTCACGAAAAAGACATGTTTTACAGTAATTCATTTTAAATGAACCATTTATTGTTTAGCGTTTTGTTAACGAAATATGCTCTATTAAAATCTTGTTAGTGTTAGCTATTCTGTATTTCAGTTGAATATAGTCAAAGGAAAATGTTCCTCGTTCACTGTAAATGGCTAATTTGGGGGTATTTTTGGAGGTATTTCAGTAGGAATCGATAATATGCAAGATGCATGTAATATATCCAAAATCTGAGGACATTTTTTTCGGTCTCCTTAATAAAAAATAACCGTTCACGATTTTCAACTAACATACACCAACAATTGGTTATACATGTAGATGTTAAAATTGACATGAATTTTTAAACATTATGAATTTATGCAGTTAACTGTTATATGAATCAAGTTACAAAACATGTAGACATTAAACAAATGCAAAATTTGCGTTGCCCGTAATTCGAAGTTCGGTTAACATTTGGGCGTACTTTGGTAAAAGTAGGCGTGGTTTCTAAAATATGTTTCGATGATTTCGTAACTTGACAACTTCAAACAATCTCGCGGTAATCCACAAAGTGAACGCCCCACAATGCAGGCAGGTACCTTCCATGGTGTGTCGAACGAACTTGTTTCGTAAATCAGTGAACTGGTTATCAGCAAGTTCATCAATCGTCTCCTGGCAACTGTTCGCGATTTCCCTACATCGGTGAGTAGAACTAATGAAAGTCTCCGTGAATGTCCATGAGCAGAAATCTACACTAACTGAATGGATGTACATTACGTGTTGTAAGTTTCCTAGGTTCTTCTAGTAACTGTGATTCTGACCTTTGTGTAAACTGATAATACAAGCATAAGTGTATTCTCGAGGGCGGAAGTACGTCACAGAACTTATAAATAAGCTAATAAGACGCGCACCACTGTACCATGTATTTATAAGGGCTCTTTGCGGGCTGCTGCGGAAAGCCAGTCGAAAAACCGTTAAAGGGGAACCTTCCAAGCCCAGGGATTGCACCAAAGAACCATGGGCACTATTGTTTATGTTGTTTACAAAGTTAATCTATCTTTTGTTATCCATTGTAGTTTTAATCCAGAAAGTAAATTTGTTGTGAGATTAGGCTTAACTGGAAGTGTCTCTTCAAAAACGGCTAAAGTAAAGGATATAGACACAGTCCCTCTATCCCCGGTCTGGAAACGCTTCGCAGTCTATTGTCCCAGGGCTGGTTGCGGGTAAATAAACCGGTCACACACAAAGCTGAGCGTACACTGCAACACAGTCCCTCAACAGTCCCAGTGTTGAAGGCAAACACCAACTTAAAAAGAACTGAAAATATTACCGTGATTTATCAAAATACGAACATCCGAGAGAAAAAAATCCACATCACCAAAAAGTAAATGTACATATCTATTTAGATTAAAACAATATTATGGTCGAATGCAGTTTTCTTACTATGAATAAATCGATCGTTTCAACGGAATGCTCTGCTATCAAGAGACTATGCTTCGCGGAAAGCCATACCCAGCGCAGTCCGAGCACAACGGGTACGCGGGTGATTCACACCGTAGACCGGGTGTTGAGGGACGGTGGCTAGAACCATGGAAGATACTAACGTTAGGACCTTCCATGCTAGAACCAACCACAGTTCCTCTATAGACTATAGAGGGACTGTGAGCCAACTAAGAATTAAGTTTTTTTGTTTTTATTTCACAGCATCCAATTTGGTGAGAACATGAACACACGTGAAATTTACACTTTATATAGTAGACTTGAAGGCCGCCACATAGTGGTAACATCTCATTAATTTATTCCCATACACTTTTAATTTGTCCGATTAATATACAATTAGATCCTATATATAAGGTAAGTATACAATATGTGTCGACCACCGCACATGTATAGGAACTATGTAACGCGTGAAAGCGAGTAATAAAAAGGACGTTGTGATATACCTCCAAGGATATACTGAGAAAAATACCACATACATATATTTCACAGAAATTCTGCATCAAGTCTCGGTGAAATGAATTGATAGGACAGTTATTTACAGCATTGAAGCCTATATATATATACATGAGCCTGTAATTCATCACGTCAAGATGTCTCACATAGATATTAATAATTTTGCCACTGCGTCCTTTGCTGAAGCGTACCAAAAATTCAGACCGACGTTCCCCCGGGAGGTACCTGAGAAGATTATAGCTTTCATGGATGCAAAGGTATGTTTGTTAGACGTCTGTGTATTCTCGGGCATTTTCACTGTCGGGCAACTATCGCGGTGAAAACAAAAGCCGAAAACTCACAGAAAACCGTGCTTTGATATACTAGTAGCTTCTGAGACTCCCCTGAACAGTGTAAATTACCACCTACATGTATATGCAACCACAGTCCCTCTAGAGGGACTGTGCATTGACCTTAGAAAGAGATAAGGTCTATGGTGGTTCATACAGCGGTAGTACTTCCATGCATAACATTACCCAGGGTAAAAAGAACATAATTCGCTAGAATATAGAATAATTAATGTGCGCATGTTCTCGGAGTACTAATGAGAATCCTTTAATTCAAAGTAAAATGGCATTGGAATCATTTTGTTGGTTAAAAATATCCAACCGCCATAATTAATCGTATTAAAAACACATGAAGAATCTTCACTCTGCTGTAATTTAAATGTTATAATTTACAGAAAACTGGACCATACACACTAGCTGTGGACATTGGGTGCGGAAATGGACATAGCACCACCCACTTTGCTCAATACTTTGAACACATAATTGGATTTGACGCGAGTCAAGAACAAGTTAAAGCAGCCAATGACAGCAATGAGTTTTCAAATATTCAGTATAAGTACGTACCTGAAATTTGTAAGGTGGAACAGAACATGACTGACATATGTTATTTGTAATTAAAGGGCGGTGGTCGTCGCGCAGCGCGTGTTCGAATTTCATGTAAATAAACAATGTATTTTACACGCGTTGTATACGTCGCTATGAGTCCCATATCGAACAGGACGCGGCGCGACGACTACCGCCCTTTAATGCATGTGTATGCATATATTTGTTTCGTTTCACACAGATTTGGAAGAGCGGAAAACATTCCGATTGAAAGCCAGACGGTTGATCTAGTGAGTGTGGCAAATTGTGCTCATTGGTTCGAGAATATCGATATTTTCTACAAAGAAGTTGAGAGAGTGTTGAAACCTGGAGGATGTCTTGCTATATATGGGTATGGTGATCTGAAATTACACCACGAGACAAAGAGTGAAGCATTACAGGCGATTTACGATGAGGTAAAATACACACACCGATACCATGGTCCACTGAAAAACAGCTCCTCCAATATGGCTACAGAAACAGCATTTTCTTTGGCAGATACTATGGGTCTTTTATCAATAAGCTAGGTAGTCGCCAGGGAACCTCCCACTAGTCCCTGTCACAGGCTAATATAATATAAGGTCTAGGTCTATGGTATAACTAGTTGCGGCTCTCTGCGGCTCCTTAGGCCAGGTCATAAGCTCGAAGACTCTGCAAAGGAAGTCGAAAATATCACTTCTTACCAAAAAAGACAACAATATTCACCAATATTAGAGAATTGAAGATATCATCGCAAAATGAAGAAATCTGAGAGAGGTCCACATGTAGTTCCTATATATGTAATATCAAAGTAATCGGACTTGCAGTTTTCTACAAGAATTCGAAAATATCACTTTTTACCAAACAAGCAGCCTGTCGGCTGAGATAACTCCGCTGTTAGCAATGCACATTTCAATTAAAGAACAGAAGACATCATTAGAAAATGAACAATATGTATAGTATCAAAGCAATCGGACTTACAGTTTTTAAGTCGAAAATATCACTTTCTACCAAAAATGACAAAAATATTCACCAAAATTAGAGAATTGAAGATATCATCACGAAATGAACAAATCTGAGAAAGGTCTACATGTAGTATCTATATATGTAATATCAAAGCAATTGAACTTTTGGTTTTAAACAAGAAGTCGAAAATATCACTTTTTACCAAAAATTACAAAAATATTCACCAAAATTAGACAATTGAAGATATCATCACAAAATGAACAAATCTGAGAGAGGTCCACATGTAGTACCTATATATGTAATATCAAAGCAATCGGACTTACAGTTTTTAACAAGAAGTCGAAAATATCACTTTTTACCAAAAATGACAAAAATATTCACCAAAATTAGAGAATTGAAGATATCATCACAAAATGAACAAATCTGAGAAAGGTCTACATGTAGTATCTATATATGTAATATCAAAGCAATCGGACTTGCGGTTTTTAACAAGAAGTCGAAAATATCACTTTTTACCAAAAATTATAAAAATATTCACCAAAATTAGAGAATTGAAGATATCATCAAAAAATGAACAAATCTGAGGGAGGTTCACATGTAGTACCTATATATGTTATATCAAAGCAATCGGACTTGCGGTTTTTAAGAAGAAGTCGAAAATATCACTTTTACCAAAAATATTCACCAAAATTAGAGAATTGAAGATATCATCACGAAATGAACAAATCTGAGAGAGGTCCACATGTAGTACCTATATATGTGATATCAAAGCAATTGGACTTGCGGTTTTTAACAAGTAGTCAAAAATATCACTTTTTACCAAAAATGACAAAAATATTCACCAAAATTAGAGAATTGAAGATATCAACATGAAATGAACAAACCTAAGAGAGCTCTACCCAAGGTACATATACACCAAGTATCAAAGCATTCAGGCTTGTAGTTTTCAAGAAGAAGTCGAAAAAGTAAAACATTGACACGGACGACGACGGACAATCACTCATATGATAAGCTCCGCTCGACAAAGTCGACAGCGGAGCTAAAAAGACAAAAATATTCACCAAAATTAGAGAATTGAAGATATCATCACAAAATTTACAATTCTGAGAGAGGTCCACATGTAGTACCTACATGTATAATATCAGAATATGCACATATTAGATGTGTAATTAATTAATATATGTGTATTGTTTTCAGTTCAGATACGTGACGTTGAAAGAACATTGGTTTGAAGGGCATAAACATGTGAAGAGAAACCCATATGAATTTTACAACCCGCCTTTTGCTGAGATTGAAACGTAAGAAATACCTGCCGCAATAGGGTACTTTTATTAAGTGCATATTGTTTATAATTATTTAATAAATATATAAATTTGTTGTTGCAAGTCATTGGAAACCTTTTTTTTTCAGGTATGGCTACATAACAATGGAGAGACTGAATACAACAACCGTGTCTGATTTCATTGGTCTTCTTCGTTCATTCTCAGCATACAATAGATACGTACATGTTCACCCTGAGAAACAGGATCTACTGCAGAAGATAGAAGCCATGTGAGCATTTTCTTTCTTTTACATTTCCGCTACGAAAGTTATGCCTGCCTATGCATGGTGGGAGTTTGCATATAGGTAGGGCTTGCATAACAGATGTTGTGAGCATCTTTTGTTCTTTTCGTCTAAAACTTTTTATCATTGTAATATTAAACGTCTTATTCTCTTCAGTTTATCGTGAATCTGTGAGTTCAATAACACATGCATGGTTTAAACTGAATTTCTGTCTCTGTATAGGATAATGCAAGTTCTTGATTTGGAATCCCCACCAGAGAAAACATCCTTGGAATTCAACTATCAACATGTCTTCCTGATCACAGCAAGAAAGAAATAATTCTGGAACGTTGATATAATTTCTGTTCAGAATCTCATTAAAAACCTCAATTCATTGTAGTATTAACCTACGTTACCAATACGAGTCATAGACAGATTACTCATCGCAGTTTGGATTTAGAATAGAATAGAATAGAATAGAATAGAATAGAATAGAATGGATAGGATAGCTTTATTACATCCTTAAAGAAAATTGATATTTCTTCTCTATTTAGCGTAATAAAGCTAATTTATGATATATGCCATTATTACCATGCACATTATAATTATGGCAAGCATAGAGTGCAGATGTTCACAGTAAAGGTGAATTTATAACCAATACTAGTATTGCATGTGGCAGATATGAATTGAATCGCCCTAGATGTATAGTAATTACTGATGATGGTAAAATTGTAGTCACTGGAGGCAAACATGTTAAAATCGTTTCATAATTAAACATCACCATTGACCTTAGAATACCGAGAACTAAAGCTTGGTATGACAGAGATGTACATTTAACTTAGTTTGTCTTTTCTGCATCTGAATTCAAAACGCCATGTTCAGTATAGATGACTGGTGATATATAAAATACATTTGAATATGCACTTAGTGCTCAAGTCAGATTGACATCAACTCTGTTGAGAGCAGCAGGTACAAAAGGAAAGGCAAATTTACATTGCAGTACAAAGTGTTATAGCGAGTGAATATTGATTGAAATAAGAGTCAGAACAAAGACGGGTTTAGAATTATCTTAATTATTTATTTATTAATAATATATTTGCTTGCACTATTTTGTACAATAGCTGTAAATACTGTCATGAAGAAAAAAATAAGATCACATATTTAAAAATAAACATTCCATTGTTCTGCACCAGGACTCAGACTAGTAATACAATTGTATTACTAGTCTGAGACCAGGACAATGTTTTTTGTGTTACTGTAGAATACTTAAAGCGTGGTGGTCGTCGCGCAGCGTGTGTTCGAATTTCATGTAAATAAACAGTGTATTTTACATGCATTGTATACGTTGATATGAGTCCCATATCGAACAAGACGCGGCACTACGACTGCCACGCTTTAATATTAGCTGGAATTAATTTTTGCTGAAAAGACTTTTTGGGTGTTTTAAATGGGATTTATTTTCACAAGTTGAATGTAAAATATATGAAACAAGCAGCCTGTCGGCTGAGATAGCTCCGCTGTTAGGAATGCACATGGCAATTAAAGAACAGAAGATATTAGAAAATGAACAAATCTGAGAGAAGTCCACATGTAGTACCTATATGTATAATATATCAAAGCAATTGGACTTTCGGTTTTCAACAAGAAGTCGAAAATATCACTTTTTATCAAAAATTACAAAAATATTCATCAAAATTAGAGAATTAAAGATATCATTACAAAATGAACAAATCTGAGAGAGGTCCACATGTAGTATTTATATATGTAATATCAACACAATTGGACATTGCGGTTTTTAACAAGAAGTTGAAAATATCACTTTTTACCAAAAATATTCACTAAAATTAGAGAATTGAAGATATCCTCATGAAATGAACAAATCTGAGAGAGGTCTACCCAAGGTACATATACACCAAGTATCAAAGCATTCAGGCTTGCAGTTTTCAAGAAGAAGTCGAAAAAATAAAACATTGACACGGACGACGGACAATGACAGACGACAACGGACAATCACTCATATGATAAGCTCCGCTTGACAAAGTCGACAGCGGAGCTAAAAAGGTATAATCGCTGGATTATATTTTCACCGAATCATCAGCGAAAATAGCAAAAATTAATTCCAAGTAGAAATCAAGTTTTTAACAGTATTTTTATTTGAATAAGGCAAACAAAAAAATGAATTTGTTTTTCATCAGTTTAAAAGGTGTATTGCATTGTTTTTTTTTTTCTCTCAAAATATTAAATTAAAAAAAAAATGATTTATATATGGTATTGCGTACACAATGATCTTTTAATAATCAATAAAAAAATAAGCAAAACATTCCACAAAAAAATTAAATCGTGATTGTTCTTTTTTGGAGACAGTGATTTCAATATGATGTGGTTTTTCTCACTATAATAAGCTGTTATTTTTCCCACATTTCAAATATGCAGAATTTATAGTTCTGATCAATATCCGATCAATATCATTAAAAAAAAAAAAAAGTCTTTAGAAGTTGACATGATGATGTGGAAAAATGAATTTTTGTTATCATGGACATTGTCACATACTGTATACCGGGTTCACTCACCACACATATGTTTAGGAGTCAATACAAACACACACATAAGATTGGACCTGATTGGCTACCAAACCCTTACATCTAACATTCAGACCAATCAGAGAAAAGGTTGTTTGTGGGCAGATCTGCCTTTATAAATGCCCCTTACTGGAGTTTAACACCATTCAATATGATAGTTGCATTCCCACCTTGCAAAACTGTTAGGTTTTTTTATTTTCTCCTGACATATATACCATCAAATTTTAAGATTGCGAATGGGCAATGAAAAATTAGCAGCAAATTGTGACTTGAAATGAGCCTTTTGAAAAATTTAGACGAGAAAGTTTGTTGGTCAAAAGTTAAGCTATAGATTTGTAAACAACAGACACTCATTGAGATAGGAGTTTTGTCAATTGTATTGTAGATATGTTTATCCGTGGGATAGGACCCTCTAGATTTTTTAAAATTAATGGACAGGATTTCTACTTTTAATATATTGTTGAGCTAGAACAGCTTGATTTAAACACACTTATGTTTTTAGATTGCTTTGAGTGATGACTTATTTACAAAGTGCGAAACGAACATTAATACACTAATTAGAATTATTAGAGTATGTTAAAAATAATCTCCATCCCTGCACAAGTTCATACAATGAGTAACTGCCATTTCGGGTTACCTAAGTTTATAAATAGTTTTTTTACGTACATGCTTTTGCTTACTTCAGAGTTCAATGTTGAATTTCAAATTAACCAATTCAGAAATGATATTGTGACATTGTGAGTTCTAATCAACATCATCTGATCAGCAAGTCCTTCATTGTGAATAAGTGGACAGATACAATGTCACTTGAAACATGTAGATATAGACAATGTTGAGTTCTTAAGCCAATCACAATCAAGTATTTGGATTTGAATGAAAGCTGATGATGGGTATTTATTTTTTTCTTAAATACGTTTATAAACCAGGGTGCAGCTTTCTGAATTACAAAGGTATGATCAGTGTGTAGAATACACATCTCAGTATGATCAGTGTGTAGAATACACATCTCAGTATGATCAGTGTGTAGAATACACATCTCAGTATGATCAGTGTGTAGAATACACATCTCAGTATGATCAGTGTGTAGAATACACATCTCAGTATGATCAGTGTGTAGAATACACATCTCAGTATGATCAGTGTGTAGAATACACATCTCAGTATGATCAGTGTGTAGAATACACATCTCTGTGACGTAAATAAGTTAAAAATCAAGATTTGCAGAATTTTTTTATACATATTACATAATAAACACTATTATTATACATCTGTCACCGTAATGCCATAAGTTACAGCGTGTCGTAATTTTGCGGTATTGCACTGGGTATTTTCATCCTACCATATTAGAAAATGCAAATTCCAAATATTGAATGATTTCGCGCATAATAAAAACAAACATGGCAGCCCCAGGGTATGACTGGGCCCTATACAAAGAAGTTCGCTCAATCTGTTCTAAACAATTTCGGATTTCGGCATTCCCATGATGTATCCTTGGCAGGAAAAGATAATAATAGGGTTATTACGAGAATACCGAAAAGTATGCACTCAAACATTCAGACTGCTGCGTGTCAGTCAATACTTCCGCTGTGCAGTCTTCATGCATACTTTTCGGTATCCTCGTAATAACCTTATATTCATTTGAGATTTTCAGCAACACTTAAAAATTGTCAATTAAAAAAACAATAAAAAAAAAAAAACATCATCCACAACACATACAAGCAATTAAATCCATGTGTCCACCAATCAGCTCCTGTCTTGTGATACGGCAACGGTTTTACCGAAATATCTGATGTACCTCAAATAGAAGCCAGACCCATTTTTTGAGCAATTGAGAACAAAATATTCACTATTTCTTATATGTGTAGATGCTCGCTTCCGTTGCATTGTACCATTTTAACAGAAACCACAGCTTCTAATACAAATTTCACAGTACTTAAATCTCCTCCACCGGGTATATAGTTCTGTATGTCAGGTTTACTCGAGGACCCTTGCTATGATATGACTTTGGAATGCTGTGCTGTGAAAAGAAAGATTTATTTGATGATGAATCAACTACAGCAACTAAGATTTTGTCATGGTACCGGTAGATTTTTCCATGGGAATGCAACATAACTGCTTAAAAAGTATAAAAATAATAATTTCACAATTAAACAAACTGAAATCTCATAAAATGCCAGTTTTTAACAAGATCACTGTAGTTTAAATATGGTTTCTATATTGTTTACTGATATTCTCATGAAAAAAACATTTGGAAGAATTTTCCCATCAGCAAAAAAATAGGTTATGATACTTAAACAGGTAACATGTATTTTATTTTTGTATTTTATATTTATTTTCATGGTTCTCCCAGGGGTTTTTCTCGAAAAAAACTGCAACTGCAAAAGGGATCACTGCAATTCAGCTGCGCCACCAAGTGGTGGAGATAGGGTTCTCCCTACCAGGGTGTAGAGTTATTGATAATTCTAGGTTAAAATGAAGCATTCTATGGCTTCCTTGGGGCCAAAATTACTATCAGACAGGTCACAGTTGAAGACTGGCCACATGTGATCCCTGGTCAATCAGAATTTTATGGTTACCAGAGGATCTGCTCCCCAGGGTAAGGGGCGCATGGCCATGGCATGAGGGTGCTGCACCCCTGTTCCCTGGTTGTCCCAATGTTTTCACAACAGGTTGTCCCACGATAAATATGGCTGTCCAGGACAACTTTTGAGCCATGTACCAAGTGCCCACTCAGGAGTATATGTATATGCATTCAGGCTGTAGTAAAATACATAGACCACAAAAATGAGGTAAAGCTGACAGATATTTTTGGTTGTTGTATAGCTGAGTAACAAATACACAAATGCATACATACAAACACTACAAAGTACAGCTATCATTCAATGACAGCTGTGAGTACTGACAATTCTGTGACTGACCTGCCAGTCGGCTTGAGTTGCCCCTTCCATTATCAGTAAACTGCCACTAGGCAGTGGCACCTCGATATGCTGTTGATATGTGTAGTCCCCTTTCTCTTCCTAAAGCAAATAAAAACAAAAGTAAGCTGGACAAGAGTGTGTGAGGGCACTCTCATAAGTGCAAGGAAACGATGCTAGGTTCAGTCCCGCTATTTACGGGTCTGGCAATGGTTTGAAATTCTTTCCAATATTGTCATAGATAAGACATAGATACAAGTCATAGATAAATATTGCTTCACACCTTTTAGACAAAGGTATACCACAGTTTGAATTCCACAGAAGGCCCTGAAAATGGGTGTACATAATAAAAAATGTAATGCTAAATTACACACTAAGAAATTGTATTATATACGTTTATACGGGTCTTGTCTTTTAAAAATGTCATTAGAGCTGAAAATGACTCTTTAAGTAATGTGGATAATTAGAGGTGCTGCGCTATTAAATCTTAAAACTGTATGATTTGAGAGGGTAATAACTAGATTTTATGGGTCTTGGGCTAATAATATGCAAGTGGACTGATAACTCGCCTTAGAAAGTAAGATCTGATTTCTCATATACTTGATGTACAGCTAAAATACAAATCATATGACGTCATATTTCCAGATGTTATTTCTTACCAATGGCGGTTTTTTCCTCATTTTGAATATTCTCATGTCGCCGAACGTAAGAGATGCAATGATTGGGAAGTCACGAAGTCCAGCTTCATCATCACTGTGCCAGTCCACGCTGTCATATTCATTACGATACAAATTTCCTAAGACTGAATTGAAGGTGTACTTGGGTTTTTTTTCTATCCTTTCGCGTAGTTGAAGCACTAATGGATGCCACTAGGAACAAAGATGTATATAAAAAAAGTCATTGTCGATGACATAGTCCCTGTTTGTATTATACATTTGAGATATATATATGTATGATGTATGTGTGAAGTTTAAATATGATTGGTCCAGGCATGTATGAGATATGGCACCATGGAAATGCATTTATTCAACATGTAGATCAGTCAGCCATTTTGGGTTTGATACATGTATGTTTGTTGTATATGACGTCTGATGTATGTGTGAAGTTTAAACTTGATTGGTCCAGGCATGTATGAGATAAGGCGCCATGGAAATGCATTTATTCAACATGTAGATCAGTCAGCCATTTTGGGTTTGATACATGTATGTTTGTTGTATATGACGTCTGATGTATGTGTGAAGTTTAAACTTGATTGGTCCAGGCATGTATGAGATATGGCACCATGGAAATGCATTTATTCAACATGTAGATCAGTCAGCCATTTTGGGTTTGATACATGTATGTTTGTTGTATATGACGTCTGATGTATGTGTGAAGTTTAAACTTGATTGGTCCAGGCATGTAGAAGATATGGCGCCGTGGAAATGTGCATTTGCTTAAACAAGATGACTGCTAGTTAGACATTTTGAATATAATGTCTCATGTATGTGGTATGTTTGTAATTGATTGGCCCAAGCATGTGTGAGATATGACTGGATACGGACGAGTAAATGCATACATGTTTGAATGCATGTACCGTGGTCAATAAGTCCCTCTATCCGGACTTTGTTTTAACAGAGACTAAAAAGAAGGTCTGATAGAGAAGTTTATGTTTCACGCATACATTTTTAGAAAATTAATGATATTCATGAAAATTATGATATGCCTGATTTAAATTTTAAATATGTTATTAAAAATTCAATGACACAAAAATGTATCAATTAAATTTAAATTGATTTCTGGATTGATTGTTTTTTGCTAGTTGGCTAGAATTAAAATAAATGATTAGATTAGATTTTATGTTAGTTTTCACAATCACCAAATTAGAGAAACCACTATTGGCACAGTAAAAAATGGCAGCCATATTGAACCAAATCAGAACTAAATTAAAACAAATCATTACCAATAACATATTTCCTGTTATTCCAATGCATTTGGATTTGAGGACGATAATATCATAGAGAATTCATTTAAAAGAAAAACAAAATTGGCATGTTTATGTTTTGTCGTTGTACCATAAGTGTATCAAAGAAGAAACAAAAGGCTGGTAAGTAAGCGGTTGAAAAGTGTCTTTTCGAGTAAAACTGGCCACCAAATATTGTCCACCACTATCTCTTTTAGTAACCGTGTATTTTCAAAAGCAGAAAATTTCGCGCACCTGTTATGTCTAAGTAGAAAAAGAAGAAAATGAAAATATTTTGAAACCATGAAAGAAAGTGAAGAGTAATATTAAATCCAGAATGACTGAAATTAGTCCAAGCTGTCTGTGAAACCGCTGATGTTTAAAATGTTCTGTTGTTTTATGCAAATCACAAGTGGGTCACATGTGAACAAATATATGTCATGTTACAGTGTTAATGTATTCCATTATGAATTCTCTCCATACCAACTTTGAATAAAATTGGACTAAGCATACTTGAAAATTAGCTGCCAGTCGGTCAAATTTCAATAAAAATGAAACAAAAATCAAACTGCATATGGTACCTAACTCAGAACAAAATCAGTCTTGGAAAACACCATCAGACAGATGGAATCCAAAACATAAACTTTATTTCAGGAAATGCCTAACAAGAACAAATAACACACAGCTAAAACTCAACATGTACCGTCATCAATGAAATTTTAGTGTCTAGAAGAAGATCTTGATTTCTTGAAAACGAAAAAATCATTTTCCTCATAAATAAATCAATACTTATACTCACAGATTCACTCGGTGGTAACACAACGCCAGAGTATGCATACGGCAGATCCCCATACCAAGCTGTCATTCTGGGCTGTTTGTAAGATGTACCTATCAATAAGTATAGGGATAAAACAAAAATCAGTATTTACAGTAATTTGTATTTTCTCGATCATATCATAAAACATCAAAGAATCAATGATTCCATGTGATGATCAGACCTAGTATCAAAGAATCAATGATCTCATGTTATGATCAGACCCAGTATCAAAGAATCAATGATCTCATGTAATGACCAGACCCAGTATCAGAGACTCAATGATCTCATGTAATGATCAGACCCAGTATCAGAGACTCAATGATCTCATGTAATGACCAGACCCAGTTCCAAAGACTCAATGATCTCATGTAATGACAAGACCCAGTATCAAAGAATCAATGATCTCATGTAATGACCAGACCCAGTATCAGAGACTCAATGATCTCATGTAATGACCAGACCCAGTATCAAAGAATCAATTATATCATGTAATGACCAGACCCAGTATCAGAGACTCAATGATCTCATGCAATGATCAGACCCAGTATCAAAGAATCAATGATCTCATGTAATGACCAGACCCAGTATCAAAGAATCAATGATATCATGTAATGACCAGACCCAGTATCAGAGACTCAATGATCTCATGTAATGACCAGACCCAGTATCAAAGACTCAATGATCTCATGTAATGACCAGACCCAGTTCCAAAGAATCAATATCATGTAACGACAAGACCCAGTATCAGAGACTCAATTATCTCATGCAATGATCAGACCCAGTATCAAAGAATCAATGATCTCATGTAATGACCAGACCCAATATCAAAGACTCAATGATCTCATGAAATGACCAGACCCAGTATCAAAGACTCAATGATCTCATGTAATGATCAGACCCAATATCAAAGACTCAATGATCTCATGAAATGATCAGACCCAATATCAAAGACTAAATGATCTCATGTAATGATCAGAAAGTGTAACCCAGATTCAATGATCTTATGTAATGATCAGAAAGTGTAACCCAGAATTCAATGAGCTCATGAAATGATCAGACCCAATATCAAAGACTAAATGATATCATGTAATGATCAGACCCAATATCAAAGACAAAATGATCTCATGTAATGATCAGAAAGTGTAACCCAGACTCAATGATCTCATGTTATGATCAGACCCAGTATCAAAGATTTAATGAGCTCATGTAATGATCAGAAAGAGTAACCCAGACTCAATGATCTCATGTAATGATCAGACCCAGTATCAGAGACTCAATGATCTCATGTTATGATCAGACCCAGTATCGAAGACTTAATGAGCTTATGAAATGATCAGACCCAGTATCAAGGACTCAATGATCTCATGCAATGATCAGACCCAATATCAAAAACTTGATGATCTCATGAAATGATCAGAAAGAGTAACCCAGATTCAATGATCTAATGTAATGATCAGACCCAGTATCAGAGACTCAATGATCTCATGTAATGATCTGACCCAGTATCAGAGATTCAATGATCTCATGTAATGATCAGACCCAGTATCAAACACTCAATGTTCTCATGTACTGACCAGACCCAGTATCAGAGATTCAATGATCTCATGTAATGACCAGACCCAGTATCAAGGACTCAATGATCTCATGCAATGACCAGACCCAGTATCAAAGAATCAATGATCTCATGTAATGACCAGACCCAGTATCAGAGACTCAATGATCACATGTAATGACCAGACCCAGTATCAAGGACTCAATGATCTCATGCAATGACCAGACCCAGTATCAGAGACTCAATGATCTCATGTAATGATCAGATCCAGTATCAAAAACTCAATGATCTCATGTAATGATCAGACCCAGTATGCAAGACCCGAAGATATCATGTAATGACCAGACCCAGTATCAGAGACTCAATGATCTCATGTAATGACCAGACCCAGTTCCAAAGACTCAATGATCTCATGTTTTGACCAGACCCAGTATCAAGGACTCAATGATCTCATGTAATGATCAGACCCAGTTCCAACGACTCAATGATCTCATGTAATGATCAGACCCAATATCAAAGACTCAATGATCTCATGTAATGATCAGAAAGTGTAACCAAGATTCAATGATCTCATGTAATGATCAGAAAGTGTAACCCAGATTCAATGAGCTCATGAAATGATCAGACCCAATATCAAAGACTAAATAATGTCATGCAATGATCAGACCCAATATCAAAGACTAAATGATCTCATGTAATGACCAGAAAGTGTAACCCAGACTCAATGATCTCATGTTATGATCAGATCCAGTATCAAAGACTTAATGAGCTCATGTAATGACCGGACCCAGTATCAGAGACTCAATGATCTCATGCAATGATCATACCCAGTATCAAAGAATCAATGATCTCATGTAATGACCAGACCCAGTATCAGAGACTCAATGATCTCATGTAATGACCAGACCCAGTATCAAGGACTCAATGATCTCATGCAATGACCAGACCCAGTATCAGAGACTCAATGATCTCATGCAATGATCAGATCCAGTATCAAAGAATCAATGATCTCATGTAATGACCAGACCCAGTATCAAGGACTCAATGATCTCATGTAATGATCAGACCCAGTTCCAAAGACTCAATGATCTCATGCAATGACCAGACCCAGTATCAGAGACTCAATGATCTCATGTAATGACCAGACCCAGTATCAAGGACTCAATGATCTCATGTAATGATCAGATCCAGTATCAGAGACTCAATGATCTCATGCAATGATCAGACCCAGTATCAAAGAATCAATGATTTCATGTAATGACCAGACCCAGTATCATAGACTCAATGATCTCATGTTATGATCAGACCCAGTATCGAAGACTTAATGAGCTTATGAAATGATCAGACCCAGTATCAAGGACTCAATGATCTCATGCAATGATCAGACCCAATATCAAAAACTTGATGATCTCATGTAATGATCAGAAAGAGTAACCCAGATTCAATGATCTAATGTAATGATCAGACCCAGTATCAGAGACTCGATGATCTCATGTAATGATCTGACCCAGTATCAGAGATTCAATGATCTCATGTAATGATCAGACTCAATATCAAAAACTCAATGATTTAATGTAATGATCAGACCCAGTATCAAACACTCAATGTTCTCATGTACTGACCAGACCCAGTATCAGAGATTCAATGATCTCATGTAATGACCAGACCCAGTATCAAGGACTCAATGATCTCATGCAATGACCAGACCCAGTATCAAAGAATCAATGATCTCATGTAATGACCAGACCCAGTATCAGAGACTCAATGATCTCATGTAATGACCAGACCCAGTATCAAGGACTCAATGATCTCATGCAATGACCAGACCCAGTATCAGAGACTCAATGATCTCATGTAATGATCAGATCCAGTATCAAAAACTCAATGATCTCATGTAATGATCAGACCCAGTATGCAAGACCCGAAGATATCATGTAATGACCAGACCCAGTATCAGAGACTCAATGATCTCATGTAATGACCAGACCCAGTTCCAAAGACTCAATGATCTCATGTAATGACCAGACCCAGTATCAAGGACTCAATGATCTCATGTAATAATCAGACCCAGTTCCAACGACTCAATGATCTCATGTAATGATCAGACCCAATATCAAAGACTCAATGATCTCATGTAATGATCAGAAAGTGTAACCAAGATTCAATGATCTCATGTAATGATCAGAAAGTGTAACCCAGATTCAATGAGCTCATGAAATGATCAGACCCAATATCAAAGACTAAATAATGTCATGCAATGATCAGACCCATTATCAAAGACTAAATGATCTCATGTAATGACCAGAAAGTGTAACCCAGACTCAATGATCTCATGTTATGATCAGATCCAGTATCAAAGACTTAATGAGCTCATGTAATGACCGGACCCAGTATCAGAGACTCAATGATCTCATGCAATGATCATACCCAGTATCAAAGAATCAATGATCTCATGTAATGACCAGACCCAGTATCAGAGACTCAATGATCTCATGTAATGACCAGACCCAGTATCAAGGACTCAATGATCTCATGCAATGACCAGACCCAGTATCAGATACTCAATGATCTCATGCAATGATCAGATCCAGTATCAAAAACTCAATGATCTCATGTAATGATCAGACCCAGTATCAGAGACTCATTGATCTCACGCAATGATCAGACCCAGTATCAAAGAATCAATGATCTCATGTAATGACCAGACCCAGTATCAAGGACTCAATGATCTCATGTAATGATCAGACCCAGTTCCAAAGACTCAATGATCTCATGCAATGACCAGACCCAGTATCAGAGACTCAATGATCTCATGCAATGATCAGACCCAGTATCAAAGAATCAATGATTTCATGTAATGACCAGACCCAGTATCATAGACTCAATGATCTCATGTAATGACCAGACCCAGTATCAAGGACTCAATGATCTCATGCAATGACCAGACCCAGTATCAGAGACTCAATGATCTCATGTAATGATCGGATCCAGTATCAAAAACTCAATGATCCCATGTAATGATCAGACCCAGTATGCAAGACCCAATGATATCATGTAATGACCGGACCCAGTATCAGAGACTCAATGATCTCATGTAATGACCAGACCCAGTTCCAAAGACTCAATGATCTCATGTAATGACCAGACCCAGTATCAAGGACTCAATGATCTCATGTAATGATCAGACCCAGTTCCAAAGACTCAATGATCTCATGTAATGATCAGACCCAATATCAAAGACTCAATGATCTCATGTAATGACCAGACCCAGTATCAAGGACTCAATGATCTCATGTAATGATCAGACCCAATATCAAAGACTAAATGATCTCATGTAATGATCAGAAAGTGTAATCCAGATTCAATGATCTCATGTAATGATCAGAAAGTGTAACCCAGATTCAATGATCTCATGTAATGATCAGAAAGTGTAACCCAGATTCAACGAGCTCATGAAATGATCAGACCCAATATCAAAGACTAAATAATCTCATGCAATGATCATACCCAATATCAAAGACTAAATGATCTCATGTAATGATCAGAAAGTGTAACCCAGACTCAATGATCTCATGTTATGATCAGATCCAGTATCAAAAACTCAATGATCTCATGTAATGATCAGACTCAATATCAAAAACTCAAGATCTCATGTAATGATCAGACCCAGTATCAAACACTCAATGTTCTCATGTACTGACCAGACCCAGTATCAGAGACTCAATGATCTCATGTAATGACCAGACCCAGTATCAAGGACTCAATGATCTCATGTAATGATCAGACCCAGTATCAGAGACTCAATGATCTCATGTAATGATCAGACCCAGTATCAGAGATTCAATGATCTCATGTAATGATCAGACCCAATATCAGAGACTAAATGATCTCATGAAATGATCAGACCCAGTATCAGAGACTCAATGATCTCATGTAATGACCAGACCCAGTATCAGAGACTTAATGATATCATGTAATGATCAGACCCAGTATTAGAGACTCAATGATCTCATTTAATGACCAGACCCAGTATCAGAGACTCAATGATCTCATGTAATGACCACCCCAGTATAAGAGACTCAATGATCTCATGCAATGATCAGACCCAGTATCAGAGACTCAATGATCTGATGTAATGACCAGACCGAGTACCCAAGACTCAATGATCTCATGCACTGATCAGACAGAGTATCAAAAACTCAATGATCTCATGTAATGACCAGACCCAGTATCAGAGACACTCAATGATCTCATGTAATGACCAGACCCAGTATCAGAGACTCAATGATCTCATGTAAGGACCAGACCCAGTATCAGAGACTCAATGATCTCATGTAATGACCAGACCCAGTATCAGAGACTCAATGATCTCATGTAATGATCAGATCCAGTATCAAAAACTCAATGATCTCATGTAATGACCAGACCCAGTATCAGAGACTCAATGATCTCATGTAATGATCAGATCCAGTATCAAAAACTCAATGATCTCATGTAATGACCAGACCCAGTATCAGACTCAATGATCTCATGTAATGACCAGACCCAGTATCAGAGACTCAATGATCTCATGTAAATTACCAGACCCAGTATCAGAGACTCAATGATCTCATGTAATGACCAGACCCAGTATCAAAGACACAAAGATCTCATGTAATGATCAGACCCAGTATCAGAGACTCGATGATCTCATGTAATGATCAGACCCAGTATCAGAGACTCGATGATCTCATGTAACGATCAGACCCAGTTAGCTTGGCTTGATGATCTTGTGTAATGAAAAAAACTCATTTTGTTCCACAACATATCCTATCCTAGATTTCAAACAACACCACTTATCCTAGGGATTGGCATACCTCATCTTTCCCACCCAAGAGAATCCCTTTCTTCTAATCTCTTACTCGCCTAGCTGTAAACATTTTCATCCTACACACCCTATTCCTCACCCTAACCTTTTAGCAACTTGTCACTAACTCCACCCACCTTCTCTTTTCCCACTCAAGAAGTAACCATACCCATCCAGATGTATTTTCTCATACCACCGATATAATACCATTCCCAGCCAAGATGACATTATCCTTAACCACCAAGATGTCACCACTCCCAGCCAAGATGTTTTTAACCCCACACCACCAAGATGTTATTATTTCCAGCAGAGGTGTCTTTATCCCCACACCGCCAGGATGTCACCATTCCCAGCTGAGATGTCTCAATCCCCCACACCACCAAGATGTCACCATTCCCAGCTGAGATGTCATTATCCACAAGCCACCCAGAATGTCACCTTCTTCACTTCACCAAATTTCTTCTCTACCGAGAATGTCATCATACCCACCCCGCTCTATATGTAATAATCACCAACTGACCAATGCGTCACAATTCCAAGTCACATTCTTCTCACACTTTCTTTCCCACCTCAACCATTATGTTGCCAATCAAAAGTGCCACTATTATCACACCAACAAAATAATCACGCCCCACTCAAGATGTCAGAATGCACACACCATCACGCTTGACATCAAATCTTTGTTTCCATGGCAACTCTTTACATAATGTTTGGAATATTCTTTGTAGTTCTTTCTCTTCAATAAACTGTGGGTAGTACCTCAGTCTAATATTAAAAAGAATGGAAAAAAATCATATATCTACACAAAACAGTAGCACAGAAAAGTGCAGTACATACCATCTTCTTCAGCCATGGTTCATTTATTCAACCGTTACCTATGCTATATCGATTTACATACTTTTTTCGTCATTAGCAAGTATTATTTCTTATGACTACGTTCATTACTTTGTAGTCAAAACAAAGTGTGTAACAGGTTCAACTGTATCCAGGCTCAGACTACGGTACTACACTGTATAGTAAATCAAAATGGCAATGTCAATGGAAAATTAGATGGGTGCACCCTCTGCATAAATTAAAACAATGGCTTTGTTTTTTTGGCAGATATCAAGGAGCAAAAAATTTCCCAGTACTCGCTTCCTTTATTGATGTATCAGTGTCATCATCGGTTACGTAGTTGAAAATCTTTCGTGTAGATGTGGATCGTCCAACCCTATCGTCCTTTTTGAACAATTCGCGAGGTTGGTCATAATATGACCTAGTGTCACTGTGTCAAAGATTTGTCTGTCATTGACGTCTCTCAACTTTTTTTCTTGTCATTGCAAAATGGTATTAGTAAAATAGAATATTGACTTGGAAAGTAAAATGATTTAAAAGAAAGTTGTACAAATTATTACCATGTTTCTCCGACGAAGTCTTGACTGACAATAAATCTGACAATGAACGTTAAACAAACACGCATTGTTTATCACGCGTTATATCAGAATCATCAGCAACAGAGTATACAGATAAGATGTTATCATTTAAACCATCCAAAAGATAAATATTATGCAAATATCCAGAAACGGCAGTTGTAGTTATTTGTGTTAGCGTTATTTATTTTTTAAAAAGCTGGGATAATTAATGTATCAAGGTCTAAAATAACCGTTCAATAATTTTTTTAAGAATCAAGAAAAAAAATCTAAATTTCCCTCTCACTACTTTAACCCCTACCAAAATTTAGGCCTTCACGCAAAGCATTGTTGCCACGTTGCAGACACTTTGTCCACAGATTAGTGCAAAGGTTTCCTGCAAAGAAGCGTAACTTTGCTGCTAAGTAGCAGACATCTGGTTATTTTGCATGTAAATCAGTTATGTGACACTGGTGTCGTATCAAAACACAGAACAAAAGATCCATGCATTCATAGATTGTTATAAATTTTGGCAGCAAACAACAGGGAACAAAATAGGTGAGAGCTGACTCACTTCAGTAACCTAACTTTTTTTTTAGTTTCATTCCTGCACAAAACTGTACATTTTTAAAACACAAAAAACATATCACATACAAAATAATGACTTCATTAAAAAAAATTAATAACTTTGCGGATAGGAAAATTTGTCTGTCAAGAATGGATCACAAGTGTATCAAAGCCCTAACGAAAATCATATGAAATTAAGTTTTTTATCATTGCGAGCAGAATCAAATTACACTTGACAGTTTTTCTTTGTTTTTATGGAGATGATAACTGTGCATTTGTTTTGGCACGCGACAGACAAGTATTGTGAAAACAGGAAATCATCAATGACAAGAGCGATTCGCTAAATCAACATTTCGCTATTACGTCATTTCACCATAATTCGCTAAAATTGCATGTCGCTTTTTCAACACGTTTTACAGTGCTTGGGTTGGCGGATCGTCCACTATTGTGTTATAGAACCATGAAAAAGATGATATATAATCCCCAATTAGACCCAACCTCTTTAGGTTATCGAATTGGGGACATATTTGACAGCAGAAAATTTAGAGTTTACTAACATACATAGATTTGCCAGTAGGTCCATCACTGATAATAGTTTCATCAGATGCACTCCTGAAAATGAAAAAAAGAATAATTAAGGAAACTATATAAACATTAAACAATGAAAATACAATATTTAGTTTTGTTCATATTAAATAATTTGTAATGTTTCTACTATCATAGTGATTAAAATGACCAAATTATAGTGCACAGTCGTCACACCATGATGTGTTCAAATTGGGACTTGTGTAATGTGTGTAAAGGCTATATGGTTATATCTTATTAACAAAAATCAAACCAAATCATCAGAAACAGTTGGAAGACAAAATTAATTCTCCTACGTGATAAATATGATAAATTCCTGAAATTCAAGTACAATTCATGGATTCAAATTACTTGACAGTCTCAATTGAAGTACAGTAAAGCTATTTTGCATTATTGTGACAAATTTATAAAAATTTATTTTTAAATCAATCAATCGGACAGAGAAATATAATAGATAGAAAAAGAGAGTAGGTAATTTCTGTACTTTTTTAATACATCTGCCAGATCTGAATAGATTTCTGTACCCATTTGAGCACTATAATGTTACCCTTTGAAACATTTTGCACATTTATTGTTATATTTTTTTTTTTACTTACTTTACTCGTGCCCCTATATTTCATCTCCTCTTTATTTTTTTGGTAGCTACTGACTTGTTTTGTTATATATTGTATTGTAACCATTTCTGTCCCTTTAGTGGTTGTGTGATTGTTATCATGTTATTACAGGTAACCCTGAATTCTATAATATTTGCCTCCAAAATATTTTGCACATTTATATGTATATTTTTTATAGTTTTTTTTTTGGATAATTTTGGATCAAATTGGCATAATTCATGATCAAAATTTTTGAAAATCCTGAACTTGTGCACTTGTACAATTAAAAATGGAGTTCTTATGACAGGACTATTATGCACCCTAAAACTACTTTGATGCCAGTTATAGCAGTCACAAATAATAACACAGCAATTATGTTGATTGATGTGTTGCTAAGTTCTGAAGTAGTTTAAAATGTGACACTTTTCTACAGGCTGTGAGTCTTAAAAATACTAAAGTAGATAGCTACAGTTAAATACTTAATTTTTGCTTGGAAGCTACATTGTACTTCTACTATTTTTGCTGAAAGCATAATTTAGTGAAAATAAAATCCACCGAATATAACTTTTTTTACAATTTTTTACATTCATCTCATCAAAAATCAGTAGAAATAAACTCCGAACAAAACTTCCAAAATGTCTTATGTCTTTACAGCAAAAATTATTCCAGCTAAAATAAAGTATTTCACAGTATTTAGTCAACAGCTGCTTGTTACATAACAAAACCCGTCAGTACCCTCGGTATGTCATGGTGATAATATTTTTCTGAGTTATCCGCCTTCTACGGTAGCAATACTTACTCAATCCTTATAACTGGTGGTGGTGTTCGAATAGCTTGTCCACTTTCAACGTAAGCAAACTGTGGAGGTTGAGGTTTTCTGACTGGCGATGATACACCCACTTCTGGCATGGCTCTACTTGCTTCTTTCTTTTCTTGTGGTTTGCGTGGCGGTGGTGCCCAGGACCCCTGAACACGGGCCCTACGTCTCTTCTCAGAACTCATCTATTATACAATGGAAGCCTACAATAAATGAAAAAAAATCCAGATTTCATCAACATTTTTTATGTTTTATGCTGAGTATTTTTGGATAATTTTTTAAAAAGAAGATGCTCATAAGTTAGAAATTTAGAATTTTGAAAATATTTAAATATTTATTTAAATAGAGTTCCTTGGCTTCATATGGTTGTGCTGGTAAGAATTGAAAATTACATGCCGCTGATCCGATAAAAAAATTTAAAAACCAAGCCTCAATGCAATACTCAAAATTTGAAGACCTTTCAACAAATTGTTGTCAACAATGTAACTTTCAAGTTGCTAATGAGATTTCAAGAGAATATGTTTTTTTTTTTGTTGGGGAATATTTGGCTACTGAACAGCCGCGTTACCACATTTAGGGGTTACTCATGTCAAAACTAGGGGGGCTGGAGTTTATTATTTTTTTAGCAAATATTTTACTCATTTGATTTTTTCCGTCGACAAAATTTCTTTCTCCGTAAATTATTTCACATTACGCAAACACCCTGACTGCTTTTCTCTCATCACGACAGCTTGTTGCCCCTCACTCAAAATTATCAGATGGACCTCAAACTCAGGAAAAGTCGAAAAGTACGAAAATAATTTGATATTAAAATCTCAAACCTTCCATCAACAATACTTTCCTCTGCATAAGTATTTACCTCGATCTTATGGATATTGCAAACAAGCTCAAATTCGCGTAACAGGAATAATCAACTTCGATAAAAACAACAACAATAACACTTTACGCTAAATTGTTAGGGCGCAGACATATTTATTTGAGCTGCATTGTGGGTAATTTATAACAGCTTCCTGTCAGGTGCGCTCTCGCCATCCCGGAAGAAGTGTTGACCATCATCAGTATGATTCGACGAAAGCAAGAGTACGATTTATTCCCAATATTATACAGACAGTGAGTTTTTTGTCTTTTATTGGGTTCGTCGTGTTCCGTTGCTGACGAAACATTCGCCATGGGCACTGAACAAAGTACTGACAACAATTCTCAAAGCAATCGTGACAAGGATCAAGAAACACCTCCGCCCTACACTTCGTATTCTGTTGACAGACAACAGTCACAACAAGGTGCGTACCACTGTAAGATTAGGCTGGGTTGAGTACTGTAGTTCAGTTTTCATGCCAGTAACGTATTATTGACCTTTTGGCGACCTTACGCCATGATCACGGCATTGAATAATGTATATTTTAACACTGTATCATCAAGGGCAGATAATAGAAAAGGGCGTGATCCAATCATTCATGATGTCACGAAACAAACACAAATGTGACAAATTATAGTACCTAATATCAAAGTTATATTGAGTGAGATTGTGAAAAAAACAAACTGTTGAGTTTCTTGGGGGTCCCCTCCAATCATAACCCCGCCCCTTCAGTGCCCCTCTCATATTTTTATTCTATATGCTCTTCTTCAGTACAAGTAGGGAGGGAGTGTCAGGTTAGGGATGGAGTGTTCATATATGTCCCTTTGAGAGCCATAAGGACCCTTCATTTGTATGAGAATATTTGAATTGTATTCAGTTCAGAATTCCCTTATCTCTACTCTCTTCACACACCTCAAACAATCCTGAAACAGATGCATTGTGGTTGTATGTCTGATAATGTCAGCTTATATGTATTGTGTATGTTGTAAGAACTGTGGTTGGGACATGGCAATTTTTGTAAAGATTATTACAAAACTAGATTATTTGAAACTAATTTTAAGGCCAAAAGACTACACAAATGTTTTCTATTTATAATTATTCTTGCTTTTGTCCCTGCTTCCAGATGCACCAAAGGAGAAGTTGTCTCAAGACCCGGCAAATGCTGGTGTCAATTCTAAATCATTACCACAAGCCAAACTAGAAGATATCGTGGTTGTACGAATGGCGCAGAAAGACAATGTGTCAATGAACTCAGAATTGGAAAAACTTCACGATATTCCCACGTTCTTACCAATCATGCGAGGTGCTTTGAACATACCAAATATGGAAGACCCGAACGTGTTGGACAAAATAGATTCCAAGCAAGCTTTACTGCTGTGTGTGCGTTACCAGGAACATATGAAACAGTGTGCAGAGGCTGTGTCGTTTGATCAAAACGCCCTGGCTCACAGGATAAAAGAGGTAGGTTTGACATCAAGGGTTCATTAGCAAGGGCTTGTAACATTCATATTTCTTTTAGTGAAAAAATATGTAACCATATGCAAATCAGTGTCATAATGAGGCTCAGAGCACTAAAGTTGTTTATAAAACGATATATACACACGATTGTATTGATTTAATAGACAAACCTGTGTAAATTCATGCATCATATCATCACATGTGTTTATGTATACATGTATATTGTTCTCTGTATCAACACATATAGAAATCACATTCACATTAAATCAATTAAGAAAATAAATTGAAATTTGCATACTAAACTGTATGCACAGAATTATATAGTTTCTCTCTCTGATTGGTTGATGATGTGCCAGTAATTATCAGAGTTTCTCAAATCTGTAAGACTGCTTTTGATTGGTTGTTGAATATTTTAGTAATTATCTAGTTTTTGTAAGACTCATTCTGATTGGTTGGTGAATGTGCCAAAATCAGAATCAAATTCTATTCGCAATATTCCAGATGTAGTTAGAAATGATCCGTTATAGTAAAAAAAATCCCAGAGGTCATTTCTGGTTAGGTGATTAAATTGCTTGAGGAAAAATAATAAGATTATTGTTTTAGAAGGGTTCAACTAATAGAAAGATCATTGTATATGTTCAATATATGCAATCAGTGACAATCTCTGTTATTACGTGTCTGGTAGGTAGATGTGGCGATTCACTCCATAATGCACAGCATGGTGGAACGACAGAAGAAGTTTGCAAAATATGCGGAACACATACAGAAAATAGAGGAGATGTCAGCAGTGTTGAAACGGGTGCAAATGAGTGTAGATCAGTTAGTTCCTTTGATGGACAGACTCAATAGTGTGTTACCTGATGAAGATAGACTAGAACCCTTCAGTATGAGACCAGAGAAAAAAATTAACTAGCTTACCGGATACATGTTTTGTATGTACCGGTAAATGCTATTTGCCGCTTACCGGTAGATGATATTTTGTTGAGCTGAAGTAAATTTGTACCTTGTCGAAATGTACATTACCGGTACTTGCTATTTATCTGTTGACTGTAAACTGCAATCTGATTAAAATAAGATCCTAGTTTTGGCTTTTTTTTTTGTATATTTATTTTATTTTATTTTGATCTAGTATTTATTTTTGAAGTTTTGGTAATTGCGAAAGCCCGAATTATAATAAATCACAAAATCAAAGTAAAATAACAGAATAAAAAGGCATTAATAACAAAAGTAATGAAATATAAAATAAAAATAAGTTTATTGCCACAATAATTAAAGCCTGTACACTACATCAGATTTTAATCAGATTGCGTAAACTGCTTTCATTTCCTGTGAGACAAACTTTTATTTGCGGAAGTGAATATTTCACTATACTCGTAAGGTAAGGTCACAGTGACTTTTACGAAATGTTGTGCTCATGATTGCTTTTACCGTATCAAATAAAAAAACTGAAATATTTTACTGCATTTTTAAGATGGATTGTGGAGTGATTTTTTGTTTTTGCCACTGTAAATATATATGAAACGAAACAAGACTGTATTTTGTGAAATCACAAAATCCATTGAATTGCAATTTAAGAAAATTAAATTGTATGATATTCAAAACAACAACAAATTAGTGGAAATGACAAAACCAGCCGATCGATCTTTTTAAGTTTCTGGTCAGGTGAAAGATTTTAACTTGTTTAACACAGAAACCATTGCTGACTAATTTGCGTTCCAAGCTTCGGGATCCCCTGCAGTGATAGGATATGTATGATTTGCCGCTGCTACATTCTGTCAATGTGAGAATGAGAGGTTTGTAAAGCAAATAGTCAGCAATGTTCACTGCATGATAACGTGAATTATATGTTTTCAGTCACAATAGGACTATGTATTGTACATGCTGCTATGTAATTGTGAAGTGATGATACCACTAAAGTTAAAGAATACATGCTGTCTAAGATCATGAGCTTTTTAATAATCTACAATATTTACAAATAATAGACTCGTGAACCAGTCTGAAATGGTTTGTTAAGTCTGTGAATGCATATTTCCATGGTAACGTGCTAATTGATTGATTGATTGCAGTCAATCAGGGATGAAACAGATTTCTGTGCCGACTACGTAGTTACATAACGATTCAACAGGCCAATCCTGAATAGCTGGATTTCTAGGCAACTGAGTTGAAATAGAAGTCTCAGATTTGTTGCATCAGTGGTTTAACATAAAAATATGTTACTTGTGTCCTATTTCTTGTAATGTAAGTACAATTTGGTGCTAAACAATAATTTCCTGACGTTTGGGTGTGAAAAACAATTTTATTTATGAATGGCTGTATTTCAGAGTGACAGAAAAAAAGTTATTGATGTCTGCGCCGAATAGCTCAACAATTGAGCTGAAAACTACCGATACCCTCTGTAAAATTTGTGTAACTCCTGACGATTTTTTTTATTAATTTTAAAATAAATTAGCAAACAAATTGAAACTTTTTTGTACAACCATGTAACGGCTCTTCATGGAAATCTTCTTATTCAAACAACAAATTTCAGTGTTTGATTACAATATACTGGAATAAATTGAAAGCTGTTCAAAGTTCAGGTTAATACCCAATTGTATTGCTGTAATTCACAGTTTCTTTTTATTTTAATTTGCACAATATCTACTAGGTGTGAGAGAGCCACGCAATTGTACAATATTTTTTGTCATGTTTAATTTATTGAAATAAATGTTTACATCTTCAATGTGAAATGTATGTTGGCTGTTTATACACTTTGACACCCCCCCCCCCTGTTGATTTGGGAGGGGTGACGGAATTTTATATGCTAATTGCCAGATGGAAATGCAAGTATTTAAAAAGAACTTCCTCCAAACTATTTTAGTCACAAAACTGTGAAGAGATCCAAATTCAAATTTGTATTCCAAAAAAGTGTGTGGTTACAGCCACGCCCCCTTCTGAAGTACTAACATTACATCTCTAACAAAATCCCTAGTGACTATACAAATCAATCTTCTGTGCCAAACAACTCCATCTGAAACAGGATATAATTTTCGGCTGTACCCACTCAGTCAGACCTATTTCTCTTCACTCATGGGTTCAAAATACTGTTTTAGGCGACCTCTCTCCTTTCTCATGTTAAATAATGTTGCTTTTCCTTGACAAAAAATTAGATGTTGGTTGTGCGTACGCTCTTCCAAGTGTATACGAAAAGTGTTGACACTGGCAATTTAACGGAAACTGATAAGATAGGCTTTCATTTACAATAGCACACATCCAAGCTGTGGAGACAACAGATTACTTGAAGCAACGCAATAATTGTTCACAATTTGTCAATCATTTGAATTGTGTTAAATAGATAAGTGGTTGTTTGCATTTTAAATGGCAAATGGAAGTTTTTTCCCCAATTTACGTCTAAAATAACATTAGTACTATTTTTTATCAGTTGTACTGAAAGAATACACTAAAAGAAAATGATATACTGATTATTAAAAAAAAAACATGAAAATTTTACCAGATTTCCCCTGTTGCTACCTTAAATCCCAGTAACATGATATAACTCAGCATTACATTCATACATTAACAGTTCATTGCACAAACTAGTCTTTTATTCAACTGCAGGTTACACCAGTCTTAAAAAAGGTGTCAGCCAACATTTATAAATGAAGCCTAAATTGTGAAGTCCTCCATTGTTTTAATTCTGGACACTGATTTAAAATCAATCAAAACTTTTTAGTAGACAATATAGATGCATGTTTTCTTCCGCTGTGATAATGAAAATAATAAAACATTAATTGAAATGAATGAATGAGTAAAAATCAGACACATTTCTATGTGTCTATCTCTATGGCTCCTACAGTTAGACAGCTTGCAGCCAAAAACAGTAAAACAATCTTCAAACAATCTTCCAAGGGAATTAACTAGAAATAAAAAAAATAAAAAAAACACGAACGCTTACTTGAAAACGAGAGGTTGACAGTTGATGTGTGGAAAAGATACAAGTCCTCCAAACACCCTCTATAGTTCGATTTTCTATCCCACAATCCTTTGCAAAATCCAATATGGAGTTAGAACAGTAACTGATGAATCCAAACAACTTGATAAGGAAACTTAGTTATACATGACTGATGATACTTGAATGGTAAATCATTAATACAAGATAACATCCGGGTTTACAAAGGTGGGCACAGAAATCATAGGTAGCCCTCTCAATTCCCGCAGAAGATATTACTAAACTCATAATCTGAGTGGACACACTTGTCTAGTTTTCATAGTGATGCATATAAGATAATTATTATTATACATATTACCCATGATTCAAGTACGCCACATGAAGTATGTATTTCTACCTCTCAGTGATGTGCTGACTGTTTCCTGCAAAAATCTCGTTTGAATGAGTAAATATTTGTTTATAACCAGAAAAATACTCGAATACACTCATTATTAAAAGGTGCATAATTAACTCAATGCAAACAAAATAAACCTGTTATACCCACACAGTCCCTCTATCCCTCTATTAGAGGGACTGTCAATGTGTTATAAACATAACAATTATAATGTAACGAGAGAAAACAAACCTAGAGTAATAAAATCGCTGCAATAAGAAATAAACTCATTGTGAAGAGAAAAATAAACTTTATATAAATTAAAGATCTAGATATCTTTGTTATAACAAAAAAATAATTCCGTAATAAGAAGACAAATAAATCCATTTAGTTGCACAATAATGTCGTCACGGTGAGAAATCAACTCGTTATCAAGAGAAATCAACGTGTTCTAAAGTGAACAACACACTCGCTACAACGATAAATAAACTTGTTATAAATATAAATTTAAGCTTGCTGAAAAGTAAAAGGTAAACTCGTTATATCGAGAAAAAAACAACAACAAAAGAATCAGTGAAGCAAGCTCACTCATTGGTTATAAGTGAACACACCTCATTAAACATTCAAGTGGCGTACCGTGCGTAACGCGGCGGATGTTTATGTTGCTACGTTACTATTGTTTAATGCACGGCTGACTATTTTGTAGGTAAAACAATAGTGCACGTGACAATAGTGGATGTTCCGCTCATTGCGAGATCCCGTGAGATATCCTGACAAAGGTTGCCAGCCACGTGACACAGGTCAAGCTTTGGTTCAAAATTGCGCCCTAAGTTGCATAACGTTGTGCATTGTTTTCTTACATTTATATGTAAACTATTTACTACTTTGTAAAAGACTTTTTTTAACAGTTATTTTTTTCTTTTTCCGTTATACTTTTATTTTTTGTTGTTGTATTTTTTGTATTTTGAATATATATTTTCTGTATCTTTTAATCTTTATTGTATGTTAGTCCAGATCTCAATGGAGATAGGTTGACAATAAAGTTATTATTATTATTATGCCAGATGACGTAAAACCATGCCAGAGGTAAACGCACATCTCACCTGATATTTTCTATTATTACATGCCTTCATCCGCCCGCCAATCAAACACACACATTAGAACAGGAACATCAGGGGATGTTTGCGGTCCAGTGAGCCATGTACGGACCGTCGTCAATAGCAACAGATCAAAGAAATTCCCGGAACTACTCGGTACAGCGACGGACATCAGGTTCGGTGGTTTTAACGGTACTTTGCTTCTGGTGTGATTTTATAAAACCGTCCACTTCGTCTGGTACTTCATTTTCTGGTGCTGGTCCAAGAATTTCATCAAGATGACCCTGTCCTATCGACCGCAACCACTGCATAATATCCATTTCGTCTGCTGCAGCCATTACCGTCTGCAGGTTGTCAAGGGAGCCTTCTAACGTCGGGCAAATTATCACCTGCGCTCGGGCACAAACGCCCATATTCAGGCAGTAATATATATTATTGCCCCCAAAATAGAAGAAATATAAAATGACAAATCGTGGGCAGAGTAAATATTTCTAATCGTTAAATCGCCGTAAGTGCAGAAATTCCTCGTATTCAGGACAACAATAACACAGTCTGGCGTGTTACCAAATTGGCCACTCTATTTTAGGCGACATTTAACCCCGCTACATGCACTATTGTGTTCATACAAACCACTAACACAGTAGTGAAGTGGCTGTCGTTCTAGAAACACCCCGAAGCTATTTGTGCATTTTAACAAAAATTCCACCCACCTCCGTCACCGACATGACCGCGAATTCAGCTGGTTTCGAGTGATTGAATGCATTGGATCGATTCTATTGGTTGTTGCACAGTTACTTTTTTTTAGTAACAGTTGTTGATGCAATAACACCGAATTAGAACAAAATAGTCTCGTATCTAAGAGACAGTGTATATCGTCCACAAATTCAACTTCACATGCACATACAGGTACGTACAAGTTACAGTTCGAAATACTTCGAAGGCTGTTTCTAGGGGGGGGGGGCTGTATCTATGGGCCCCTAAACCACTGAATCCGGGTCATTAGTATCCGGGTCATCAGTATCCGGGTCATCAGTATACGCATTTGTGAGTTCAACTCCTATATAAAAACACATAATATTGGACCTAGTTTTTCTTTCGAGGCAAATGCCATGTTGGTTGTCCGCTTCTTTCAGTGCTTTCTCGTGTCGTATTTATACCACGACACTCCGGGACTTAAAGCGCGGTAGTCGTCGCGCTGCGCATGTGCGAGATATATGGGTCTCATATAAACAAAGATGGCGACTTTGACTGTTGCGCAGATCAACGAGTACGAACTGATACGTTTCCAAGCTTTAATTAGGTAATTTTCATGTGATTGGAAGGTATCGAAGGAGTCACCGGCGGTAATCAGTGCAAGTCGCGCCCAGGTCAAATCTCATACTTGTGATTTTCTTTTGGAGAGCGCAATGGATTTTGGGATATTCAATGTTTATCAACACAAATGTCGAACATGCGCAGCGCGACGACTACCACGCTTTAAAAAGCGGGAGGGTCGTCACCTGCGCACGCGCGGGAATTGAGTCCAAAGCGACTATAACTACAGACGCTAAAAACTCAAAGGCTCATGGGTAGACGCTTTTTTGTAAACAATGACACACTATGGCCATCTGACGCATGCGCAGGTGACGACTCTCCCGGTTCAAATAACGTTTTCCAGTGCCCTACAGTGTGCGACTTGTGTCTATTAGAAACTACAATAACTGAATTATTTGGTGACATCAGTTAGGTAACCCGTTGCCAACCATCATCCTGCAAATAGTAGACTTCATGTATGTAAACTCAGACATTCGTGTTAAATGCTGATCGTCGAACACGAGCTTTAAATCATTATGATCATACTTCTCACAGATGGACTTCAATCCACAGGGCACAGTACGATGACGATCTTAAAATAGGTATCTGTATAAGTAATACAACCCAAATAAAAATATCACGTATATTGTGTCGCTAAACAGGCCATGAACATCCGGGTTGAGTGGTTTGGTTCTTGTAGTTTTGCTAAAAAACGTATTATAAAGTAAAAATTTGGAGGATTGAAGTAAAAACTTCATTATGCGGAGTAGAACATTTTAAATACAGGTTTCAACATAGATGGCGTTTTTCACATATTAACTGCTTCATACTAGTATTCACGGGCTGAGTAAACCTACGCGTAGACAGTTCCGAAGACATGTTCCAAGGTATCTATAAAAATCGGTTCAACAAATCGTACATTATCATGAAAAAGCTGTTGGGTTTCACAATTGTGACAACATGCTGAACGGGATTTTTTACCGTGATGCATAAAACAATGATACACGGGGGCAATTTGTTGTGGGGTGTCGAGAAGGCCATGCGAAGTTACCATGTTAACAAAATCACGGTATCTATTTTTGGCTTCACAGGCAGAAATTGGATTAAAAAAATACGTTCATACATACAAATGCTCAAGAAAATATGGGAACCCCGGTATCAAGAGAATCAAGCGCAGAAAGAATGGTACTCGAGGAAAGCCAGCCCTCTATGTCCAGTGGAGCACCTACGTTAACAGGTATTCAGATACTCGCTAAACTTAAAGCGCGGTAGTCGTCGCGCTGCGCGTGTGCGAGATATATGGGTCTCATATAAACAAAGATGGCGACTTTGACTATTGCGCAGATCAACGAGTACGAACTGAGACGTTTCCAAGCTTTAATTAAGTAATATTTATGTTATTGGAAGGCATCGAATGAGTCACCGGCGGTAATCAGTGCAAGTCGCGCCCAGGTCTAACCTCATACTTTTGATTTCGATTTGAAGAGCGCGTTGGATTGTGGGAAACACAATTGTGGCACATGCGCAGCACGACGACTACCGCGCTTTAATAAAGGCACATACTTTGAGGGTGTCCTATGCACGTTGTAGTCTTAGACTACTATTTTGGCTTCATTTCCGGAAAATACATGTATTCTGATCATATGAAAACTAAACCGGAGAAAGACAAGAGAAATGAAATGTATTACCCCCTTTACGATAGAAATACAAATAAAAAACGTGACCGAGTGGTGGCGTACGTGCATTAAAGACGCAATATCGAATAAAACACATGATTTAATATTGTTGTTCGATACTCCGTACTGTTAAACAATCGGACTATGATTTTTTTAAACTAAGAATATTGGATTTGTTGAACATTATTCTTTCGATGAAAATAAAAACCACTAATACGCATGTGCAGTGATTGTTATTTTATGCAGCAAAACAACTAGTGCGCATGCGTATTAGAGAATTTCTTTGTTTGATCGAACAAATACTCCGACATGTGCTATAAGAATAGCGTTTTTAGATGATACATCATAGTACAATATATTAACAAATATATATTGTCAGACAACAATATTAAAAATGTTAATTCCTACACCCGCTATATATCTGAACAAAATGCACTCACACTAGTATTTCTTTTCACGAGAGGGCGACATTGGGCTAAATACCCCAGACAGTTTTCAGACAAACTGTGGATAGTTAACACCCCTTTCCAGACAGTAAGCATAATTGGTACCAAGGGAAAAGCAAGGTGGGCTTGAAAGAAAACATGCAAAATGCAGTCATCAAGTCTTAGATAGATTCCCGGGGATGGACTTTGACGATCGAAATGAAGTTACAGAAAGAAAAAAAAATCAGCTTCATTCTCCTGATTGCTGGATCACTCAAGCTCTAGAGACAGTCTTTGGAAAATATGAACCCCTTTTTCAGACAGAAATAATGAAAAAAAGGATATCCTTTTCAGAAGACATGTGGCGAATTTGGGACCCCTTTTGGCGGCACATATACATATAGCACTTCAATGTGAGTATCCGCTCATATGACACGCACCTTATGTACGGCAACAAATAACGTGATACGCATTACCCCAATCTCCCCAGGCAGAGTTCTATTACGAATATATCTCTGCCACCACGCGATCTTATGCTTGTTGTTGATTGGTCGATGCGTCACAGTGGTACTACTTTCAAAGACGCGTACCAAATACATTGCAATGCAAGTGTTCGATTTTCGAACCTAACTAAAGTGTGCGCGTTGTTTGTAGATTCTGGCTGTTTTCATAGTGAGAAGCTCATACTTTTACTTTCCTTGGCACAAACGGAGTGGCAATAGAACGTGTTCGCTGTCAATACCACGAAGTGCTTTCCTTTCTTCATATGTCTTCGCCTAGCGATCGACAGGGCCATCAGCTTGATGAACCGAGTAACACCTTAGCAACCGTTATTCCGCGATGAAATTATTTTCTTTTGTAAATTATAACTATTTCACCGTTTTCAGTGTGTTTACGAAAAAATCATTATCAGCTATCGACGAAATATTTTAAAACTTGTTTTCCAGTAGGAATAAATCAACACGAAAGCCATCCAATAACAAAAATACGCAAATGATACGCGTAGTAAAAGTCTTGTGGTGTTTCACCACAAAATGGCGGTGTGTGGTGGCAGAGATACTTTCGGTGATCTAACCGCAAGGAACTCTGGGAAGGAGAATGGCATTACCCCCCCCCCCCATCAGGTATCGCGAGACCACGTGAACTACGCGTCACTAGGGGCACGTGTGAAGAGTTGTCCATCCAATGGGAGACGAGATAAAAAAAAAACCGACTATCACGAAATATACATCCCAAGTCAATCTGATAACAAGAGAACATTTGCAGGTATTGTTGCTGCAGATGAAAATACATTAACTATCAACAATCTCACACGAGCCACTGATTATGAAATTGAGGTGACGTCTGTAGCAGCGAAGAAGTCATCGGGGGAGATTAGAAAGAGTAAACCAACCAGGTTAAAAACATCGACCGGTAAATTGCTAACTCATCCATAGTGGTGTTCCGCCGACTGGCACGACACCAATGCACGCGCTGGGGGCGCTCTGCCGCGTTACGTAGACTTGGCGCAGTCGGGCGATTAATTTGTTTTTTGTAGTTTAAATAAAATAAAAAAAATCGCGAAATGGAGGTGTCACCTCGACTGGTTTATTCTGCAGAAAATTCATTGCTATTAAATATTCATGAATGCCCACAGGTGGGCGCGGAAAAACCTGCAAAATGAGGTGAACATGGTAAAGGTCACAATGCAGACATAACATGGCGGCACGTTGAAATTCGAGTTTGTCGTAGTCGTCGTTTCTAATTCATCACAATTTGTAAAAAAGTAACTCTTACTAGTCGTAGAATAAAAAAAAATCGGCTGCTACAACCAGCCGACGTCTTCTCGGTCAGAGATCAGTTGAAGAGACGTTGTGATTGGCTTAGATGATTGTCAATTAGAATATCATTAACATAATTACCCGTTGAAAAATCGAAGGGTTCCTGCAGTGTCGATAGAGGGCCATGCAGAATAAACCAGTCGGGGTGATTTCACAGTTACAGGGGATTTCGCGCTAACTCCTCCATTTTGCGATTTTTTGTATTTTATTTGAACTACAAAAACAAATTAATCGCCCGACTGTGCCAGTTTAGCGTCTACCTTGACTGGCAAGTTACCAAACCTTTATAGGGGGCGCTCTGTCATTACGTCAAATACATCGACTGGTAAGTCACCAACTCTTTATAGGGGGCGCTCTGTTATCATGTCAAATACATCGACTGGTAAGTCATCAACTCTTTATAGGGGCGCTCTTTTATCACGTCAAATACATCGACTGGTAAGTCACCAACTCACTTGTTACTCAAGTCATGTAAAACCAAAAATATATGTAGTTGTCGGTCAGTGGCCACATATCCTTAAATTTCAAGACAATATAGTCATGACGTGCAAAGTACGCAAATGCAATATTACTGGCTAAATAGTGAGGCAAATGTTAACTATATGTTGCAGGGCCGTATGTCGCAGGGCCGGAAAACGTACAAGCAAAAACAGTCACTGACAGTACCGTTGAACTATTGTGGGACAAGGCGATTGGTGAATTCGATAACTACACTGTGACACATAAAGGACCAGATAAAATGGAAGTTGAGGATGGCTATCCGGATGTAGATACGACAGAATGGACGATAGATGGTTTGGCGCCAGGAGTGACGTACGCCATCACAGTCACACCCATGGTATGGGAGGAAGCTATTGTTGGGGTTGGGAAAACAATTAGTGTGACCACTGGTAAGTACTATTGTCAATCAATCAATCAATCAATCAATCAATCAATCAATCAATCAATCAATCAATCAATCAATCAATCAATCAATCAATCAATCAATCGATCAATCAATCGATCGATCAATCGATCGATCAATGTCCTAAACGCGTTTTTTTAGATACCAGATCACATGAATTATGTGGGGATATTTATGATGACCTTAGTGATAATACGGAAAAATTTAATTTTCGCTCAAATTCTCCAAGCTCTAAGATTCGTAATACAGACTGTCCACAATGCGAACGACACAGCAAAATAAGAACAGTTCTTGATACGAAATGACATCCGTCCTTCAGCAGTTATACACACAAATCACAAGGTACGTTATCTAATGGATATAAAAGTAAATCACAAGGAACTAATTGTAGGGTTTTTTATGTTTTCGTTGTTTCAAATGTTTTGAGACTCTGTGACGTCACATGCATTCAAACAATTGTTGCCGAGAATACAATACTCTAACAACCATTAATACAACACTGGGCTATGAATATTAATAATATGTCATTTAAACTTTAAAAGCTTTATTTATGACTTCATGATCACCGTCCATACATTTTATCTTGCAGAACGCCATCCAGAACAGAGGCTAGGCTTATGGTCTGGGGTATCGAACACGAGTGACACATCACAACTCAAAGTAAAGACACGTAATGCATCGCCAACTAAGTATATCGGCGAGCAACATACGACTGGGGAAACACTTACAGCCATTGAAGAAGTATATCCTTCAACATCCAGTGGCTATACACCACAAATATCAGGTATATACATAGCACCCTCTGACAAAGAGTAATGTCTCATGCATCTATACTGCTATAGGCTGAATAGTAGAATATGATCAGTTCGATATTCTGGTGATGTTTATTTCTAATATCGCAAAGATGGAGATTGATTACTATATTTGGTGAGGTTCAAATGGCAGCGTAGAGGGCGTAGTCATGATACAATACAATGCTGTATGTCATACAGAGATGTGGATTTGGAGATGCGAACACCAGACGTATTCCAAAACTGTGCCGTGCAAAAATAAAAAAATACGACCAGAATTGCAAAGACATGTGTTATTTGTCTATTACTGTCATGGATGGCATACATGAGATCACATTATGCATTCAGAAAGTATATTCTATCGATAAACAATGAAGAACTTTTTGATAAGTGAAGCCCATAGAGAAATATAGAGTATTGTAACATGTATATTTCACCCACTTGTTAGGAATACAGAGACCACGTGACCTACGCGTCACTGGAGGCACTTGCAGAGAGTTGTCAATCCAATGGGAGATAGGATCAAGAACAGTTGACTATCACGAAATATACATCACAAGTCAATCTGATGACCAGCGTAAGTTTGGTGGTATTGTTACCGGGAAGGACAATACGCTGACAATTAGGGATTTATTACCAGCCACTGGATATGAAATCGAAGTGACGTCTGTCATTGGGAAGAAGTCATCGGGAGAGATAAAAAAGAGTGAACCAGTGACTATAAAAACAGCAACAGGTGAGTAGGACCTGCTATCAGTATCAGTGGCACACACTGGAAGGTGTGTCGTATCTGGTGGGTACGCTGAAAATGGTATACAATAATATTTGATAATTTTAGTCAATAGCTTACCTTAGTCGATATTCTGAAGATTACACTATTTATTCATTTTCTTTTTTACAGGACCATACCTGGACAACTTAGGTACAAGACAAATCACTAATAGCTCCGTTGACATAAATTGGAGCCTCGCAGCTGGTGAAGTGGACAACTACATTGTGACTCATACTGGGCCTAATAATGTAGAAGTAGTGGATGACTACCTTGATAAGAGCTTTACTTCATATAAGATAGGGGGTCTTAGACCAGACACAAAATACCTGATAACAGTCACGCCAAAGGTATGGGAACCAGACGTCGGCGGAAAGGGCCAGTCAGTCTACGTAACCACTGCCACTGGTACGTGAAAGATTGCCTGTAATTAATTCTTGAATATTTGAAATTGCGATGGTGTAGACATGATCAGGTGTAAAGACACTTTCGCGGCCGTGATGCTATATTAGCCTTCATCTAACCTCCACCATTGCAGATTGTAAAAATGAATATTTTGTGTTTGAATGATTGTTGACGATAGTCATGTGAGATCTGAGTTTGGGTGATGCTGTATTATGTATACCTTACAAACGGAAATACCTTTTATGTGTATGATTTCTCATCTGTTTTTTTTTTTTTTTAAATCATGTTTTTTTCTTGTTTAGCATGAAGTAATTTAGCCACAGTAATATCTACAGTTTCTTATTCAAACCATACAAATGTTCTTTGCTCTTCACACTTCATATAAAATCAATCACTGCCCTTAGAATTTCCCTGTTATATATACATTGTTCAATGTATCTTTGACAAAATGAGCTGTCAGTGATCGCATTTGATCTGTATTCTTGTTTACGTACAACAAATGAATGCTACTTGATTGTTTCGGTTAAAGGGGTGAATCGTCATCAGCGCATGCGTCAGATGGCCACAACGTGTCTTTGTTTACAAACAAGCGTCTACCCATACTAAGCTATATATGGCAAATGTTTTCAGTAAGCATGTTACCCTCTAGGTCCTGGTACACACCACATAATCTTACACCTAATAACATCTACTTCTGTAGAGTACATGTGTACATGTACATATCGACTTTCTGATTTGTTAACAGATGCGAATGAAACTTTTGAAGAAAGTAAAGCATTGCAAGACTATATTGACACTATCATCGCTGATGACCACCATGACTATATTGCCATAAACGTAGACACAACTAGACATTTATGGGGACAATGTAAAGACCTTTACTCTGGAAACAACACCAACGTTTATAAACAAACTCCAGATGTCAAGTTTAAACACAGCAAGAGAACGTGTGATCTGGGAGGACCGACGCGTGAATTTCTGACTTTAATTGTCGACAGTATTATGACAGGATATAAGAAGGACGACGATGACGAGTTGGACGTTCCAATGTTAATATTTGAAGGAGAAGAAGATTATAAAGTACTTACACACGATGAAGTTCTTCTTGAGAAAGGGACGTATGGAATGGCTGGCAGAATGTTGCAACATTCTATAATCTGGGGAGGGCCGGGTTTAGCTGGACTTGCGCAGTCTGTGAAGGAGTTTATACAAACTGGTACTGAGTATGTTACGTTACACGTCGATGACGTGCCTGATACCGATTCCAGGAGTCATATTCAAGAGGTGAGAAAGTTATTAAATGCATTCCAGTATATTGCCTCTTTTATCGCTGGGCTATTTATTGTTTTGCTCTTAGTTAACCCAAATGAGTCGATTTGGGGGAAAATATAGCAATACCAATTGGCAATACAGTTCTAGCTTTGAACTATAGATAGGCACACTTATATGCTTTCTTCATACAAGGTAGTTTCGGTCTAATGTATCTCACACATCAATATAACTGTACTATTATATCAAAGTATGATGTATTCATAAACCACCTGTTTCCCCAATTCCATTTTTTGCGTGCATACATGGATAACCAAAATGTATTACCTAAGCTTCTAAATATGTTAAAAAGAAATGTAATTTTTGTTTGTTTTTTGGTAGATCATCGACAGCAGTGAGGAGAGACTTCCTGCCATAGGCACGGACGCTACCACATTGGATTTGCTAGCCAATGCCGGGGTTAATAGAACGTCAATAACTAAAAACAACAGAGATGCAATGGTACAAGAAATACTGCTACACCTAATTGTACGATGCCGGCTTAGAGAACTGAAACAATTCAGAGATGGTTTTGACTGTCTGTCATTAGCTAAGGTATCATTATGATTATAATTCAGAACAGACTAGGAAGTATATATAAACAATCATTGGAAAATTTATTTCATCCCATATATCATGGTAGTTCAGTGTAATAGAGCCATGTACATTTTTTCTATCACTATATTATTCAGTAAAAATTTCGGCAATCTGATTGGGTCATGTAAGCAGATTGAACTTTGGCATCGTGGCTGACTATCACAGAATACACCAATATCTCCATGTGTTGGTGGTTTTACACAATGTTTCCTGAATTATTATTAGGGATTATATAAAATTGAATATTCCTGTTAGTGACACATGTCAGCAACACGTGTGTGGTATAAAGCGGTATTATTATTGAGAAGGCATTTCAAATTCTTCAAACCGCAACTTCTCCGCGCACAAAAATGTTTTTCACCTATGTCTAGTGGCGACTTTTTATGCATTGTGAAGTCACTGTTAGATTTGATGTCAAAATTAGTAATTATGTTACCAATTCATCCCGAAACCGTATATATGAATGGTTTCAAAATGACTATATTTCGTAATCGCAATAGTTACGTAATCGTAATCGTAACATTAATCGGTATTCATATACACTAATAGTGTATTCAAATGTGCATGGGAGCAGGTTATAATAATCTGTTCCTTTTGTTCATTTCCAACTAATTTATATCTTTTGTCAGTTTTTACAGAGTCATCCACGATCATTGAACATAGTATTCCCCAAACAAAAAGATACAGTCTTGACATTCTCTCTAGTGTGGCCATTAATTGAATTCAGACCAAGGGATTCACCAGAGAAAGAAGAAACAGCTCAATATTTCATGGCCTACTTACAAGACTGTGAACAGAGACAATCAACTGGTAAGTGTGTCACAAGATGGAAATGCACATAACCAGCTGTGCATATGATTACTTCTGTTTGAATAATATTGAAATAGTACAAACGATGATCGGTGAACACATGTATATCCCGAAATATCAGCTGAACACTCATTCAATTCAGTAATCTTTTAGTGCCCTTTCAAAGTATATCCTTTCTACAATATCTTGGCAATTCGTAGATTGTCAGATTCAAACAAAGCAGGAATGCGCTTTTCTTTGTATTAATGGAATTATAGATAGAATCACGCTTACACACACGTGAGAATATAATCCAATTGTTTATTTATTTGAATGAAAAGAAATAGATTAAAAATACATACAACACTACGATAAAGTCTTTTCGTTTTCAACTTTGTGATTTTTTTCTTTTGAAATCATATTTATACATGAACACACTACATAGTTTCATTCAGATTCTGTCAGTCATAATTCAAGATAAATAAAATGAAAAAATATAGTGATGCAGTAATTATTGTTTTTCTGTAGCGTGAAAAATATCATTTTTCTTGTGAATTATTCTTAATTTATTTCTGATTTTCTTGTCAAAATCAGTCATTTTCAGGGTTTTATCCCATAACTAAGAAATTTTACAATGTCGAAAACGGAAAGTCTTTATCTCAAATAGTGAATATTATTGAAATGATCATATTAATGTTGAAAAACGATGCATCCACTAAAAAAATGTACGTCTCTGAACGCTTTTGATTCATACATTATCGGTATCATAGTAGATAAGCTAAAGAATATTATGCTATTATTAATACCTACGAAAATTACTTACATTTTGTATGTAATTATAATGATAATTTGTTTGCCCACTTTTGGTCCAGATTTTTCCCAATCATAGATATTCTGCGAAAAATGCTTGAATATAACATTGCATTCTTTCAGGATGTTTATACTCACTTCTAATGTAATATATCGTCATTTTGTGTACACTCATCCATATGTTATGTAATCTAGATTCTCCATGAGCAAGCTTTTAATAGTTACGCTATGTTAAAATCGGGAGCTGTGACATACCTTTAATACCCTTTATGGGTTTTCCAAGGAACAAATTTATAATAATGTGTAATTACTGTTTCAGGGACAGAAGTAACACCTGTCACATTATCCAAATTTCTTGCATTCGTAACCGGTTGCCCTGTTCTACCACCGAAGTCATATGGCAACATCACAGTGTGGTTTCACGAGAATTCGCTACCTTTTGCCGAGACATGCTTTCAGTACATTTACCTTCCGATAGAATATCCAAGTTACCGTTTATTCAGAGAAGCTATGGACAAAGCTCTGGAATGCTATGAGGGATTTGGTCGTATCTAAATCCGCTCTCATTGAACACGTACACATAGTTGCTGATTGCAAAACGGGTTCACCGTAGTTCATTATTATCATGTGCACACATGGTGAATGGCGCCCTCAGTGACACTTGTTGGGTTGTGATTTGGTAAACCAACTTAGATATGACGTCATACATTTTACCACCAAATAATTTACTGAGATGAAACTATATACCAGACATATGTCATGATTAACATATCATAAATCATTATCATATCTAATCATATCATTTTTTTTCACAGAATCTGGAATTCTCTTTATATTATGTATATATGTAGTACATTCTGGGGTTGATATTCACTTTGTAGTTGAAGTCAATGAAACAGTCAAACAAAATGAACCTGGTATTACCATCGACTTGCAATAATGAGAGATCGGGTTAATGAAATGCTAATATTTCATTTTACATCGAATATTACCCTGGGTAATCAGGGAGTTCGTTTATATTTTTATTTATATATGGCGATTTATCTGGATATACGGATAACATATCTGATAATTCTACATTATTATACATCTGTCACCGTAACGCCATAAGTTACAGCGTGCCGTAATTTTGTGGTATTTTACGGGGTATTTTCATCCTAACATACTAGGAAATGCAAATTTCAAATATGGAATGATTACGCGCGTAAGCGGCCTCTAATAATAAAAACAAACATGGCTGCCATCGGGGTTTGACCGGACTCCACACAAAGAAGTTTGCTGATTCTGTTATTAAAGGGCGGCAGTCGTCGCGCCACGTCCTTTTCGATATGGGACTCGTAGCGACGTATACAACGCGTGTAAAATACATTGTTTATTTACATAAAATTCGAACACGCGCTGCGCGACGACCACCGCGCTTAAACTTTTTGGATTTTGGATTTTGGATTCCAATGATGTACCCTTGAAAGAAAAAGATGTATAATAATAAAGTTATTACGAGAATACCTCAAAGTATGCATTCAGACAGTACGCTGCGCGTCGGTCGATACTTCAGCTGTACTGTCTTCGTGCATACTTTTAGGTATCCTCGTTACGTAATAATCTTATATTATATGCTCTATTACATGTAATAATGTTTGACACAAATTATTCGTATATAAGTTTTTAATTATTACTAAATTATATAAAATATAACAATTTTCCCATTATATATACATGTTTTAGTCATTATATTATATATGAATAAAGTGTTATGTCAATGTTCTCTTGCTGACTTTGAACTTGGCGTTATGTCTAATAGGGGTGGTTGTTTCTGCGTCAATAATAGGAAAGAAAAACATGACTTATAACAATTGAATTTTGTGCTGCACATAATATTGATTTATAAATAATTAGGCGGGATGTTCAAGAACATATCCACATATAATTATTCTTAATTGTATCAATACTTTATATATTTGTAGACTTTAATCGCTGAAATAAGTGTTTTATATTGTATTAACACTTAAATAAAACAAACACGAAATGCTATATACAAATATATGAAAATGACACACCCAATGAGTGTACTAAACAATCACTAACAATGTAGTGCAAGGTCTTTAATTTCTCCCTATTATACGACAAAACACTCGTCAACCATTTTTAATCGAGTCTAAATATATGTGTTTTGGCCAAAACGTAAATATAAGATGGAATGAATTTTAGAAACGAAAATAGATAGTGATGCATCATATATTGCAGCGATGTGTCTCCAATGCATTCTGTACTTGATTCTACCACTTAAAAATAAGGGAAAACTAGTGAAATTTATCAGTAATTCAGACGTACTCTAAAAGTCACCAAGCATGTTACTATGACAACCTACGTATCACCTGGAAGCTTAGATATAAGTGATTATGGTAGCAATGCTTGTCTAAGAGATTACATGATGATCTTAAAGCGGGAGGGTCGTCACCTACGCACGCGCGGGAATTGAGTCTCAAGTGACGATAACAACACACGCTAAAAACGGAAAAGTGCATGGGCAGACGCTTGTTTGTAAACAATGACACGCTATGGCCATCTGACGCATGCGCAGGCGACGACGCCCCCGCTTTAAACAGTAACACTTTGAAGATATATGTCGTGTGACACACAATAACAACCGTCCATTGACATGCTATTGTTTTGTATCCAAGCTGATAAACACAATGAACAACAATATCTGCCGAACTTTCACCCTGTGTTCACAGTCCATATACAACCCATTAAGCATGCGTGGAGGTCCGTGCGTGAAGTGGTAGGCGAATTCCTACAATTAAGACAATACACATGTGATTGCAATATACACGAAAAAATGTCAATACTTCCTACTTGGCAGTCTAAGAACGTGGTGATATGGGGTGATCGTAATTATATGCAATATTCTTTCAGGTGTCACGCGGTATGCTGATGTTTTTTTGTTTTTTTTGAGGGTGGTCATCGTTGAAAAGTTGTTTTCGTTTACATCGCGAGATCAAGACTCAGCTAGTGCGCTTACCTTTTTTGGTCTTCGTTGTTTTACCCAGCAATTATTCAAATTATTTAGTATACATGCAATGGGACTATCGTCGTGCGAAATTAATTTTTTAACTACATCAAAATAACGACTCCGATCATGTAAAAAAAAACGCTTTGCTATATTTCAAATATTTAAATATCTAATCCAGAATTTAAGGGTAATATTTACTGGGAGCGAGACTATTACATATAAATAGATCGGGTACAAAACGAGCAATTGGGCTATGCAAGCTCGTTAATGCGTGACCTTTGCCCATCACCTACGTCATTCCGTACGAGACGATTGTTTGCGCAGTAATTCGACCAATTCCCTATTACGGTGTTACCTTTGTGCAGTTGATTTGTGGTGAAGTAGGGCTGTGCAGTTGATCACCAATCATTTGCGCAGAGATTAGTGCGCATTCTGGACCAAAGTTAAAATTTATGACGATTTCAAGTGTGTAAACGATCTCCACTCGAGTATATTAACTTACGATTCGGACAGAAAAAAAAAACAGAACTTGGATTAACAAAAATGGTGCCTTCCTTCGTTGGAGTTTGATTTAGTTCCGGCTCCAGGTAAGTTTTAACCTAACCGTGATTTTACGACACATGGTTCAGTGTGACCGTCATTACCGGGAACATTATTTTAGACAATATGTGGGTTTAATACTTGCCGGATTTTTTGACATTAAACTACCGACGGACAAGTCGGTCATCGATTACCTGTGTTGCGAGTGTTCAAACAGACACCGACATCGGCTTGTAAGGCCGGTCTAAATTTAAAAGAATCCTTACAATAATACAAAAAAACTAGCTTTGATTGTGTTCGGGTAATCAAGTGAACAACGCAAACACACAAGGACACGCTATTAACGGGAACACGACTGTGTCAGCCTGTCTTCGAGCCATCCATGAATGTGTAATTAACGACACCGATATGCCGAGGACAGAAATACGCTCGGAGTTGAAAGTTCATCAGAACACTTCACCCGACGATGGAAATACTACTACGTCAATAAGTATCTTTGATAGAAGTTCCTGCAATATTATCCGAAATCATTGACAGTAATATAGGACTGGTCGGGGCTGTTTATATATTTAATTCAGTATTACCTAGACACAGCGAATAATCGTTTCCATGGTAATAACAATAACTTAGCGATAACGTATCGCTAATCAGGGTGATATGACGAAAGAACTAAAGTGTTTTATCTATACTATTCATTTTGCTGTCACAATTGTTTTACGGGTTATTTGTGCGAATCTGTGGAATAAAACGCAAAGCAAACTCGCTTCGGGTATAGCGTATTTGGTGTTGAGCTCACGAACCGGCTTTACCTAAAATAACTTCCCGACCGAGTTTTGTTATTATTGAGGTCATGGCCTGAACCGGGCACTATGACAACTAATTCACGCTCGTTGTTACTGTGGACAAAAAAATGACAAACGTTGGAACCATGCCAAGCCCATCTCGTTACGTTGATGTTAATAACGCCGCCTTGTTCCGTGTCACGATTCTTACGAGTTAGTGTTGCTATATACGTACGCGAAATAATGTCCATATTGTTACGTATTGTATCATTTAGTACAGCTTTTTTTTATACATTATATTTTATTTTGACTATACTTATTATTTAATTTTATTTTGATTATAAAACATCAAAAACAATTTAAAAGATGTATACATGCATATGAGGCAATACACAAAAAAGTAAAACAAGTATGATCTAATATAATTTTCAATAGATTTATCCAATTCACCGAATCTTATTTCGTATAAAAGGCGAGTGTCGTGTTGTTCGACCTTCCTAAATAATTTATTAAAATCACAATTTATAAAGCCAGCTTTATTCGTCATTTTTATTCTTTGCAATTATAGGTCCAATTTTTATTACTGATTCGTCGCTCTTTGAAGATGGGATGCGGCCCATCACACTCACCGTCCATCGCCAAAGACGATATATATGTTAAAGACATTGACACACGTAAGTTATGAATAATTACCTCTACGGTACATCATGCACCTTACCAGGGATGTACGCCACCTCCTAGCGTTCCCGTGTTTAGAGAAGCAATTTTGATTATTTGAGCGTATATATATATATATATATACATTGCATGTTACAATGCTAACACATAATTACATTATATATTTATTTTAATGAGGACGCCGTCATTTTTGAAACTCATAAAAGAAAATCGTTTGATGAAATCTTACGCAACTGCGCGTTACGTCAGTTATTTTTTTCGAAAGATATCACCATCGTGACAACTGCTAATTATAAATAACACCTGATAAGTTTAAAATCCGACACAAACATTTTTCACGCAGATCTCGGAGTAAATCGACAACACGCAAAAGGAAGCATTACACTCCATCCAGAAAAGCCTCCAGGAAGCACTTCCTCTCCGCGCAACAAAGCAATTTCTAGTCGTAGCACAACTCCTGCGAAGTATATCGACGAATGCCTAGAATTAGAACAGGGCAGTAGAGCGACGTCAGCAGCTCCTAAAATAACACGACCTTCGACCTCAAGTGAGGATCCAGGTATGTGAGTACTGTTATGCTTATGTAATATCAAACGTGTATCATGTTGTATCTTCATTCTTACCGCATTGACTGCCGGGAAATATGTAGTTTGTTGACCTTGACTTAATAATCGAGATATTGGAACGACTTATGACTGGATATGTGTGTATTTGAACACGTTCTTTATGAATTTCAAAATATTAGGAACACGATTTAATGCGGTTATCATATAATGAGAAATTCTGATAAAAATGTGACATTTGTACAATATACTTTTTACGCGAATGGCCGTCAAGATCTCGCCGTGAGCGAGAGTGCCATGTGACATATTTTGCCCTTCAAATACTAGTAGTATTCGCGCCCACTGTTCCAAATACCATAATCTCACAAATCAGTAAAACAGCGGGCGGGGAGAATTTTACACAATTTGAGAGGGCGGGGGATCAATTTTCGGGACTTTCTTGCTCTCAATGACATCTCGGCGGCCATTTATACGTCTGTGTGTCCAGGAATATTATCATTTCAATTATCATTTGTTATTCTGATAACGTTGTGGTCACGTGTATAGTTTTAAAATGAAAAACAAAGCAGATGTTTAAAGCATGATCTAGTCGCGGTTAAAACGTTTATTTCAACTGTGTAATGCTTACCCTTCATAGGAATATCGAGACCACGTGACCTACGAGTCACTGGAGGTACTTGTAGAGAGTTGTCCATCCAATGGGAAGGAGAATCGAGCAATGTTGATTATCATGAAATATACATCACAAGTCAATCCGATGACCAGCGGAAGTTTGGTGGTATTGTTACCGGGAAGGACAATACGCTGACAATTAGGGATTTATTACCAGCCACTGAATATGAAATCGAAGTGACGTCTGTCATTGGGAAGAAGTCATCGGGAGAGATAAAAAAGAGCGAACCGACGACGCTAAAAACGTCAACAGGTGGGTAGCTACATGCTTCGTACCATACCCATTTTCAGATACCATATTTGGAGCTGTCTATACAAACTTGTCACAATTATTCATACATCATATCAGAAATATTTCAAAAATATTTCGGCCTATCGATTTTTTATAAACAGAAACTTATCATATCGTTTAAAACGATGCTGCTCTCGTTTTATATATATATATATATATATATATATATATATATATATATATATATATATATATATATATATATATATATATATATATATATATTAAATACAATTAATTTTTCAAAAAGCATCTGGCCACTGTCTAGATACATTTGATTTATATTAAACACTTTCATTTCCAGGATACATATTCTCATGCATATCTATCCTCTTAACTTAAATAGAACAGTGTTTCTTCTCACAATTTGTATTTTGCAGGGCCATACATAGAAAACCTACGAACAAAGAAAATCACCGACAGATCCTTGGAAGTCCGGTGGTATCCTGCTATTGGCGAGGTGGACCACTACGCAGTGACTCATTCAGGACCGGACAATGTGGAAATAGAAGATGCGTACCTGGACGAAGACACAACCACCTATAAACTAGAAAGTCTGGACCCAGGTGTAATGTACACAGTATCTGTGACGCCACAGAAATGGGACCCACGCATTATTGGAGATGCACAAACAATTCGCGTGAAAACAGGTAAGGCACTCACGATTCGGTAAATTTAGTAGGAAGGCATCAGTGATATGTTCAATGCATTATTTTTCAAAGATATCTGAGGATTACAGATGGTGAGATGCTCCATGAACAAAGTATGTTGTTGATATACAAACTTGAAACGAGACATGCACAGTTTGGTGTACATTTACATTTCACTTTTTGTACATTCAGAGAATACATAAATAACGCGTTTAACTGTATCACTTGAATGAAATATTACAAAGATTTTCCAGAAAAAAACAAACTAGACAAATCCATCAGTTACATTCAGGGTCACTTTTCAATGCATGAAGAGGAAAGGATTCCGTGCACCTCACCTCAATAAGGGCTGTAGTTTTCCTCCAAAGTACGTAGCGACGTGAGCGTGACATACGCGTAATTCTGTTTTCAAGACCAAGTCTCCAATTCTTAAAATATCTAGGCAGAGAAGGCGCAACATATTAAAGGGCGATAGTCGTCGCGCTGCGTGTGTGCGACATTTGTGTTAATAAACATTGAGATTCCCACAATTCAATGCGCTCTTCTAATGGAAATCACAAGTATGAGGTTTGACCTGGGTGCTACTTGCACTGATTATTGCCGGTGACTCCTTCGATACCTTTCAATCACCTAAAAAATACCTAATTAAAGCCCAACAGTCGCCATCTTTGTTTATATGAGAACCATATATCTCGGGCATGCGTGGCGCGACGACCATCCCCTTTAATGTTTTCAAACTCAACCGTGGATACACCGAATCATTTGCTCGCTCATCTGCGTATCGAAAGTTGTATTTTCAGTGATGAAAATACGAAAACATGTTATAAACGTTACTATTAGTTACTAATCAAGTACTTTGTGATAGATGATAAGTTCGAAGAAAGAAGAGCACTGAAAGAACACATACGAACAATTGTGGACGGGGAAACTATACAGATTCAAGTCGATCGAACAATTCCTGTATGGGGACAGTGTAAAGAGTTTTACCGTAACAAAGAAGATCTGAGACTTACCCCAGAGGTGTCATTCAAAGACAGCCATAGGACTTATGACTTGGGAGGACCCAGGCGTGAATTTCTGACTTTAATTATCGACAGTATTATGACAGGATATAAGAAGGACGACGATGACGAGTTGGACGTTCCAATGTTATTATTTGAAGGAGAAGAAGATCATAAAGTACTTACACACGATGAAGTTCTTCTTGAGAAAGGAACATATGGAATGGCTGGCAGGATGTTGCAACATTCTATAATCTGGGGAGGGCCGGGATTAGCTGGACTTGCGCAATCTGTGAAGGAGTTTGTACAAACTGGTACTGAGTATGTTACGTTACATGTCGATGACGTGCCTGATACCGATTGTAGGCTTCATTTGCAAACGGTAAGTTGACGCTATATATGTCCAAGACTATTGTTGAACCACAGATAAAGATTTGTTTCTAGTTATTGCAGGTTATGCACTAAACTACGATTCTACTTAAACTTAGCCCATCGCCTTGGTCGCTCTCATTGTGTGTGACAAATTCAAAATGTTTTCTCTATTAAACGGGAATTCTCCTAGCAAATCTAGCGCTGTACATGGATGTTTGGTATCCCATGGGCCCGCAGGTGAAATTTGGACAATATTATTAATAACATGTTATTAATCAATGTAATAACAATTATATGTTGTTTAACATCTCACAGAATAGTATCAAGTTAAATATAATGACCAAAAATACAAAACCAATTAGACTAACTCAGCATTCCATTAAACATTTTGTTTTCGAAAATAATTTTTAGTCTAAAAAAAATCATAATCTAGTGGTACTAGATGAAAAATATACCAAACACATCTCAGTTAATGGCCGAAATAGTGTTGGTGTTAGGTATAATACTAAATTATTCGACATTCCATTATGTTTTATATATATTTTATTTTGTGCGAACTTATTATAGATCATCGACTGTAGCGCAACTGAGCTATCAACCTTAGGTAATGATGTCACTACAATAAACTTATTAGTTGATGCAGGCATCAACGGAACACCGATGAACATAAACAACAAAGACGTTTTGCTGCAAGAAATCCTACTACACCAGATTGTTAGATGTCGTCTACGCGAGCTGGAACAATTTAGAGAAGGATTTGACTGTCTGTCTCTGATCCAGGTAAACACAGTAAGAACATTTTATTGAATTTATTGAAAATGAGACAAACAGCTGGCAAAAGTAAGGAGTACAATAAGCGTAGCTTAGATAATGAATTCTGTCGATAATATGTGAATTCTACTATAGATCGCGTCACTGATACTGTTTTTATAAGTATCAGTGTTTATTCTGATGGCAAGATTGACACATAATAAACGCACATTCAAGCTCCAGGCAGTTTAAGTATTCCATGCTCCAAATGACAATCTTCACATTCTCTATGGAGGATAGAAATATCGATTCCGTCACTCGATTGGGGGAAACGGCCCAGCTATGTTGAATCTTGCGTTTAGAACATCTCTACTCAGGATAGAGATTTTGAATTCTGTTTACTGATTGGCGGAAACGGTCCAATCATGATATAGTGTATATCACAGGATCTTACCTAAAATATAACTGATGCAATCGGCAACACTGTACAGCGCAGGAATCGCATCAAATGTGGGCAACGTGCACAGCCAATAACTGTTCTACTTGATGTGGCGTGCTGGTGATTTGTTTATCATCTTACCAAGGTGTTTGAAAAATAACTTCAATGTCACAGTAGTTTGTGTTTATTAATTTATTTGTCTGTTGCGAACGTTTTCATAAATAATTAATTGCATAACGTGACGTCAACAAACGCTAAACCAAATTATAGCATAAGGAGGAAAATAATTACAATAAAGACGCTGTATGGGTGTTGTAGTAGATGTATTACATGTATCATGAATCTTCCAAGACAATAACCATAATCTCGTAGATTATGTACCTAACCTACAGTTGTATACATCGCAGATTACTTAAGGTAATTTTGTAGTATACAGTGTAAGGCACAAATGAGATTGATTGGCTGAACATTGTTTTCATTCATTATGCACTTTCGCGTGACATAGCTACTGTGACCACCCACATATTCAAAATGAGACGTTTACTGTTTGGATACATTTGTAAAAGCCGATTATCACCTGTCATTCAAATTCAAATATTCAGTAGTCATGGCTTACAATCGTCGTCCATGATAATTGACAACATATTCAAAATGAAGTGTTTACTGCTTAGATAATAAATAATAAACCGTTTTTGCCCGTAATAATTCATGATTAATAATTTACGGACATTTGTTTCCAGTTTTTGAAGCACAATCCAGGAGCATTGGAGATAATATTTCCCAAACATAAAGACAGTATAACAACATACTGTCAGATGTGCCCGTTGATAAAATTCAAACCAAGAGATTCAGCAGACAAGAAACAAGCAGCTCAGAACTTCATGAAGTACTTGCAAGAATGTGAGCATAGACAAACAACAGGTAGGTCAGTTTCCCAATAAACTTATAATACGAGCATTAATCTGGTATACATTGAGTTTGAGGTTTTTTGAAGTGGGCCACTACATTTATTGATATGAATCAACGCTCAACTGATTGTATAGCTTTGACTTATGTACGTGGAGAGATGATATAAATCCAAATTCGACTGATAGATGTCTATCGAATCCCCTGAGACATTCTTTGATGTGAACGTCTGGAAAATGAGTCTACGACCATTATAACATGTTGATACTATTGATCAGGTGTTTACAGCACAAACAACTGCTGTTATATGAGATATTAAAGTTTTTGATGTTTTTTTTTCTTCTAGGAGTGGAGGAGTCATCTATCACATTATCCAAGGTTCTTCAGTTCATCACTGGTTGCCCTGTTCTTCCACCAAAGTCGTATGGTAACATCACAGTCTGGTTTCACGAAAATCCACTACCAATTGCTGAGACTTGTTTCCAAGATGTCTACATTCCAATAAAATTTCACGATTATGCTGATTTCAGAAGTGCGATGGACGAAGCCTTAAACAGTTATGAAGGCTTTGGTCTCAGCTAACCTCGGTCAACAGTTGTGCTTGTTAAAATAGTGGATTCCTGTTCACTCTTACGCATTCGACAGTGTTATTGTGATTCCACCCATTTGTTACACAGCATTCAATTAAAATCACTTGTGGGGAAAGTTTTACAGAAAACACCAATGTTTGCACTTATAACATCCCTAATACATTGGTCACGGAGGAACCATAACTGATTTATGACCTCCAATCATCGACGTATCCCACTTCGTAAATATAAGGGATTCTGCTTTTAAACATCTTCACCAGATGATACTTCAGTATCATTTGGTTGTTATCTGTATATAAAACAACGTTGAACCTGAGGGCAGATACTACAGAGTTTTATAATTTACTAAATGTTCCTTTATTCGCTGCTGGCGTCACATTTACCATTTAATGTAAGAATTCCCCCTGTCCACTTTATCTTTAATAATCTAGATAGATATTCAACCATTCAGACAAAATCACGAGCAAGCATTTCTGTGATGCACCATGTTGATAACTTTGGAATGCATGTTCTTTGCTGTATACATGTCATCACCACACATCATGGATATACTTAGAATAAACAATAAAGCATATCCGGACACTGGCATAATCGTGCATCCAGAATATATATGAACCTACACTAACCTTGTAGAATATGTACTTAATGGCATCGAAACATACGATATAAATAATTTATGATATAAGAATTAATCAAACTAATATTGCTGTTCTGTCTAATTTATTATGGAATACATCAATATGGCTGACATTATCAGGCACACCAAGGCGTCCGATTTTAACCATTCTACTTTGGGTTAGGAGACATTTTTGTGGCAGAAAATAATCGGGAATCATATTCACCATATTATATTTTATATTTATACGCAACTTTTGCGGTTCATGTCGTACTTTGGCGTGAACTTTGGAGTTCCAGTCATTCTAGCTTAACGGACGCGTACCACTCGTAAGTTTACATTTCTAAATCTCGCGGATGTGGGTAGAATGTTATGAACCTCACTCGGCGCTGACTTATACTACAAAAAACATTAACAATTACAAGTTTAAGATAAATATTGTTTTTTTGCGAACACTATAATTTGCATATGAACATACACCATTTGTGTTTAAACTATTTTATGTATGATTGTCTGACGTCTTGTGTAGTACACTCATTGGCCGATCTGGACACTGACAGGTTCATTGATTTCCCACATGCTGCTAAGACGCGGACGAGTTATTTTAGTTCTGTTCACCTGCGAACAAGAACTTTTCATCATAAATTTCTGAAACAGATCATACACATTTTGCAATGTTGAATATATTATACCACTACTTTTGGAAAGTACTAAGCATTTTGATCTATATTTATGTGTCATACTTGCAATTTGCACATACCAAAAAAAGTCAGGAGAGACAACAGTGACATTCAATGTCCGTAGCTGTCGCCTGGCACAAAACAAGTCGGATCAACAAGGTGTGTTGCTATGTGTCTAATGAGCTGTCATTTATTTTAGCCCAGCACATCTGTTGTGTTGAATAACTCCATGCAAAGAGGTTTGCCCTGCCTATAACGCTATGTAGATCGGGTAAATTAAATGACAATATGTGGTATCACATGTCCATATGATACTAACCCCAGATACACAGTTCATGTACGTAGGGTTACCAAGTGCAATTTTAAATATCTTAAGACTGTACACGTGCTGCGTACCCTTCAAATCGAAGAAAATTACGTGTGAAATGCATTCATGATTTGTATACACTTTTCATCTATTAATCAATGTATACAAACGTTCCGTATTTCTATTGTTTTGTTCAGATTGATTAAGCTAGTACTCTGCATGGATCTGGCGAACAACTGATAAAAGAGAGGTACTGGCAGTGAACCTATGCGGACAGGACGTACAAGAGCCACCCTACAGACAGTAGTATGTGATGCTCTCCAACCACTAAATGGTTTTGGGTTAGGAGATTGAACCTGAGTTAACATCACGCACGTGGATTTTGGAGAGTTTTACAACCTCGTATACAAGACCTAATAATCGTGCATGCATTTGTCTTGACAATATAAAATAAACATTGTTCATTATGAATTGTATTTAGTGGGAGCCTTTGTACCTGCAGAGATAATATGACAGAATAATATGGGTCATATTTAGATTTACCTGGAATTTAGTATCATTAATTATTATCCCGATAGTGTTAATTCCTGGTTTTGGTTCTATTTTATCATTTCTAACTAATATGGCTGTTTCAATTTTTTTGAGGTGGTCTCTATCACACAAGCGTCTTTCTGCAACCATATAATGTTGTATATAGTTCTTATATAGAATGTTAAGCCAATTAGTGACATCTCTGGACACGTTTATTTTATCTGGGTAACACTGAAGAGATGTATATTCTTATTTAGGCAGCCATACACGTGTGTATTGAGGACCCATTATCAATATTATTTTAACCAACATGAATTACCGCATGTTCTATATCCGTATACTTGACAAATGAAAAAATATATACCTCATGTGTTATACTACCTGTCAGAGTTTTAACCTGAGTGTTCCTATACACTTTTGAAGGTTTCTTGTCCTTTAATATTGAGTCTCCAATATTCAGAGTTTGGGATTTATGCCATTTTTTTTCTGTACAAGATCTGTTTGTACTGGTATTCTTGTTCAATATTATGATGTTCTATTGGTAGCGGAGTATTTGCATCAGTAAGATTAACTATTGGTGCAAATGAGTTTGTTGACGTGTGTTGTTGCTTTTCACCTTAATCGTCTCCTATAGGCTCAGGTTTGTTGTTCCACAGGTGCATCAATTCGCGTTTCTTTTTGCAATAATAAATGTATTGATTTTCCTTCATTTTGCAGGGCGTCAATCTTTCCTTTGTATTGTTGAGGACCGATTATAATTATAAACGAGCTAGACTTAAAAGATCCACAGGACCAACTCCGGACTGAATGAGTCAGTGGTCAGAGAGATGAAGGAAGGGATGCTTCTCAGACGAGTCCAACGATGTTACAGACCAAACCGACTGCAGTGCTAAGTCTCATGGGAAATATGCAAATGAACCCTAAGGGGTTAACAATAGTCGAAAATGTTGCCATGGTGATTAGAGGTGCATTGGGCACGATCCATACCCACCATGTATTTTATAAAAAGGGGAGGTCTTCATTCTTTTCCTTCCTCACTGTCCATACATCTCACTTTCAAATATGACAATATAATTGCTCTAATAACTGCATTTTGTTTTTTCATGGTCTTGCTGTAAGTTAAGTCAATTATTTTACATTTCTCAGTTAATTTATATTGTCTTTTTTACAGGACTGTACATTTAAAGACATTCCTTTTACATAAGTATTCTGTTTATCCAAGTTCTTTACTTTATCATATACTGTAAATTGTCTAATTTTCACTGGGATTAAATTTCACTGATTTACCATTTCAGGCATATTCTTTGGGTTTTAAATTCACGGTTTTATCATTTAGATAATGTGTTCTATGCTAAATTTTACATATTCACTGGGTTTTAATTTAGCGCATTTTCCAGTCAGCGAAATAAGCCAAATTAAAACCCAGTGAATAATTATCTCCTTTACAGTAAATCAAATCTAACATTTCTGAATTTTCCTCTATTTATTTACAATTTTGTAGATTTCTGTCTATTTGTATGTCTCACATTGTTAATTTTTTCTCGCTTTAATGACTTAGTTAAAGTTTTGTATTTGGCCAATGGGGCTCCAATAGTCTCTCATTTTTAAGTACAGAATTTGTATTTCCAGTGTTCAGATCATGAATAGCACTATGAATTCTACCACAAGTAATACCCCTTGGATTTGTTTTTGAATAACTATGTCTCAGTTTTGTTGTGTGCTTGTCTTGAATTTTGTTCTGTCTACTGCACTTGAACCCAATATCATCCAAAATTATTCCCCTTAATAGTTCTGCATCTGTTGCAAACATATTCAGTTCAGTGTCAGGCTGTCAAAATTATTTGTTCCATTTATTGCGTTTCCTATCAGTGCAAATAAATGAATGTTCTCTGCACATTTCTCTACAGTTCCCACAATAACATTCGATGATGGCATCAACAGTAAGTGATAGTTCATTTTTTTTTATAATTTCCAAATATCTACAATACTGCCTGAAAGCTTTTGTGTGTTCTGTATTGTATCTGGCAACCAAATCATGGGCAAACTCCTTCTCCTTAGATCCTCTTGACTTCCCGGGAAACATGTTAGCAGAGAGGGTGGTATTGTATAATTTTCTCTTTAATCTACCACTCAGATGTCTAATGTTTAACAGGTGCTCAACTGGTTCACATGCTGTGTCATTTCAATGCCATGGTGACCTTTACTGTCCCCATCAGAAGTAAATTGGCAGACAGTAAATTTCTGTCCTTTCATGCCAGGCCCGTAGTTGGGGGGCGGGATGGGGGGGTCAGGGGTTCGGTCGAATCCCCTAAATTTTGGAAGTGAATAGATTTATGATCGTAGATTAGAACATAATAAAACAAACAGTATTAATTAAAATAATTGTCATTGTTTAAATCACTTGACTCCGTCATGTAACTATCAGAGTAATGTAATGAGTAATGCATAGTAATGGGCATTTAGGTGGCAACGAGCTTTAAATGTCAATCGTGAAGTTATGCCGTCTCAGCTCAACAGCAGCCAACCAAAACAGGTTGTTATAAATAGGCAAGCTTTTATTCGGTTTTTCTGCGATGATGTAATGAAGATCGCGTTCAAGCCCCTGATGTTCAATATTAAAACAACATTGAAACAATAATGTAATGGTAGTCACTCTCTGAATGATGTGGTGGTCCTGAATAGGGCAGTTTGTTTTGTGCTAATGTTCGCTCAGTTAGTAAAGTGTGGGGTTCGAACGGGATGGAGACGACAACACGACACTGTACTTTCATATTGGTTCATTAGTTTTGTATTCTTCAAGTTAATGATGGCATATATACTGTTTTGTTCCAAGTGTATCAGCCAAATGTAGTTAACTTATTGTATTATTACGTGTAGCCTGTGTTATTGGACAATATTGTACAGCTACGGGTTGAACATATCATTAACAAAATGCTGAAGATTTACCATCACGAGTTGTATAGGTCGCAGAGCTTCTTGCAGCCAACAATATACCCCACAGTGTTGCTTCAGCACTGAAACTATGCGATGAATCATAAATTGCAAAGATATTTTTTTACACGTTTTTTTGATATCTCAGAAAATGTACTATACTTTTAGTGGGTTCAAAAAAGGAGTTGTAGTCATTGAAGTCTATTGAGACCGCTGCTAAACTGCCACTGTATGCATATTATTTTGCCGCCCTCTAAAAACAGATTTACAGTGAACCAAATATATTTACATACTGTAAGAAACTTGGTAGTATGCCATTGGTTAGTGCATTTAATTTGTTTGATGCAATCATTGTGCCAACTATTTTTTATGGTAGCGATATGAATTCGGGGTGCAGATAGCATTTTGCAGATATCTATCCGGTACTTAGCATTAATAGTTGTACAAAAATGTAGCGATGTTAGACGAATGTGGAAGGCTGTCCTTGTGCTGGGGTTATTTCAAGCGTTGTATCTCATATTGGTTAAAATTACTGAAACCCCAACAAATGTTATATCATGCTTAAACGATTAGAATTGCTTGGAAAACCCACATAAAAATCTTCTGTTCAAATATGGTTTTGGCATTGTCTGGTTTGAAAAACAAGTTGGAGATACTGCAGATTTCTTAGGGATATTTACTCAAAGAATAAAAAAATGTTGTGAGCAAGAATGGCATGCCAATCACAATCATCCAGGCTGTGCACCTTCTGAAAAATCAAAGTAGTATTATAATCTGGGAGATTTATTGGCAAGCAATTATAGACTAAAATATATACTGACAAGTTTTCGCTGTTTTGGCTATAAACATAATGTTGAATTAGGCAGACACACAAAAATACAGTTAGATCAATATTTTTAGTTTTTGCAGTGATACGTTCGAATTTAGCATGGTAGACAATGAAATTCACTTTGTTTTTATATGTCCATTTTACAATGATCTAAGGGCTGATCTTTTGTCAATAACCCTATGCAATTATGCAAATACTGACAGTCTGGGCTTACTTCGTCGCTAAACAAACTGACACACCATATATCAAATAGCTCTATATCTTTTAAAAATTTTCAAGCGACGAGATGAATATGAATTCAGCTTAACTTAGTACCATATGTTTACATGGATGTTGTATTGAGTTTTAAACGTGCTGTGCACTTTTCTACCTATTACATTTTGTACGATAGACTGAGGCCCTGTACAGAAATAAAATTACATAATACAAAATTGACTAATACTAAAATGAATAAGACAGATTTCGACATGAAATCGTGTCACTTTTATGTGCGCTAACATCTGCGAAGAGCGAAAAAAATCGTAAGTAGCCTTCTACCTTAAAATACTTAGACAATAATGCTAAGATAAGTACAGTCTTGTCTTTTTTGTGTACAACATTTTGTCGTAGTGAATCAATGGTGTGGATGTGTTTGTTTGTAGGTGAGGAATGGCTCAGGACCCCTTCTCTAAAATGGTAAAATAGTTCAAAGATGTTATGTGAAATATCTTACCAACTTAACACAAAGTAAACCAATTGAATTTAAAACCGATAATATAAAAATGTTTGTAACAGAGCTCAAAAACACTTTTTGAATATTATAAAATTCACACATTTCACAAAAAATATATAATTGTTGTTTTCGAACCCCCTATTCAAAAGTGCTGGCTACGGGCCTGCATGCAATTCATTGATGCACTCGTTTCAATACTGGCACCTGGTTCGATGTTGGCACGCAGTGTCCATCATATTCCGGGTAGTTGGCAATTAATCCGTTATTCCGTTGCCTTTCAGCATTCATGCAAAGTTTGTTCCCAGTGTACACTGACAATATCTTTTTCTTTGCTGTGACGATCTCACAGTGGTATAGGTCATTTGTGTTGCAGGCTGAAATGAAGTTTTGCCAAATGCACTCCGCAGTGGGTTAGTGTAGCTAGCATCATCTTCCACTGGTAGTGCAGCATCCGCAGTGGCACCGCGAAGGTGTTGTACTGAATTAACATGACCCAGTTGTGCTGCCATGTGTTCCTTGTTCAGTTTCACTATTGCCTGGCAAATTTTATTGGCACACTTCTGCGTGCCACTGGTTGCCGGGGCTGGTACACCAGTTGTCAACAATAATTCCCGTATGCCTGTATTTGAAATTGGTGAGCCCATTAGTCCAACCTGCAGTCTGTCATTGGTTGTTGCTGCTTTCCGACCAGGTCTCACTTTTTGGCGACTTCATAAAGCGGTACTTGTTTGCAGGTATAACCACACATTTAAAACATCAAGCCCGCCATTACACGAGGACACTTGGCTAGATGGCAAGTCTCTTTACCTGGGGCTGTGATATGTGAAGTGTATAGTGCCACTATGAATCCTGCTTTCTTACATATATCTGAATTCTGCGAATTTGCATAAATTTTAATTATCAAGCATTGATCACCTGAAGTTGTTCTATCACGCACAGGAGGGATGAGCAAATTATTTAACCTTCTTATTTCTTTTGAGGTTTCATGCCACTAATCACTAGTTGAGACTAACATGTGGTCATTTGTTTACGGCTCAGTACATATGGGTTTATTCTGTGTGTATTTGGATGTTCTAATCTTGGTGTTTTTCCAGTGATTTCTCTAGTTGCAATCCAAATACAGTAGATGTGTCTTGTTTACCTGAGAGTTGCAAGAGTTTGAGCTGGCCACATGTGCGTTGTTATGTGGTTGATTACTGACATGTTGATTTGCCATTTCAGAGTCAAGTTTTCAACTTCAATTCACGGCATATATGCACGAGTCGCAGGCGAGTGCATATGTAAAGTGAATTAGTGATATGAATTAGTGGTATGAGCCCTCCTTTAGTAGTGAATGCGAGTGTGTCAAAATATCGCCATCTAGTGTCAAGTTATACAAGTTGAGTTATGTTAGTAGAGTTAGTAGGAGAGTCAATAGTGTCAAAGTCCGTGTACAGCAGCCCTGAAAAAAGAAAACAATTCATAAATTACAGTTAATTGTATATTGTGAATATGTAACGAGAAACAAACGTGGATGTTTGATTTCGTCCAAGTGAATTTGAAAGTCATTCACTAAATCGGTCTCTCATTTATAGTCAGTAGTTTTACGATGTGATTTACCTGCCACACAGGCTGTCATGAAACATGTAAGCGTGCCGGCAATAAGGGCCCGCACAGCTATGGACGCCAGCTCGCCTTTTCGGGAGGGTGCCATCGGAGTAAGGCCCCCTAACTGGATACCAATACTGCTAAGATTGTCGAATCCACATAGAACGTACGTTGCTATGACTTCAGACCGATACTACCAAAACAAGTACATGCATCATTTCCATTACATAATGTTTAACGTAAAGTTATGAATATATTGAAGTACGTCATAGACATACATGGGAGGTTTGCCTGGATAGGCGCTACTTTCGCTGTATTCAAAATGGCGACGGTCGCCATGCATATGTAAGTATTTTCACTAGTTATGATACACGTATTATGTTATAGCCGAGAGGACCATTCGCACACTTCCGAACCATACTGAATTCGGGTACAAATTCAGTAAATCACACAATACATTCTGAATTGCTTCAAACAACCCATGACTCTGCCTACAGTTAAACTCACCGATATACTCGGTTCTATGCCGTTTTCTCTGTTGTTGATTAGTTCAGCCAATTTTTCATAAGCAACAAATTCATTGATGAATAATTTAGTGCCAATAAGAGCGGCGACTATCTGACAGTCGTTCCATTCGATACCGATCAAGAACGAGATAGGTGCGAAAACATACGAGCAGATCAACTGTGGAAGAGACATATCCAATTAGATAATAAAAAAGACAGTATGAACAACAACAATTATTAATATTAAAACAATCATATGTTGTCTCCAAATCCTAGAAAATTATTACATGCTGCGCTATCGACTACACTAGACCCGTAGTAACCCATTATATATATATATATTTAAAACACTTTTCAGTCAGTCAACATTACCTCAAAACTGAGATCGTCTATTCCAACCATGTTCCCCATCCATCCCAGGAAAGCATTGAACAATGCCAACAATGCGATAAATGCAATGAGATTGGCGATAATATTGGCGACCAATGCAACAGCTTGTGATGCTCCGTTTGCGGCAGCTTCAAGAACATTTCTTTCAGTCCTGTCAAAAAAAAAAAAAAAAACGGTGATAGTTGCTGATTACACAATAATCCCGGAAATGGTAATAAACTTGCAGACTTTGTTTTAGGTTTCAGTGTAGTACACTAATAAGTGGTTACAAATAAAACTTCACAAGTTAGATGAATGTGGACACATATCTCGTGGATAATCATGGAAGGAAATGTATACCAAACAGTACACGCACTAATCCATTCGGCGAACTCATCAATAGTACATACCACAGTCGTCTTGCAGTGTCGTGTTCGATATGGGTTCTATGCGATGCGTACATCGCTTGTGTAATACACCTGCTTTCGTGTTCGCTGGTTCATCGCTAGAGGGCGCGGTTTATTGGGAAGTGTATGAACGATTTCAAAACACCCATCACATCAATGTGTTCTAACAAACTGCGTACTATTTAAAACCCATTCAGTCCTTTTATGTTTCTTTTGTTCACTATTATTTCGCTCTGGCTATGTTATTTAAACAGGAGTGGGACAGACAGTAAGGCGTCATTCAACAGTAAAATTCATCAATTTCTCAATATTTATGCGTTATATGTAGCTTCCGAAGAGTTGTACTGTTTTCTCGAATTTAACTATTTTCACCGGCTCTTCGACCGGCGTTCCACCCCAGCTCGAGCAAAGCCCATAGAAATGCAGGGTACAGTGGTGCGCGTCTTAGCAACGTGGAACGTCTTGTGACGTAGCTCCACCCCGAGGATACTCACGCTTTTCCGATGCATTTGACGACCTCCTCTGTATCCATGGACGTCTCGAATCTTGTCTCAGGATAGAAAAGCTTGGCCATACCGAGAGCTGCCGGCGCAGAAATAACTGATGCCGAGATGAGATGGGACGCACTAATACCAAATGAGATGTAGGCACCCAGAACACCGCCCGCTATGGTGGCAAATCCTCCTACCATTACGGCATGCAGCTCTGATAATGTCATGTCCTTCAGGAATGGTCTTATGAGCAGAGGTGCCTCTGTCTAGCAAAAGCACGTGTAAAATCAAGTATTATAAATGGGTTTAAATTGTAATAACGTAGACATTTAAGACCTTTCTTAAAGGTCTCGAATTAAGTTGCGCTCCTATGCCAAATTGTCTGTAATGAGTCAAAATGTATAGGCCAAAATGTACGGAAAGAGGGTCCTCAATGAGCAAAAGTGTCTGGAATAGATTCTATATTGAGCCAAAGTGTCTGGAGTGGGTCAATTTTTGAGCTAAATTCCCTAGAATTGGGTCTTTGTTTGAACTAAATTGTCTGCTATGAATCTCTTGACGAAGTGTTAGAAATGGACCCTTTTATTAGCCAACGTGTCTGGAATAGGGTATTATTTGAGCCTTGGGTCTCGATAATTTGGTTCCAATTCACTAGCAATGATATAACACAGTCATAACATAATTTGAAGTTATTCACCTGTCCAACGAAAATGTTGCCAGCCGCGCTTAGCGATTCTGTTGGTGATGTAGACATGGTGACCTCGAACAGCCAGGCTATTTTAACGATCACCCACTGCATGGCGCCAAGATAATACATAGTGGAGATGAAACAGGCAAAATATATAACAACGGGCATAACCTGTGAAAATAATAACATGTCAGTCTCGCAAAATTACCATCAAAATTCCTTAAATTAAATTACAACAACATACGAACGAGGACGAATAATGTGATGACGTACTCGAACCAACATTACGCGGGACACAAATCCACAAATATTCGATGAAATGGATTAATATCACTACAACACAATATAATTTAGGCAATTGGTTTGATTTTACGCATGCGCAATATCATGCGAATTACTTACTACAAATGCAAAAAAATGTTCAGTATAGTCTGCGCCAAACACAAACTCAGCGCCATAATTGGAAAATGATAGAAACAACTGCGCGAAGTCCCCGATCCATTTGAAAATATCGAATCCAACTTTAGTACGCAAGATGAAAACGGCAAAAATAAACTGAAGTCCCAGACCCCATAGGACAGGACGCCAACGTACCTGCAGAAGGAATCAAATAAAGCAGTCTATTAGAGATGGCCTTTAGAAATATTGGGAGGGAGTGGTACACAAACTGTGTAAATTATGTATTATCAATTTATTTTAGGTCTTAATTAGTTTTAGAATGAGTCGACTCCATGCCAGATTGAATTATGTTTAATTTGATCGTAAATCGCTACTCGTATCCCGACCACTGACACGTATGGCCACAATTCGGGTGTTACACGAACACGCATAGAACAAACGTCTGAATAAATATATATACTCACGGCACTTGGGTGCTTTGAAAAGACAAAGCCGAACGTAACGAAAACACATGCCCCCAGAGCAGACATTAACTGTGGTGGGTGGTCATATGCTTCCCAGATCAAATATGCTACCAGTCCAGCAACCAACATAACATATAATGGCCTGTAATATATAAGTGTCGTGCCATGTCGACATGACAAATGCAGTACAACTTAGTTTCACAACGTATTAACATAAACAAAGTCAAGTGTCGCTCGCTTAGTAGAGGGCGTACATGAATATCCCTTCCAAAGTCTCGCAATCCTACAAGTGCCTCTAATCATTGAGTAATTTTGTGTTGATGTAGCACTCGATCTATTATTTGACATTCTAACCCCAGTTATGAATTTACCCGAAAAGTAGTCATTGCAGATAAACAAAAGAATTTCTGTTCGTCGTCATTTCGAATTTAGTGATATGCTGATGCAACCTTGAAAATGCCACCTTAGGTGCGTAAAGCAATGATGCATTGATGACGTCATTATTTTAAACTGCGTTTGTACTGTAAGTTGTTTGCTTGTTGAAATCGTTTATGAATGACTAAATAAACAAAAACATCACCAGTCGATGGACCGATATACCAATCAGTCAATTATACATCGGTCACCGGCGCCGTGGTCATGGCTTCTGATTGGTCAGTGTCAACAGATGGTAGAAATTGGAGAATGATTTTTGGATGAGGAAATTATGTTTATCGTGCCTAGTACCACAAAATAAATTAAAGAAGTCAGTGCACAGATAGCTTACATCAAGGGTTAACGTGGAGTTGTTGCGGGATACACCCGCAGAACACCCCTCTGTCGCATGGTGTCTCCTACACTCAGTCAATCTACACTTATTTAAAGCGGGGGAGTCGTCACCTGCGCATGCGTCAGATGGCCATAGCGTGTAACTGTTTACAAACAAGCGTCTACCCATGAGCCTTTGCGTGTTTAGCGTGTGTTGTTATCGTCGCTTGGAACTCAATTCCAGCACTAGCGCAGGTGACGACACTTCCGCTTTAAATTAATAAATATGGATGATCATGTTCATATATGGAATTAACGCAAATATTTACATTTGACCACCGCCACACCGTCCACACACAGTAACCGAAGAACGGGTTGTAAGAATACATGCTTACCAACGGATGATATACCATCGTTTCTGAAGTACACCACAACAGGGCGATATACACGCATTGTTAATCTTATCTCCGAATTTATCACGTATTAAAGCGTACACAAAATATAATAATACCAACACGGTGATAATGAGCAGTTCGAGGGCGCTGTTGAAGTCGTACAAGCATGCGTAAGTCAGGAAGGCGAAGTATCCCGCAATTAATACGGCAGCAGTTATCAATTTTATGTGTCTCCGGTGTCCGGTTAACCATTTACTGGCCGAGATGATTACGTCACCAACTTTCTATCAAAACAAATAAAGAAAACACTGTTGGAATAAGCCGACATACGTCACGTGACTATATTGGTGTCAACAATCTATGCTGCTATGACAAACGAGTAAGAGTAAAAAAAAATATTATTGATGAATTTTTAAAAAATCTTTGTACTTATTCACGACTCACTCTGGTGAAAGCAAAGACATCACGGATTACGGTATGGGACAACACGAAAGTATTGTAGTGAAGAATGTATACCCAAATTACATCACTGTGTTAATCTATACACGCATTTGTAGTTACACCAATAACAATATGGCGGATTTGACGTCGTTCTCGGACAAGTATATCACGTGACTAATATTTGCTAGAATCCATGTTGTTGATTACGTAAACAAACAAACCGAAAATCACATTGAACCAGTTGTTGACTTAATCACCATATTCAGGAATGTCCATTGCCAAACAAAATAAAGACATACATATATGCACATTATTATTAAATTACACTAAATTAAATTTTTAATCGAATTTTAATTAAACCCAAATAAATTGCAACCGTGTATAGGAATGCAATTTAATTACAGTTTAATTAAGGCTATTCAACTAAGTAGAAATAACAATATAATATATTAATTGTTTAACTTTAATTTATTAGATCGAATTGGAGAAGAGAGTGAGAGAGTTTATTACATAGCACTCTAAACCTAATGCCAAGACACATGTTTGTTTTCAAATTGTAGTTTAGTATTCAATTTAAAAAAAGACATTTAAACTGGCTTTAGTTGGTATCTACTTATGCGGTTATATTCGATGAAATGACTTTATGTAAATACATCGAACACAAACACTCGCGAAAGTTTTCAACTCACTTTGGAGCATCCACTTCCTTCATATGTATCTCCGCTGTTTTCAATATCTTCATCTTGAAGATTGTCATTGGGTTGCACATTGGTTTCATCAATGACCTGACAATTGAGACAAAAACATGTCACTGTGTTATTTGTGTGACAGAATGATACATGAACCAAGGCATACACGAAAGATGTGATGTGAGATGCTTTTAAAAGAGTAAGTACATTCAGGAACCACTATATCTATCAATCATCACGTTTTCAACTAAACGTCGCATTAGCTTCCATATGACGTCAAATTGATTAAAATTAGATCGTTTTGGACTTTTTTTAATTGTTAATTTTATTTTTATTTTATTTTATTTTAGTCCTATTCTTTCAAATTCTTTTAATTGTATATTTTATTTTTCTTCGAACGCCCAATGATCTGAACAATAACTTTATATGAATCATATACAGTCAACGATATAAGGCATTGTGTACAGTGATTTGTCATTTATGCGTACGTACCAAAGCCCAACCATGACTGCCATATATAACGACTTCTCTGATTGAAAATTTGCTTCGAGACAATAGGAACCCTAAAATCACTTAGACCGTCGCGCTACTATTTAGTTTTAATTAAAACATGTGATATACCGACGTAGCCCATACACATATGGTAAATTCAGCAAATTAGAGAATATGTGTCGCACATTCGATTCATGATTATAATTAATATCTTTCTTTCTCAATCCAAGAACTCAAACTGTTTTTTGTGTGACAATCATAAATTTAATTTGTGTTTTCCGTTGACAGGTGACGTCATCGAGTGATTAGTTTAGTAGATAAGAAGGATGTGCATCACAATCGAGTCGATACAAAGCTACTTATAAGATTGTGTCTGATTGGCCACCCAATCCTAACATCTAACAGCCAGACCAATCAGAAAGCAGATTATTCAATTCTTCCTTGTATAAATGTTTCGACGCGATTGTCATATTGACAAATCCAAACCTGTCCACAATACTTTTTGAGCTCACAAAATCGGAAGATTGCCCACGGCTTCCTTTAACGAGTGACGTAGTATGATAGTAAGGATAATAATGTCTGATACTGCACTGTATTATTAAAGGACTATGGTCGTCGCGCAGCGCGTGTTCGAATTTCATGTAAACAACCAATGTATTTTACACGCGCAGTGTACGTCGCTACGAGTCCCATATAAAATAGGACGCGACACGACGACAACCACCCTTTATATTGAATACATGTATTCGAATATACATATGAATTAAAGAAAGTAAAGTGAACATTCAGGTTAAATAGCTTTATAAGCAAGTCGTGTACTTGTATGTAAATACCTGTTTACTGTCATAAGCTGAACTCGACTCAATATCGCCCGCAACATCCTGGTAATGTAAGTAAATATGTTTAGAAATAACGTTTTTCTAACTGTAGCATTGTGGGACTTGTCAGTAATTTTACGACAATGTATGTCAATCCTATCATTTGTGAATCATTTCACTTTCGCACTAGACAAAATATCAACAGAAAACAAAATGACACGGTTGACAGTAAAACACAAATAAAAACAACTATTACATAAAAATATAATTACAGTCAAATCAGTGAGAAAAATGAACAAAGCAATAAGTGAAGTAAGTAAAGTACCCAGCGTATATATCAATGTGAATTTAAACACATACATATATACACATTATTATTAAATTACACTAAATTAAATTTAATAGAATTTTACTTAAACCGAAATAAATTCAAGTTGCAACCGTGTATATGAATGCGACTTTAATTAAGGCCATTTAACAAAGTAGAAATAACACAATATTATATTAATGTTGAATTAACTTTAATTATTTAGATCGAATTGAAGTGTTTGGGGGAAGAGAATGAGTGAGTGTATTACATAGCACTCTAATCATAATGCAAAGACACATATTTGTTTTCAAATCGCTGTTTAGTATTCAATTTAAAAAAAAGACATTTAAAGTGGCTTTAGTTGGTATCTACTTGTGCGGTTATATTCGATGAATTGACTTTATGTAAATACATCGAACACAAACACTCGCGAAAGTTTTCTACTCACTTTGGAGCATCCACTTCCTTCATATGTATCTCCGCTGTCTTCAGTAACTTCAGCCTCAGGTTTGTCATTGGGTTGCACCGTGTCATTGGTTCCATTAATCTCGACAATGACCTAACAGTAGAGACAAAATATGAAGTATGTCACTGTGTTATTTTAACCCTAACATCTAGACCAATTAGAAAGCGGCTTGATTATTAAATTCTTTCTTGTTATATATGTTTCGACACGACTGTCACTTTGAAAAATCCAAACCTGTCCACAATACTTTTTAGTTCACAATTGCGGAAGATTGCCCACGGCTTCCTTTGACGAGTGACGGAGTATGATAGTAAGGATAATAATGTCTGATACTGTATTGTATCATTGAAGGGGAGTGGTCGTTGCGCAGCGAGTGTTCGAATTTCATGTAAATAGACAATGTATTTTACACGCGTTGTATACGTCGCTATGAGTCCCATATCGAACAAGACGCGGCGCGACGACCACCGCCCTTTAATCATATTGAATAAATGTATTCGAAAATACATGTGTATGCTTGAGTTTTACAGTCCACCATTTCCATGTCTGTAAATGGTTTCTAAGACCGTTGAAGGAAATGTTAGTAGCAGTGAATAATATGAATCTTAAATCAGACAAATACGGGCTAAATAAATAAAGTACAGAAGACGGGAGAGAGTAAATATTTTTCAAATTAAGAAATAGACTGAAAATTAAGGTTATATGTTGATAAGCAATTTATGTAGATAAATACCTGTTCTGGCTCTCTGTTATTAACTGGCTTCAACTCAGTACCGCCCTCAACGTCCTGGTAATGTAAGTAAATATGTTTAGAAATGTAACGTGTGAGTGAATGGAATCCTACCGATTAGAACGCTAAGGGAACACTGTGACTGACACTACTATAACACAGTAATTGCGCAATATAATATCTTTATGGATATACTAGGATAACTTGTTTGAAACTGTCGCAATAAAATATTGTCTTTTTTTTTAACTGAAGTTTGTAGAACTTGTCAGTAATTTCATGACAATAAACTTCAAACCTATCTTTTTTTAATATAAAACAAAATAACACGGATGCCAGTAAAACAAAAATAACAACAACTTTATATAATTATAATTACAGCCAAATCAGTGAGAAAAATGATATATAGAGCTCAAAGCAAAAAGTCACGTAAGTTGTTTAAAAAAAGGTCGCCAGAACATTCATTTCGACATCCTAACTATCCGGTAAGGCTTATTATTTCTGTTGTTCGCATGAAAACTCTATGTATCATAGATTCTGCCGTAAAACTATCCGTTTTACCGTGCGTGATGTATTGGCTAATATCGACATTAACACTGATCTGACAATTCAGAAAAACATTAAATATGTCAAAAAATAGTTCAATGTGTCACTTTAGTGACATAATGAAACATGCCTCAAGGAATACAAGCAATAGGTGATGTCAGGTAACTTGAAAAGAGTAAGTACATCCGGGAACCGCATTATACATCTGTCATGATTTATATTTTCATGTATTTCGGTGAGGCCGCTTTTCGCAGTCATAGCGACTTTCACTGATGACCCCTTGATAATCCACATCTGCTCGTAACTTGTCATGATCAGGTTCATTCGTATGTTAGGGAATTAGTGATTGGAACAACTGGCTGATATAATGGTCGACTATGGAAGTTGGTTAAGTCAACGACGCGCCTATAAGTATGAGAGTTATGTTCCGACATCGGGGGCAATTAATCAGACATTATGGCGTGTTAAATACTTTGCGATATTGGCTATATGTGGGGAGGCCACGCCTCGAGCTTTTAAACTTATCTGTAATTGGTTGGAACAGTTGGAATGTGAATAAAACCGATCTCAGTTAGTTGTGGCAAGCTCACCGCGAGGCACGTACATCTTAACGCGGTCTTGGGAGAGTTCCGACGTGGCGCTGAGATGAGAGGTTGAAACGATTCGATTCTCTGTGTGTCTTTGTTCGATAGAAAGGTGGAGAATTCCCCGAACTTGGTATCTCTGACGTGAAGGCTAAATAACACTCAAATTAATTGTTCACACATCTATCATCTAGTTTAGACTAACCCTTTTTAATCAACTTAATTCTGGCGATAGCTTAAAAGCCGTAGATCGATATCTTCGCTGATGGTTTTGGGCTTTATTATTTTTAGTCATATTTAGTTTTTCAAATTTATTTGCCTAATACCATTTCATTATTTTTTGTCTAATCCCCCCAACGATACGAACAACAACCATAGACAGTCAATCAATCAATCAATCAATCAGAGAAGGCATTGTCTAAAAGTGAATCTACCATCTGTGCGCATACATCAAAGTCCATATCTATACATATGTATGTATAACAAGCATTCCCTGATTGGTTATTGCAGTTTGCGAGAGTTGAACGAGATCTTCTATGGAGATTGTTGGGCTTTTGCGATCAGACAATTACAAACAAATTAAAAAAAACGAAAAGATCTGATTTTAATCAAATTGATACGTCGTATACAATGCACATAAAATACAATGTTTGTTTGCACGAAATTTGCCTCGAAATTTGATTTATTGATAAATAATCGTACATCGTACGCAAACATTTCAGGGTTTAACTATGATTGCGGTACCTTAGCTGCCTCTGTTTTCTTCGCTTTGCTACCGAAGAATAGACTCCAAAATATCTGCTTTATTCGCAGAATAGTTTGTTCCATTATTGATTAAATTATTTATTCACATCATTCATACGCCCTTATTTGCATAAGTTACCGGAAGTAATCACAGTCGAATCGGTGCCATCGCCAATCGAGTCTCACAAATCGGGAAGTTCTTGATACAATGAGCGGAAAGTTTAACATTGGCAGGCTGGAAAGTTTGTTTTTGTTTTGAATGTCTGTTTCGAGAAATTAATGCTCTGGCATTTGGTGGAAGTTCGTGGCCAGGCCGGCCGGCGACATCGGTGCAACTCGTTTGACTCACGCGATTGCGAGAGAGTTTGCATCGATTTCTAAAAATGTTCAAGTAGTCTTCTGCAACCTCGCAAAGGCGTGACGACAAGTTTTCGTTTCTACCCATCACAGTAATTCCTGACAAAGCAGGAAAGTTGTTCAGCATACATGTTCGATTACTTATTATCGTTACGGTAGTTGTTTTGGTTCAATTTGAAGATATTTATGCTGGATTTTAGGGGTTGACAAGATACACACAAGTTGCATCAAACATATACTTCAATGGTCATCAGGAAATATACTGTTAATCTTGATTTTAGTTTGTCCCGGTAAAAGGGTACATTTCACGGTGATCGCCAATTTGAAGTTTGCATTTCTTTTGCGATCACGTCAAAATACAATAATTTATCAATTTTCGTTGATGCAATTTCCGACAAAGTACCGCAAACAAAATCCATTCGCCTTCCGACGTTCGTTTGATTATGAGAACACCACAGGGGCCTGACGATCTATTCGTCTCAATACATGGACGTCTATGGGGGAACGACAATGTCCCGTTACAGGACCTTACCCTTGCTCAAAAGAATAGAAATTATAGAATTGAAACAATTTGATAATGTAAAGCAAGCATATGTTATTAAATTTATTTATCCACGCTCCGAAACCCCAAAATTGTTTCCTGATAGCTTGTACTATAATAAACAAAACATGCACTCATTTTTTTAGCTGCCGAAAATCACACCTCAAGGTATTTTGTATTTTGAGTGCTGTAGTGGCCAAATGCGAGATGGTCATATGCTTTATCCAAATCTCACGTAAACGTATTGTATAACCAGTTCTGTGACTTGCGCCGTCTAGTGGCAATACTTTCGTTTTTGTCGGCCATCTTAGATTTGAAGAGTTATCATTGGAAAGACAACGCTGTCGAAGGTTGATGTATTTTTGACTCAAATAGATGGAATCTCAGCGTTAAAGTGACACAAATAGAAGCGATTGAGTTCCAAGAATCAGTGTAATTCCCCGGGTTAGCCGATCAGTTTGGTAAGATTAGAAATATTTTATGTTTGTATTGACACTTTTTCAGTGAGAAAACCATGTGTTTTTGCAGTCTATTTTTAGATACTACGCAACACTTATCAATGAGACACGTATTTTTAGTCCCCGTTCGGACGGAGTCCGAAAACGGGGACTTATGTTTTGCCCTGTGTGCGTCCGTGCGTCCGTGCGTCCGTGCGTCCGTGATCACCTGTATCTCGAACATGCATGGACCGATTATGTTCAAACTTCACTCATACATCACACATTATATGGGACATATGCACATGCATTTTTTTCATGATCCGATTAACGATAGCCGAATAGCGGCCATTTTAAGGCCGAAAATGCATCAAAATGGCACATTTTCACCATTCCGGACCCGGATCTCAGTTATGCATGGACGGATTTCGTTCAAATTTGGTACATACATTAAACATAATAGGACCTTGATGCACGTCATTTTTTTTTTCGGATCAAGTTCGAAATGGCCGACTGGCGGCCATTTTGTTTTAAAGAATTCAGTTCTGGATCCGTATCAGAAACATGTCTGGATTGATCAAGTTCAAACTTCACACACACAAGGTACATCATGTCACAAATATGTATGTGCATTTGTTTCATGATCCCATTAACGATAGCCAAATGGCGGCTGCTTTAAGGCCGAAAATGCATTGAAATCGCACATTTTCACCATTCCGGACCCAGATCTCAGTTATGCATGGACGGATTTCATTCAAATTTGGTACATACATTAAACATAATAGGACCTTGATGCACGTCATTTTTTTTTTCGGATCAAGTTCGAAATGGCCGACTGGCGGCCATTTTGTTTTAAAGAATTCAGTTCTGGATCCGTATCTGAGACATGTCTGGATTGATCAAGTTCAAACTTCACACACACAAGGTACATCATGTCACAAATATGTATGTGCATTTGTTTCATGATCCCATTAACGATAGCCAAATGGTGGCCGCTTTAAGGCCGAAAATGCATTGAAATCGCACATTTTCACCATTCCGGACCCAGATCTCAGTTATGCATGGACGGATTTCATTCAAATTTGGTACATACATTAAACATAATAGGACCTTGATGCACGTCATTTTTTTTTTCAGATCAAGTTCGAAATGGCCGACTGGCGGCCATTTTGTTTTAAAGAATTCAGTTCTGGATCCGTATCCAAGACATGTCTGGATTTATCAAGTTCAAACTTCACACACACATGGTGCATCATGTCACAAATAGATATGTGCATTTGTTTCATGATCCGCTTAGCAATAGCTGAATGATGGCCATTTTAAGGCCGAAAATGCATTAAAATCACGTATTTTCACAATTCCAGAACCGGATCTCAGTCATGCATGCATGGATTTTGTTCAGATTTAGTACAATGTGTTGTACATATGCAGGTGCATTTCGGTCATGATCTGCTTTGAATGTATATGCCACTCAAATATGAACGGAACGGGGACGTGTCATTGACAATGACTTGTTGTACATGAATTTACGATAGTTTTATCATTTCTATGATTGACAAAGGATATTATGGGAGTTAACGTATTAAACAGCATTAATGCTGGCCCTGAGGTAGATACCAAGTAGATAATATGGTTTGTGATTTATTATACGTGAAACATGTTATGTTTATTGAATTTTGTTGTTTGCCATATATTTAGAGACAACATTGTGAAATTGTCTGCTTTAATTAGTTTAATGAACGTCAACGAACAGGACATTATATTAAAAATTCTGTATTTGTTTCTTACAGTTAATGGGCTAATGGGCCGTTGCCAATTGTATGTTGAATCATTGATGTGATGAGTTATATAGATTAGGATTGAATAAAAGATCCACATTGTTTAAGTTCAATTGGTTGTAGCCTTATTGACGATGAGCACTACCCAGGGATACCAGGATGGTTGATGTTATAAGACACCTTACTTAATAGATATAGCATCCAGCCACTTCAAGTGCTGATACGACACTGGGCTATTGGAAAATGTCGACCTATTATATATAAATCGCATATTTTCACGCATTTGTGACAAAATATAACGATTTCTATTCATTGTGATACGAGACTTCAAGTTATGTTAATCTGCGCACGCGTGGAGCTCCCTCGTGCAGTTTTGTCGCTTCAGGGCGCCCCACGCATGCGCAAATTGACATGGACTGAGGTAACTGGTATCACAACGAATAGAAATTGTCTTTGGCGTTTGAATCGTCCGCCAGTTGACAAATATGGGAATGTAATTTATTAATTTTTGAAGTGGGTGACCGTTGGTACTGACATGTCTTACACAATTGGATGTTTGTTCAAACGCTAAGGGTCGTGACATATAAACTTATAGTGGGTAAAGCCGAATTTTCAAAAATACAGTCAACAGAAGTAAGCATAATTCCGGGGTCATCCTCTTATAATTACCTACCCACACATGTTTAGAATATAGGCATGTATACAGCAGTGATAGGCATAGTTCACTACTGTGGTTGAAGAAAATATCGAACTATGTACCCACATTAAGTGCTCCACATCGGCCACTATAAGATGACGTAAAGTGGCGAACTTTCACCTATGTACTATGTTCGAAATTGTATACAACCGAACGTCATAAAGTGACAAGTGTACATACCGACGTATCCAATACCTATAGTTTAAATCAGTAAAAAGGCCATAAATCTGGACGAAAGGTGTCGCAAACTCGATTTATTATTACGATTTATTTCAACATTTTTTCTCAATGAGTTATTGAAAAAAATGGGAATACAACTGTATAAATAACTCGAACTGGGTTCATAGGTCAACTATGAATGAACAGGTGAGGTTATTGGTCATGCTTGGTTTGTCTTACATATGATGAAATGTATGATTTATAATCATTTATTTAATGTCAGGATCTGAATTATCAATAATAATAAACAGCATAATGACAGTAAATACTATAGTTGCAGATAAACTCAGAGATGATGACCACATTGAACAAATTTTAAACCTAGCCAAAACATCATTTGAACTCGCATGTAAAAAAAATCTACTTTGACATCATTTGAACAAAAATGTGATAGTAATACTAATATTAGGTCTGATACTGTATTGTATTAATAATATTGATATTGATTAATTTTATTAAAAGGAAATAAATGTATTACGAGCAACTGTGTAGATAAATACCTGTTCCGATATATTGCTACCAATTGACTTCAACTCATCACCGTCACTTCCCTGCTGATGTAAATAAATAAGAAATTTAATGATGAGTCTAACGGATGAGTTGATTTGGCACGGTAACTAAGAATCTACTGTTGCTAACGCTGACGCTAAAATAACACTGGCACTACTTGGGAAATAACACTGCCATAGCATAACCGTATGACGAGTGTAACTTGTTTACAATGTTCGTTATAAAATACTGAACTTTGCCCAAGATAAGGCATTGTGGTACTTGTCAGTAATTTTATGACAACGAGTGTTTACCCTGTCGTTTTCAAATCGCTGCCTCCTCGCACCAACAGGTGAGATAAAAATAAAGGAAATGAAGTCAAAACATCAACATATCAAATATAACAACTGATGGGAATTCCATGCATATAAATGGATTGACCCACATGAGTTGGACTAAATATTCAAATCACAAATCAACACACTACTTTCATGCAAGGTATGGCTGTGCTAACGGTAAACAAAATCAACGGATGCCAGTATTGTCGGCTTGTATTTGACAGCGTATGAATAACACAATGTTAGTTATAAATTGAACTCTCTAACACGTCTGAAAGATGACGCTAATGGAAGTATGTACGCCACTGATATATAATTTCTAAAGTTCGAACCGCAAAAAACCAATGTCGACTGAGAAAATACTGCAACCAGGGGCAGTCAATACAAAGGTAACTACAAAGTTCTGAAAGGCATTAGGAAGAGGGCGGTCTGTACTGTAGTATGTAATAAATTCACAAACATGTATGGTTTCACGCAAGTATTCTCCAGCAACACGGCCTGTGACAATTTTTAGCATTTACTTCTACGTACGACTACTGACGTTGGATTAGCTTTTTTGTGACAGTATTTTGTCAGAATGCAATTGTCGGTGATTAGAAAGCAATGCATGACCTTCGCTGTTTCCGCAATCACCTTTAAAACTGCGTGAACTCCTAAGCACAGTGTAATACAAATGATAGAAACAACGGAACGGAACGGGGGAATTTAAGCTCACCTGGAATCCTTTGTTTTGCACTCCTTGTTTTTTCATCTCAAACTTACCCCGGCGAGGCATGGTGTATGGAATTCCTAGTCTGAACACGTTATTCGCCTCTAGTCGGCACCCTTCAATATGGCAGACTAATAGACCTATTTTCACTTAAAGTTGTCAATAAATGGTTATGAATCATGAAACTGTTTTATGTCGATTTTATTGCATACAAAAAAGGCGGCGGCACTAAATTTTGAATGGGGCGAGATCTGCTTACCAACCTTGCGCCAAGGCGCGACCTTACTAGGAGGGCCGGGGGCATGCATATAGACCCTCTGAAATGCTATTTCCTGAATTTTGAGGGGCGATGCCCCCCTAACATTTTTTCGAGGAGGCGACCGCCCCTCTGCCCCCCACTGTGCCGCCGCCACTGGTACAAGTGGCTCAAAACAAGTTGTAACGTTTACAAATGTGAATAGAGATTTTACACACAACGATCGTCGAGAAATTTACACCAGCAACCTACTGAAAAATTGATAATGCACGCACAGACCAAAAAAGAGGCAGTCATTCAATAACAGTGCCTTACAAAAAGCTAAATAAATATTTGTGAAAACGGCTTTCAGCTTTCACTCAAAATATGCAATCGCAATTGGCTCAAGTGTTCAAAGTCGTCTACGCCCTGTCTGCGTGCGCATGTCTTTAATCATATATGAATATGACGTAGTCCCCGTTAGACGCTCGTCCTGTTTTACGTTCGATTTCACACATAACGCGGGATCTCGCAGTGATGACGTTGGACTAATTATTATAAATTTATGCTCATTATGATGTCACAACATTATAGATGGATTGATTAATTGGAATTGATCAATATAGCAGCTATTTTGAATTATCCCCCTTTTGGATTGTTCTGTGGGTATATTTTTGGAAGTCCACACTTGTCTCTTTGTCTTTAATTCTGAAGCCGGCCACACTTGTCAACTTGTATGTACGTAGAGTGTAATTATTTCTACAGTTGTATGCATATGCTAAGTGCAATTACTACACCATCGTGGCATATTATGTAAAGCGGATTATTGAAAATTATTGAAAAAGTTGGCCAAGAAACAAGGAGTTCATACCCACAACATCAACCACAGCAGGCAGGGCCTCTACTAACTGAGCTATTAGAGATCTAATGAGGGTTTTTTGTGGGGGAAAAAAGAGGTACTTAGTATTTGAAAATACATGTCAATGTTAAGTGTTATATATTGAATTATTCAAGAGCAAATGAAAATTCTTAGAATACATCATTTGTATTTATGTAAATTAACACACGTCAGCGTTGTACACTGACAATGTAACTGTTTGCTGATTCTTTCTTTTTCTTTTCGCTTTTATGGTATAATAAGTCTGAAACACTCACTCGAAAATTAACAGAGCCTTGTTAATAGCACTCGATCTGGCGCCCTGGTGTAATTTACCTACTCTGACAAAACCAGTTTATAATTTGATTGTTTATATCGCGTTTACAACGTTCATAAATTTCAGGGTGCGGTGTGTATAATAATAAAATAACAATATTTATAAAACAATGAAACGACGTTATATTAAGCAATTGCCGTGAACCTATCAGCCAAGTGGCCTTGGAACTGACCGTTGATTGGTGTTCAGTGATGTGAGCTTGACAAAGAATATGAAGCTTATGTGAATGCTAACGTACTGTTTTTGTTGTTGTTTCCCTGATATATATATATATATATATATATCCCATCAACGCCTTGCTACTATGATTCAACCTATGGCACCCAAGAAGCTGATTGCGTATGCGTATCCCGTTGAGGGCAGCACACACAAATGATAAGTTAATATGCACTACAGCCGAAGCGGTATGTGTACTGCCGTGAATCGCGCCTCCCTAATATCAAAAATGGTTTATATGATGAGATTTACGTGAGTTCATTTCGCACCTTCACTATTACAGTTGCAGGTCCTAAACTGCGGTCCATAGCGATATGTTTGTTAGCAGGCAACATGTTCGAGTGGCAACATTGTCGAGACAAAAATCCCCAGGTGACCCGGTTGATGAATACGAGTCGAGAAAGGTTGTTTAAAAATGACCGAAACAAATTACAGGAGGCTCCAACAACACCATAGATTTTCATTTTATCAAGTAGAATGAAGTGGTCCACATTATCCGACGCTTTAAAAGCAATATTACAAAGCTTTCTGATAGAATGTACTGTATCAAAAACAAAAAAAAAAAAAAAAAATGTTGTCTATGCAAACTGGATTGTGTGAAATTATTCAACGGAAACGTCACCCAATCAGACTTCGATATGTATACTACCGTTTAAATGAAAACCGAGATTTAGTACACCTGCCAATATTAAAGTGCAGACCAATGATATTGTTACCAGATGCAGCGTTACACTCGATTTGAGCTGCTATTACGTATTTTGTCATGAAGGTATATACTAGGTCAATATATTCAGTAAACTGTTGCACCCGAGCTTTATATTGTGAATTCCTCTATACATTGAGAGTAAGACGCCGCCATAACAATATACGACTGCATTGCATACGCTGATTCCCTAATAACAGACAATAGAGGGCGCTTCAAACATTTCGAATTTATGCAGTGATGTTTCGCCTAACATGCAACAATTTCTACAAGTTGTTTATAGCGTTGATTTTAAATGACGGGGTTTTTCGCGGCTGCTTGCGCTCGAATTGCGTTTCTCCGCGTAGTGGGGCATATTGAACGATATGGAGTTATCCAGGAATCGAAGATGAATATCATTTACTATTAATTTGTCCATCTTTTGAGGTTATTAGCGAAAAATACATTCCAAGATACTATTTTAACATTTCCTTCATATGATAATTTCGTGGAATTGATGAAGACATTTGACAGTAACATACTACAATTAATGGCAGCTTATTTGTATATATTTTTTTAAAAGTAAGATATGAAATTTACAAAAACGTTGATTGACTTTACGGCATATTTTATTTATTTGTGTATGCAATCTGTATTTTTCGGGCCATAGGCAATAATACAATAAAGGTCATCGTTATATTGAACGAACGCGCTGACCGTCGCCATTTACATTAAATAAAATTACCACCAAATTAGTCCACTTTGAATGATAAAATATTGTTCGGATTACGCATTCATTATTTTACCCGATCATGGTTGTCAACTTATTAATTCACCAACTTATTATAAATTCACGTAAACAAGTGTTTGCCGACGACCAGTAATACCGGTAATAGTCAAAATCACTGCAAAAAATAACAAATAATAATTGTGTGGGGGCGTTTGTCCGGGGGCGTTTGTCCTGATCATAGTAATAAACATCATGACCTCACACGCTATTGACGATATATCTTCATTTTTCATATAATGCTGTGTTTAGTCATTCTAAACACATATAGATATTTACAATATCTTGCTCGGTCCAATGTTATATTTATTCAGTTCAATGACCGCCTGAAGGTCTACCGGTAAGTACAGCTCGTCCGTGGGGGAACGGGGTTCCTATGATCGGAGACGGTGATCGAGAATATATTTATTCTACCATGACAGGGATAGTGTAAATATGTATGGCAGTTATCCTGTTTTCATTGTTAAGTGTGTGAAACTGAACAAATCAAAATTACCGGCACATTTATAAACATATAAATATAAAACACGAAATTCAAACTCACAACCCGTCAAATGCGGCAGGCCATTGGTAAACGCCCTCTACGTTACACCACGTCACACAAGTCCCGGCAAAACAGAAAGCTTGATACAGCTTGTAGTAAATGTCATCTTAAAATGAATAAATGGACATGCCCAATTCGAATCTCCGTTGTGACAAACAAGCTATTTTTCTCTATACAGAACACTGTTTATCGAGTCCCTCCCAATACTCTGATAATACCATAATAGTATAATAATACACTGTATTTTTATTTTTTATAAATAAATAATTTGCGTAATTGTCGATTTATATGTTGTAAGTATATACACTGTACCGTGACATATACAGAATTTATTGCAACATTTCGTGATATATTGATAATTGGTGTGAAAGCTGATTATCTATATATTAACAATCCGATGTTCATTGCAGAGTATATAGATAGATCACCGAGGTTGTTCTATACGCTTGCATAATCTCAGGTACTGAGCAGGTGGGTCTGTTGCAGGTATATCATCAGACGTACCGTCTGAATGAGTCGTCGGTTTGTTTGTCGTTATGTTTGGGTGTTACTAAACGTTAGATCGTGATCATAATGGTTTAGTTTGGAGATCTCGAAAGAACAAATTAGTTTAATTGGAGTTTCCATTATGATTCAAATGAAGTGTTACTGAGTGGGGGTAGATAACATAATACCTTCGTCAGTTACAACAGTGCCGAGTGTTTCGTGTTGATGTGTCTCTGGAAACCATTAACACTTCTATAGTAACATGGTTCAACAACCGGCAGACTTGTGTGTAGACGTGCCCCTAGCAAATACTGACAATGTAATAATAACATTCATAGCCTATTGTGTGCGTGTGTGATTTCCAACTCCGCGATGACCTCAGGCTGCTAACTTCTGCCCGATTACTCTGTTGGGCCAATTCTGGCCCTCGGGCCGTGTTATGTTCCTATCCCTCACGTGAAAAAAAACGACAATGACAGTATCCCTGGATAGCTGCCACGACTCTCACCAAGGCAACATAAACAATACCCAATGTTTAAACAGTGTTAAGTTTTTCATCCGACGCCCTAGTTACCTACATGAAACAGATTAGAGAAAAAGGTCACTGTATACATGAACTGAGTAATGGGGCCAGTCGTTCTACCGGCTTTCCAATGGTTCCTGTTTGATCATGTCTGGAGTGAATTATTCAATATGTCTATTATTTTGAAAGGAATGGATTGGTCATTAATTATTTAGTGTCGTGTAAAACAGTTTATAAATATATCCCCAATATTTACAGTCAATTAATTGCATCAGTGGATAGCCCTTAGACATAGTTAAACACCAATGAAAGACGGGGTCTTATATTTTCTCTGTATACGACTCCATTTAATACGAAGTGACTTCGCAACTTACACAGCATAACGCAGTTCAGCATAATAATGTTCACACTGGAGAGTTCTCTGAGTTTGAGACAATTGCGATGTTTTTGGTGTTGGCGTTCATATATGGTCATGCAAGATGAACCACGTGACAGTTTTTGCTGTCTAGGATTAGGGCTAATGAGCAATCAGTCTTTAATCGTGAAATTAATGACTTGTAATTTATCAATTGAAGGATACTACAACATTCACAGATGTTTGTTTTTCGGTTTCGTTGGACAAAGTTGATCGACAACGTGACCCATTGGAGGGTCACCAGTGGGGTTTAATAACATAGGTTTAGCGTTTAATGTGAAGTTGCATAGTAATCCATAGTTTCTTTAATTGTTAAAATATAATAAAAACGCAGAATGTAAGCGAAAGTGGCACTTTTATTAGCATGCTAACTGGATTATCAAATTTCCATGAAAAAACAGCCACAACGCGAAACTGTACAAATGTTCTAGTAATATTTCAATAGTCTGTCATGGCCAGGGTCTCTGTATTATTATTAGGCGATGTTGAGAACATGGTTCTGGAAATTGTCACTTTTACGTAATAACAACCGATTTTTTGCAAATAACCCAAACCATCCTATTTTCTGACTTCACATAATACACCGTACTATAAAAAAAAAAAATACCGATTAACGAGCTGATCTTCAAGAAAAGTTAGTTATACCCGCCCTGTACACGCTGAACAAATATACTTTAAAGCGGGAAGTCGTCATCTGCGCATGCGTCAGATGGCCGTAGCGTGTCATTGTTTACAAACAAGCGTCTGCCTATGAGTATTTGCATTTTCAGCATGTGTTATCGTCGCGTGGGACTCAATTCCCGCGCGTGCGCAGGTGACGATCCTCCCGCATTAAGAGATGAAATCAACATGGGCGTAATGAATAATTTGGTGCCTGTACTCGGGCCATAAATCTTTATATCCGACAATGCCACCGGCTATGTTATCTAAACCATTGTGGTATGTGTGTATTCTTGGTCTATTTTGGGATTACCCCAGGCAGACCGTGTAATGAGAACAATCTAGAAACTTTTCAATTCGAACAATGTCTACATATATCTTTTTTAACATGTACCAGTAAACGAATTCATGAATTCTGGTTCTGCTTGCTCCCATCAAGGCAACGAATATACTGCATGTAATGAGTTGTCTTGAAAGTTCATGATGTTCGACTTGCAGCATTTTAAAAGTTTATTTACCTAACTCTGTAACTGTGTGGTGAGCGGACTGAAGCGGGTAGAAAAAAAAAGAAATACAAATGATATTGTGTAAATTCACTCAAAGATTATTTTAAACTTTTAAAATATGCAATATACGCCTACATTCGCATTTATATTTTACACATAAAATACAAAAAAAAAGAAAACTTCATAATGCATTTAATACAATTCTTCTGCGCACGCCCCAATTTCACAAAACCATAAATCATTTTTTTGACCTTCGCAGTCTGTTATCGTTTTGACCAATCGTAGTCTGAATTTGTTTGCAACGCACACACATTCACCATGACGCCATCTTGCATGGAGAAAGAGATAAGCTGATTTCCATGTGATTAAGTGAGTTGACACAAGCAGCGAAGCAGGTACGACCATAAGTTGAAGTAGGTGTATTTACTTTTTAACAAGAATTACTTGTAATTAATTCTTATCTAATTAATATCACAATTGTATTACCATGGTCTGTACACGCGTACGTTTTTGGACATGTTGTGAAATGTACATCTAAGTTTGGAAGTGCGATTTTACTACCTGATATTGTTTACAGGCTTTATTGATGACTATTATTATATCAACAGTTTAAGACACTTTCAGACCATTGGCCATCTGGATAGAGAAGCATATTAATATAATGTTTGTGTAAATCGCCGATGAGTTCAGACGACCGACATGGAAATCATATTAAACAAATTAAATTGTTTTGAAATTGAAATTAATATATTACGCTCATTGGCTTAGCATAACAGCTAAAGAATATGTCGACATACCTGTAAATTAGTTTTTGGGGCGGGAACTCATCAAACCACATAAACAACACATGTAACTAAGGGGATAGGGTGGCCTGATTTTGATCCGATTCTCAATTTAGTCTACTATGCCAGTGTGTTTTTTGCGTGTTGTGAATGCCACAGGCTTGTCGTCAAAACAGTTGACCGTAGCACACTATCACGTGACAATATCATTGTTCCAGGTAAGAGTACACAAACAAAAACTGTCCCTATTATATAATGCTGCCATAGAGACCAACAAGAAATGGCAACATTACAGTTATTGATTATTACCTGATGCAATGTAAAGTTGTCAACTCAATGATCATTCGTGTAGGACATGTGTAATAACACCTGCCTGGGGACATTCTCCAGTCTTATTGTCAGAGTAATTAGCTCTTTCACACACGAAGCTATTGAGTACAACCACATTCACATATCTACATATTAATTTGAGTTTGTGTGATTGCATGTATGCACTGAGTGAGTGTCAATGATGGTCACTATTTGAATGTACTGTAGAAAGAATATACACCTTATTTGCAATCACATGGTTGCCGAAATCTCGCGCGATTTGTTCTTGCCCCGAAAAGTTGTCTACCATTCTCTGTCTCCGCTTTTTTAAAACATTATTGACACGTATGTCAACGGAACAGTGGTGTCACACGCAACTTAATATTACCGTAATTGGTATAGTACAGGTATGATGGTTCAAATACCAAAATGGCAACAGTAACAGAAAGACTTCCCTGGCGGCAATGATAACATGCGAACACGGAGCCAACAAATGAGGTTTCAACTGGTACTGGTATTATTATACTCTGCAAACATCAAGTACAATAACGCGGTAAAACTCCACTACTCCAATAACTAGATACTTAAACTCCAATACAATACAATTCAACGAGATCTCTGATCTGAACTCAGTGCTGAACAACTCCCCTATATATACCCGCACTGTCTATAAATAGACCATTACATCAGCATACATAATGAGTCTGGAACTTACTACAAATTTCTAGAATGTTCCATTACCATCTATTGCCTCCCACAGTGTTCTATTACCTATTCAACCATTTTCTAAACAAATATAGAATATTCCACTCAGACACAGTACGGTTCTAGAACATTCTCTGTGACACGGAAGTGAATAAATAAGTAAATAAGTCGTATGCGATAAGTGGTCACGATGACGGCAAAGAACGAGCACTATTGGGGGAGGGGGTCATCAACTCCGCTATTTAGGTAATGTAACAATCCCGCTATTCAAATAATGCATTAACCTTGCTATCCATGTAATATCAACCCCGCCATCCAGGTAATATCAAACCCGCTATCCAGGTAATATAAACCCCGCTATCCGGGTAATATCAACCCCCGCTATCCAGGTAATATAAACCCCGCTATCCGGGTAATATCAACCCTGCTATCCAGGTAATATAAACCCTGCTATCCGGGTAATATCAGCCCCGCTATCCATGTAATATAAACCCCGCTATCCGGGTAATATCAACCCCGCTATCCAGGTAATATAAACCCCGCTATCCGGGTAATATCAACCCTGCTATCCAAGTAATATAAACCCCGCTATCCGGGTAATATCAACCCTGCTATCCAGGTAATATAAACCTCGCTATCCGGGTAATATCAACCCCGCTATCCATGTAATATAAACCCCGATATCCGGGTAATATCAACCCCGCTATCCACGTAATATAAACCCCGCTATCCGGGTAATATCAACCCCGCTATCCAGGTAATATAAACCCCGCTATCCGGGTAATATCAACCCTGCTATCCAGGTAATATAAACCCTGCTATCCGGGTAATATCAGCCCCGCTATCCATGTAATATAAACCCCGCTATCCGGGTAATATCAACCCCGCTATCCAGGTAATATAAACCCCGCTATCCGGGTAATATCAACCCTGCTATCCAAGTAATATAAACCCCGCTATCCGGGTAATATCGACCCTGCTATCCAGGTAATATAAACCTCGCTATCCGGGTAATATCAACCCCGCTATCCATGTAATATAAACCCCGATATCCGGGTAATATCAACCCCGCTATCCACGTAATATAAACCCCGCTATCCGGGTAATATCAACCCCGCTATCCAGGTAATATAAACCCCGCTATCCGGGTAATATCAACCCCGCTATCCATGTAACATAAACCCCGATATCCGGGTAATATCAACCCCGCTATCCAGGTAATATCAACCCAGCTATCCATGTAATATTAACCCCGCTGTCCAGGTAATATCAACCCCGCTATCCAGGTAATATCAACCCCGCTGTCCAGGTAATATCAACCCCGCTGTCCAGGTAATATCAACCCCGCTATCCAGGTAATATCAACATCTCTATCCAGGTAATATCAACCCAGCTATCCAGGTAAATCAACCCCGCTATCCAGGTAATATCAACCCAGCTATCCAGGTAATATCAACCCCGCTATCCAGGTAATATAAACCCCGCTATCCAGGTAATATCAACTCCTCTATCCAGGTAATATCAACCCCGCTGTCCAGGTAATATCAACCCCTATCCCCTATGAACAAATCCCATTTCTAGAAGTTAAAAACCAATATACACACTGATTCACGTATTGGAAATGGGTAGATAGAAGCACTGTTCTGAAAACTAAATTCAGTGTGATAGAAGTAGTATAAATTCCTCTGTGTCATTTTATGGATTGCTATGTATATGCAATATCTAAATAACGTAAATAATGTTATCACAATTTTGTTTTTAACAGTTGATGACATCATGCATTACCTACTGACTGCCGCTATGGGTATGTAACCTAAAGACTGTAGTTTCCCTTTTGTCGTTACTTATGTGTTGAGCATAAATTACCTGACAATTCGATTAACTTACAAACAACTGTTTTGTTTTTAAATCAGTCATGTTTTCTGCAAGAGCTGTACATCAACTAGAGTGTTACACCTGTGTATATGAATCTGGTGGTTCAGGAAATGATACTTGTGCTAATGGAGACAACAGTGATTGGCAGACTCAATTGTGTGACGCCAATAGTGTATGTGCTGTAAGTATATGTACCATGTAACTATGTAAGTGCCTTTATATGCACAGGAACAATAATACATGTGTTCTTGTATTCATGTACATAGCTATGACAAACGAAACACATGGTTACCACGCTCGAAGTAACGCATGACCTGTTATTGGGTCGTAAAATTTCAGTAATGATTATTGATTCCTGAAAGAATAAGTGATCCTGTTCTTGTTAAAAATACACGGCCCTAGTTCATTTACAAAAAACAATACACCTTAAAAACCCAGATACCTTAAAACAATAAGAAGAAACAAATTATTGTCATATTTTTGGAAACATGATCTAGGTTTCAAATCAAGAAATGTATTGCTAAAACAATAATGATATAAATATATACGCATATGTATAAATGGCGAACATTTATTGCAGAAAAGGTCATTGACACCTGTTTCTGCGAGGTATCTTACCAGAAATTGTATTTTCAATCACCAAGAAGTTGTTTTACAGAATTTTATTTTAGTATACCCCTTTATCTTGTTAGCGATGAGCTGCATGTTTTTACTTTCTTTATTTTTAGTGAACGTTAATAGTGTTTTAAACTAACTGTATGCGCTTATAGATACAGGGTATATTGTAGAATACTTTATTTTCGCCTGGAATTGATTTTCACTATTTTTGCTGAAGGAATGATTAGGTGAAAATAAAATCCAGCGAATATACCTTTTTTTTCATATTTTACATTAAACTCATAAAAAAATCAGTGAAAATAAATTCCAAACAAAACGCCCAAAAAGTCTATTCAGCGAAAATAATTCCAGCAAAAATAAATGATTTTACAGTGACTAATTTGAAAATATTCGGTGCACCGTAGACCCCATCAACACACATTATTTTAATGAGTACGTTTCAATTATTAGATTAGGTTCTCCAACGACGAGGACATTGATACGATGTTTGCACGAGGATGCCTCGTCAATTGTCAAGAAGGCTGCGTATCCAGTAATGGTAAGTAATTCGTAATTCTTGGCAAATAATATAACAAAGAATATATATATTTTGAAGGGCAAAAAAATGTTAATAGAAAAAGTGCTTGCATATCACCTTACCTAAATATTGTCGAGACACTACATTATGACAGAGCACGTAACAGACAAATAGTTCATTCTACGCCTACGTTGGCGTTTCAGTACATGTTACAAGGTGGCCAATGTGACATGGATTTATTGCGATGCGTGTTTCTTAATTCTTATAATTTTGCAACTTTAGTTTGAATAACTTGTTTTGTCCTGTTTATTGGCTTAATGACTCCCTGTATCTGTGCTGGTAATATTGAAAATATGTATATTTTAATGCATATGGGTCACATTTATTATAACATACCATTATTAATTGGCTCTACTTCTGTTATTTTCACAATGTTTAAACATCATTGAAAACGGCATGCACACTTTTCAATTATGTCATTGTTTGTCAACATACATACAAACACATACATGGATCTGTTTTATATAAATTATGTTAATTAGTCATATTATTTTTCATCAGACAACGAAATATGTTACTCCTGTTGTGACAGTGACCTTTGTAATGGAATCAGCAATACGAGTGCTAGTGTTCTACTGGTGATAACGCAGCTATTTCTGGTTGTACTCAATAACAACAAATGAAATGATACACCCAGAAACTAGATGCACAATAATGGTTCATATCATCAGAATCCGTAAATCCATAAATATAATGTAACGCGGAACTGTGTCATCGGTGCAACTATCGCTATTTCGACATTAACAACAGATGTACACAATGTCATTTAAATGTGTTAATAAAGTGACATATTTCAAATCTGACTGGCGTATTAGTGTGCTATCTCACACTTCTGTATTTAATAATATATTAATGCAGTACTGCATATTGGCCTTGCCCAATTCCCAATTTTCGAGTTCCCGGTTTTCGCTAGAAAGCCGCTAGAGGGCTATCAAAGTACCCGGATGACAACCACTGTCATGGCTCTGAGTGGGGTTAAAATAACCACAGCTTTGGCGTTTACTTGCTGACGCACGCAGAGTGAATTTCTTCGCTTACTTTCGAGGACTCAGTAATCACAATGGTAAATTGGTACTGCAACGCTCCTGGCTGTTCTTCCAGTGCCATAACAAAAAATCTGACAAAATATCCGGTGCTTTCCAACGTAACGGAATCATTAATGTCAGCGTTTTTATGTCTAGTCTGGTACTTCTCAAAATATAACTGGTGTGCGACAGGTTTATTCTCGATGCTGCCTTTGAGAACTCGAAAATTGGGAATTCTTGTATTGTTGACTGATGGTTCAAAAACTATTCATTTAAAGCAAGGCGTATAACGTTTTCTGGCATATAACGTTTATTATTATTATTATTATTATTATTATTATTATTATTATTATTATTATTATTATTATTATTATTATTATTATTATTATTATTATAAGGTGATATCAACATCTGCGATTGAAAGAGCAATTTACAAATTTCACGACAATTTACAATATCATAACATACTGTTAAATATATCTTATATACCTTCAAGCGCCAGTCGATTTAATTATGACTGCTCCTTTTACAGTTAAATCATTCTCAATAATCCATGCTGAGGCACAAACATACTAATCTAGATTGAAATGTTCTTGAGTTACTAGACTACGTTGAGACAACAGCAAACAATAAATAAACAGCGCCCTCTTATGTAAATAATAAACAAACAGATTCAGTATGAAAAGTAGTGTGCAGTATAAACTGTTTTCCTAAAACATATCTCCTGATATTAAAAACATGCTTTGAATGTGGGTCGTACATTTTATAATTTAATCATCGAGCTTGGGATTATAATTAATAATCAATAACGTAAATGTGTTTTTACGCATTTTAAAGAAAAAAATGAAACAAGTTCTATATTCTGATTGGTTCAGCCATGTATGTACTTTAGAGAAACTGATATTTTATAGGGAATTTAAATTTTCTTTTGAACCTGAAAAGTATTTATTTTGTATGAATGTGCATTCTCATGTTCAAATGTTAGCTCGACTCCGCTGTTCATGCCACTATCTTCGTATTGAGACAGATAGAAAAAAATAATGTAGATAGGAGTGGACGCATTTGCTTGCTTTGTAACAGTAACAACATTGAAAATGAATACCATTTTTTACTTATTTGTTCCTTTTTTGTTAATTTAAGAATAAAATATATTCCTGCTAACTTTGTTAATCCCCCAACAGTCAGTAAATATTACAAATTAATGGGTACAAAAACTACAGATATTCTTCAAAGACTGGGAGCCTTTACTTTTCACGCAATGAAATTGCGAAAAGAGCTACAAGTATTGTCAATTGTTTAAAAATTGTACTTTTATTTTCAAATATAAATAATGTATGCAGATATTATGGGCCGATGACCTTCTATTACAAAGAAAAACCATATATATATAATTATTAATTGTTTCTTCAAATTTTAACATATATTTTACTCGGGGCAGTACGTCAGCTGAATGTCATTCGGTAAAACGAAAACATACATTACCATTTACACAGGTGCAATACAGTAAAATTAATTGATTTGTTATGAATAGAAACTTAATCTCCCGATGAGTCAAAATTGTGCCGATTGCCCCCAATATAACACGGCTTTGTAATTAACGCACATCTACACTGTGATATATTAAATAGGATATTAACTTTGTGACCGTGTTATATCGAATTCATTCAACTTGTGTAGTAATTTTCATAAATAACTTGCACTACGCTAGCTTATAGTTGAGTGGAACGCAACATGTACTCCCACACTATCAGTGGATTTTATTCTGCATGATGGGATTTATTATTGTTCAATATTAAAACTGACAGGATGACACAAAAACTCACTTTAAATCGTATGAGTACATCATGGCATCTAAGTGATGTCCATTACATGCTGGGATTTACATCTTCAGGCTGAATCTGTGGATACATTTCTGTTCATAGATTTATAATGTATGGTCTGGACTTTGAGAATTTTATTTTTCATGATTACATGATGTTGAATTCTAATTATTCTAAATCAATAATTAACGCTAGGAAATTAATTAAAAGTCCTCCTTTCCAAATTAGTTGCATGTTAGAATTTGTGTGTTGGTTTTTGATTTCACGATGTTTGGTTTTAAATACTAAAATATTCAGTGCAGTGCATTTTAGGCAAATATATGTGCCGGGATTTATTGTGACTTTAGACTGAATTTAATTTTTCTATGTTGTTGGAGGCATTTCAAATCAGTTCTTGCTCTGTTTACGTGGTAACACACAGTCACGTGATATGTTCTTTTAAATCAGATACTTGCCTTTGATTGTAATAACATTGAAGTGCATCACGGGAAATTTGATGATACCATTATATAATGAGAGTTAAGTCCATAGACTGTTTTTTAGCCTTTCATGAGTGTTCTAAAGATAGTACAAAATGCAAAATTCTGATTCGTTGGTATGTTTTTTTTTTACACAGATACTCTCGCTATAAGTTGTTAACATATTGTTATGCTTGTACAGGTCTAATAACTAACATCAGCTCATCTCAAATGACCTTACCACCACTTCATTGATTGCCAACTATTGTTGACAAATCCCTAGGTTTGCCAGTGTTTATGATATTGAAGTCTGATTAGGCTTTTACCTTTAGGCAATGCAAACGCTCAGATTGTGAAGTTGTTAGTTTTACGTGCTTTATGACAGCTGTTTGCAGGAGCTCTTGTCTTAGCGAGGAGCGCAGTAGCAGTTTACCCCCTTTCGAAAAGACAATACTGACTATTTCATACACAGGACTTCTGCCATGTCAAATAAGAAGTACAATTAGAAAGTCATACCAGGTTCAATGACTATAATTAGAAAATCACCCTCTGTTTAAATATGGCAATAACCATCACCGATGCATGCTACCACTTCAAGGGAAAAGCCACAATCAGGTGTCACCACTAAAATAAGCAAGATTAACGAGAACAAGTAGGTACTTGGCTGGCTCATGAAGCACTGGAAAAAACTGTTTTTCCTAGGGACTGCCTGTTAGGCCTGTGAACACAGGCAGAATGTCACTAAAGAGATACGCATACTAGTATTAAAACCAAATTGCTACAATCTTGATTGTCTATGGCAATGGTTTCCGCTTCTTAAGTGACTGCAAACCTCTTGAATCATACATGCCCTATTAGCTAAAGATCTAGAAGTATTGATTGAGGGCGTCTCCAGCCTGCCCTAAAGTCATGGAAACCACGCTTATCAGTAATGGGATGAAGAAAAGTAGTTCGTCATGTCTATATGTACCAACACCCTCAAAAGGCGAAGGCCACTATTACTGTGTATGCACTGTGATCGAGCGTAGCACAACTGTTGATAAGTAGCTGCTGCATAGCAGCATGCAGGAGATATTAAATCCAGATAACAAAATCAGCAAAAAATGCCCGCAATGTGAACATCACTGTTTGTGTGTGTGTGTCTGTTGATTTCTAACGTAACGTTGTGGATGGCAGATTTATGAATGTCTTCCACCAATCATACTCATATCTGTGTGCAGACTAGGTGCGGAGAGGCAGTGTTCATCCTTGGTCAGCTAGAAAATTCCTACCCTAGTATTTAGCTCAAGGAGGAAATTTGTCAGTGCAATGCAATCAAACATACCAACATGGCCCCTGGATATGAGCCGACCCTGCGGTCTGCATTGAGAAGCTTCAGGTATTTTACCAGCTTTTCTAGTGTAATCCCACATTGCACAACATTGATGACTGTTTATTCACAAAGACAGTGAAAATAGCATGCTGTCCAAGAAGGGTTCCCGGGCTTACACACAGAACAAACAGTCCTGACTCAGCAATACAACAAAGTGAACCAATAATGCTAGTTGCAGTGAAACTGGACGCAGCGTACTTATCGTGTATTGGGATCTTGATGGTGGATATGATGCCAAAATTGTAAGATTAATATAGGGCCTGGATGGGGCAGTTATGACAATGTGTCTTGGAGAGCTATTATTCAATTCGTATCGGGGTAGCCACTATGTTTCTCTCAAGGCTGCGAACATCTCCCTCCCTGAGACTGCCACTGAAGCAATTTGGAGACGCATCTCCCCTATTTGAATATCTTCAAAGATAACAAAGCTTACAAGTCTTTACTATATGTTTCTTGAGTCTGGAGATTTCAGCTTGTCCACACAACTGCTGCAAAGTCCTTGCCCACATTCTAATCTTACATGCTACAAAATAGCTGGATTATGCCTTCAGCTGTAAGATATATTCAGACATCAGTTTATCCTAGTGTGCATTTGGCTTTATCTCGGAACTGAATTGCCTTGTTGTGTTGGTGTTCAGTTTTCTGGAGTACATAAGCTGATGCATATACATAGATAGCAAGGATGGCCAACTCTATGTAGACATCAATGATCTAAACCTTTGATTGATTGTTGAGAATAAGAGAAGTCCACTTTCATCATTGAGCCAAACAGCTTTAGCAGCCTAAATTGCAACGTCGACAAAGTCACACTACTGTAAAGAACTATCTTTGTGTTCCTACATTTATACAAATGTACATCAATCGTTTGTACACAGAAAACTCGGTACTAGTATGAATCCAAGATACATATAGACACAAATTAAAACTGTACACTTCGGTTGGGAAAATGTATATTATTCAAATGCACTGCAGATATAGTGTGTTTGTTTGTATATTAGACAGAGAGAAACACAGGTTAAAATGAATCGCCACTTTTAATTGAACTGCATGTTTACTTGTCTTCTTTAACTTTCCCAAATTTGTATTTTCCTTTTGTATTATTAATTCTCTGTCTATAGACCGGATGCCTTGAAATACCAAGAAATCATATAAATTGAAAAATAAGCAAATTGTGAGATGTGAATATTCAATAAGACATTATTTATCCATCACTGAACAGGCAAAACATCAATGTCGATTAAATGTGTAATAAATTGATGCTGTTATAACATATTTGAACAAATACATTGTTAACGCACACAACTGAAGAAGTAAACAAATATCACAATTCTATTTTGCTAGATTGAATATAATGGTCATAAGAAAAATTGACTTTTCCCAAAAAGTATATTTTTGTAGTTGACATTTATTATATGGTACAATTTTTTGAAAAAGCAAAGAAAAAACAGTATTTATAAAAGTTTTCAAAGTCTGCCACACTATTATTGACCAACATGTTTGTATGCATGGCTTTTGTGGGTTCAACAAACTTTTCAAAGTATTCGGATCTGCTCCGCTTCATGATAATACAGTCTGTGGAACAAATTTCATTTTTGTATACTTTTTTGGAAAAACAAGCTTTTTTGTCCGAGGGACTGCCTGTTAGGCTTGTGAACACAGGCAGAATTGCCTCTAAAAAGATACGCATATTAAAAACCAAATTGCTACAATCTTGATTGTCTATGGCTATGGCTTCCGCTTCTTAAGGGACTTCAAACCCTTTGAGTCACACATGCCCTATTATCTAAAGATCTAGAAGTATTGATTTGTTCTTTTTCTTTTTATAAAAGCCACTGACAAAACTATTAAATAAATGTGGTACACCGAGTTTAAATTGTAAATAATTTATATGACCACGTAAGTCAGTTATTTATAATATAATATAGAGACCTAATGAAACCCGAACAAATTAAAATGAAACAGAATTACCTTCTGAATAGTTTTATACTACAGATACACTGATGAAAAGTGTTACCATTTAAATGGTTAATCATTAACAAACTAATTGGACGCCACGAGGTACGCCATCATTTTATCACTCATCACTCATAGCTCATCTCCACACATACGACCGATACGAGTTGCAAGCAAGAAGCGTTGGATACAACTCTAAGGATGTCTGAAAACAGTGAGACTTGGCAAAATGATCACAATGTGTACTCTAATGAAGCATTCAAGGTATGTACTCTTTATTGGAAATAAACATGCGTGGCTAATAAGCCTTGTGATTGGGCAAATACTAACTGTCCCCCGTACTGTGCCCTGGACCGTAGGGATTAGAAGACATTAGTTAATGCACGCGTGTACTTAATCCTAAAACATCCCAAATTCAACAAACAGCAACAAATTACAAATAAATGTATTTTTGAAATCTGTTCAAATTCACTAGCACGACAAGGTCATGTGAATAATTAATGCTTTTAATCAAAAGCCATCACATCCACACCTCATTAATAAGTATCAGTCTAAAAAAGTTTCATCACACCCGATGATATATTTGTCTCCGATCTTCTATATAAAAGTGGCATGATATATCATTTGATAGTTATTTTACGTAATTGGCCAACATTCGGAACCATATTTGAACCCAGTGAACTATTCAACTCGACTTTTTTGGTTTTTTATCTCCTACCTAACTATTATATCTCATTTTGAACTGAAAAAATTTTGCCGGAGTTGACATTTTGATCGACCAGGCGTAGCAAAAACGGCCTGATATTTGCAATGTGTTAACATAAGTATGCTGTTTTTCTGCGACATTTGAAGCGCTGACAGTACAGGCATCATGTTAGACAACACAACTATTCAATTAATGCAATTATCTGTAAATATTTACGTGTGGTTACATGTTTGTGTTTTTTTAATATACGTTCTGTAGTTATTTCATTATATTTAAAATGTTTGCGAAATCTAGTTTGCCCGAGAACGACAAAAGTTGTTCAGAAAACGAAGTTGTTAATGAAAAACAAAAACAGTATTCGATTTTGCTAGACTAACTTTGAGGAACTGGTATTTTATGAAGGGGTCAATGATCTGAGTGACCGGAGCTTCAACCGCTTGACGGTAACGCAACCTTACGCAATCTGAAGGTACACTGATAACAAGTGTTACCAAATGAATGACACTGGTTAATCATCAACAAAATATTAATACTTATTAATTAATTAATAAGATTTCCGGACAGAAACATTTGAATACAACTTCAAGAATACCCGAATATACAGTGAGCCCAGACATCACTCACTCACTAGTACAACTTTTCTGGCAACTATAGAAATTTCATTTGTGTCGTGTTTTATATATGACGTAATCCTGTTATTGCCATATATTCTAACACGAGTTGACTCAAGAATAAACGTTCGGCCGACTCCCGCTCTTTGCCGTATAAATAGAGTAGTCGACATTTCGAATAAAATCTGTCTTGTAAATAGGTACGTCTTGTTACGTGGTTGGAGGTTTTTTGATTGGGTATAACGAGGGTTTTTATAGTTATTCACCGTATTAAGGATGTTAGCTAAATCTACCTTGACGCAAAAACAAATATGTAGATTATTACATTTTTTTAAGTGGAACATAACAATATCTGACTTCGTTCGATTAACCCAATTAAACGGTCAACGATTCAAGTGTCCTGAGTTTCCCCCTTGATGGTACTCTGATGACAAGTGTTAACAATTAAATATCACTGGCTAATCATTTACAAACTATTTGGAAACGTTATTCTTACATCACCTAGTTTGTTAGTGCATATCTACACATGTGACCAATGTAATTTGAATACAGGGTCCATTGAATACAACATCGAGGATGCCGCAATGAGACCAGGCTAGACAATTATCATTTCTACTAATGTGCATAGCTTATCGGTATTTTGACAGGGCGATTACAGTTCTTACCCAATATAGCCCTGTGTTGTCCGGCAAAACAAATACCACACACATAAGAAATTTAATAATTAACGCTTTTAATAAAAGTGAGCACATTTACACCACAATGAATGTATATCATTCACATAAATTTCATCATGCTCCATCCAGTTTATTCGAGATTCTTTGTTTTACCGAATTCTTTTAGTTATTATCTTCATATTTAGAATATTCGCAACATCTAGCATGACGGCAAAAATAATTCAGATTATCATTTTATTAAGAGAAACAATAATCAATAACATGGTTCTAGCAGAAAAAGCTTTAAACAAAATTTTTGTTCTTAAACAATATCAATGCCTAATAAATGAACTAAAACCTAACTCAGATGGAAATAAATAGCAGCTCATTTTCACTTTAATATTAAACAATTTCTAATAACGAAAAAAACAACAATAATTTGACTTTGGTATTACACTGAAGACTATTGATAATTTTTTATCTAATTTGTATTGGAAATCCATACTCAATAAGACATATTACAAACAACATTTTATCTGGGTCCAGTCGATGCACGGCCATTCAGTTATCGCAATTGTTAACAATAATGTTAACTTTTGAAAATTGTTTTGATAAACATTGTGGCACTATAAAAATGGTGGGATTAACTTAATGGTTCACACGCTATGCGTTATGAATGATTTTAATTTTGATCGACTCTATACAAATCACTTATAACTTGTCATGTATTGCGATAAGATACCAATTACGATTGGTGTGTATACTCAGTAAGGTATACTTACTCATTCCGAACACCTGGTACTGAAACTGAGACATGAGTTGATCATGGTGGTCAGTTATCTACTCTGGTAACGACGAACGCTAACTCCTGTAGTTACATTCCTTTTCAACTATTTGAAAAAAAACAAAAACAGGATACATCGATGTTTCCTCACTCAGTTTGTTAGCACACATCAGCACTTAAGACCAGTAATATTTACAGATAGAAAAAAATAAATACAACTTTAAGGATGTCTGAGGCCAGCCCAGAAGATTATTATTTTTACTTCTATGAAGCATTCGATAAAATAATATGCATTGCTTTTCGGCCTTGTGCCTGAGAGAATATATTTTGACCCCAATACTTTATCCTAAATGTGAAGTCCGTTTTTAAGATGTAAGCTCTCAGAGGGTTTCGGTGACATGAATTAAGCCACATGTGTAGTTACCCGTAATGTTGGCCAACGTTTTGTACCATATTTGAACTCACTGTACTCGAACGTACAGCGAAAGTAGTAGAATATTTCCAAAATCCCGCAACACTCTGTTCATCCTGACTGAATTAAGGGTTTGAATAATAATATTGTATAACGGGATTAATAGCTTAAAAAGTCTTTAATACGACATTTCTGGCAAAAACATACATTTCACCTGTGCCAGAATGAAAACAAAATTTACCCCTACAAAAGTACCCCTCTCTGAAATTGGCATTTTGATTTAAGACGCGTGCCTGTCGACCAGGCTTAGCAAAAACAGGCCGATGTTTGAAGTGTGTTATCATAAAGCACTTGTTACACTGACCACATCATATTTTGCGGATTCTCCAATTTTCAATGGGCTATATATCATTTTCTTACTGATTTTATCATGTTCTTGTTAAAACTAGTTCAGAAAACGATATTGTTTATGAAAACCGGAAACAGTGTTCGATTCTGCTAGAATAACCTCAAGAGACTGCACCTTTATGGTGGGGTCAATGATTTAACTGACCGGAGTTTCACCCGCTTTATGGTAACGCAATCTTACCTAGTATGTAGATACATTGATGATAAGTGTTAACAAATACATGTCATTGGCTAATAATTTACAAAATATTTGGACACAACAAGATACGTCATTGTTTCATCACTCTAGTGTGTTACCTACACCTAGGACCAGTATGATTTGGATACAAACAAATTTGAAAACATTTTCGAGGATACCTGAATAAAGTGTATATATATTTGTCGACCCGAAAATCTGTATATCGACCGAGGCCTGTGTCAATCATGATATTACTATACCGAATATAACAAACATTTTTTATCGCAAGATCTCTCCTGTCCAAGTTTCAATGACAACGTCCAGAATGTTCTCTATTCATTCAGTAGCTGCTTCCTCGCACTTCCAATGGTTTATGCGTATTTATATTCAAGAATTCTTTCCGAAATTACTGTCACGTTTAATATTTGTATAGGTATCAACTAGCTATGGGCGACCGACATTTCAGAAATCACGATGCAATCTCCCAGGCAGAGTTTTAATTCTATGAATATAACTCTTCCACCACGCGAATTTTTCCTCGTCGTTGATTGGTCGATGAGTCAGAGTAGAACTTCTTTCAAAGACGTCCCACCCGTTGTGTCGTCACAGGAAGCGCTGTCCCAGCACAGACCTATGTCATATGACGCCTTACTAGCCGATTTTGGCTAAACTGGCGCTCCGCCGCCTCTATACACCAGTGTTCATACATGGAACTTGATAATTGATAACTTGATAATACGCAAATAATACGCGTAGTAAAAGTCTTGTGACGTTTCACCACAGATTTGCGACGTTTGGCAGATATACTTTCGGGGTTCTGACTATTTATACATGACGCGCATGCACAAGGGAATCAACTGCAGCTAAATGAAACGCAATATAACCTTTCCGTCTAAATAAACAATTTAATTGATGTACGTTACACAAAGTGTAATAAAATTACATTGATGAAATAATTAGATGCGCTAGACGTCGCTAAAAGACAAATCCTGTAATGAGTACTACGTACACCGTGTGGTTCGATGATTATCTCCTGAAGTATTCACATCGAACTGTCATGAATTTGTTTTCGCGTATCCGTTGACCGACTTAATTAGCTGATTATTAGCTGAATTGCTGTGTTATGTCTGTCATCGTGTAGGCCTATTTGAAGTTTTGGACGGAACTTGGCTCAGTGATTTGGAACTAATTACGAGATAATCGTCGCCATTCTGACAGTTTATATCCATAGTTATTAATGTAGTGAACGATTAATCAAAAGATATGACGTATTCAGTACTTAGTGTGATTGGCTTTATGATTGAAGGTTACGCCCTAGAGTCTTTTTACTGCTTTGTAATTGGTTAGAGTTTTGAAAATGAATAAAGAGAGTTTGAGTTGGTCTTGGCGAATACTCCACGACAGACGCAGTCCGAGAGAGTCCAGGGGCGAGCCTTGAGGCAGTCCAGTCTTGGGCGAGTCTTGGTTCAGCCTTGTGAGAGTCTTGGAGACTTTTCCCCAGGGCGCTGTGTCTTATAGAGTGCTCCAAAAGATCGACTAAGACGAGAGCTGAAACGTATTTCGTTGTGTGTGCCTTATTTGATTGTAAAGTTAAAGTGACTTTCCCGATCCCGTACCTCAAGGGGACGATATAGAGACGAGACGAGATTCCCCCCTGACAAGTGTGGAGAACCCCTGAGAGAGAGAAGATTTCCCCCTGATAGAACATACAAGATACCTTTTTGAGCAGAAAATGTTATAGTTGATTCTCCGATAAAACGCCGACAAAACCCGACTATGAATCATCAATTTTTAGATCTATCATATTGTATGCGCAAGTGCAGAAGCTTACATTGGCGAGGCGTATTATCTGAGTTGTGAGTTCGAGCTCGTTTTTCATATTTATATGATCGTATACGTTCCTGTGATTTTGAATACTTACCTTCAGGTTTTCTTCAGTGTATGGTGAAAATATTTTTTCCGAAAGAAGTTTGTGACTGGACAGGTCGGTCTGACTATTATTATACTAGGCTTTATTTGTGTGCAGAATTAAATTCTGTAGAATTATGTTACACGTTTTTTGTTTGTGATGGTGATTCGAATTATGCATGCGCAACTAGTCATTTCAGTAGCGAATACACTGCATGCTATATCAAGCTGTCGTAACCTAATCAAGCTAACCTAATCAAACTGGTGTTTTATGTGTGACGTTTGGCGGGGGTCAACGATCTAAGTGTCCTGAGTTTCCCCTTGTTGGTAGCGCAATCATTTATGACAAATAAATATCTCTTGTTAATTATTTACAAACTATTTGCGCACAGCACGATACGCCATTACTTCATCACTCGGTCTTGTAACACGCATAGTGGGAACTGGGCTAGAAGATTATAAAGTGTTTACTTGAATAGATAAGCATATCTCATCGGCCTTCTGAATATAGTTTGAGAACTGTTAATATGTACGCAAAACTCACACGGAGATTCGACCCATGAAAGAAATTGAGCAACATGTATTCTCGTCCGGTATACAAAATCAGAATTTTGGTATGTAAACATTGCCAAAAACATGAATAAATCAACTTTTTAAAAATTGGTACAAATTCACCAGCAGGACATGACCATGTCAGTAATTAATACAAACACCGGGCTAAACTAAATGTTACCAACCGTTGTCCTGTTTGATTGTATGACCCAATTACTATTGAATATTTTTTAATGTAAGTTTATATGTTGTATGTTCTCAATTCATTGATAATTAATTTTAATGAATGAATGAGTTGTCATTCATTAATTAGTGTTTTACGACAAAGAGGTATACCTCGGTTTACTATTTAAAAAAACATCTTTGTGTATAGCACCCTCATTAGTCTAGGCTTTGTCTTTATTGAGCATTTGTATTTATTTGAGCATATTCTGATACTAAAAACGAGAATGCGCTACGCCCTCAATGGCCACTTCTGTATTTTTGTGTTCTTTTATTGTTTTAATCTTACGTTGTACGAAAATCTATAGCCATTACCTATGATAAAATAATTCTAATTAACTTGTAAATTTTGTTGTTTTGAATGAACTGTACTTAGTTACGATTGATCACGGCGACATGTGTACCAGTCCACCATGCAAAAAGCACCACTAAGTTGAATTAAAAATTGTACATACACACAGACAGACAAATATTGCAACAAAATACAGGGTTCGAACTCACGAACTGATATATGTTTTGTTAATCCAAGCTGGCTGCACCTTTTGGGGTGATGACGTGGGCGTGTCTATTCACCTTGAATATATATTTTTGACTGCATTTAATGTACCAGACAAGCGGTTAGAGTTTCCTTGCCGCGTTCCACCTTGACAACCATTGGTGTTGATTTATTACCCATCTGTCATTAAATAGATTGATAGCGTTGCACATTAGTCGTACTTTGTGTAGGAGCACATTGTAAACTGTTGCCGTTTGTATATCTTTATTAATTGATATGTTAGTTTTTGATGACTGAATAAATACGTTTCGCCATTACAATCTTCAGAGTTCAAATCACCATTCCAATCACAGTAAAGTAAACGGGCTAATCTAATAGTATAATGATCTGTACTATTGAAAACAAATTTTCTTCTGATGTGTATGGCGTCCCTATGATTGCGAGCTATGTCTTCATTGAACATTTGCTTTTTATTCTAATTTTCTGGTAGAGGAAGATGTGTATTTTAGCGGATTAGAATCTTCAATGGCTGCTGCTGTATTTCCGTATTCTTTTGATTTTTGGAACCTGCAGGACATTTCTGCAGCCTTCTTACAATGTTTCATGATAGAATAATTCTGTTGAATAGTTAATTTTGTTGCGCATTTCTAATTTGTATAGTTATTCATCATTCTTTCATTTTGGTTGGATACGAAAAATGATAAATGTATTTGTAGTAATCCCGTTGTTTAACAGTACGCAAAGTAAGCACAAAGTAATACAGATTTAATGCAGTTGGTAACGTATACGTAATTGCCTATGTGGATTGTTTAATTGCAGCCACACAGAGATAATGCCAGATGTTAATGCTCACTTTTAATATATAAATATTTATTTTCAGGTTGGCGAAAATGGTATTGAGTTAGAACCAATTAACCCTCAACAGGTATTAACATAATGATTGTATATTATATAATTCGATGTTTGTTTGTTTGTTTGTTTGTTTGACGTTGACTTTATTCGTATTACTACTATTGGGTATCCATATATTGATACGTGGTATATTTGTAAAAGACAGTATATTTTTTAGGTGGATGGATCTATGTTGCAACATCAAACTCAAACTAACGTGGCAGTTACTGAAGATATCGGTATCACAGAAACACCAAATTATGATTCATCAAATGACGAGATGGAGATTTATGAAGGCACGGGATGCTCAAGGGTAAGTTCCAATAGCATTAAAATTAAACGTAAATATGAAAACGAAGTATAATAATAAACTTGAGCGTACTCATAAAGTGCAAACATTGGCAAAATCTGCAGCAAAAGTAGTTATCCTTATTATTGCACTATTGTCTCAAGTTTACCTAAAGGAATTGGATCATGCATTTTCATCTATGAAAGGTATTTTATCCACTTTTTACATTCTGAGTGGCTACACTCAATGCAGTGAGGGGGCAGGCCAAACGTATCTGAGATGTGTCTCGATGACAGAACAGATTGGCATCATGAGGCTGTATGTCATTCCTCGTTCAAAATTGGGTGCAGCTTGGACAAAGACTTTAGAATAAGCTATGCTTCAACTATATTTGTAGGCAGCCGCGTTATTCCTCCATAGAAACCAGTCAAAGCTTTCCGATCTGTTTGGCATCCATTAAGCAATGCCCCCTGTGTGTTATCTTCATTTGTACACACACACAAGCTTGATATTCACTCGCTTGGGGACATTCTCAAATTCTCAATTCCCAAAAACCGAGTTCTTATTTAGCTTTACATGTGCTTCTTGAACCAGTGATTGCCCTTTTCTGACGCTTGGTTCTGATGTAAGACTCCGTCCCATACAATGTAACTGTATAAGCCAAGGATATGTAGAGCTGGAGATTGTGGAAATAGGGGACATGCCATTCATTACCACAGAGATTGATGTCACAATTGTCTCAACCCAGTCTCTATTAAGTTTTTTTGTGCCTATGTGACAAACAGCTAGAGGCTTGGCAAGCACTGTCTTAATCTAATTTGCCATACATTGAAGTGTATTTTTTGAGGTCATTGCAAATAAAGCATAATATTATTAGCCTGGCATCAGTATCTTGACTTCTGTTTTACCTATACCAGAACCTGCCTTGTAGTCACATGTTTCTATTTATAGAAATAACGTCATAAAAACAAAGTAATTAACTGCGTATAGGACATGTTGGTGTGTACCCTACAAATTACACCAAAAATACCTAGTATCCTACATATTTCACAACAGATCAATGTGCAATGTTCGTCTCTAAACAACAAAGGTTTATATATAATGACTAAATAAGTTAAATTATGCATATCTATTTTCAATGCAGTCAGTGTTCTTAGATAATTGGGGATATTTCCTTTTTATGTTTGAAGACTCGGAAAATGAAAACTGGGCTATTTACTGAATACTTTTGCGACATCATGAAGCTTTCTCGTGTTATTGTTAGATTTTCAACATGAGATTTCAATTCTTTGTAAATGAAATACTAAATTAAACCACGACACCAAAGCATAGCAGAAAAAATGAAAATCCTTCAATTCAAACAAATCGTACCAGTGAAATTGTTTTCAATTATGACCAAATCGTAATATTTGTCACTTAATCATATGTTTTTATTTTTTTACCAGAAAGTTGGAGATGGTGTTCTATCAGCTCGCCGATGGTGTTCCGAAAACCAGGACCGAATTAAAACAACAATCGCCGCCATTTGCGTCTTGGCATTTTGCGCCTATTTTATCTATGCCTGCTGGTACGACTTCAACAATGTCACCGAAATGTTGGTCTTCACTATATTGACGTTGTGTTTTTTGTTTTACGCCCTCATACGAGATAGATGTGGAGATCAAATTGACAAAGCCTGCATCGTACCATGTTGTGGTGTTCTTAAGAAATACTGGTGGATATATAAATGGTAAGCTGACATGTTCTCACCAACAAATAAAACTAAACGACACTCAAAGGGGACGTACACCTGTGGTAGTAATAACTACGAACCATGTGACTTTTAAAGTGAATCAATTCATCCCATGGATTTATATTTGGCAAATATACATTGACACATTGATTTGTAAATTAACTCTTGTGAAGTGTACGTAATAATGTTTGTATGTAAATAAGTATTATATATATATATAAATGTGTATAACTCAGAAAGAAAATATGTACACTATTCACAAGACCTTGCTACATTTTAGGGTCATAGGTTCTTTCAGTTGTGTACTACTTGGTAAAACAGCCAAAGCGTTGGTAAGTTATTGCCATGTGTCTGCTAAAACCTTCGCACAGTTACAAAAGGTTAAGTCAACAGTATGTGTTTGTGATTTTCGCTACGGGGGGGGGGGGCGCTAGAAACCTTAAACTTGTAACATATATTACTTATTTATCCAACTGCGCATGTAGTGGCAAGTCTCGATGGTAAAAAAGTCAACAGTACTATACAATATAGCTGCATAGAAAAGTAATTGCCACCCAAATTTTCACTGCGATTGACAAGACATTGCACATTTTTAAAACAAAAAGCAACTTGAATGTGTAGGTTTATGAATGTTCGTTATATGACTACAGGAGCAAAATAGCTAAGACCTTCAACTTGGCACACATGTTCTCCATGAGGCTCACATATCCTGTAAATGTTCAAAACAAAGGTCAATTTCATAGCACATGTTTGTATGAACTATAAGGGAGTAATAACTAAGAACTTCAAACTTGGCAGAATAGCGACCCTCTTTAAAATTAAATTAAGCTTAAGGTAACTCTATATGCGCAAAACGCTTATACTATGGCTCTGAGTGTAAATATAATTAACTGCAGTTTAGTTTATTTGTTTCAACCAAATATGACTTTGTTTTATTAGGCCTCTTTATATAATATTGGTCGTTGGACTGGTAGTGTTCATAATACTTGAAGCAAAGGATTACCCGCCACAGTTGATGTCAGCTTTAGGGGCATGTGTCTTTGTTTCATTCGGATTTGTCTTTTCAAAGTACCCGGGTGCGGTAAGTGTGTAGCATTAAATCAATATCTGTAGATAACACCTCACTGATCAATAGACCAACCATATTGTATGTCACAAGTAGACATTTGTAGACATTAAGTTAGTTAGCTACCATAGAATTGATCACAATAAATCATTCAAAATTTTGTGTGTACTGATTCACATACATGCATAAGTTGCACAGAAAAAGAAGGATGTGTTTTCAAAAGCAATACATGCAAAAAATCCATAAATCGGCTATTGGGAAATATTTTCCACAGCAATTCATGTCACATTATTCCATCGATAACCCATACTAATAATCGAAGTTCTTCCATTTTTCGAGACAGTCATAAATAACCCTCATGACACTACATATGTTTCAGCATAGGTCAATGGAAAAAAATGAGATATGAGATTTTCTGATATATGAGATTTTCATAAGTACCAATTGTAAACTATTCAAAACACACCTTTTTGATAAATTTTCCAGATCGCTTTGTGAAAAAAAAGTGTTCGGTGATCATATATCTTTATTTCAGAATATGGAACATTAAAGTAACCCAACCTCTCTTGCTGGGTACGTTTTGATTATAATGATGCCGAACTACCTTAAATTTCCGTTTATTTGAAGCAGGATGGTGGAATCATTACATTTAAATCAATAATAACAGATTATGCATCGCATATTACAAATACAAATATATTGATATAAGTGGTACGTGTAGTAGTTTACAATTTCTGCATTTACAAGTTAAAATATATTGCAGGTCAGTTCACTATTGTATCAGGTATGCATGTGATAATTACGTTAGGGAGCGTAAAAGGTCAAGTGTTGTTGTTGGGGACTTATTTATTACTCTTTGGATCAATGTGTATATTTGTATACATATTCCATATTCCATATTATACACTATGGCGTACCTTAATCTCAACAACAACATTCATAACAGATTCATATTATGTCTTTTTTCATAGGTAAGGTGGCGCCCCGTATTATGGGGGCTGGGACTTCAGTTCATTTTTGCCGTTTTTATTCTGCGTACTAAAGTTGGATTCGAACTATTTAAATGGCTTGGTGACTTTGTACAGAAGTTCCTATCATTCTCGGATTATGGAGCTGCGTTTGTATTTGGAGAGAACTTCCAAGAGCATTACTTCGCATTTGCGGTGAGAAACAATAAGCAATAAGACTCATCTAATATTATGTTTGTACCATATTATTCGACTTTAAGTGTATTTAATATGTATTTTATGCGACTCGCATCAACGCTTGTGTTGTCAAAAGGAAGGAAGTAAAAATCAATTTTAATTTTTAGTTAAATTATTAACGCCCGTATATTTAATTTTAAATTACGACATTTTACATATTTTGTTGAACTTTTAATTATAGTTAAGCAGTGTATATAACAAATGTAACTGTTTCAGTAGTGTAGTATTACTCAGCACCTGGCAACGTATTTTATTGCCTAATCAGAATATAATTGGTAATATATTATTTAATTCACTACGTCAAATGTAATGACATTTCATTTTGTTCCAGGTAATGCCAGTCGTCATATATTTTGCATGTTTTATAGCAATATGTTATTACCTCGGTATCATGCAGTGGGTAATCATAAAAGTAGCCTGGCTGTTTGAGGTTACCATGGATACATCGCCATGCGAATCGTTAAATGCAGCTGGAAACATTTTTGTTGGGCAGGTATGTAGGTAATGTGGTCCATTATGTTACCAAAAAAATGCAAGGTAATTTACCAAAAAATTATGATTAGTTGCTGAATGTTGATTATACTAAATTAATCTTGTCATATTAATTGGATTTCAAAGGCCAACCCGAGTTTTGATTTGCACTAGTTCAGTGTTCAGTGTCTAAACATAAAACGACTTGTGTTATCGAGTAGTTAGGTGGTATTGTGTCATTCCAGTGCAATGATGAGATTCACTCGAATGCTGAAACAAGGAATCACACCCGAACCTTAACTATTTTGTTTCAATGAATTGTAAAGGTTCAATATGCTGCATAGATTCTTATAATACCATTTATCCACTACATCCATACATACACACAGTTTGATGTTAGAGCAAATTGAAATATTCAGATCATTAATTCACGACAAACTATCGAATATCATGTTGTTGAAATAGTGTAATGACTTACTCGCGACCATTTATATATAGAAGCTAATCTGGATTGGATTAGAAATGTCCCGAATTATATGCACATGTGTTGCTGGAGGTGAATGACTAAGTGACTAAATCTTTGCGAGAAGCAACAATCAAACGTTGTTTGAAAACATCCATGTTCTGTTATTTACTAAATTGAGATTGCGTTATCCTATCAAATATAAATGGTAGGTGTAAAACCTCTAGATCTAATAAATTAAAATGTACGTTATTATTTTTTATGAACTTCATTTAGTCTGAAGCTCCTCTTATCATCAAGCCATTTATAAAAGATATGACAAAATCAGAACTGCACGCCGTTATGGTAGGAGGCTTTGCCACTGTAGCAGGTAGCACTCTCGGTGCATACATCGCCTTCGGAATCAGTGCTTCCCATCTCATATCAGCGTCAGTTATATCCGCACCGGCAGCCCTTGGTATATCTAAGTTGTTCTACCCTGAGACACGATTTGGCAAAACAATGGACACAGAGATTGTTGTCAATAACATAGGAAAGACGTAAGTTCTAATTTTTGTGTTCACCGGAAAGAGACATGCTATTTGTCTAATCATTTTGAACGATGTGTATTGGGACTAGAGAGGTTGTAATTCCACGGCCAAAGTTGTGTTTATTTGTCATACTGTAGTCTAGAAAATTACTATGCAATATTATTAATATTTATATTAACATTTGTAGTAGGAGTCAACACTAAACAGCATTATGTCTGAGAATATTGTTGGTTGACTGTCCAGAAAAAAAAATTGGGTAAACATTTGTTGCATAGAGGGGGTAGAGTGTTCTGGAATATGATGGACAAATAGTTGCTTGGTAGCCAGTTCAGGCATAATGTGTTCATTACTGAGGGTGAAACTGAGTATACAGTTCAGGAATAAAGTTGATTCAAAGTAGTGTGGGTAGACAGACAAAGTTTAGGCATAGTATTGGTAGACATGTAACGTAGAGAGTTGATGCTTGCAAAGAAAGTTTGTTGAATGTTCACGACTGGCCAGGAAGTATGGAGTTTAAAATTAAGGAGGGTAGATATATGTGGGAGCACTTTCAATGAATTGAGTTGGTAAACTGTCAAAGAATAAAATGGATAGATTTACCTAGGAAAAGGTTGTGAGACACGTCATGAACATAGTTGATATACAGTTACTAACCTATGGTAAGCAATTCAAGAATAAGGTAGCTAAATAATCCTGCTACGGCTCCAGTAATGAATTAGTCAATAAGGCAAATAAACAGATGTACAATCGAGTGGGACGACAGAATTAAAAAACGAAAATAAACAGGAAGAAAGGCTAGACGGAGAGGAAATAATACAAGAGTAAATAAATAACATCGATAGATAGTCCAGGAATAGTATGGAGGTAGTAACAGTTCATGGGTAATTTGGTCATCCAGGTGTGTAAACAATTTAAAAATGACGTGGATACACATTTCAGGAAGATGAGCATATTGCCGGGTAATATAGTATATGTGTCGTCTTATAACATGTTACATACATCGTGTGGGAATAATGTGGTCAAGTTCAAAAATAGGGTGAGTACATTTTTCAAGACGGTAGTAGATAGTCAGTTGAAGAAATTGTATGCTTAGAAATAACTGTAAACTGTACTGGAATAGGATCGTTAACATAACATGAATAAGATGGTTAGAAAGTATGGACAAGAGGCCGATACACATTCCAGGTATTAGATGTTTAGGTAGTTCGATAATAGACCGGATAGACATTTCAGCAATGTGGGATGGCGGGTAGACAGTTAAAAAATGAGTTTGGTACTTGTTCAGTGATGGGATATGTAGAAAGTCGATGAATATGATGATATTTCATGAATAAAGTGGGTAGACAGTTCATGAATTGAGTGAGTATAGAGTTCAGCTATAGTGTGGCTAAACAACTCAGAAAATTAAGGATTGAAAAAATGGGAAAATATTGGAAGGTGGTTCAGAAATGGGTTGAGTGGGCAGAGAGTAGTGGTGGGTTGAAAATTTACTAATAGGGTGGACTGGTACAGAAATAGGCTGGGTAAAATGTTCAAAAATAATATTGGGCAGAAATTCCAGATAGAGGGTGGGCTGACTGTTCAGGGATATTGTAGGAAAACAGTTCTGGGAAAATGTGGGTATACTGTCCAATGTATATAATTGGGTAAACTGGGTAAATAGAGCAGTGCGGTGATTGTTCAGAAATAGAACGGAAAGATAGTTCAGGAATAAGGGTGGGCACACTGGTCAAATATAACTTCTAATAAAGCAGTTCAGGAATAAAGCAGTTACTACAGTTAAGAAATGCAAAATTAGTCATTTGATTTGGCAAAAGTCCGTCATGTGACCAATTATCATAAAATGTGGTTCGTGTATCTATTAAAATATCTTACCTAATTTTTGTTCTGGATTGTAATCAATTTGAAATTTAGAACCCGGACTTGGTATATCAGTAACAAAGTCAATAATAACAATAGAAGCACACCCATTTTGTGTATATTATCCATGTCTAGAAATAAGCATGGTAATGAACCAATAATTAGTCGATAAATTAAGCAATTAAACAATAGACGGATGTCAGTGTATGCTTTTGCAAATGACAATACACTACTAGCAGAAGCAAACACAGCGCAGTGAAATAATATTAACTAGAGCCACTTTGAGAGTATAAATCTCTGCTTTAGATGCACATTACACATCCTCACTAATTCACCAGCCCTTTTGTATATGGTATACATAATATCATCACATAAGCTTTTAATTTCTGTTGAAAAGGGATACTAAACTGAGAACAATCTATACTTGTTTGGGTTATAAAACTTAAAAAACAACAACTAGCTTAAAAAAACGTGCAAAAAATATGTGTTAGAAAATAACAGACCTGAGACACAGATAAAAAACATTTGCCAAATATATGGAAAACATAATTACATCATAACAGCTACTTCACAAAAAAAGAAAGATCAAAAACGTCAATTTTATTTTTAATTAACGTAATTGTATTTCCATTTTTTCGAATTTCATACTGCAAGTTTATTTTGCATGAACCTTAGTAGGAATAATAGCTCGTCCTTAAAATCGTCGATGAAATGTTAGCTTATCTCAACTGTTATCTGCAATAAAATAACACAAAGTCTCGTTTACAGAGAAGACAGAAATTTCCTTGAAGCAGCAGCAAGCGGTGCGTGCCAGGCTGTTCCATTAGTCGCTAATATTATAGCTAATCTTATTGCATTCATTGCGTTACTGGCACTATTCAATGCCTTCCTTGATTGGGTAGGAGATATGGTCGGAATAGAAAACCTTAGTTTTGAGGTAAGTTTCAAAGCTTTTGCAGCATTATGTAACATTATTAGATTGTTGAACAGCTAACTAACCAATAACCAAATAATTGACGAATACATTAGGCATTATTATAGCTAGCATTATTTAAGAACAAATCATACTTGTGGACATATCCTTACCAATGTGTTGATTCAAAAATATTCCCGGACTTGGTATATTTGTCACAAAGTTCAATAATGATACGAATTGTGAGTTTGAATTGTGTTTGAAGGTATTTTAGTTTATTTAGTATGGTTATACATGCGAGCTGCAATTTTACCCAGACTCCATATAATACCATACAAATCACTATTTACTGCTGGGTCATCTTAATGTTTAACTGAGATTTTGTTAAAACATATATTTTGCTTCCGAAATTCGGTGATGTCAATATTTAGGAATGATATAATCAAATGTGAATATTGGAAAATTTGAAAACAAAATCAAGAACACTTAAAGTGTCAACACTGCTAATTATTACTATACCACGTTGAAATTTAGTACACTATGCATCAGTTCACATTATGTGGCTAATGAACGCACTGATAAAAAAACATTTCCTAAGCATTTTCCGGCGTGTTGCAATCATAGTCACTTTACATAATTTTCTTCGAACAAAACCACTTGAATTGCAATCACAGTTACCGTGAATCTGTTTGTTTTCATTTTCAGTTTTCTCAATTATACCATTAATTTTTGTTCAGAAGTGGGAAAAACAGTAAAACTTGTATTTTTTTAGCATAAAGTGATTTTACTCCACAAAATGTTTATTAATTTCAAGCTTTTAGACCAAATGTATAACTGCCAGGAAACAAAACCAGAATATTCGGAACATGTTTTCTTTTTGCTGTACTACTGTAAAAATGTACAATAATGATTGTTCAATTTGATGTATATTAGTTTCGAGTGAAAACTACAAAGCTGAGAATTTCTAGCAAAAGACAAAAACATGTCGTTTTAAACAAACAATATGCGTTAGAAACAATTGACTGCAAACCCAGGTCTTGTCATAAAGTTTATTACCTCTTAGTAATAATAACAATAACAGATCTGCATGTTAAATTTGATAAATTGGGTTGCGTTTTCTAAATCGTGATAAATGTCATCTATAACTTACTTATTTATCATAACAAAATACCAATATATATGTGTACGCATTTGGAGGTAGTGCAATTATGCGCAATTACCAATCTGCATAAAAACCTGGAAATATTTCCAACAATACATAACTAAAGACATTTGACAAGGTCGTTGGAGACATAAACTAAAAAACCATCACATTAACTAATAGTTTATGTACATTTACTTAATTCATAGCTCTCATTTTCTTCTTCACAGTCTATTTGCTCTTACCTTTTCGCACCTGTTGCCTTTCTCATTGGTATTGAGCCGGAAGACTGCAGAATAGTTGCTGGACTCATTGGCACTAAATTGTTCATCAATGAATTTGTGGCATATGAGAAACTGGGTGAACTAGTTGATAATAGAATCAATGGTGTTGAGCCGAGCATTTCGGTAAGTTTAAGACACATTGTCACTGATGCATAGAAAACACTCATCGAGTGGTCGTTTCAAAATATTAGAAAAAAACAATTATTTTTTAGATGAAATTAGTTCTGAATACAAATTGTCCTCGTCTTATTCTTTTTCCTATTTTTGTCTAGTATCGGTCAGAAGTCATAACAACATATGTTCTGTGTGGATACGACAATATCAGCAGTATTGGTATCCAGTTAGGGGCTCTTACTCCCATGGCACCTTCTCGCAAAAGTGATTTAGCTTCCGTAGCTGTCAGAGCTCTAGTTGCCGGAGCGCTTACATGTTTCATGACAGCTTGTGTTGCTGGTAAGTATGTCGTCATTAAATCTGGTTTATTAGGTTATGAAATGGATGTTGTTGCGTAAGTTGAAATGTGAGCATGCACAGAAATGTAAGTTTAAACTAATAACAAATAACTTGAAGTACCAGCGGAATTTGATTTTTGTAGTGTTATTCATTCTTTACGTGGATTTCGATTAGCTCGTCTTTTGGACTTCTCATCAATACTGCTACAGCTGAACAAACTGTACCAAACTCTAATAATTCCTTTTTTTTCCTTTAGGTATGCTTTACACAGAATTCGATTAGCTCGTCAGTTCTCATCAATACTGCAGAAGCTGCAGGTGCTGTACCATACTATTATATGGGCAATGGTTTAAATGGTTACAATTATGCTACTACCTGCACTTTGGAAAACTATGCAATGTGTATGATTTTACTTGGTCTACAAATAACACCACCACCAATCTATGCTGTAGATTACCGTACCTCATTGTGCTATTCTTCGGAATTAATTTAAACCACAGTGAATTGAAGTGCTGTTAATCGCTATGTCATGGTGGCAGAGCACACGTCTGTTTTCTTGACGTCTACCAGTTATGTCTGTCTACCTGTGTATTTCCTTTCTCTGTGTCGTCATTTCTTCACCTATTGACTTTTTAATATTATGCCTCTATATTATGCCTCTATATTATGGTGTACGGCCGGTAATAATTTATCAAACAGAATCGTGGCAATTTGCATGTGTAGTTACGGGATATTATCAACCAGTAATTACTAGGATAGTTACATTTTAAAATGAGCTATTTTGACATAAAATAAGTCACTTTTATCTACTTATTTTCTATTAGATTAGTACATTATGTGTTCCTGAATTGATTGTATTGTTATACCATTACATCAGTGTGAGAAACTATTTAAAATGTCATAGTATTAATTGCAGCAAAGACTTGCATACTGTTTTATAACCTAATATACATGCATTTAGTAACATAACAGTGATTTAGTTTTTTCCATATCCGTTTTTTTAATTGATGGATAGGTTATAAATAAAAAAGACGTTGATTTTGCTTACGACTCACTTATATTGTGTTGGACAAGAAGTCTGTATCCAATTTATTTTCACTATTAGACAACTTTCATATTTTTTGATAAAATGGGTGCAAAGATATCCAATGAAAATGAAAAAACACAACGTTACTATAATCGTGGGATAAGCTTTAATGTTACTGTATTCATGGGTCTGGCTTTGACGTTTCTGTGATTGCGAAACTAGCTGTACTGTTACTGTAATCGTTGGACTGGCTTTGCTATTGTAAATTTGGGACTAGATGGAAAGCTACTGTAAGCAATGGATAAACTGTACTGTTACTGTAATTGTGGAATTGGTTTTGCTTAACATTGATCGCGGGACTAGCTGTACTGTTACTGTAATCATGGGTCTGGATTTGCTGTTACTGTAATCGCGGAACTAGATGTACTGTCACTGCAATCGTGGAATTGGCTTTACTGTAACTTTAATCACTAGACTAGCTTTAATGGTACTGTAATAATGGGTCTGGCTTTGCTGTTACTGTAATCGCTGGACTAACTGTAATATTACTGTAATCGTGGAATAGGCTTTGGTGTAACTTAAATCGCAGGACTAGCTGTAATGTTACTGTAATCATGGGTCTGAATTTGCTGTTACTGTAATCGCGGAACTAGCTGTACTGTTACTGTAATCGTGGGACTGGCTTTGCTGTAACTTTAATCTCAGAATTAGCTGTAATGTTACTGTAATCATGGGTCTTGATTTGCTGTTACTGTAATCGAGAAACTAGCTGTACAATTATTGTAATCGTAGGACTGACTTTACTGTAGCTGTAAATGTGGGAATAGCTGTACTGATGCTGTAATCGAGGCTCTGGCTTTGTTTTAACTGTAATAGCGGGACAAACTGTACTGTTACTGTAACCACAGGATTATCTGTACTGTTACTGTAATCGTGAGACTGGCTTTGATGAAACTGTAATTGCGGAACTAGCCTTACTGGATTTGCTGTAATTGTAAATTTGGGTCCAGCTTTACAGTTACTGAAATCGTGGAAAAGCTGTACTGTTACTGTAATCGTGGAACTAGCTGTACTGATACTGTAATCGTGGGTCTGGCTTTGATGAAACTGTATTTGCTGGACTAGCTGTACTGTTCTTGTAATCATGGGTCTGGCTTTGTTGTAACTGTAATCGCGAAACTAGCTACTGTAATCGTTGGACTGGCTTTGCTATTTTAATTTGAAACTAGCTGCACAGCTACTTAAGCAATGAACAAGCTGTACTGTTACTGTAATCGTGGGATTAGCTTTGCTGTAACTGTGACGTGACTGGCTGTACTGTTGCTGGAATCGTGGGACAAACTGTGTTGTAACAGTAATCGTGGGACTAGCTAAATCGTTAGTGTAATTTCAGGACTAGCTATGATGTAATTGTAATCGCGGTTCTAGCTGTGCTGTAACTTTAATCGCTGGACTAGATATGCTATAATTGTAATCGCGTGTCGAGCAATACTGTATCTGTGTAAAATAAAATCATTAGTTAATCATCAACCCAACTACTATATATATATATATATATAACGACTTAGATGCCACGAGGTACGTAGTATATCGACACATCACTAACGACACTCAGTCTAACACGATGTGTCTACATCTATGACAAACACGATTTGCAGATCGGAACTGTACTTCTGAATACAACTTTAAGAATGTCTGATCACAGTGGGAGCGGGCGAAACAAATACCCTGTTTATGCAAACGAAGCATTCAAGGTCAGTTCTAACTGTTTTCCTCCATATTCATAAGGATGCTCGATTTGGGCGGACACGCCATGTGACTGGTGGATTACCGCTCGATCTCAATACAGCGCTTTGTGCCGTGTTGTACGAGCTTGTAACGCTGACGTGTGTCAAATATTATGGTGACGTACATCAGTCATCTTAACTTGTTAAAGTCGCGTTTGTTTTTACCATACAACACGACAGAAATCAAGTATTAACGGATGAAAACAAAACTGTGATAGTAATTTTAATCTGTATTCACAAGACATTGACAGTAATCGGGCATGTGGTTAATTAGCGATGCTCAAGATGTCTTCTCAACTGTACCACATCATCCACAGTATTCACTATATTTCAAATTTCAGGCCATATACTGAATTAGTAACAACCTTGTGTACAAGAGATAACGTCACGACAGGCTGATACAAAAGTAGGTCAATGCATCGCCAGTATATTGATGAACTTTGACCCATAGTCGATTGCAGTTATCATAAATTATAAAATTTGTCATTCTATATTTGAGTATTAATATCATTTTTTATAACAGTATATAAGACCACAAGATTTAAGCACGTGACAGATACACCCATTGTGTAAATACTATAAATACATTAATTATTCACTGTTTTAATGTTGCTATTTTCGCTGATAAGTAAAATCCGCTAAATAAAATCTACATGAACATGTAAAATGACAATAAAACTTCTTGACAGATTCGTGAGATTAAAACACAGTGATTATGCTCAAAGCATCGAAATAGTGCAATTGAATGTCAGTGAAATTATATGGTTTTTCCGCGTGATACATGCATATTAGGCGAATATTATACAGTGGGCTTCAACAAATTTGTGTGAAAGATTGTATACGAAGATCATAATCCAATTTGTAACTCAACATGCCACATCGAGCAACAATATTGAAAAAAATAATTAATATTAATATAAATTTGGTTGATTTAAACTCAAGTATTCATTTGGTATAACGCTGAGATACGCGACAACCATGATATGAAGTCCTGATTTTAGCAACGCCGTTGCAGTCAATAACTTTAGAAATGTGTTTGCGCATTGTATGAGTATAACTAGCCAGGAGAATGTTTTAAATGTGTGTTACTGCCATGAACATAATAATCGAATAATTCTGCAATTTAATAAGTTATGCGATCAACGACAGATGGTTAGGATTTCTATCTGGTTCACGGCTTTAATATCAGACTGTTAAATCACCTCCGGATCAACACAATTGGAAAGGTTATCTAACTGTGTGGTGGTGAGTGTGAAGGGAGAGATTGGAGAAATGATACCAATCTTGATGTCAACCAACATCTCGATCCCCGGATGATATTGTCCTTCGTAAACTCGGACGTAGTGTTTCGAGTAAGTCTACTTTCATTCCTCTAAATTCTAAGTCTGAAGGGTTTAAACTAATTCGCGATGCTGATGGTTTATTCCGCTATCTGAGACAACGGTTATATCTACCCATAGAATCCAGGAATCTCATTGTTTGTATATCTCGTACACCAGTGTATCATTTACCCACAATTCACAAGGAGACCATTCCGGCCAGACCTATCGTGTCTACCTTTAATTGTTAACGGACTGTTTGAACAACAGAGACAACTTGAAGCCAAAAAAGTTGTTTTACTACATTAAGCGTCCGCATGGCCGTCTTTTAGTATCACTAACGCTGAAGAGCCGTAGAATGCTCGTACAAGACATGCACCGTCAACAATTTTACCCCAAATTAGTCAAAGCGAGTGCATAGAAAATCACGATATTATAAATAGAACATCTACCAGCAAACACTTTTTGTTATAACGAAATTAAAAAAATATATGTAGGAACCTGCTAGGACAGATAAATATGAAATATGGTAGTAAGTAATCGTAATCTCGTTGTCGTAATATTCTTCCTCGACGGTATTTCCTGAATAGAGTGAGAACATCGTACTCGTAACGACAAGAATAATCAAAAAATTCAAGCTCGACACATGGTTACTGTAAGCAATGACATAAACCGTTTATTCATTTCCATTAGGTTCTATTGCACAATGTCTGAAAATATTTTTTTTTCTAAGCGTCTAAATTGATTTTCGTTGCAGCTGGCAACACCGTAATACGGGCAGATCTGAAAAACTGCATCCCCCCAGAATTGTGCCACGACAGCTGGACAGGGACGGCTTTCTTGCCTGGTATACCGTATATGTTAGGAAGAACGATTCCCCTGTTGACATGACCCATACTATTTGTAATAATAATACAATAATACAATTAATATAAACGAGCACGTGTTATTTCTCGTAGGGTTACATGAAATTTTGCTGTGGTCTTCCTAATTGCCCCTGTTATCTGTGAGAACCAACAAACAGAGATGGCAGCACGAAATGTTGCATGAGGGGGCGGAGACCTGCCCACCAACCTTGCGCCGAAGGCGCGACCTTACTAGGGGGCCGGGGCATGCTGCCCATTAACAAATTTGACTAGACTCTCTAAAACGCTATTTCCTGCATTTTGAGGGGCACATTTTGCGAACGCAAAAGGTTTCAGCTTGATGATTTTGGAGGGGCGACGCCCCCCAACATTTTCTTTGAGGAGCAATCGCCCCCCGTTCCACCGCCACTGACAATTTTTTCAAACTAGTTAGCCTGTGAAATGTTGAAGTGTTTTAAGTGTTATGTCACCGATAGTAATGTAACGTAGCTGATAGACGTAAGCGTAAGTCCTATAACCAGATCACGTTTATCTCGTGCATCCCGGGAATCGATACAGCGTGACTGGTATCGTTAAAATACGGCTAACGAGAACGCTTACTGTGGTTACAACAACCGTTTTCAAGGATAAAGGACTTTTTCCCAAACGAGCTTGTTCTCGTATGATCAAGTGGAAAAAACAACGTTTCCCTCACTATTTAAAAATGGAACATTTCTTTGAGCACCATATAATCGATAAACGATTTTCAGATCGACGAGGTGTGTGGAAGCTGAGCTGTCATTTTACTAAATAGCAAAGCGTGTGATTTGTTGTTGAATATTCACTATAACACATACATGTATTAGGTGCATTACTGCAGGTCACTGAGCCCGTCGTTGCCTATTTACCTGCTTGATAACCACCACTTTTCTTTAGGATAAGTCAGATTTTGGTAGTTTCGTTGCTGCGTTTGCTGGTTATTCAGGCAGTTCCAGACCATAGTAATGATGAACAAACGTGCGAAAAAGTTCATTCCTTACTTTTCAAAAGGAATACTTGTTTTCAAATCAAATCAAATCACGTTTACTGAACAGTCAAACAGTGGAGAAGCCACTGAGCTGAATAGGTTTTGTACTTTTTATTTTTTACAATCTCGCTCTGAGAAACATTTTGTTTCTAGTGATTGTTAATAATAAAGAAACGAGTAAGCGGGAATGTTTGGAACAATAAATTTCCGAGTAAATTCGGCACATAAAACTGCTCTTTGAGATTTTGTATTCAGTGAGAACTCTTCTCAGCATTTACTAGTAAGTTTTCAGAACTATGTTGTTCTAGTACAACTTTATCTTTTATATTTTAAAATGGGATTTTTTGAGCTGTAGTACCCTGGAATCTACTCAACCATCAATTTTCAGATCGACGAACTGTGTGGATGCATGGCCAATCTACAGAATAAATTAAAAAGGTGATTTGTAGTGCATATATCAGTTACAATATCTACAGATTATTGGCACATTTCCTTCTATACAAAATATTATTTACGTGACACCAGTACGTTGTTATAATGCACAACCAGCAATAGAGCTCCATACAAAATACCAAAATATCTCCAAATCCGGATCCCGGAATAATTTTGACAGAAAACTTCTACTCGCGATCGGCCGCTACTTAATTAACTGACTGAGTTGGAACCTTGGACAGGTAAGAGTTATCGGTTCTACGCGCCTTCGACTTCTACCAGACCTCGGCCTAAAACTTTCTGTTAATTAATGATAGCGGCTTTTTAGTCGTTCTCTAACTATCTGCTATTAAACAACATTACCAGTTGTCTATGCTGCTCTAATTGTTGCATGGTGGATCACATTCGGTACCCAAATTTCATTGTATGTGGCTATCTATAATTCATAGTCTGACTAGTATATTAGTAAAACGCAATTTTGATGTCACAACACTGATTTGCCTTCGTGTACTCAAACTATCAGGGTCACAACAGTTTATCGTTACCTTCAGTTAATTCAATATACGTATCTAGGTGGCGCCAATGTATTAGCAAGACTCGGGTGCACTTTTTTCAGGATTTGTCAATCAATACTATTTGTACCTCTTAAATTATAACACAATTAAATGTGTCTCATGATAAAGCGACGTATATTGCCAACAATGTGTCAGTATTTCAATGATGCCTTTTGCACGATTAGCTGTGAGTAATCGTACGAGATATAGTGTAAGCCGAGTGGGGTTTTTCATCACCATAGTATCAGGGGGAAATCTCTTCTCCCTGAGGTTCTCCACACGTGCCATGGGGAAATCTCGTCTGGGCTCTATATCTCGTCCCCTTGAGGTACGGGACCGGGAAAGCCACTTAAACAAAATACTTTCAACTCTCGTCTTTAGTCGGTCAGTCGAGCACCCTATAAGACACAGCGCCCTGGGGAAATGTCCTCAAGACTATCGCAAGGCTGACCCAAGACACTCTCTGGACTGCGTCTATCGTGGTGTTTTCGCCAAGACCAACTAAAAACTCTTTATTCACTTTCAAAACCTTAACCAATTACAAAGCAGTTAAAAGACTCTAAGGCGTGGCCTTCACACATTCAACCAATCACACTAAGTACTGGACACGTCATATCTTTTGTTTAATCGTTCACTATATTAGTAACTGCGAATACCAACTCTCAGAACTAGTAGTCCGAATAGCGACGGTTATATTGTAATTAGTTCCAAATCACTGAGTCGAGTTCCATCCAGGACCTCGCATGAGTTTAAACGATGTCAGACATAACACAGTCATTCGCTAGTAATCAGCTAAATAAGTCGATTAACAGATACGCGTAAACAAATTCATCACAATAGTAGTAAACAGCCGATGACATTCTGTTTATGCCATAGAAAAAAAGATGAAATTGCAAGGTCTTGCGCGCAATTGATTTGCGTTATCTACAACTCTGGGCTTTCTTTAATTTACATAAACACAAAATGGTCTATTATACGCTCATTATTTGTTCACACACGCGCGGAGTTGCTCATTAATTGAGAACTAGTTTTTTTTAAGTTTATGTGAAATATTAGAGTGGGGCACGCATGGAATTTAAAATTTGTGGCGAGTCTGCATACAATGATGTTTTATTGGGTGTGGATTGGGGTGTTGTACTTAGCAGGGCAGCCGCTCCGCTGCGAACTATTGACAGTAAGCCTCTAAGACCCATAGGATTCAGTACGCACAGAAGTGTTTTTAGGTGATCCATATTCTAACATGTGCCTCGCGCGATAGGTTGTAACCTTTTTTGTCAAGGCACGTACGCGTACTTTATTTATTTAGTTGGTCATTGACAGTCAACAAGATACAACTTGTTATACTAAAATTATCAAGTGGCAGATTGTTGATACTAGCCTGTCATAATGTGACATTGAAGATATTGGGAACGACTTTGTGGACGACATGATATGACAACAGCTTGTATGTACGACATGTGCAACTTTTAAATCAGCATTCATCAACGTGGCATTTTTCGTATTAAAACCCGGTCCGTGAATGCATTCAGAATAGAAGTTGGCGACACATATGACTCATTATATACATCACTGTGAAGGGTGATTGATACTACGGAACACACCCATATTTATGGCCGTCAGTATCAGTGTTGATTTACTCATCACCAAATTTTGGGAGATTTAGGTTGTGGTGTTTCCACGTGTAGTTCAGGTAGGAGTCAGTGGACTAGATTCGATCCATATTTCGTTCCGTGTTTAACACCGAACTAAAACACGTGTGATCAAGATCTTCCGGTTAAAACAATGCCTTTCTAAGGGCGATCCAATGGTAGATAAATGAGGCATGAACAGTTTGTGAACGCCGAATTAAATTAAATTTTTATTCTAAGAAACAAATAAAAAACTTTAAGATGAAAATATAAACACTTTCTTGTCTGAATTTTGGAATGTATAAGGTCTATTAAAATATCTATATTTCTGGCGCATTGTATACATTAGTTTAAAGTGGACATGTCGGCTAGTTCTTCCAGACACCGACACATAGTACATTGACAAGTACTGTGTCCCGAGATTGCGTCAGTCATGCAGTTATCACCTGCTCATTTTCCCTGTCTCAGATGTAATGACATCACGCACCAGTACCTACACAGTTATCTAAGCAGAAAGCTCTTTGAAATTAGTGGGCGTTCTCTTGAAGGCTTGAGTGCGTATTATGAGCGTAGACAATTTGGAACTCTCGAGTCAATCATTATTAAATATTTGAATTTGAACGAAAGCTGATGATTGGCGTTTAAAAATGTGCCCTTTACGGTACCTCTGCGACGCCCAAAGTATAGAACGTTTCGAAGTAAACAATACGATATCATTCGCAAATGGAATCGCGTTAGGGTTAGATTGTTAGGCTATAGAATCTTCTAAAATGAACAAGACGCTCGCCGATTCTACTTTTAGCAATGCTTCTTTTTTGAAAACGAGTGAAATGTCACTAGTCGAAATAGGTTCGTTGCTAATATCGATAAAGATTACGTGACTATATTCTACAAAGTGACCAACACTCGCATTGATGCAGAAAAAAAATATTTCACTCAACGTAAGAAAAATGGTTTGATGCAAGCAGATCTTGGTTGCGTAAGTCGCGTACGACTATGTCACTCAACATACATCGTCAGTCAGCTGTGTACTATCTTGGGCATGATGAGTTGTGCGTATATGTTAAAATGTTATGAAATCATATGCGGGAGAGAAACCTGTTTTTTGCGGGCGAGACGTTTCGTGGTAGCAACGAGGTAGAATGACGTCGCCTTACGAGTGTCGTAGTCAATGTGCATATTACACGACAATTTTTGTAAGACTACTCGTACAGAAGGAGTGAATTCCTGGTCTGTATTGTTCACGAGCATTAAGTGACATCACGTACCTCTATTTTAAAACGAAAAACGAATGCACAAAAACCGTCGCTTATTATTTGATACCAATGAACGCAAAACATATTATAATTCATGTCTTTATTCAATATCTCGATTCTAAATGCGCAAGGTTTTAATATATATGCTATGTTTGGTAGATATATTGCATTTTGCCACAGAAAACCTACTAGTATTCCATTAGTTGCCCTCTGTGGCAAGACTTTGTGACCACCTTCCTAACATAATGGCATTACGTCAATTAAGTACACTGCATCTGATTCAACAGACCAGGTCGACCTCAGGCACATACGAACCATAACCAGAGATACCAAATTTAAAGTCGCATCCCTTCCTGAAAGTTAATCCCATTCAGTGGACGATGTTACAAAATATAGTTCAATACATCTAAGTGCTCAAGCACTCATGGTAAAATTATCGCCAGATAATGTTAATCAGTCGACAGTAGATAACATCGTGACACCGTTCCCCAAACTAAATACTGTGCATTTGTGTGAAAGGTTAACACCATGCCTCGTGATCGTCATATCGGTGACATTGTTTTTAAGTTTGGTCTTATTGTTTGTCCCCCATCGTGTACTTGTGTAACTATACTTGTGTGTCAATGCGTGCGTATTTGATAGAAGTTCGCCGATGACGACACATATTAATTAACTCACATATACATCAATATGGAGCAAACACGTGCGGGCGTGTCAGCTGATCTACTCAAACTCAATCCAAGTGAAGTGTGGATGCAGTGAGCTGTGAAGTCGTCCTTGCCACTGGGCTTAACACGCGTAAACTAGATATCGAATGCTTTAGAATTGGTTTAGAATTTAAATTAGGACACACATTTTGATAGGGGAATATTATTTTAAAAGGGCCCAGACGTACGAATAGTTACACACTGTCGCCAGGGTCAGACATGGTATCACTCGCTGATTATCATGTCCAGTAATGTGATGTAGAAGATAAATAACATTCAAAAGCCAATAGTAACTCTTTCCTGTTGGGATTAATATTAATCAACGTCACCCTGAACACAATAAGCCAATCAACGCAACTGTCTTAAGTCAGAAATTAATGTGTTATATTGCTCCAACTGACAGCAGGATATGAATATGTTTACCATATAAATCCAAAGTTTCCACTGCCACGAGTTTCATCGGTATGTGGCCTAGTGCTGAAGTATAAAATACGGTTGGCGAACTAGTTATCGCAGACTAAACTTGATTCTGTAATCGTGCGTATTTGACGCAAATATCACACTGCTCTTGAATCCATGGGTCCATTCCTTCTACGAGCATGAAAAGCAAGAGTCGTCAGTGAAATTATTAATTTTACTCGTCTCACAGTTAATATCAGAGAAAGCATAAATACAGTTGTTATATTTTCAAAGGTGTGAAAATGTTTTCAAATATGTTCATATTACTGAGAGCATAACAGCTTGCATCGCGCACCGGTATATTACCATGTATTTCACGGTGGCTATGTTTTACATCTGTGGTTTTTAATGTATTATAATGAAAAAATAGAGAAACAAATTAATGGATGAATAGGTTGAATGATCTAATTATTCGGATTTTCAAGTAACTGATAGTAAAATGTCAGACTGTAGACGAGTATCAGTGTTGTCCGTGATACATATAACGAACGATTTGATTGGACAATGGATTGAAGAAAATATCTTTTGCATGCCCACTTAAATACCGTTGATTGAATAGAATCATCCGAGGTGTAGTGGTGAGGCCGAATAAACCAGTCTTGGCTGGCAAAGGTGGGATCATTCGGATCCGATATTTCGTGTTCGTACAGTCGGTTGGTTGGTTCTTGGCTGTATTTATTCACAAACCGAAGACGCATGCGCACAAACGAAGTTATTTATAGTTCAGGACCATTAAGTGCTTTAATACTCGTAGTAGAAATATCGCGAGATAATCTCGATCAGTCGGTAGTAGATAACCTCATGACATTATTCCTCCAAAACAAAATACTGTGCGTTCGTGTGAGAGGTCAAAAGAGTGCTGCGTGTTCGCCATATCGGGGACATGTTTTGAAGTTTAGAGTGCCATTTCATAGCTAGATACAGCATATTTTAACAAGATATCAGATATATTGTTTTAATGATAACACCGTGAACTTGACATTCCCTTGAAAGTAATCACCCGTCAAGTGGGCCACTGTATAAACAGTATGGCGAGGAGGGGTTCATTGCTCGGCGTATCCAACTCTCGCGAACAATAGACGTATTTTGTGTACAGCCTTAGCAAATATACTTAATAATTTATAACTTATCAATAAGAACTGTTATCTTTGTCAATGGAGACATATTATTGTCGCGTGACATTATCATCATGAATTGACATTGCCACCAAACATTGACCCCCCTATGCTGGTTGAAATACATTGTCCCCGCGTCTCAGTTGCAGCACGGAGCTTCGTTTTAGTCCCACGTGATTCAGAATGTGGACCACTGAGTTCTCTGGTTTCATTATAGTTCTCACACCACTAATTACATTTCCATTGACAACAATATTCGTGTTTCGGGAATTTCTCTAAGATAATAATTTTTATAAATTGAAATGTTTTAATTTACATGAATGTAATAAAAAAGACATGTTCACCTGCTAAAAATTCTACAAAATAATTGTGAACAATATACACTGTCTACGTTAAAATTCATAGATTTGACGTACTGAAGTGCGCCCTCATACTTGGAGTTACAGAGAAAAAAACGCTGAGAAATTAAAGCTATTGTCTAACAACAACCACATGATCTGACGAACACTGATAAAGCCCGTTGTTTTAGTTAATTGATGGTATGAGACCTAAATGGCTTATATATTTTGCATAATCTATTCATAGATTAATTTGTTCATTGATTAATTGGCAAAAGTCTCGTTTTATAACCTGAATAGAAAGATATGACGTATATTAGTAACTATTTTTCAGTCGAAAGTTTGTTAATATCAACCGATCCAACTAACGATCACTACCCATGAACGGGCAACGATCGTGTTTATAACAGTGCTGCCAGTACTCCCTTATACCGTTGCTTGAATCCTGCGGGAAACCTGTGTTGACACTTACTGATAAGACTAAAGTAACTGTCAGACCTTGATATAAAGGTCGACTGCTCTGTCATGAACTCTGTCAATATCTATACGACGGTGACTATATCACATTAAACAAATAAGTGGTCTATATAATGAGCATGTTCAATAATCTCCTTGAGAGAACATGAAATGAACAGAATTTGCTGCAAAACTGAATAATATTCTAAAAGTGAACTTAGGCGCCACACAGGATTTTTCAAATTCTAGTATTACTCATGTATGTTGTTAGGTAGAAAAGTAAACGACACTATAACTGATATGATGATTTCTTGATTTTAGACTTATAGAAAATTCCTTCACAATACAAATGCTAGACAATCGATGATGTTCCACTAAACGCGTTTGTCTACATGATATCAACTAGGTGTACAGTCAATGAACGACCAAAGCAGAACCGTCATTATATTGCATATCAGATACGATTACGTACATATTTATCTTTGAAACCACTGTGAGCCAGGGACAATTTGTAAATGAGTCTAGTTTCTGTCGTGATAATATTCAGTGTAACATTTCCATAAGTTGAAATATAATATGAGGTTATTACAGTATCCTCGTAAAACCTTATTATTATACATCTTTTCCTCCATCATGGGAATACATCATTGGAATGCCGAAATAAAAACGCTGAGAACAGATTTAACAAAATTCTTTGTGTGGGGTCCGGTCAAAGCCTGGTGACAGCCACGTTTGTTTTTGTATTATTAGAGGACGCTTACGCGCGTAATCGTACCATATATGGTAGGGTCAATCTGATTAAAATATGATGTAGTATACGGGCTTTAATTATTCTGGCTATAAACTTATTTAAATTTTATTTTTTTATTACTTTTGTTATTAATGCCTTTTTATTTAATTATTTTACTTTGATTTTGATTTTTTTTTAATTCCGCCCTACATACATCTGATCCGACGCCTATGTAAGTCCCGTTCAAATCTCGCGTAAGTAACAGCCAATCACAGCCCCCCTTTTATACAGGCTGTCGGTTGCTTACTTTTCAGTGTAGCGATACTCTACGGGCAATCTTTCTGTACATTATATTTTGTCCATTTGAATAAACCATTAATAGAAAACTGCTAGTATATTTTTATTTACGAAAGAAATTCCACAGCATTTTACAATTTTTGTCATTACATTGAATATTTTTTTTACTTCCAACAAATGTGTACATTTCCTGATACATCTTCGCCAGCGAAGGTTCGTTTATTCAGTCATCGCTTCAATTTTACATCAAACACTAAGCATGAATATCTAGAATGGAGGCAAAAAAATAAGTAAATCGTAATGATTAGAACACTGTAAACAGCTATAGTAAACGATGCAAACTGATTTCAAATTGTGTAACGGTCACCGGCCACGGAATCGACGCAGAAAATTGGAGAAAAAACAATTTCCTGATCAATTGCGATGTTGGACGATTTTGGCCCGATCGTCAACAAAACATCACCCGTCTCCAAGGCAAGCGACTGGAAAAAGACACCGGTGTTCAGTCGAACCGGTGGAAACAAAATCGTCACTCCCAGAATAACTACGCAAAATAAGAATCTGAACTCGAACCATTCGAGCCACAATATAAATATAAAAAATGACCCGTTGCATTTGACAATGATAAACTTACCGAAAAGCCGTGTTTTTCTCGGTCGCTAACGTCGATATAATCACAGGGAGTTGGACAAACTTATGTATTTTAATAAATTATTAAATAATAAATTGTTATATAGCTTTTCTTTTACCCCCCCCCCTTCCTGGTATCGATTTCAAGTAATCACTGATGCTTGTTTATATCACTCTTTCCTTTATCACAACTTTGTTACGCGCTAATGTTATATGCAAATTTTAACGCGCGTTGAAGACACGCCCTCTTATAGTATTACTTAATAATTTATTAAAATACATAAGTTTGTCCAACTCCCTGTGATATAATCCGCCATTTTATTTGAGTGTGTTTGCCACCTGACTCTGCCCGGTGACGTCATCATGTGCGCTATGGAAGGAGGTCTGTGATTCGTTGACTAAAATCGTCGACAGTGGGTCTCGTTGAAATCTCGTTACATAGGCATCGGGTCAGATGTATGTAGGGCGGAATTAAAAAAAATCACAAAATCAAAGTAAAATAATAAAATAAAAAGGCATTAATAACAAAAGTAATAAAAAATAAAATTAAAATAAGTTTATAGTCAAAATAATTAATCGGATTTTAATCAGATTGTGGTAGGGTGAACATACTCAGTGCAGTGGCGGATCTGGACCTCAAGACCCCCCCCCCCCCCCTTGAACAATGTATTCTATTTTTTTATATTATAAAAAAATCATTAACTTAGTCTGGCGATTTTAAAGTTTGGACCCCCCCTCAATAAAAAAAATCCTGTATCCGCCCCTGCACTGAAATATCGCAACAATACCGCTCGCTGTAACTTATGGCGTTACCTTGACAGACGTATAACACTATGAAAATAATATTAATATTATTAAATAAAGTAATATTAATATCATAAAATCGGCGATCATTAAAACATCACAAAAACGAATCCTCATCAGCAGATGATATATGAAACCACCACTGAACAATTGTGATGGATATACCATTTTTACTGTTCTATTCGTAAACACGGTACTGAATTATTCTTGCCAAAACGGCTGACACGATAGGAACCCTAAAATAACTCATCATGTCCCAACACGTTCAGAAATCAACCTCTATGTAAGCACGTTAGAAGCGTCCATCTTACAAACGCGGTATACTTCTTATATATGTTTTGTGGGTTACTGTAATTTCATTTTTGAGGAAAGGTTACACAGTCACCTGGCATACAAGTGTAATAAAATTAAGTTACTGATAGTATTTGCTACTTCAAACGTAGATTCACATAACCCGGAGACAGAAGGTCGTCCGGGGTTCGACAAGTCGAGTGTCTCAATATAGTTTCTCTACTCTCGCCATACCATGTAATTCTAACGTAACTGAATGACCGTGTACCGAGTGTTGTTTTCTCTCCATCAACCAGACACTCTCTAACACACACCGTAAGTGGTCAAACTGTGATTCAGACATATCAGAAGCGAAATCGGGAGACTTGTTCAAAATGTAAAAATACAGTTGGTCATCTAAGTTCAATGTATATTGCACGCGTTGTGTACGTCGCTATGAGTCGACCACCACCTTTAATACTGTATGTGTGAAGACAAACTTTGGAAGAAATATTCCCAGTTCCGAACTGCCACTACATATCTGCTACATAACAATAACAATAATAGCAGTGTATATCACTGTGTGATTGTTAACAACCATGTAATGGCATCTTCTTATGAAGATTCACCGATTTGTTCCTTCCATGGGCAAAAACAGAGATGAATATTTGCAAATAGTTTTTTGTATTATCCGAATCGTTGGTGCACGTAATGAAAGCGTAATACGTAATGTAATGTTTAACAAGATGAACACCTAAAAGATTGTTTGAATAATCTTGGATAAAAAAGACATGATTTCCAATTAAAGACGTGTCTTGACCATCAATATGAAAATATCACATATGCTTAATGTTCGAATTGTGACAGAAGTTGACTTACCTGAAAATAACTATGACAACGAGGTCTTCCAAAGAATGAAGATTGTAATTTAATTTTATATGTTTTCTGTTATAATATTTGTGTACAGAACTCAATACTACATAATACAGCGCCCTCACACACCTTAATTTTTAACTATTCTATAAATATGTGTAGTGATTATATTGAGATGCTGAATTGTTTGATTGGCTGACATCTGATTGGCTGATTGACGAAAAATGACCACGCCCATATTTTAGAAATCACGCCCACTTCAGGGAAGCCACGCCCAAATTGTAACCTCTTGTTTAATTAACAGTTAACAGAACTTCGAGTTACCGGTGACATAGTTATTTTTATTTTGTTTAACGTTTTATGTTGTTGTCATTTTGTTCAACGTTCAAATTTTGTAACTCGATATTTAATTAACTGTTAACTGAATTTCGATTACGGGAAACATAAAACTTTTTTTTTTATTCAACAAATAAATTTACATAGACAAGTACAAAAAAACAAAAAAAAACAGCCAACGCTGTATGCCAACAGCTACTTATAAAAATATAAACTAATACGCTAAGTATTGTGTTAGTGGACCCCATCGGTTTCTGAATACTAGTAGGACACTTTTGTCATTGAATCTGTCAAGACGTTTTTCTAAATTAAAACGTTGTTTAATTTTACAAATGAATAGTCTGAAAGGGGATACTTTTCTGTCTTGTCTACAGTCATATATAATTTGTTTTGCAATGATTATAATGTAATTCAAAATATTCTGAAGATTAGAGGATCCAGTAATGATAATATCATTTGTAAACTGTAAATGCATGTTACTAGTTTTGTTCCACCATTCGACGAAGTCTGCCCAGTACAAGGGTGCAATCACAGAATATATGAAAAACAGTTTCACTATGCACATTGCAAAAACTACACTTGTCACTATCTGTAATTTCCCATTTGTGTAACCAATAATTGGTAGCAGGAAAATTTTGCAGAATTTTATACTGAAAAATCTTCGTGTATGAATCTATTGCTACTACATGTGGAAGCTGAAATATTTCATCCCAGTTAATATTTTTATTTTCAAGATAGCTACAGATTCTACCACCAGAATTAGGATATCTTTGTTTCAGAAGTTTACAGTAAATTTGATTCGAATGCATAGATGTTAGTTGGATATCTTGTCGATCATTAGCCTGTAGAAACATAAAACGTTAAACAAAATAAAAAAATCTTTGTCGCCTGTAACTCAAAGTCCGGTTAACTGTTAATAAAAGTACGAGTTACAAAACTTGGAAGTTCAACAAAAACAAAAATTCGTGTTGCCCGTAACTCAAAGTTCTGTTAACTGTTAATTGATCATTGAGTTACAACTTGGACGTGTTTTTTAAAATATGGGTTGTTTTCGTAACTCGATATCTGAACTCGATGTTCGTAACTCGATGTTCATAACTCGATGTTCGTAACTCGATATCCGTAACTCGATGTTCGTAACTCGATGTTCGTAACTCGATATCCGTAACTCGATGTTCGTAACTCGATGTTTGTAACTCGATATCTGTAACTCGATGTTCGTAACTCGATGTTCGTAACTCGATATCCGTAACTCGATATCCGTAACTCGATGTTCGTAACTCGATATCCGTAACTCGATGTTCGTAACTCGATGTTCGTAACTCGATATCCGTAACTCGATGTTCGTAACTCGATGTTTGTAACTCGATATCTGTAACTCGATGTTCGTAACTCGATGTTCGTAACTCGATATCCGTAACTCGATGTTCGTAACTCGATGTTCGTAACTCGATATCTGTAACTCGATATCCGTAACTCGATATCCGTAACTCGATGCTTGTAACTCGATGTTCGTAACTCGATGTTCGTAACTCGATATCTGTAACTCGATGTTCGTAACTCGATGTTCATAACTCGATGTTCGTAACTCGATATCCGTAACTCGATGTTCGTAACTCGATGTTCGTAACTCGATGTTCGTAACTCGATGTTCGTAACTCGATATCCGTAACTCGATGTTTGTAACTCGATATCCGTAACTCGATGTTCGTAACTCGATGTTCGTAACTCGAACGATTCAGCATCTCATAATACTACATGGTTCAGGCAACACAGTGAACATATTTTAGATAAAATGATCCACCGTTTTCAAACTGATTTGCTTGAATTTTATTATAGGTTGGCGAAGATGGTATACAGTTGGAACCAATCGTACATCAACAGGTATTTATACAATATACTTATCTCTAAAATAATACTCTGTGCGAACGTAGTCGTCACGCTGCGCATGTGCGAGATATATGGGTCTCATGTAAACAAAGATAGCGACTTTGACTGTTGCGCAGATGAACGAGTACAAACTTAGATGTTTCCAAGCTTTAATTGAGTATTTTTCATGTTATTGGAAGGTATCGAAGGAGTCACCTGCGGTAATAAGTGCAAGTCGCGCCAAGGTCAAACATCATACTTGTGATTTCCATTTGAAGAGCGCATTAGCTTGTGGGAAAATCAATGTTTATCAACACAAATGTCGCACATGCGCAGCGCGACGACTATCGCGCTTTAAGTTGTTCTTGCATTATGAGTGGCGCCCTCTTGCTTCAGTGCGTTTGAATGGAAAGTTGTTCACAGCGTTGGGATTGTTTTGTTCCGTATTTTATCGCCAAGAGAAAAAACATGTCTGAGAGCTTTACTGTATTCAAAATGACGAACAACTACAAAACAGAAAAGTTTTTTTTTTTAACCGACAACGTAATTTTGTCGTCACAGAAAAGATTAGGCGCTAGAGGGCGCAACCTTTAGAAAAGTGAATTTATTGTCTTGTCAGCAACATTGCAATAACTCAGATAATGGTGTTTTTTTCTTCAAGTTGTATCATCAAACTGAAGTGGCAATGAATAACGATGTCAACGTGACAGCGCCACCAAACGGCGAATTTCCACATGACGAAATAGAACCACCTCCGGAGATTTACGAAGGCTCCGGATGTTCCAAGGTAATATCCGCAATCCATTAAACCCAATGTAGATACATTTGGTGAATGATGTAATATTATGAAATCTTACAATACACAATAACCAACTGTTCGCGCCATCTTGTGAAACAGCTATGAGAATAATTTCCAAAAAAAATTACAGAACATATGAAATTTAATAACTTATATTTTCGTATTGTTCACGGGGAAGGAGGGGGGGGTCGACGTCGTTATAATAATATCGTAATAACCTTATTATTATACATCTTTTTCTTTCAAGGATACATCATGGGAATGCCAAAATTCAAAAAGTTTAGAACATAATCAGCGAACTTCTTTGTATGGAGTCCGGTCAAACCTTGGTGGAAGCCATGTTTGTTATTTCTTTAGAGGACGCTTACGCGCGTAATCATTCCATATTTGGAATTCGCATTTCCTAATATGGTAGGATAAAAATACCCCGTAAAATACCGCAAAATCACAGCACGCTGTAACTTATGGCGCTATAGTGACAGATGTATAATAATAAAGTATATTAGGCTCTGTCCAAGCCATAAGTAGAACATACAAAAAGTCTATTTTTCTAGCAAGACATATAGTTTCAATGATATCAAGGACTTCTTTAAACTTAAAATCGTCCGTTTCAGACTTTTGTTTTCACATTTTGTAAAACCAGTATGACTGATACGCAGTATGTATTTGTTTCGACAGAAAGTTGGAGATGGTGTCCTATCAGCTCGCCGATGGATGGTTGCAAACCAGGAACCAATTAAAATTTCAATTGCCACTGTATGCGTTCTGGCATTTTCTGCATATTTTATCTACGCGTGCTGGTACGACTTCAACAATGTCACCGAGATGCTTGTCTTCACGCTCTTGACGTTTTGTTTTCTGTTTTACGCCCTCATACGAGATAGATGCGGAGATAGGATTGACGAGGCCTGTATTGTACCATGTTGTGGTGTACTAAAAAAACATTGGTGGATATATAAGTGGTAAGCGAAAACGCTGTACTCGACCGTAGTGTATTTGAAATAACGCCCTCTTTTTGTAATTATATAAATCTGCCGTTTTTGTAAGTATTTCATTTTTGGATGTCACGTGATAACTAAAGTACAATTTTTCCATTTTTAGGCCTTTGTACGTAATATTGGTCGTTGGACTGGTAGTGTTCATAATACTTGAAGCGACGGACTATCCACCACAGTTGATGTCGGCCGTTGGGGCATGTGTCTTCGTTTCATTCGCATTTGTCTTTTCAAAATACCCTGGTGCGGTAAGTCTGTAGTCTTTCATTTATTCAGCATGCGTACCCTCACACATATGCTTGGTATATTGTATGTGTTGATGAATGTTGAAGCCAATCAGACGACCTATTACCATCATTGCGCTTAGAATTATTGTAAATACAGACAGCTATATCGATTTTCTGCCTCTTATGTTCGTCTGCCATGGCATGAACTGATAATCCAACGTACCTATTAATCGCGTGATTTTTAAGGCGAGTGTATTTGAGCTCTCAGTTTCACTATAGCATTATCCATGCTTGCTAACCTTATGCCGGTAATTCGCATGCAAGTTCGTGACATGAACAAAAAAACACACATTTAACATTTATCTCTTTTTGCTCAATTTTTAACAAAAGTAATGAATCCCAACAGTGTCACATTAAATTCGGACAAGGGTCTAGGCCTCGCCTCACACTTCATCTTGCAATGTAACCAAGGAAAACTACCGTACATATAATAGATTTCTAGAAATTATTTAACAAAAATACTGACCAAATGTTCCTTTCTACAGGTACGATGGCGCCCCGTATTATGGGGGCTGGGACTTCAGTTTATTTTTGCCGTTTTTATTCTGCGTACTAGAGTTGGATTCGAACTATTTAGATGGCTTGGTGACTTTGTACAGAAGTTCCTATCATTCTCCGACTATGGAGCCGCGTTTGTATTTGGAGAGAACTTCCAAGAGCATTACTTCGCATTTGCGGTGAGAATCGATTGACTCGACGTAACAAACCAAGTTTCTCTTTTGTATTATGCCGATTACGTATTTGTCAGCAGCATATTTCTTTAATGTATACCTACTATTGGTGACATGTGACTCTCTTATCCAGTTTACAGTGCAAGCACACGTTTATGTGTTCAAGTGAAGGTACATATAGAAGTTAGCTTAACATTCCCCCGGGTATGCTTTACTCGCAATTTTGATGGTATTTCTTTTACAGGTAATGCCAGTTGTCATATATTTTGCTTGTTTTATCGCAATATGTTATTACCTTGGTATCATGCAGTGGGTAATCATAAAAATAGCCTGGTTGTTTGAGGTTACCATGGAAACATCGCCATGCGAATCGTTGAATGCAGCTGGAAATATTTTCATTGGGCAGGTATGTACATACAACGACAGTGATTGTTAACTCGCGATGGAGTCTTGTTTACCCTATGTTTCATAGCAACGGCCGCTGACGATTCGATTTGAATCCGGGAATGAGCACACCACCATTGTTGGCAAACATGCAACTTAAAAAAAAAAAACACCATCCGGGTAATCAGACAGCGCTTGAGACCAATATGAAACATAGGTACCCTACAATGTACTAAACGAGTATAGCAGTTTAACTTCACAAGTTAAACACAAATTCTGGTATCGTGGGGTTACGAATTTCAAATATTGCATATCCCATATATCCGTTCCTCAGATTTTAAAAGCTGACAGTTAACATAGTGATCGTATTCAGTCAGCGCATATTTAAGACATTGCCTCCACCATACACGGCATTATATCACATACGCGTTACAGCTGACTTGTGAAACTGACATAAATATGCAAATCAATGCAATTCCTAGTAACAATGCAAGTTTGTGTAATCACCAGTATTTTAAAATTTACAAGTTGTTTTTAATAGTCAGCCATGATGTCCAACGTTCAATTTGTTTTCAGGACCAATCAGATCACATGGATTTGTATTTTGGAAATATATAACATTGTGACACTGATTCATTCACTGAACCGCCACGATGTATTGCATTAAATCATTAACTATCTTTCCTCAGACTGAAGCGCCTCTTCTCATCAAACCATTTCTGAAAGACATGACATTATCAGAACTGCACGCGGTCATGGTAGGAGGGTTTGCCACCATAGCGGGCAGTGTTCTCGGTGCTTATATCGCATTTGGAGTCAGTGCCTCGCATCTTATATCAGCGTCAGTTATATCCGCACCGGCAGCCCTTGGTATATCTAAGTTATTTTATCCAGAGACACGATTTGATAAAACAATGGACACAGAGGGTGTTGTTCACAGAATCGGTAAACCGTAAGTCTGGACTAATATCTTCTCATATTTATTTATATTCTAAAGTGAAAAGATTCTAGTTCCGGGTATTTGTTGTAGAACACATTTTCGATGCCAGTGGCTACTTATATCTCGTTGGGGGCGAATGAACCAGGGGATTTGTTTTTGCTACTCAAGTTATTCTTCTGTCATGACACATCACTGTTTTATTACAATAGTTACAAGGTTTAGAGGAACAGTAGTGATGACAATATAAAAAGTAACGCTTGAGAGGCAAACACAAGTCTCGTGGATTTCTTGCGCTCTGCGAGACCTCGGCGTCCATTTGGGTCTGTTTTTACGCTCCCGCGATAACTGGTCAAAACTGCGTACTTGAACGAATGAAAGAAAATACAATTAAAGTTGTTTTATTCTATTCTAGTTTAATCATGATTCTTGAGACATGTATTAAAATAGCTTTGCAGTTCCCATGTTAAAATCAGTATATATCTGTCAACAAAAATGTATTTTTTTCACACAAAATAAAGCATTAATCATTTTATAATTTAAGATACTACAAAATACCGTGTCATTTGCAATGTATAAACTGTTGACCCTTTGCCACCACACCAAGATTTGAGATATGGAAAGATATTTTCTTCATAAAATTCAATGATAACACGCTTCAAAAATTGAATCACCATTTTTTAAATAGTTTGGCGTTCCCTAAACGTCATTACTCCAATACTCCGTGGGATTTAAACACAATCCGGATCTTTCCTTCAATTATAAGCTTTTTCTTCAATATTTTTTGGGTTCATATTTGATCAGCAGCGAGATATTTGTTTCCAAGTTTTCCATCTGTTCGTCTAATGACGTCTGTCTAACTATCTACAGTTACAATAACACAGCCTTTCGTTCACAGAGAAGAAAGAAATTTTCTCGAAGCAGCCGCCAATGGTGCGTGTCAGGCTGTTCCATTGGTCGCTAATATTATAGCTAATCTGATCGCATTTATCGCATTGCTGGAGCTTTTCAATTTCTTTCTTGGATGGGTTGGATTAATGGTTGGAATAGAGAACCTTAGTTTCGAGGTAAGTTTTACAGTATATGTGACACCAATTGTGTATTATAGAAAACAAATTATACTATATATTTAACGATGATAACATGGTTCGGTCTCATTTAAGCATTATTTCGTTTCAGATAATTTCCAAAAATATGTGATACATTTGCAGCAATTGTATGAATTATAAAAACTGGAAACACATGCGTAGAGGTTGTCATTTAGTTGAAGGCAGAATGTTTTTAAGCCGAACAACTAAAAGTAATATATATATATGTAAACTATTCTTAATATGTGAAGCGTATTTACCAGATGATCTGCATTTAAAACAATGTTATAAGCAAATTAACAAATGGCTCACAGTTAGTATACTTGGAAATGATTGATTGTTAACCAAATAAAAACATACAGGCATATATACAAACACATAAATACGAAATCACGACCACGGAAAATGTGCCTCGTCTTTGTAATCTGACTTATCCCAGTTACGAAATTCCAGTTATACGCTGCCTCCAAAGGCAGCTTGAAATAACATGTAGTGAGCGGAAATTTAAAGTCATGACTAAACGGTCATGCGTTCGATTCTCTGACGTCGAAAACACCATGTACTGGGCAGGATATATTTCCACACAGTCACATGGTTATTATCAGAACGACCAACCCAGCTCGATTACTCTTGAAAACAAATTATTCCTCAAGGCGGAATTACTAAGGGAGTAAGTTACTTTGAGTGTTGATTTAACTATAAATTTGTATTCAACAGTCCATCTGCTCTTATCTGTTCGCACCTGTTGCCTTTCTCATTGGTATTGAGCCGGAAGACTGCAGAGAAGTTGCTGGACTCATTGGCACTAAATTGTTCATCAATGAATTCGTGGCTTATGAAAAATTGGGCGAACTAATTGATAATAGAGAGAATGGCGTCGAGCCGTCAATTTCGGTAAGTTTACTCTTTAGTGAATGACTTATAATTTTGAGATATTTGTGCAACGGTTTAAAAGGAACCGTGCCGGTTTGGTAGAGGTGTCCGAAATGGGAAGCTTGAATGACTAGTCATAGTCACGCGTATTCAGAGGTTAATTGCAATTAGTCAATCGATATCACGTGGATCACGTTTATCAGATGATATTTGATCAGTGATTTAGATCATCGCCTCTGTCCATTATTCGAAGAGCAGCAGTAAAAACATCACGTTTCAAACGGGAGTGTTTAAAGTTAACACACTTATAAACGGGTCGTCTAAAAAACATAACCCTTCATTATTATCTTCCTCGGGGAATTCTGGCTAATGTCATATACGAATATATCCATGCCCATGTTTCATTTTGTACATGTCAATGGAATATAATTGTCTTCGATAGCCAAAGGAAGTGTTATTTCTTTTTCTACTGTGCATACTAATGTGCGTGTATTGTTCAACATTTTGAGATAATTTAATTATGGTAATGAGATGCACAATTCTCAGAGGGTGATGGGAACTTGCATATAACGGACGCCACTGTGTCTCACCTAATAATTATACAGTCATCCATCCTTGTCCAGTTATTGTGCAATAAAAGCAACGTTACAGTTGCCTAAAGGGAGGTCGTTGCGCCGCGCCCTGTTCGATAATTGACCCACATCGACGTATACAACGCGTGTAAAATACATTGTTTGTTTACATGAAATTTAAACGACCACCTCCCTTTAAAACAAATATTAATAAAACAAATTGTAAATGCCGGTAATTACCTTTAAAGCGCTACAGTCATCACGCAGTGCGTGATCTAATTTCATGTAAGCAAACAATGTATTTTACGCGCGTTGTGTACGTCGTTATGAGTCCCATTTCTGACAGGACGCGGCGCGACGTCCCAGCGCTTTAATTGTAATTGACACAGGAGCGAAACACGCCCATAATGCGCGCGTATGGTTCATATGACATGGCAACTGCGACCACCCACATATTCAAAAATAAGACGCTAACTGATAATGTTGTACTAATATTATTACCTCGAACGTATTTATGCACCTTTTTTTAATCAAACATTTATTTTCACGTTTCCAGTATCGGTCAGAGGTCATAACAACCTATGTTCTTTGTGGATTCGATAACATCAGCAGTATTGGTATCCAGTTAGGGGGTCTTACACCCCTGGCACCCAGTCGCAAAAGTGATTTAGCTTCTGTGGCTTTACGAGCTCTTATTGCAGGCACGCTGACTTGTTTCATGACAGCCTGTGTGGCAGGTAAGTTTGTCATCATTTCTCACAAGATGAGGCTTGCAAGATAAATGACGTTTGACCCAGAATCCGGTGTATGTAATATCATTTGCCTAGCTCTTGCCTTACTCTATCTGACCAATCATTTTCTTTGTTCTATCTCTAGGTATGCTTTACACGGAATTTGATTAGCCCGTCAGTTTGACGTCACATCAATTCAGTAACTGCAACAGCTGTGTAAACATGACTACACTAATTGGCAATGGTTTAATCGGTGACGTCATGGCAACAAACTGAATATTTGTCACGAAATTCAATGTATAAAATCTTCGTCAACTCAAAGTGTAAATCAATTTATCTGGCAACAAATATTGTTTTGTTGTAGACAATAGAGACAACGTTCCCAAATCTCGTTTCGTCTGATCGATGTTTGGATATCACTTTCTTATACATTGCCATCTTCGCGTTAGAACGAATTCCACTCTTTGTTACTGTTTAATGAGACTGCATCGTAGCGTGGTAACTCAAAAAATATTTACTAAACCCAGCCGTGATTTTATTTTGTGAAAAGGTTTTATGAATTGTTTACTTATAGACTGCATTTTATCATTGTGTTTTGAGATTCGATGTTTTTTTTTCTGTTATTTTATAGAGTACACATAACGTAAAATATTATGAGTAGGAAAATCGAATTTTATGTTCATAACTATCATGAGCTTGTTTACAGATAGGAAAAATGTTCTTAACTTTTGAATAAGTACGATATGTACATTGTAAATTTCTAAAAAAAAAAACTCATTTTATTTTTGTTTTATTCAGAGTAATAGAGTAAAAAATATTGACTGGGGAATAAAAGGCAATACAGTGGCTTTATTGTCGGATAGCTGGTAATAGTTTGACATATACAGTGGATGTGCCATAGTGAAGCACATAAAGTATACAAGTATTAACATTTTGCAACATTTGGCACCCACATTTTAGTGGAAAAGATCATTTCCTTCAAATAGTCGAAAAATTAATCGCCAGCTTTGTTGAAAAAACATCATACAAAATAATAATGTCAATGTAATGTATATCCATTTCGATTATTTGTCTAACAAAACAATTAACAAACAAATAAATACATTATATTACAATTGCAATAATGATATAGATGTTGGCTTCTTTATATATTAACACAAATTAGCTACACACTTTTAATATGTGTAGCGATTATAATTGATTATAAAATATGTTCTTATATAACATTTTGTGTTATTATTGTTAATATTATTAGAATACTATATTATGTCGCATGACGTAAGTGTATTGTTCTGTTCGTACTCAGAAAGGTTCCCACCATGTTTTATCAATTTTTAACATGTTGTTATTTGTACCCTATTTATTCGTACAAATATATACCTTCACATACCTTGATGGCATTATAAATAATAAAGCTTAATGAAGTGTTTTATTGTGCTGTTATGTCAGCGTATTAAACTACTCTATTTCGAATGTAATTACATTGTGTAAAAAAATGTTTTTTTTTTCTTTTTATGATTTTTATATTGAATAACATTACTTAATTAATGAACGCTTATATCGTTTATTTATTTCACGCTCCCTACTTAAAACATCACGTATATATTTTGTTGCAAAAAGTAACACTGTCTATTGCTGTAAGTGCCAATCCATCTAATTTTATGTCTACATTTCTCCTCCTTCATCTTAAAAGTCCAACGCAACATTGGCGTTTCTGTTTTCCAACCGCTCACATTTCTGCTCGATAGTTCAGCACTAGATTTTATCTCGGTTGTATTTACGGTGATTCTCAATTTATTTAAACTGGCCATCATTACTTCCATCTTCATCACTTCCATATTCACCACTTCCCCTACATATTTTCCTCACAAATATTTTGATTTAGTTATTTTTTTTTATTTGTGCTTTGTTTTATCTGATAGTGATTTGTAGCAGGTATCCACTGCCATTCAATTCATTATAATCAAATCACCGTGCACAACATTCGCAAGTACAGATGGATTAAACGTTAATCCTTGTTACAGGTCCCCTCCAATATACCTCGACCCAATTGGTCACCGAGATCTCGTTGACAGACAGCGAGAATTACGAAACTAGTTTGCGTCCCTGAAATAGTGTTCAGTTTCCTTCAGTTACCTGGCGTCTACTGTTCGACATATCATAGAGACATATATCAATGGAACAGTTGAGAGAATCGAAAGCTATTGGAAAATAAGAAACAAGTCTATATAAATATACTTATGTTGTCATCTGCAACAACACACAGAGACAGATATGTTATGTTTCAGTCCTATACTGTTAACTATAATAGTGTCAACATTCACCATATACAAAAGAACGGTGAATTAATGCTAAAAATTCGAATATGCATTGAATTATCGCTGTACAGATGCCACGGTTGAGTCATGGGTAAAAGGCAAAATTTGATATGTCGACCTTAAACTTGGGTAGAACTAAACGAACTGAATCTTAGTCTGTGGTTTGAAATTCAATGTACTACCATAATTTGGTGGATGACTGAAGCCAAAGAAATGTTTGCTAGCCATGAAGGTACTCTTAAGATCTGTAAAATTGTTAAAGTAAGGCATAAATAACACATTACAACGTGTACATTCTATTGTGGGTATGATGAGTGGTAACTCTATAGATCGAGTGCCAGCATACGTTTACACATACTTTCATTCATGTATGCACAATTCAGAGAAATACATTTTGTGATGTATGGTATTTGACTGACTACAGAGATTGCTACTCAGTGGCACACGTCACACGATCTTTGTGACGTGATGCGATAAACAATTATCTTCTGATTTTGTCGTATATTAAACCAGATATTGATTTGATTCATATTTTTTTCTACGGAATTTATGTTTTGCAAATCTTTGTTTCAATATATGTGTGTTTGCTGCTTATTCTAAAGGCTGATCCTGTTTGATTTGTGTGTTCCGTCGTCTGTCTGTATTCTAGTTAAAGCGTAATATATCTCCGTCTCGAGCGTCCTACCAACATCCCGCGGGATTGTGCTCCGTTTTAGCGTCTTAGCGTCTGTATTTCCGACCTGTCCAGGTTGTTTTCCCTAAGATTACAGTTCCTTTAGCTGTTTGAAGGAGAAAGGAGAAGAGCTGAAAAAACTGCCTGGGATTCATGTCAACAGTGGTATGTTGCATCACACCTGCCGGGGAGTTGTGTATAGTTTTCCAGGTTTGGGTTCTTCTCAACTGACTTTTGTTTTTAGACGAGCCTCCCCCGATAACTTATAAGAATTTACATTCCAACAGTAAACATGTCGAATGTGAGATAATAATAAAAAAAAGAAGAAGAAAGTAAAAACAGCTGTTATCATAACACTCTCACCAAAAATATTAACAGTTAGGTAGTTTAATTTCAGCCTATGTTGTGATGTCATCATGTCCCATCATTTTGCAACAACATTACTTAATGAAAAATGTATAGTTACACTTCACAGAAACATATCTTTTCTCCGGTCAGAAAAATACTATGGTGTCATATTTTGGACAATATATGCCAGCAAGCATGTCACGTGACATATGAAATTGTCATTAGTTTTTAGGCAATTTCACAAAAGAATGCCCAATATATATATGCTTCATTTGTCACATATCAGGATATGTGTTCAATCTCTTTTGCTAACCAAGTTTTGAAAACGTTATCGTGACCACAGTTTCCCTAATGCCCCCCCCCCAAATACCCAAATACCAATTTGTTCCAAACATCTATAATTAAAGATGTTTGTATGGCAAAGAGCTTGTTGCCTAAAACAATCTAAGTCATCTCTTGCAAAAACTAGTTACCTAGTGTTGTTTCTAGAAATTGTTATTATGATAATAATATGTGTGTCCGGAAAGCTAGGCTAGGTGTGTACATGAAATGACGAAGGGACGGTAAACCACAGCATAATCAACCAGTTGACTGATCCGAACCCTCATAGCACAAATCGATCATTGGTAGCATCGTGCTTGTTGCACCAGACTCATGATCGGTAGACCCAAGTTCAAATTCTGTCTTAGGGTGAACACCAAAATAGGTCGACAGCAACACCATGATAAGTGTATTTTTAACATCAGCAAGTCCTTTGCGAAAGACAACAGGAGTTAGGAGGATTCCCATCTCTATGTTTAACATTGCTGACAAGATCTTGATAAGATCATTGTCCGGCTAATATCATCTGCCATTGGTTTCTGTAAACATTATAAAATTATGGACCCACAACATTTGCAAGATTTTGTTTTTCTTTGTCGATAATAGGATTTTGAAAGAGCTTTTATTCAATTGATCGGAATACATGTTCCAATGTTGTATATCCGGTTTCAGAATATTTATCACGATATTTATATATTTATATTTATTCAATATTTATCTGCAAACACTATCAATGCATAAATGAATATATCAAGAACTAGTTTTCGATTTCCCAACTTGGTTCAACCTAAATTTGGCTGAATGTAATCATCATAAGACGATATGCAAATGAGGTTTTGGTGGCCCGTTTTGACCGCCGAATTCTAGCGATAAAATTCTGTAATTACAAACACATTTGCTTGTGGAAGGGGCTTATCGTGCCCCATACATGGTGATGTGATATGTTAGTCACATATCTTGTCAACAACATTAATAATTCAATAGTTGTATTGTATTATCTACAAAAGTACTGTCGCATGACAATATTTGGTCACAGAAAAATGAAAAAAAATGCTGATTATGTAATAAAAATGCAGAAATGCCAGAAACCTTAATTATGTGTTAAAACCAAATCGAAAACTTGTTATTATTTAATCATAAATACAATAAATATACAGTGTGTATGTCGTTTATGATGTAATTATTGATTGTCATAGTTCATGCAGTACTTCCTAAACATATATAGAAGACAACATTTGGTAATCGTAGTCCTAAATAACTATTAAAAATAGCTAGACGTTTCGAGCAATGGCTCTTTATCGATAGCATAGAAGAAAATGTTTAAACGTACAGGTAGAACATAGAAAGAACATAGGAACGTAAGAACGCGCAAGAACTATAAAAACAATAACTAAATGATTCCACAATAGAACATGTTACGCGCCTTACGTAGTAGGCTCAACCAATCTCCCCAGGCAGAGTTCTATTCCACGAATATATCTCTGCCACCACGCGATCTTATGCTTGTCGTTGATTGGTCGATGCGTCAGAGTGGTACTTCTTTAAAAGACGCTCACCAAAACATTGTCATGCAAGTGTTCGAACTCAACGATTGTGTACGCGTTGTACAGATTTTGGCTTTTTTCAAAGTTAGAAGCTTCTTTTTATTTATTTCTGTTACACAAACGATGTGGCAGTAGGACGATTTAGTCGTCAATAATACGAAGTGCTTTCGATAGTTTGTAGTTCTTCGCCTCGCGATCGACAGGGTCGCCAGCTTGATGACCCGAGTAACACCTTAGTAACCGTTATTCCGCGATGAAATGATTTTCTTTTGTAAATTATAAGTATTTCACCGTTTTCAGTATGTTTACGAAAAAATCATTATCAACTATCGATAACATATTTTAAAACTTGTTTTCCAATAGGAATAAAGAAACACTAGAGACCTTTAATAACAAAAATACGCGAATGATACGCGTAGTAAAAGTCTTGTGGTGTTTCACCACAAAATGGCGGTGCGTGGTGGCAGAGATACTTTCGGTGATCTAACCGCAAGGAGCTCTGGGAAGGAGAATGAGGTTCAACAACTGTTTGTTAATTGCATGGGGTTGTTTAGTTCCAAGGCGGAATATATTTTCCGCCTCGACACGCCTGAGCTGATTTAATTTATAAACTACTTCCTAAACATGCTGTTTCATTTCAACGTTTATGGGCTTAGCTTTGTTATGTTTCAAATTAGTCTATTAACGTCTAACGTGCGGGTGCTGTAATCCCATTTCTAGCCCCGTGGTTCCATAATTATTATTCTCCAGTTCAATGGCATGTTTAATTACATATGTGATCATTATGATTGATGAATGAGTGGTCACATGTCTGGATTGACTATTCGGGGCTTTGTGGGTGCAATCTTTCTCTACTCATCTCAGAGGTTATATGGACCTGACTTGTTAGTTTCAGACTCAGACGGTAATTAAAATCACCACCTCTTTCTGGTGGGTTACTTCATGTATACACAATCAGGTAAATCTAGTACCACAAAAGGACTGTAAAAGTTTCATTCTTCTACATAATAACTATCAACTGTAATTCTCATATATATATGATATTATTAGGACCTACACTTTGTTAAGAGGTTTATATGTTATATATGTTATATCATGTTATATAATTCTACTAGTGAATGGAGATTACATGTCGTGATTTCCTAAAAAATGTTGTGACCTAATGAACCTAATGCATCGATTATCACTTCGCAATGACTATGTCGGCATTATTCTTTAATTTTTAATAGTGTCATTTGTCTGACAGAATTATGTGATCTGACCATTGCTAGGGAGTGTCTGTGTCCTAAATTCTGTATTTAGTTTTACCCCAGATGATTCTTTTAAATCAAGATGCGTATAATTAATTATATCCGTTTTGTCGACGCTACGTTTACAGTAACCAATCGCGTGTGTTCACATATCGTATATAAAACATTTATGACCCCATTGAGACAGTACCCCGACCTCAAACGAGTGGTGCATTTCATCAGACAAAAGAAAAAAAAAACAAAAAAACGACGACAGTATTCTCCCCAAATCTAGAATCAAAACGTCGAATACGTTACTTCTGCAACGAAAATGGTGACCTGATACAATTTTCATTGAATGTTCAGCAATGGCGTCATTGTTCAAGTGCAGAAAAAACATAGACAGAATGGTGCTGTCAGGGCGGAGCCCAATATAAATCCCCGGTGTCACGTGGCGCTAGCTACATATACACTGGTTGATTTCATTTAATTTAAAGTACAAGGCAAAGTTAACATGTAACTTCCACATCTACAAATCATTTCTAAATTTCCACTAATTGTTGACACTGACTACTCAGAAGCCAGAATCACATCCGCATACAAACTTAAAATGTTGAATGTACATTACTACGCTACTAATAAAAAAGGAATTTGTGGTGGGATCAGTGAAGTAGTTCTACTTGACTATGTAAATCATTAAATACATAATATGTAAATGAAGGCACTGCTTTCATAACAGTAACTGCAAGGCGAAAATGGAAAAGCGTCTACCCAACAAGTGTCAGAATTATTTGTCAATAATACAGAAAAATAACAAATATTGACAGATAATAATACATTTAATAATAGAATAATATCGGAAGTATGAATATAGTGGCGGTGAGAGATGAACATGGAAGGTAAGCAATAAGTTGACTGAATTTAATTAAATCAGGGTAAAATATAAGAACATAAAAAAAATTAAATCTATACTAATTATTTAATAGAAGGTGGAATATTAATTTTGATTTGAAACTATATCTGCGTGTTTCATTTTTTACTTCAGTGGGGAGAAAGTTCCAATGTCTTGTTGCTTTGTATTTTAGCGAATTTTGACTGGACGTGAGATTCATATTGGGAATGTAATAATTGTTGGGTAATCCAGGTGACGACCCCCCGCTTTAATGATTCACACATTAAACTGTATGACGTCATGCTATTTAATAATTGAGACAGCTTGGAGTTGTTGCTATTTTTGTGTGACCCTGAAATCTGATGACAGATCCATGTACTACAGTAAGCGTGCTATAGTCGAACCTGGCGTATAATATCGAAGTTAGAGAAATCAGAAATCAAACTTGGAAAGAAACCTAGTGCTACGGTTGCAAAGGTGGGGTCACAGTCGACGCTTTAATTCGTGAACTCCAGTCGCTAACTACCTAAAATCCACGGGACGACGGTGCGAATGATACAATTAGACACAAATAGGAAACGTCAGGTACCGAACATTCCCATACACATACTAGTTTGTCCTAGGCTTTCAGTCATTATACTAGTATGCAGTTAATTTATAGAATTGTTATTTTTCAGGTCTATTCATTTATGTAATATTTTACAAGTGACCAGTCACTGTCATATCACAAACCAAACAATCCTGTCACTGGTAGCACCGTGATTGCATCAGACTCATGATCGGTAGATCCAAGTTCAAATTCTGCCTTAGGCTGAACACCAAAATAGGTCACCCCCCCTACCCTGGATGAGTGTGTCGCAGAGATTCAATTACTAACGAAAGGTCCGCAGGTATCTATGTTCAACCAGGCCTGGTTGACGCCAGGATAGCGCATTCAATTGCCAATTGAAAGAGAGATGGCCACACAGCCCTGTCATGTAGTCCAAAACATGAATATGACTTCTGTGACAAAAATGCACTATGTGGCAGCACTAGCACTTGCAATTTGCACATAAAAAAATAGGAGAGACAACATATAGTTTCAATGTCCACAACTGCCACAAAATCATTTAAGATGTGTGCAAAAGTGAAACTCTTTGATGAGAATGAGAACTATTTACTCTCTACAAAAAAAAAACACCAACAAAATAATACATCCGGTGAAATCAGTAAGGTCAAGGAGTTTAGTTTAGTTTAGTGTCAGATAAAAACAGTATGTCTTAAAAATTCAAGGATTTTTATGAAGACAATCTATTCGCTGTGCCAGCAACACTCTGATAAGCTTATTAGCAAAGTCCCTCGTGAAAGACAGCAGGAGTAAGGAGGATGTCCCATTTCTAATTTCCATATTGATGACAAGATCTAACTAAGATCATATTACCATAGAATTAAGGAATTATGACCCACAACATTTACAAGATTTTGTTCTTCTTTGTCGAGGATAAGATTTTGGAGGAGCTTTGATTCAATTGATCAGAATACAGTTACTGTTCCATTCTTCTACTTCCGGTTTCGGAATATTTATCACGACATCTGCAACCACTATCTTTTCAAGTGTCAATAAAGGTTGTAGGCTGTTGATAGTTCTGTCCATCTAATCAATGCATAAATGAATATATCATAAACTAGTTTTTGAATCTCCAACTGGGTCCAAGTAGGATCTTGCTAAATGTAGGGACCGCAAAACGGTCTGAAAATGATGTTTTGGCGGGTTGGGTAATCGTGGGGCGTGGGATCAAGATAATAATGTACGTGATATGCAAAATGGTTTAAGTCAAATACAAAAAGGGAAGTTTGAAGCTTGCAAAGTGTATACACACCTAACTCCACCTACTCAACAAGGCACTCAAACTGTCAGGATAGCTGCTTTGAGGTTTATAGTGGGAAATTATGGCCAGTAACGCCACGGCTTTTATTCATTAATGCGAGGAATCGGCAGCTACAACGTGGTCGCTGATTGGCTACTCACGCTGTCAATAACTTGGCCGGTGTATAAGTGTCATATGTTAAATATAATCTAGAATATATGTAGTAATTGGTAAATTATTCAGAGGAGAGAGAGGCTTTGTAATTATCTATATATAAGTCATTATGTGTTCAGTATTCCAGAAGAGCTTTGCATTATGTTTGGCATTTCTCATTTATCGAAGTTTTTTTTTTGTCTCTTCATGTCTCGCATATCTCACCATTTAGTAATCACCAAAACTGGTATATTTAAACGATTAAAATGTGCAATTTGTATACTACATTATGTATAATTTTCATAATGTAACAATTCTTCTGTGAAACGAGCGAACGTTATCGAGAGAAGGAACAGCCAACAAGACATTATGGGTAAAGCGTGAATATTCGATGGGTTATTTGTGTTATTACTTTCTATTAGAATATAAGTACAAAAACGTGTAACTACACTAAACGAACTAAAATCATGCGCTAGGAACATAACTATGCTGAATTTGATTTGCTAGTTATCACCTAGGTTTCTCTATTGAATTTTGGCTGATCATTTTATTGATTTAGCTAACTAATAACAGACGTCCAAAACAAAAAGGGTTGCACATGTTCATATGAGTATTTATTATAATGCATTACGTGTTATGTAAACAAGTAATGTAATTATGTACATGTATTTATTTAATTACTATCAGATGTAGGTTCTATAACCCAGTAGGTCGAAGCATTTAACACTATACAAATTGGGTCGTGTTACGCGCCGCAGGTGTCACCCCGTACCCTTGGAACGATTAAAGCGGGAGCGTCGTCACTTGCGCACGCGCGAGAATTGAGTCCTAAGCGACAATAACAACACAGGCTAAAAAGGCAAAGGCTCATGGGTAGACGCTTGTTTGTAAACATCGACACGCTAAGACCATCTGACGCCTGCACAGGTGACGACGACCCCCCCCCCCCGCTTTAATGATTCACATACTAGACTGTGTGACGTCATGCTATTTAATATTTGAGACAGCTTGGTTCAAGGAGTTATTGCTATTTTTGTGGCTGAAATCTGACGACAGATTCACGTACTACAGTCAGCGTACTATAGTTGCACCTAGCGTTTAACATCGAAGTCTGAGAAGTCTGAAGTCAACCTTGGAAGGAAACCTGGTGCTGCGATTGCGAAGGTGGGATTCGACGCTTTAATTCGCGAACTTCAGTCGCTGGCCACCTATAAGCCACTTAAACATTTAGAAGTACGGCAGGAAACGTAAGGTACCGAACATTCCCAAACACTAGTTAGTCCTATGCTTTCTTTCAGTTACTAGTATGCTGTTAATTTCTAGAATTGAGTATGGCATGCTGTTTACTTTCGTCGCATGATCTTTACCGACTTTTCTGTGGTGTCTGCAGTGCGTAATTTCGTAACCCCCGCCGGTATTCCCGTTGATGCTTGGCGAGGGCTGCGTTTACTGCCGAATCGTTGAAGGGCGGGTGATACTGTCGGGGACGAGATCTATATCATGTATACATTTGTGTACCTAATAACTATGGTTCGACGTACATGTAAAGCCATGTGTGGCGTCATAGTAATACGTATAAGATTAAACGGTGTACATTATTGTTTCTAATTATATATGCATACAATGTCACATTGGTACCCATCAGTCTATTGCGTAATTTTAATTTTGTTAAGAGCCCGCACACGAGAGGGTAAAATTATTTGCTATTATAAAATGATTTGGGTTAATATCTCGTGGCAGTTGCAATCACCTGAACAATCCACGCCAAATTAAATGTCACTCTGATTAAAACATGCATGTGTCTGTCGTACACCGGGTGACGTACAGTGACGTAATGTCGTAACAGGAGACACAACTCTGCCTCTATGACGTCAATAGTATAAACAACTCTAAATGAAGGGGCGCGTTCACTCGTGTATGTTCTATGATCAATTTGACCATACATTGCTATTCGTGTGTTGTTGTTTTTTCAATTTGTCTGTGTTGTTAGACTTGGGTAATGCATAAATACTGGTTTTGTGTATCTGTTAGATATATTGATTAAACCTCACGCCCCTACATGTTATGATGTGCTGATTGTTATCATGTTTATATTCAGATAAGAACACGTTATAATTACAGTCAACGATCACACCCACATCGTGATGGAATCGTCGTCACGTGACTTATGTCAATATCCAGAAGCATACCACGCGGGTTTTCAAACTATGATGACCTATGGTTTAAAATCTAGAGAGAATCGTTACAAGAAAGATGCAATAACAATTGTAGCAAAGCTACGACCAAAATCATCGAACGAAGTCCGGGTTCTTTCTGTTGGGTCCGGCAATGGTATGTTTTTTTGCTTATGTAAATGTGTTCGTGGAATATTTGCGGAGGATCATCATCTGCGCACGCGCGGGAGTTGAGTCCCAAGCTAAACACACAAAGGCTCATGGGTAGACGCTTGTTTGTAAGCAATGACACGCTATGACCATCTGACGCATGCGCAGGTGACGACTCCTCCGCTTTAAAGATCGGTGGTCGTAGTATGCGCAGCACGGCTTCGAATATTAAATATGTAAATAAAAAATACATTTTACACGCGTTGAGTACGTCGCTATGAGTCCCATAGCGAACAGGTCGCGTTTATTCAGTAAACTTATTATTAGTGGTATTGGTGTGTTAGCAAATTATATAAACGTTCTGACAGACGTATTATGTACAACTTTCATTCATGCGTAGTCAAACAATAGTCGTTCATAGGATTCTTAAATTCTGAATACTGTAAAGGGGGAAATTATTCACTGGGTTTTAATTTAGCTTATTTCTCTGACTGGAAAAATGCGCTACAAAGCACAGTAGTGTTTATGTGTTCTGTACTGTATAGTGTAACTAAAATAAAAGATAGCCAGTGCTATCAAAATTAGCAAACATGTACCCAGTGAGACCTTGCACAATTGTGAAGTCAAAGTACACAAAATAAGATCATGAATGTTTTGTATATAACTACAGTGGGGAAATAGCCAGGGCCTTCAAACTTGGCAAACGTGTTCCCAAATTCGATCAGCAACACATGGACACAACAGACAGGGACAATAGTTTGAAGGTCATGGTCATATCATTGATTTATGTTATTTATATCCAGTATTAAGCTACTTGAGACATACGCTCCCTATGTAACTCGCATGACATGGTGGTCAAAGGTCAAAGTATATATGTGTATGTATGTTAACAATATAACTACCAGGGAAAAATCGCTATTGTCTTTAAAACTTGGCACACATGATCCCAATATTTTACAGGACTGTTGCCAAGTATTGATATAAATATTAAAGAAATCTGGAACATGTTGACATCTCTCCTGAGTTGTGAGTGTTATCTAGTTTCCAATTTATTTTAGGGGATGTCGATCTCCACTTCATCAATGCTCTGGTGGGTAAATATACGACGGTACACTACATTGTGGTGGATCCAGCATCTGATCAAATAGATGAATTCAAGACCTTAATTGAAGACCACAAGAGTCAGTGGAAAGGAGTCACATTCAGTTTCCATATACAAGAAATAGATATGTATCTCTTAGAAGGTGGTAAATCCGATAACTACGACCTCATACACGCGTGTCATTCGATTTATTACTGTCGTGATGTGGCAAAAACAGCGCGCAGTTTATATGGTTCGCTGTTCAGTAATGGGTTGCTTCTCATAAGAGTCTCCACAGGTTAGTTCTTGCCATTGATTTTTGGAAACGGCATATGGGATAATTATAGGTGAAAGCTTGAACTTGATCTAGTAATTTGTGTCATATATAATGTCAGACATTTTCAGATTAACAACAAAACTACACAAGCATTCACTCACTCTTAGACTGTCTGTCTCACTGGAGCTTACAAATGAGTTACACATGTCAAACGTATATAAACTACCACAAATGTTTTCAACAAAATGTATTCGATTACCTGAAGCACCACAACGCTGGGTGGAAACAAATCACAACTAGAAGGCACTCCGTGAGCATAATCCTTTACCCTAGTATACGTTCTCTTTGTATGAAAAATCTTATTTATCGTATTTACAAAACCATTTATTGTTTAAGAGAAAGACAAAATTAAGTTTAGAATGAGTTATTCTAGCAATGAAGAAGAATTTGTCTCAATAGCTACTAGATGCAGATCTCACCTGAAATATACTCATTTGGTTTTGAAAAACGTCTCGTCCTAATCAACTAAAAAGAAAAATTGTAAGCCTTTTTAATTATCTATCAAAGATAGTCATTTAGAATCGTCTTTAGAATGATTTTGTTTCCATGGCAACGAGATCTAAAATACAACTTACCAATTTTAATCTGTTTTCAAGGGAACCCCCTGAAAATGTCATGATAATCTATAATTTTGTTAAGTAAGTACAAATTACATTGAATGATGGAAGTATTGTTACCATGGCAATCTGATTTGCATCACCAGATAAATCTAAATCATTCCCGTGTCAAAGGCAACCACTGACAAATCATTCTCCTAAATTGGTGTTCCAATTCACATCTTTTTCAAAATCTCTACGATTGGTTCACGCGTTTGAGCACAATATTATAATAATTACAGTTATAAAATGTCATTTCAAAATGTGTGATTCCATTGCAACCACGCCCACATTCCGCATATTCTCGACCCTACCAAAAGTTACTTGGGCTCGTTCTTTTTTCAAGAGTAATATTTCACGAAAATCTATAAACTTTTGACTTGATACAACTGCTTCCATCCTTTAGTATTGAGGATGTTCGATAAATGTTAAAATCATAATATGCATATTTATTTAAAACAATGACGTAAGCACCCTAATTGATTGGTATTGTAGTATACAATATCCTTCTCCTAAAAAAACAAGTAATTTATCAAATGAAAGGTACCTACAATATGGCAGCCTTCGCAACAAGTTGTCAACACATCGATTAAACCATAAAATTAGCCAAACAGGAATGTTTCAAGCTGTGATCGATGTGAAATGCCTCATTCTAAAATTGTAGAAAACAACATATTCGCTCATGTGTGCCATAACTACTACTGACAAACACCAAATTTTCTTTGTCACACAAAAAGGGAAGCATTTAGTTACCACAGTTACATGTATTTCAGTTTATATTCTTATTATATTCACAGGTGGCGGATGGAAGAAATATTTTAAACTGGTCGGATATTCATCGACTGGTACAGATATCAAACCTTTGATAGTCCGCCATATTCCTGATTCCACCATTGAAGTAATATGTGACACTGCAGAAGTTATTGTTAATGAGTGTTTTGACGAAAGTTCATTAGATGGCAATAGAATGTGGGATTTTCTAAACCATGTTTTACACTTCAGGCAATCAGGCTCACCAGAACTGATTGCTGAGCGATTGAAATATTTAAAAAATGAATGCTGTTATATAAAGGGCGATGATATATTGCTAGACGTAGTTGAAGAAGACATCATTATTTTTAGCAGATGAAGCGATGAAGAATAGTAAACTGACTGATTATTGTGACCACCAGTAAAAGTGATAAAATCAACAACAAAGGGGTTACTTTACTTTATTTTAAGAGTAACTTCTACATTCAGGATTTCTCATCTAAGCCTTCACGATGCTTACATAGATACGTCATCTAGGTGCTCCAGTCTCTCATTACGCTACGCCGATCATTAGTGTACATTTAAAAGATAAGAATTGATTTGCAACCCTCCAGTCCTGCTAGTGGATGTCGGTGATTCGACGATTTAGTACTTTGAAGCCAAATGATGTAGCAAGTGACCAAACATCACTGGTAAGTTTGTAGGTGCTAACAATCAAAGAAGAAAAAAACAGTGATTTTAATGTGACTGTTCAAATAAAAAACTAAAAGCAGCCGAGAATATGGATATTTATATTTGTTTAAGTGAACTGTGATCCTGGACTGCTACACCATAGAATCGCCGTTGAAAAAAAAATATACGTGCCGGTCTTTTGTTGGTCTAGTTGGCAAATTATATAGTACTACAACACTGCAAAAAGCGGAACAAATTCAGTTTTCTTTACTCGGGCTCTGTAGACATACTCTTACTTTGTTCAGCACATCTGCTTTGATAACTCAGTCAGGGTCATGCTTAGTACATCAACACGATCATAACAGTGGCGTCAGTCGTGGAACAAGAAACATGTTTACCGGTTTGAACGCTGCAATCGAACGCTCTTTGTTGCGTAAACACGGCAGACAACGATGTTCTTTGAAACCTATTGTGGTTGGTTGCCGATAATGTGTCTAAATTATTAAATAGCATAAATTATTCATTTCTACTATTTTATGCAAGCTCACTTTTGAAGAAGGTTATAAAGTCAATCAGTCAAAAATTGTTTATTATACTAGGTATTTTAGAATAATTGCAAATTACCTTGCATGATAAATTTGCGTTTGGTAGTAAGTACTACGAATGAAGAATATTTACTGGTTGAATGTTCCAAGGTTAGATAACCTCAGGATAACCTTTGTTTTGTTCTTTGAAGTTGGAAATTTTTGTCATAGGATTCTTCTTCGATCTATCTCAGATTTAGAGTATAATAATAATTATATGTGAATAGCAGTTTGTTAGTACATTATCGTTGCTCAGTGTAAGTGTATGATCGAGTCAATACAATTGTCTTTGCTGTTACCTACATGCATTGTAGCACCACTCTATAGACATACAAACAACAGTTGATAGTTAGAATATATAGTCACATATATCCAAGGTTAAAAATCTCAAACACTATATAATGTTTGTAACTATGCATAGACAATTTGTGGACACTATTTATCGCCCTCGAACATGAAGTACTATATATTAATTTGAATTTCAGTGACTCTTTCTTATCATTGATTACGTCATGTGACTTTTTGAGGATATATACATTTACATACAAAATGTTGTATCATACACGAGTTCACGAACCTGGAGACAATAATATTTAATTATGTATTAACTACAATCATCTGACAAATGTATATATCAGATACATGTTACATGTGCATTAAATTATTGTATAAATTAGCATATAAAAATAAAGTGCCTTTTCGTTGATCATAGCACAAATATGCAGTGTTCTACAAAAAACGCGAATTCTGAGATAGACCGCAATTACATGTGCCTGTCGATATTCAGTTTGTAGCCATAGCAACGAAAGCTCAAGAGTATGTACTTCAATATATTACTCTCAAGCACAATTTTCTGACAATGATGTTTGTTTTTGTACTCACGTGATAAATCTGTATGAATGAGAACTTGAGTAAATAACCGGTCTGACCCGAGGGTTTGAACATGTTTGGAATATCTCCTGATATTTAATTAAAAATCAAATACCGACAAGCCGTTGCTATAAATTGCGCCCCCTAGCGACGAAACGCTTTCGTGACGTCAAAATGACGCATTTGGATGAAAATCGACAACTGTGAAAATTGTAAAACAACTCGAAAACATTTTTTTTATTGATGGATGACTGAAGATAAGAACATCAGAGCAGCGCATAATTTCTAGAGGGCGCACTGCTTTTGACAAGTTGTTCTCAACAAGTCTACTTGAAGCATACACATTCCATTTGTATTTGTTTATTTCCGTGTTCAACTTTAAAGCAGATGGAAGAGTGTGATAATATTTTTGAATAACGAATCTTTGTTTATTATCTCATTTTCCATGTACATCGGGTCAGACACATATCGCCTAGTAAAATATTGCGATGGTAATAATCGTTGATCAACACTATACACGCCAAGGTCAGAAATATGTTGGGACGCTACACTGTCCATTTCACCAACTTTGTATGAATGTTCACTAAGAACTCTTTAGAATCACGGTAATTTGCAGAGCTCGGCATTTATATGTTTCCACATCTAAATACCCGTGTGGTAGACTATTTGTTTGATAGTCATGCCGACAATGTTTGGCTTTCGTTTCCTTTGGTTACTTGGCTGGGGTGACTACAGACAAGAACATCATGGTTTAGTCATTTTATGCGAAAAAGTGGAGAATATTGAAATACTAGTAATTGATTTTGCTCAAATGTAAAAAATTTACTTTATTGACATACTTGACTTTGTACAAGCATCGATACAGCGTGTTTTTGTCGCAATACATATGCGCAACAGTTCTAGTGGTTCACAGAAACAGGGGACAGTTAAGCCCAGGATGTTTTAGACAGATTTTTTGAAACGTTTTTGCTAAAATTTGATGTTGCCATAAAGCAAGAAATATTTGAAAGTGGGTGCTTAAAGCGGGAGAGTCGTCACCTGCGCATGCGTCAGATGGCCATAGCGTCAAGCGTCTACCCTCTGCGTTTTAGCGTGTGTTGTAATCGTCGCTTGGAACTCAATTCCCGCGCGTGCGCTTTAAGTGTCCGACATTTATTGTCTTGCTTCTTCGAAATTGCATTGAATTCTTAGACTATTCCAATCCAATATTTGTAATACCCAAATCAGAGTCGGAATTACTGTATCATAAACTGTTGATGTGGTGGTTAGTGTTGTTGAACCCGGTAAAAGAGCCTGAAGCAGGTGAACTGCATACACAATATGCCACAATATGCTGTGGTTATTTGAAGACTGTAAACGCTTTCTATCATACTAAACTGGTCACTAAATTTCACAACTGCTTTTTCGGTTTAAAATGACATCTAAAGAGCCACGGCAAGCCGAAATATGTCTCGATTGTATACAGCGCCACCAGTGACTGTTCTCGGCACCATGCGTCCAGAAATTCGGTAGAGGGATCCTATGACGTGGGCTGGGTTCGTCATTTTTTGCGGACTGATGGGGGGGGGGGGCACGTCTCTCCTCAATCCGCGCGTGAAACATCTATCACCCATGTGCTACCAACAGTAAGCTGGCGTGCATTTGATAGTACATGCCATCAAATTTACCGATGTGGGAGCGCTGCTATATTCATGATGGCGGCCCCATATAGTAAATATTTTATTTTATTACCACGTGTACGCCAACTGACTGTAGTCACAGTCCCTCTATAGTCTACACAGGGACTGTGCGCTGTACTTTGTGCTACATCTTGTCACCGCATCACTAACCAATAGAATCCTGTACTTGCCCAACTGAGGGCGCTGTTGACATGACCTTTGTTTTGTTGGGAGGCCTTTTGTCAGCGAGAGGGTTTGCCTGGTTCCTAGCTTCACCGTAGTTTAGTGCACGTTTAGCGCTAAATATCCCATTTTACCTCGAAAGATTCGTTTATTGAATTCATCACTGTGTAATCGACAGTTAGTGAGTTACAGTAAGTGTGTTATGTTGATTTATTTTCCCTGTGTCATGATGTTTGCCGGGGGTATTTGGTTGAAATGTTGTCACACTGCTCTCCCAACTGACGCCTGATTTTATGCGCGACTCCATTGCCTTTTCGACTTGTGGGTATGGCGGTGGTTAACTGTTTTTACCTACATGGTACTGCATTATTACTTATCGAAAAACACTGTTTCATGGTTATTACAGACATGGGTTGCCGTGACGTGGTTGTTTTCAAAATTGCAGAAATAGTTGAAAGGTCAAACGGAGAATGGCGATCGAGTATGAAGTTAGCAACAGATTCAGATTTCATCCACTGATTCTAATTTAAAAAAAACAAAAACAGGTCAAATTGCAGTCAAACTAGTAGAATCACAAATCAACACAACACAGTATGATTATTATGATCATACTATTCATAGAACTGTGAATTTAATAATTCACAGAATTAAATTTTTGCTCTTTCCACTGATCAGTGAAAATGACTGAGTTAAATTCATACCGGGCTATGATAATCCATTTACATCAAAGAAAAATAAATAATTACATATAACTCTGAAAGTAATCTACCATGGGGTCACACGTACAGTGGCGGATCCAGCAAAATGTATTGGGAGGGGGGGCTTCGCTTAATATTACGGAGCGTAAATCGCAGTGAAACTATGCGTAATCTAGAAGATATGAATCGTCATGCGTTGGAGGGGAGCATGGCCCCCTGCCCCCCCGGATCCGCCACTGCACACGTACACACACAGGTATTATAAAACAAACTATCTATCAACATTTTCCTTAATGAAAATAACTAAAAGACGCTTAAAAATTGGTAAACTGGTACATTGCTTATTGTCAGGTAGAGTGTTCCACGTGCTTACACCACGCATACTAAACGTTCTGTGCCCACTCCCTGAACAAAATTTGGGTAGAAGCAGATCCTTATGTGCTGCACCACGAGTTTGATATTGATGTACTTGATTCATCTGAGTAAATATGTTGCATAGATACAGTGGAGCAGTACTATTGAGACATTTGAAAACAAGGATAGCAGTGAAATAATAAATACGCTGTCTAACTGAGAGCACATTTATTGAACTAAACAGAGAGTTAGTTGGTGTATCAAAAATAACATTTAAAATTACACGCATTGCTCTTTTTTGTAATGTAAAAACTCTACTTAAATTATGACATGTGGTATTTCTCCATACAACACAGCAATAATCCATAGCTGATTGTATTAATCCAAAGTACAATACTTTACATAACTGAAAAGGGATGTATTTACAAATACAATGCAAAAGACCAATCCTTTTACTTATGATGACACAAAGTTCATCAATATGTGAAGAAGATAATTGTCTAAGAAGACACCCAACATTTTGTGAGAATTAACATTACAAATTTCCCTTCCATCCATAATAATGCTAAGTAATTCATTATTGGTGGCAGTCCTGTTAATAAGCATAGCATAGGTAGCATAGTGGTTGTTGCATCAGACTTATGATAGGTAGAGTAAGTATATATTTTGTGTTATCCTACCGACACCATAACAAACCATGTGAAAATAGAGAGCATTTATGTCTAATACCTTATAATACCATAGCCATTTTTGCACATTGTCCATTTTGGTTTTACATCTTCCGAACATTATGGAATATTCTTACAACTTCGTGTATGCATAACATCTTCTATTATGATGTCCTTTATGTATTATACTACTTTTATGAAATACACGAAAGGTATTTTTCTAGTCATCACTAAAAAATCACACATGGCTTTTTATGGATTGGGCCATATTGCTGTTGGTATGGATTTATTGTTTATTATGGTATCAGCTATTATGGACGTTATGGCTTTTTATGGTAAAATTAATTACACTTATATGATACTTGATTGTGTAATGGTATATTATGGCTTCAGATTTATAATTTTATGGTAATATATGGTGTCAGAGTTCACTAAACCATGTGTTACTATACCATCATAATTTTATTAAAATTTGATACACAGGAGCAAATCTGTTTAGACTAATGACATATTTTTGCTTCTAGCTGTTTTTGTTTATCATATTCATACTTAGGTTTTCTTTAGCCAAAATAAATTAGTGGTCAAACTGTAGAGATGGTTATTTCTTTTGATAAACAAATTCTTCTAAGATCATATTTAATATTAATATTTTAAAATGAAAGCTGTTTTAGCCCATGAAAAGGTTACTACATGGGCAGTACATGTAAATGCTAAATCTGTTGACAACATTTTGAGTTTCAAAATAAATTCAGAGTTTGACGGAATTTGATTGCCTCATTTAGGGAATTATATTCTGAAGCCATATTTTACCATAACATGTTATTTTATGGACCAAAGATTTCCTTTCCCAAGCCATAAAAACCCATATTGTCTGGCTGAATACTTATTCCTACTGAAACCATATTGTACCATATCTGTAATTATTACTGAAGCCATATAATTCCGCAAGATAAATGCCTTAAGTTCTGCACAATCTGAACGCATAAAATACCATATAATTGATTTTAGACTGGAAACACCCCAAGCCATACAAAACCATATTTTGGGGGGTAAATTTTTGTGCACCCTCCAAAATTCAAATTCTCCAGTAGCATAGTTACCGTAAATGATAAACCATGACTTACTCTTTTAGGCAAGTTCACTTTTATTTCTGGTTTCATGATTTATTGCTGGTAAAGGATTGACCAGCTTTGTTATTAGTCCAAAAAAAAATTTTTCAGCTTGGAATGTGTCTGAACCCCTCATTAGGATACAAGAATGTAGGAATGTACCAAGAAAATTGTTTTTCTGGAGTAAATTGTAGTGTATTTTACTTATGAAAGGTCAAAAAGTGCATGGAGATTTTATGAAAATGTCTGGATGTTAACAGAATAATGTCGTTTGGTCACAGTTACGTAATAAATGATGGACTATTTTTGGCGTAGCTATAAAATGTGTCACCGAAGTACTCACACGTGTGCATGATTCCAATAGTTTGTGCTGTGAAGAAACTCCATTAGAAAATAAGTATTGTGTAATTTGTGGTGAGAACAGATTTATGTTTATGAATCTTGTGTCTTTTCAAAGTGTATTTATATAATAAAAATTGTTTATGAAAATGTTTTTTTATATTTTTTCGATGGATTGAATTTACAAATGATGAGTTATTTTGTTATACCATCACTCGAATTATGTGTTACAAATTTCTGATAGTTTAGACTTTGTGTTCTTGTGAAATGCAGGTTATGTTAGGAAAAATTACTTCCACTCAAATGTCACTCTCAGATCATTCAAATTGCAATCTTGTTTTCTTTGTATACATCTAACTTATTATTGTTAATTGTCTTCTAAAATATGGACTAAAAAAACCCTCTCCTAAATCAAGAATGCACTACAATAGTGGCCCACTGCTCAGATATTGTATTGTGCCTTTTGACCTCCATTCTGTCTACCGGTATATAATATTTGTCTTAATAATTCACTTACAGTTGTATAAGAATATACAGGCAACAGTGATACAGAAAACCTGCATATTTTTCTGTTATTAGGAGATCAAAAACCATTTTCTTTTTTTCAACAATTGATGACTATTAAATTTACAACATTATAGCACTGTATGTCAAATGTATAAGTTTTTTTTTAAAGGGAAGAGATTCAAGGGGAAAGAAGTAAAAGTCACTCACTGTTACATAACACCAGCAATAAGCTGACTTAGCATTATTATATGCAGGCTTTTTGTTTTTATTTTTACACCCTGAATTTTAATAGCCACACAATCATACAAATTATTGTAAAACTCTTTATTTTCGCTTGGAATTAATCTTCGCTATTTTCGATGAAGGAATGATTCAGTGTAAATCAAATCTAGCGAATATACCTTTTTTCCCCAAATTTTACACTCAACAAATTAACAAAATAGTCTTATTTTTTTTAAATTTTTGTTAATTTTTTTGTGCCAGGCGACAGTGTCGGACATTGAATGTTACTGTTGACTCTCCTGACTCGCCGAGGGTGATCTTTCTGATAAATATGGTAAAATATTTTGAAATACAAAAAAATATTATAACACTGCAGTGTTGGAAATATATTGTATGATTTTAAGCAATGCTCATTTCAAAGTTGGTAGTTTTTGACACAATCGAATTAGTTTGATTTGCGCAATATTTTATAAAAATATAGGTACATGATGAGATTTGTTCACAGAGTTAAAACACATGATTGTCAAAATAAAATAAATTAAATTATGACACTAAGATAAAAACTGTAGTCTTTTGAAATGCAAATAAATACTATAATTTGCAGTCTTGGAAATCAAGATTTTACGCAATGCTCGGTTCAAAGTGGGTAATTGACAAAATTTCTAATCCACAATCAAGAAATGCAATGAGTTTATATTTACAAAGAGAAAATACAAAAATATATTTGCATTGTACAGTAGAACCAAAAAATGTGATGGTTTGTCAGAATAAATTAAACCATAACATTTTTTTTTTTATTTTTGGCATCAGTACCTGTTTTGATGGACAGTATGATACATGTGCAATAACCCATGACATGTTGTTGTAAAACTAGCAATTGGCAAAATATTAATGTTCTCGAATGCGAATTGGCTAATTGCTTGGGTTTTGCCTGAACAGTTGCCTGTACAAAACTTTATACTTTCTGTTATTGCAAAAATGTCAAAATTGCATGTGTCATTTCTCTTCTAGGTGTTACATACAGATGCAGATGACATGCTGTGACAAGATGACAGATCAAGAAATGTGTCAGGAAAATTTGTTGGAAACTGCCGCTTTGACAAATAATATCCAGATTCATACAGAAAGCAAACCTTTTCGCTGTGAACTATGTGCAAAGAGTTTTGCACACAATATTTATTTGACAGTTCATATGAGAACACACACTGGTGATCGACCCTTTCAATGTTTGCAATGTGGGAAGTGCTTTAGCCAGCAAACGACTCTAACAAGACATATATTGACACACACTGGAGAGAAACCTTTTAAATGTGAACAGTGTGAGAAGAGTTTCAGCCAACAGGGAACTCTGACAAGGCATATGTTGACACATTCAGAAGAGAAGCCATATCAATGTCTACAGTGTAATGGACGTTTTCGTGACCTGAATAGTTTGAAAAAGCACATGAAAGTTCATAACAAACCATTCCATTGTGAACAATGTGGACAGAGCTTTACCAAAAATATTGATTTGGGAATTCACATGAGAATACATGCTGGTGAGAAACCATATCAATGTGAACTATGTGGGCAGAGTTTTGCACACAAGATTTATTTGACAGGTCATTTGAGAATACACACCGGTGAGCGACCATTTGAGTGTAAGCACTGTGGGAAATGCTTTAGCCAGCAGACAACTCTTACACGACATACGATGACACACACAGGGGAGAAGCCATTCAAATGTGATCAGTGTGGGAAGAGTTTCAGTCAACAGGGAACTCTGACGAGGCATTCATTGATTCATTCGGAAGAAAAGCCATTTCAATGTCAGCAGTGTAATGGATGTTTCCGAGACCCAAATAGTTTAAAAAAGCACATGAAAGTTCATAACAAACCATTCCATTGTGAACAATGTGGACAGAGCTTCACCAAAAATACTGATTTGGGAATTCACATGAGAATACATGCTGGTGAGAAACCATTTCAGTGTGAACTGTGTGGGCAAAGTTTTGCACAAAAGATTTATTTGACAGTTCATTTGAGAACACATACTGGTGAGCGACCATTCGAGTGTAAGCATTGTGGGAAATGCTTTAGCCAACCAACAACGCTGACTAAACATACATTGACGCATACTGGAGAGAAGCCATACAAATGTAAAGAGTGTGAGAAAGGCTTCACTCAGCAGGGAACTCTGACGAGGCACATGTTGGTACATACAGGAGAAAAGCCGTTTATATGTCTACAGTGTAATGGACGTTTCCGTGACCTGAACAGTTTGAAAAAGCACATGAAAGTTCATAACAAACCATTTCATTGTGAACAATGTGGACAGAGCTTCACCAAAAATACTGATTTGGGAATTCACATGAGAATACATGCTGGTGAGAAACCATATCAATGTGAACTATGTGGGCAGAGTTTTGCACATAAGATTTATTTGACAGGTCATTTGAGAATACACACCGGTGAGCGACCATATAAATGTAAAGACTGTGGGAAGTGTTTTAGCCAGCAGACAACGCTTACTAAACATACATTGACACATACTGGTGAAAAGCCTTTCAAATGTGAACAGTGCGAGAAAAGCTTCACTCAGCAGGGAACTCTGACGAGACATTTATTGATACACACAGGAGAAAAGCCATTTGCATGTGAGCAGTGTAATGGACGTTTCCGTGAGCAGAGTAGTTTAAGAAAGCACATGAAAATACATGACAAACCTTTTCATTGTCAACAGTGTGGACGCAGCTTCGCCGATGATAATCTATTGAGAAGTCACATGAGAATTCATGCTGGGGAAAAACCATTTAAATGTGAACTATGTGCAAAGTATTTCACTCAAAACCTACATTTGCGTGTTCATATGAGAACCCATACTGGCGAGAAGCCATTTCGATGCAACCTATGTGGAAAGGGATTTAGCCAACAGGGTACGATGACTAGGCATAAATTGACACACACAGGTCAGAAGCCATACCAGTGTAAACATTGTGGCCAGCGTTTCAGAGAAAAGATTAGTATGAGACGTCACACAAGAACACATGAAACAAAACTGTTTCATTGCAAGAAATGTGGGCTTAGTCTGGCCCAGAAGAGTGACTTAAGAATTCACATGAGGACGCATGCAGATGAAAGGCATTTTCAGTGTGAACTTTGTGCCAAGATGTTTGCACAAAGAACTTATTTGCGAATTCATATGAGGACCCATACAGGGGAGAAGCCATATCAATGTAAACAGTGTGGGAGGCGCTTTAGTCAACATGGGACTATGACGAGGCATGCTTTGACACACACAGATCAACTTCAATATCGAGAATGTGAGAGACCAGATACTGAATTGTCGAGTATAAGAAACCAAGAGTGTATGGCAAGCCAACAACAACAAGACTTGGAGAGTTCCATAAAGTCGCTTGCTATTAAACATGCAATTCATTGTAAAGAATGTGATAAACTCTTTGCCAGCAATATTGCATTGAGAATTCATATGAGGACTCACACCGGTGAGAAGCCATACAAGTGTAATCTATGTGGAAAGAGTTTCAGCCAGCATGGGACTATGACAAGGCATGTATTGACACACTCGGCTCATAAACCATTGAAGTGCGAACAATGTGGTCGACGTTTTCGTGAAAAAAATAGCCTGAGAAGACACTTGAGAATACATGATGAGAAACAGTATCAGTGTGGTGAATGTGATCAGAAGTTTGTTCAAAAGAATGATTTGAGGATCCATATGAAGACGCATACAGGTGAAAAGCCTTTTCAGTGTGAATTATGTGCAAAGAGATTTGCACAACTGGTCTATTTAAAAATCCATTTGAGGACCCATACCGGTGAAAAACCATTTCAATGTACACACTGTGATAAGCGCTTCAGTCAACATGGAACAATGACTAGGCATACTTTGATACATGCGAGCCAAAAACCTTTTCAGTGCAATCAATGTGATCGACAATTTTCTGAAATGTATAGTATGGAGAAACATATGAGAACACATAATAAGAAACTCTTCTGCTGTGAACACTGTGGTTGTAACTTCACATTATACAAAGATTTGAGAATTCACATGAAGATTCATAAGGGGGAAAAGCTCTTTAATTGTGAACTATGTGAAAAAGGTTTTACCCGGAAAAATTATTTAAAAGTTCACATGAGAACGCATAGTGGGGAGAAGCCATTTAAATGTCAAATATGTGGGAAAAGATTCAGTCAGCATGGTACAATGTCACGGCATACATTATTACACAAAGGAAGGCAATCATTTCAGTATACATGTATACTACGTGGAAAACATACACAAGTTGATCATAAGGATCAAGGAGTTCTCTATCCCATACAATGTGTTCCTGCCTCTACATTTACAAATGTTAATTATGAGTATGAACTAGGAATTAACGGCTACACTCATGAGTTAAATGCTCATCCTGAACAAATGGTTATAGTATACGATGCAGATACACGTCTGTTAAACACTGTACATGGTAACGATTTATCACGAGTGTCACCATCTAGTCAATATGATGTATCCAATTATATCAATGTATGTAATGGAGCTGTGGTTACAAAACTTGAAGAGTGTTTGACAGAGATAGAAGGAATAGAAACTTATCATGCCATGTGGTGGCACTGAGTAAAACCTGGCTACATACATATGTGCGTATATACATACAGAATAAAGTAAAATAGTATCGCGCCTTGGCGTCTTTATTGTCAACTGTATTGGATTATTAGGCAGTGTAAATTCACTAAATTGTCGCTTTGTTATCAATTGTATCTTAAAATTGAGTAGATAATGTAGAAGGGCTCTGGGTTTAACTCTTGCCACCAATAATATTTTCGCAAATGTTCTTAAGAGAAATATGACTCTCAAATCGAATTAAACAATGCTTTTTTCATTGTAATTTAATAATACAATTGGTGACCAGCTTTTGCAGAAATACATCTGTATGTTCAGCTATGTTGTTCCCATTAAAATTAAGCATTGTAAGTGGATGGATATACTTGTGTATGAATCGCACTTGTGTAGTGGCTGTAATAGAATAAAGGTTTTTGTGATTTCACACATCTTTTTTCTGTCCTATTTTTTAACTTGCGTGCGTGCATGCATGCATGCATGCATGCATGCGTGCGTGTGTTCGAACCTGTATATTAGATGTGCCTGGACCAATCACAATCAAACATCACACATACATTGTACATATGCACATCAATTTTTTGTTTCACCTTCTGATTCAAGATGGCCGAATGGCGGCCATTTTTGTTTTGAAAAATCATCAAAATTAAGCATTTCAAACTTGGTATATACATTGGACATTATAGGACCTTGATGCGCATCATTTTGTTTTTCAGATAGGATTCAAAATCGCTGACTGGCGGCTATTTTGTTTTAATGAATGGGCTTCTAGTGCCATATCTCTGACTTGCTTTGACTGATTATGTTCAAATTTTAAATATTCATTATACATCATGTTATAGATAGACAGATATATTGGTTTGACGATCCTATTCAAAATGGCCGAATGGTGGTCATTTTTGTGTTAACAATCATCAAATATCATTTCTGGCCTTTATGTTCAAACTTGGTACATACGTTAGACATTAGGGATTCCTGATGCATGCCATTTTAATTTTTTCAGATTGGATTCAAAATGGCTGACTGGCAGCCATTTTGTTTTAATGAATGAGCTTCTAGAGCCATATCTCTGACATGCTTGAATGATTATGTTCAAATTATATATATTCATTATACATCATGTTATAGATATACATATATACATGAATTCAAAATGGCTGATTTTGTTTTAATTAAAGGCTGTTCTAGAGCAATATCTCTCAATATGGACAAGTACTCATTTGACAATCAGATACAAATGTCAATCATTTTAACGTTAAACAATCATCATAATCAGATTCCTGACATGGTTATATTCCAGCTATATTATTATAAACAAAACTATATATCTTAATTTTGATAACTAATGGGGACTGCGCCATGCATGGCTTGTTCTTTGAAGTATTTGCTATAATACATACAACATATCAATGTGTTAGAGAAGGGCACAAAGAAACAGTTCGCCACTTATACAAGGAAGTAGATGTATTTTTGTGGTGAAGATAAGAAAGACTCGTTTTATGCAACCATAAAATTAGTGTTTGGTTTTATGACTGAACCTTTTGAGTTCGACCTGGAACTCCACTGCTCTGAACACAGCCAGGTGTTAGTAATTTAAAAATTATTTTTATTTATTCAAGACAAAACTATTTGCCAACAGAAAGGTCAAGTGAAAGATGGACGGTATACCAGTTTTTTTCAGTGGTGTTTCTTAGATTAAAAAAATTAAGTGATGATACTATGACCCTTTCTGGTGTTTTAACATAAGTACACATTTCTTGATTTGTCAATACAAGAATATAATCTACAATCATCACTTTGACCAGAAGATAAATATAGCAACCCACCTGATGCAGTCACATGCTACTGTAAAATGACTAATTTCACTGGGTTTAAATTTCACTGATTTCAGGCATATTCAGTGGGTGTTAAATTTACGGTTTTATCATTTAGATAATGTGCTAAAATTTACTTATTCACTGGGTTTTAATTAAGCGCATACTCCAGTCAGCAAAATTAAAAACCAACATTAAAACCCAGTGAATAATTTACCCCTTTACAGTATGTGCCTGAGTAGTGCATATGCCATTTGAGCTGTATTTGCCAATAAACCATTTTATGAGAGTTACGCTCAGAATAATTCTTTAAATTGCTATATATTCATGAAAAGTACGACCAACCATTTTTTATGTTCAAGTTACAGACATAAATAAGCGATATTTTTTTTGATGTGTGATAACATGTTATACATACGATGTTTATTTGAAAACAGTATTGTTTTTGAGTTGACGTGTCATAAACAGTGAATCTATTTTAGACAGTTGGATGCTTCTACGGAAAGCCGAATTCTAACATAATATTTGCGATGATAAACGCGTTGGTATCGATCATGCACAATCCACCAATTCACTACGTTGTGTAGTGAAGAATTGTTGGAGTGACCATAATACGTAATTACGACCACACACATAACACATTTTGTCATTTATTTTATTATCTGCTGAAAAGCCACAAATAAACAGTGAGATAAACAATATCCCGGATTTTATGCCCAACACATACTCCAGATAATAAATAATAAGTACTTAGTTTATAAATCTACTATCTGTATGATTATACTACCAGCGTCAATAAGCATAAGCAATATTCGAAATCTTCGCCAATGTTTGAAGTCAGTTGTGTTTGTCTTCACTAATTACAGCTGAAAAGAGAAAATATGAAATTAAATTGAATGTTAAAATATGATATTTGCTACCCAGACACATATTTGGGATTGTGTAGCTTTATACATTATATGTATCACGGAAAAGTAACAACTTGGGTATCACGTGGGGATACCACGCGCTCATTCACAAATAACCGGGGAATCCATTCCACCTGCACTTACAGACTAACACAATATTTTATTTCGTTTATTATGCATCTATTTGTGATTGTTTGCATTGGTAAATTCGTTAAATATTGTCTTTCAAACTTAAATTTCAAAAGCCAGCAAAGCATGGTCCATATTTCCTATCACGTTGGAGTAATACTGTATTACCACCTATAGTGTGCTTAGATGCCTTCAAAATGGATATTGGTGGATGCAACGAGTTTGAAAACTACCTAAAAACGCATGCGCAGGTGGCCATAGCGTCATTGTTTACAAACAGGCATCTACCTATGAGACTTTGCGTTATCGTGTGTTGTTATCGTCACTTGGAACTCAATTCCCGCGCGTGCGCAGGTGACGACCCTCCCGCCTTAACATACTGCAGTCGACACTTTGTTCAAAAAATACATTTTCTTACCTTCCTGGTATCTCCCAGCTGTTACCAAAATCCTCAAACTTGGTAGTAAATTTCCCATCTGACTTCTTCAAATCATTACTGCTAAACCCATCAGCGTCGCCAAGCATACCGTACACATTACCATACATCCGGGTATCATCGAGTCGGATCTTTATTTTGTGCTGTCGTCCGTTCCATGTCAGCATAAGCTTTGGTTTTGTCATTTTAACATAAACGTTTGTTTTATCAACATCAACATTTCCGTCTCCATTTCCGATAACAGCTGACGTGTTCTTGAAGCGCTTACCATTGATCTGTAGGGATAGTGATCAATAATGTATTATAGAAACTTGTTCGAAATCAAGATTATCAATATTAAAAAGTATCAAAATCAATATTAAGACGTATCTATTCTTGTTAGCATATTTATTTTGTTTTTTCATATACATATTTGATTTCAAAAACTCTATACAATAATGATATCAAGATTATTAAAACGCTAAAAATACAACGAAATAGTACTTGTGTGTTCAACGTTTTTAAATTTACAATAGACACTCTACCTGGAATGAATTATCTTGGTACATCTTCACAACAAGAGCGCCCTCTACGAACAAACTGATATCCACCATTCTTGTTGGTGGTTGCCGCGGATTATGAACGCCACTGAAATTTGCATTGACTTGGAATGCTGGGAATGTTACGTTATCACTACTTTTTGTGAGAATGTACGAGCAATAACCTTGAAAGTTGAATTTCAACCCATCAAATGTTCTGATATGTGGATCTTCACAACCTTGACCTATGTAGAGTTGAAAGTAACTATTGATACTGATTGATTGGCAACAAATTCTAATATGTATTTGAAGAGATGTTTTCAACCTATACCTATACGAGTGCGCTATGCAACACGCTTGCACAAACGAAATGAATACTATGTTTCGGAGCAACACATTTTATTACTATACCTTGCATGATGAAGTCCCGTCATCATTATCCCAATATTCGGCTTGTTTATCGTGCCGTGGTTGCAAAATCTCATTATCCGTAAAATCGTTCAGTTCATTTAGTGCACCATCCCAATCCTGTGCGGTAATTAATCCCCAGAATGTTGGCGCTCCATTAAGCCCATACTGATAATATATAGAAATGATAACAGTTCGTTGAACACGTGTCAAGGCCTCAAATTTCTTCAGAGCAGGATTTCCTAATTGCGTATGTTAAAATACAAAACATTACAGTTAAAATCTTACTCCGTTCATTAAATTCATGCCATTGTTCACCATGGCCGCTCATCAACTTAAGTCTTCACATAATCTATCAAAAAACATGTGTGTATGTACATGCTATGTATGCTCAATATCATTAAAACGAAACACCATTAATATGAAGACATAAACTATGTCTCAGTAAGAATTTTTTGAATTGTCATCTGTAAAAAATATCACAACTTATGATCTCACATGCTTGCTTTTATGACGTGAAGGCGAGCGAAAAACTCGCACTCCTTTGTACTTTTCAAATTTCCAGCGTTATTTATGTATGTTGTAATCAACAAATTCGATTGAATAAATGGTTATTGTTTGCAGTGCAACTCACCATTCACGGCGTTATTATATCTGCTTGTAATATCCTCGCAAAATTTATTCAACACTTTCACACTTAAATCTTTTGCTTCTTACTCGGTCAAAGTAAGTGGCGATTCGTTGAGTTTGTTGACGGCATCTGTTCCCTATGATGATGATAAATGAAATAATGGTTGAATGTGTTTGTGGGAAGGGAAGTGTCTTAATAGTCATGCCAACAGAGAGAAACAATATGGATGTGTAGCAATTATGTTATGTGTTTTTCCTAGTATACTAAAATTGCTACCCAACACAAAAACGTTTTACGCCGTAGCTTCCAATTGGCATTGCAACAAATAGTTCTCTGTGTATGTCTTGAGTCGGTTGCAAATTGCTTCTCAAAATAACTTACTGACACAGAATCAAGCTACAATACTATGAGGTTATTACGAGAATATTTCAAAGTGTGCACGAAGGCAGTACAGCTGGACTATCAACCGACGCGCTGCGGAGGTCGATGAGCGGCGTACTGTATATTTGGAATTCGAATTCCCTAATGATGGAAATAGGATGAAAATACCCCGTAAAATACCGCAAAATTACGGCACGCGGTAACTTATGGCGTTACTGTGACAGATGTATAAAAATATTTTTTATATTATATTTAAAGGAGGAGGGAATGCAAACATGGTCTAATTCATTGTTTGTTACTTTCTCTACAATAAGCATATAAGTGAATAATCAGCCAAAGATCGCAATCATTTTGCAATATAATCTACCCTCGAAATCTTAAGACCGTCAATGCAGTAAGAATATTGTACAATGCGACTGCGAGCCTGATCCAAAGAAATCGGTGTTCACCTGATTGTTTTTAAAGGGGAGTAGTTGCTGCTGATTAAATTACAGTTGAACGAAATCATTACACTTCACTCAACATAACACATGAAGCAAAAAAACAGGTTCTGGGATAACAAAAATGTTTAATTTTGATGAAATTTTGGCATATAGTTGGTCGTCATTCCGGCGAATCAGATCGTGAAACGAATAGACTGCACGTGTATCGTAAGATGTATTTGATAAGTTTGAATGTGATCGGTCTAGGCATGTCGGAGATAGCGGTGACAAGTATTGGTAATGCATATGTGCAAAAGGTATCGGGCAATTTGATGTGCACATGATTAGTTAATAGCTCATCCACATTTCTTTAAATATGAGCAAAATTTGCAGTCCGTAGTAAATTACATTATTACATATAAATTGAATTCGTTCAAAATTGATGAGGTCTCATTACAGACTAATATTTAATCCAAATTTCTTCATCTGTGCGCACACTATCCAGTTATTAATACTAAGTGTGCATCCACAACCCATCACTTCTGCATCACTTCTAATCTATATGAAAATCTTCATCGTTGAATTACGTTGAGATGATTACAATGTTGTCAGTTAATGTGTATCACTGTCACAGAAAACATGTTCGAGATAGATCTGTGCCAGGGGGGAGTGCGGTAATTTTGAATTCTAAATCTACTCAAACTACCTGATTTGCGTAAATTATGGAACGTAATAAAATGCATTCTTTTTAGTTTAATATTTCTAGACTTCAATACTGTGGATAAAATTTCTTTCACATTGCACACACAGTCATGAATATTTTTCACAACACGCATGCAATAAAACACAGACTGAAAACAATTTTCAACTTTGAGCTGTTCACACGTCCCATGGTAACAGTCAGTTATTATTTTTTCTGTAGATGGTCCAGTAAATGGTGATGCCAGTCTCCGAATGACAGATAGAATAACATTCGGTGTCTCAATGTCATTAATAGCTGCATTTATTCTTTTGTTTAAACGATAAAATACGCATAAAGAAGCCGTGTATCACAGCAAATGTGTGTGAGATGTATTGAATTTCAATTGTGTTTTCCGTTTGCGCTATGGAAAACAGTACAATGTCAATGGATTTGATTTTAAATATGTCACTACTCTTACTCTATTGGCCTGTCGTTTTGAGTATCGGACTGATTTGAATCTTGAAGTTCGAACTACATACAACCAAAAATATTAAACAATCACCATTTGCAAACATACCAAACAGGTCAATGAACGTCATTGGCAATAGTGTCATCTCGTGTGTAAATATACAGTAAAGCCTAATTTAAATATGAACCCTTTTCGAAAATCACTATTTAATTAACTGGCACATATAATATTGAATATATTTTACACTAATCTTACCTTAAGTCCAAAATAGGGTTTCAATTTGTCAATAACATTTTGTGGTACTCCAATTCCCTTAAAATAATCTTCATTTTTACTCCCAAGGTCAACCCCACGTCCGATAGTAACTCCACTATTTGCTATTGGCTGACCATTTTTTGTAGGTACATAACCATCTGTTCTAAAGCCTTCTTCTTGTTCAAGAAAATTTATGTCAAGTGTATCACTACAACTATCTATAGCATAACAATTTAAATACACATTAATTAACATGCATCTACCAATTCACATAGATATTTTCAATGTAAATATACTATTCCCTCAAGATTACTAACAATAGAGTAATGCGCGTCAATTATCCTATTCTAGAAATGAATAAACTACCTGGAGGCGAACAGGTTCATAATCCATCCTGTGGCATCACCTTGTCTGGCATGCATATGCTTACTGTTCTTTTTTAATCACGTGCTAGCCATTAACGGAGTGTTGTTTAGTGAATACAATATTTTATGAATTCTAGGCTGCCATTGAGTGACCACAATGTTAACTGTGTAAATTGTGTTTCATAGCACAACCATTTCTACAAAGTGACTGTGCTGACTGGACGTGTAGGCACAATCGGGTAAGTCCACATTAAATAGGATTATAAATCATTTGTCATTACTTAAAACATCTTAAAGCATAACTGTGTCTTTAAAGTTCAACAAACACAGTTCAAAGTCACAGTTTGTTGTATGTATGTAGTACTATGAACAAACTTAACACACATAAAGTTGGCTTATTCAAAAATGGCGGTCTCATTGCATTTTTCATATATAGCCTAGAACTAGAGACTCCATAAATTCCATAGCCGTAATACTTTGACAGGAATCTGTGCATACGTCTGAATTTTATACACTAAAATGCCAGCACACCTTTCTCACTATCTTATATAACAATCTTGTTCAGTTTCTGTTTTACCTTTGCATGGTTCCTTGGCCATCGCCTGTAGAAACAAATAAATAAATATAGAATAAATCCAACATCCGCGAGTGAAGTAGAAATAGCTAACCCAACCTTATATCTTTAAAACACGAGTATACAATATAAACCATATACAGAGATCACTATTAAATATAAAAGTAAGGAAAATGCGTCTTCTTACCCCACACAAAAACAACATTGTCATTGCCAACAATAATGTACGTTGCCACATCCTGAAATAGAAATTAAAAGAAACAATATTCAACCAAGGACAGACGAATTTATCAAATACGTAAATTAGTTCGACACCTCGGTGCGACTCTTTGGAGATATGTATGCACTCTGTCACTGTGTCCCTCTGAATTTTCTGAACGATGATTTACTCAATGAAAATTTTAAAAAATAACTATAAAAAATGTAGAAGAATAGATAAACTTAATCTTAACCCCCTTCAAACGCATTGATTTTACTAAGTTTCCAATGCACAGTTGTATAAACACTCTACAAAATATATTTCGGCTGAAGACAACTAAGTATCACACACAGGTATTTTTATAGCGATACCTTGCCTTGCTCGTAACGAAAAGAAAGGTTTAGGCAGTTTATCTGTTCCGCAAAGTCCATCACCGTTGCTCGACATCTATAAACATGGAACAAGTTTACAAAATCCTCCAGTAGGAGAAAATGTGTTGTATAAATCATTTCTTTCCGCACGACAATTGGTTGGTATTACTCTAACTACCATAATTTGGTGTGCTTCAACTGTTGGATCACATTAGCTGCGTTTTGTATTCATATATATTTTCTTGGGGACATTCACTAGATCAGCATAAAAATGAAGATTGAATGAAATGCATATATTGTAAACATAGCTAGCTAATATTGAATTACTAACACACGTTAAACTTAATGTATATAACATAGATTCACCTACCTGCTATGCTTAACAATTCTGTAGAATTATACGTAATATACGTGCTCATAGATTGAGTACTTATGTAATGTGGCGTGTATGTCGTATAGATATTTATAGAAATATTTCAACCAATCAGTGTGTCGAAAGCTGTGAAAATTTACTTAAGTATTTCAGATTCACAACCTCAGTCTGAATACTTTGATATATCATTTTACCGCCTTCATACCTGCCTAGTGATATCACATGAACGCACGCCGTCAGTTTGTGGCTTGTTTGATAACTTTATTGTAACGCGCTACACTCACCGTGTGAGATGTTATACATAGTTTATATTATGCATCGATTATTAAATTAACTGAAAATATTGTTTTCATATTTAATGAGGTTCACAAAACTTATGTAATCCAGGAGTTGACATACCAGGGAATGCGCCAGTAATTAAATATCTAATAGGCATAGTAATAGGCACAAATCTAGCGAACGGCTGTTATGCAGTTTACATTATTATCCCTGAAACCAATCCTTAAATCGTCTCATTTACATTGGGACAACATTCCCATCTACTCTTGTCGCATCAAAACAACTTAAGTGATAAAAGTAATGGGAGCTAATTATTTTTAGATTTACTGTAGATACATTAGACTACATGGCCTACACTTAAAACACAGTCTGAATACATGTAGTGTTGTATTTTGTTCTGTTTTTTTGCTTAAGACGCAATCTCCCTAATTGTATTTGTAAACACGTTAATTGGGACTCTATTTGGATTGATTTGGTTATTGTGGTAGTAAAATTCGGATAGGGCAATAGCGACAGCAAACAATAATGCCGTTGTTTTGACTGTCAGCTGGCAAATAGCAAATAATCTTTAATTTACCGTTTCGTGTGCAAAATGTCATTGACACCGTAATTGTGCAATGTTGAGACCTCGATAATATAGCTGGTACAAATCAGGAGTATACATTCAACGCTCATTGCAAGTTAATGTCATCCACTATCTTGCAATAAAGAGCCCTTAATTTTGCTGGTTTTGATAAAGTGATGAAGAATACGAGAATAACTGGTTTTGGCGTGTAGTGGTAGAGTGTCCTTGTTATTGGGTGTAAAATAAAGAGTAAATTGGTTGTTAATTGGTTCCAGCGATTGGTTTAGTTATAGTAAAAATTGGTTCTTTATTGTCTAGAGCTGTGAAAGGAAATATTTGTAATCCCATTTGTATTACGGTATACCTGTTTGTTGTGAGAAGTAAGACATAGTTTCTTCGTGGATTAGTTTCTTTAATTATTTGGCTGGTTTCGGTGATTAGAGGATGCAGTGCATTTGGAGACAGGCTTACTGACGGAAACCTGGCCAAATATGAGCAGTGAGTATATGGGACAACTACCGATTTTATTAGGTTGACTGTCATTGTGATCAATATGTTTGATCGATTATCATGCCAACAAAATCATAGTCTCCGTTGTGGGTGGATCCGTGTTTATACACATAGGACGGGTGACACGAATCTGACAGAGCGAACATTAGCCGTAACTAATATTTTGTAATCAATCGCTGTAAAAATATACATCCACTTCACTGCCTCCCCCAGCCCCGTCTGCCTAGTGGAATCACACTAATGCACGTCGTCAGTTGATGGCTTGTTCGATACAATCAACCATCTCACGAAATTCACGAGTGATTTTCATTTTACTGTTGTTGCAAACAGTTGTTAGCAAATGACAGTGTGTCGTTTGGTATTCTACGAAAACATTGATGAGTAGATATTGTCCTACTGTTTTGCTGGTCCGTGGAAAGGGCTCAGGTACCCGGTGAACTATAAAAATTTACCTAGGCCAGTGACAGAGGAAAGAGTGCAAAATAAACAAATAACTATGATTTTAAAATCGACTCCACAATAGTGATTACTCCACTGTCCACTGATATATAATTATTTGTGAATTCATCACACTCTAATGATCAAAAGCCTTCACCATATGGTACAAAACACACTTTAGTTATTAATATATCGTTTACAACATACTTAGAAAGACACGAGTGAAACAGAAGTATTTTTCTTGAAATCCTTATTAAATTATTAACCCCGAGTTTCATAATAAAACTAACAAATATACCTACATAACGGCGATTAACGGCTTTCAAGGGAAATAATAAAGGCTATAATATCGTCGCCAGTTGTGGAAGATTTTCACAGAGGTTTTGATTTGTGCAGTCTACATGGCTAGGTGCATGTCCCTGTCTGGAACAATACTCAAGATACTATAGTTGTGCATATTAATCAGGTCACATGTTGATATATGGTCATCCGATAAAATAGCCATATCTCTTGTACAATCATTACTGGTTGCATGTTCCGGCCTGCAACAGTGCTTGCTTTATTGCATATTAATGAGGTCATATTATATAGCAAGCTTATACGGCAATCTTTTAAGTTAGTCATCTCTTGTCCAATGTCATCATTATGGTAGTGGTTGCATGTTCTTATCTCCAACTGTGCTTGAGATGTTACAGATTGGCATATTAATGATGTAACGTGTATTTTTATCCTAATATTACTGATTGCATGTTCCTATCTGTAACAGTGGTTTAGATATTGCAGATATGATTATTATTAAGTCACATAAAATATGTCCATATACTACACAATGCTATGATTTGTTCTTAAACAATCCAATTAAAATTAGTTGCTACTCCCTATCTTAGTGTATTTTGTATTGCTCATTCAGTATACAGTGCACACTGGACGCTTCCTCTTCCCAAAATAAATTGCATATTATGAAAAAATACAATAAATTGTTCGAAAATCTTATTCTCCAGATCAGCTGTTTTTGTGACAATTTAAAACTATGAATATCATAGTACTGATTGTAAGCCCAATTTATAATGATTAAATGTAGATTGGTCAAGATTTCGTTGAAACCCGTGTTAGATTCGAGAGGGGAGGAAAGGTTTTTTTTGTCATTTACTGACTGACTGACTGACCATTACTATCTGTTTATATGCAGATTTTCTTTTTTACACAGTCCTGACATTTTGGAAGGCAGTCAGTTATCAACCTAAATTTTAATTGCGTCCGTACAATGTAATTCTGTCAACAGTTGTGATGTTATGATTTGAAATTTAATACAGAGGACTGCAAGCCCACCATATTGTTCACATATACTGCATTGTTAAATTTGTTGTAACTTTGAGCAGAAGCGCCCATAAACCGAGTATACTACACCTGTCATTATTGTAAACACATACATGTAATAAAGCAAACATGATTCATCTAAAATACCGTATATGCTGTATTAAAAGCGCATACATTTTAATACGTAAATTAAAGAGGTTGTTACGAGCAAACTAAGTAATATTTGCTATGCTTCAGCATACAACTAACACAACATTGGGTTGATGTGCGATTTCACTAAAAATGTGTTTTTCATAGAGCAAATGCGTTTGATAAACGATCAGCAAGGATACATTACGTATTACACAGAGTTGTTGTGAAAAAATACCAGCAATTGGCAAAATACATGTTTTTGTTATACCATGTCATAAAAAGTACTTTCTTTCAAATTCAGTAGATAAATACCCAGAATGCACTCTTCTGTTATGCAAGTTGAAAGCACCGGCCTCTTAATGAGGTAGGCAAGGACGTCATCATCCGTGATGTTTTAACGAAAAAAATCGAACAATCGTTGTAAATATGACTGAAATTTTCATTTCTATTTGTTAATTCCTATACATACTGAAAGAATCAGAGAAAAACACCAAGGATTTATAGCATTATAAAACCAGTTATGTATGGTCGGATTTTGTTCAAACTTGTTACAAACATTGGACAATGCGGAACGCCAATGCACGTTCAACTCTTTGAACACTGAATACTCAGTTTTATAATCCATTTATTTTTTAGAACATCTTCAACTATTACGAGATGTTATGTCGCTGGGTAGTGTAATAGTATTCTATGAGTATTTGTTAATAAAAATATTGTTCTTCCTGCACATTCTAGCACTTTGAAACCAGTTTGATACTTTCAATGTTTTATAAATGTCCGATTTACCAGTAAACATTTTGGGTTCAAAACAGCGAGGTTGACTAGGACACTTACTATTTGAACAAACTAAATGAAAATCGAAAAGTACATGGTTAATACAATTAGTCATGGCAAAGATTGGTGTAACAAGAATAGACATATTCCCGGAATCTTAGTTCAAATTAGAAGGCGTGATAAAAAACCAAATATTTATAATCAGTACAACCAACTCAGTTAATTTGTCATCGGAGACAAGCATCAAGGTAACCATCAAATTAAAACTAATTTAATTACGTGCAGGTTACTGATCTAAATACGCAACACTCGAGATGGTAATTCACAGCCGCGGAAGAGCCTTGAAGTTGAAGAGCTAATCACGTTGCTAACAATTTGTTGATATCCGTTATTTTTTGTTATGTATGGTATTATGCCATACATGCGATAAAAGTGAATCCATTTCAGACAGCTGGTTGCTTCTATTGAGAGCCGCTACATGATCGGTAATGGGTATTGCAGGGAACTAAGAAAATATTTTGATCATATTGGGTGTGTTATCCATTATAATTCGTGAACTGTTTGCCTTCTTCAGTTGTCATGTTCATGATGTGGGCGGGCTGAATGATAAATCGGTACAACTAAGCTACGATCTGCCAATTCAGACAATTACTTAGCATAGTGTAACGGAGAATTGTGGCCATACAGACGTAAACATCCACACATTACACATTTTGCCATGTATTTTATTACCACCTGATAAGCGTAAAACCACAAATACGCAGTGAGATAAATAATAACCCGAATGCTACGCACAGCATGTAATCTAGATGATCAATAATAATGCTTTACTTTATCAATTCATTAACTGTATAATTGTTCTACCAATGAAATCTGCTTGAATAAGTGTACGCAAAATTCAACATTTCCATATCCGAGGTGTCAGTCATGTTAATTACAGCTGAAATGAAAAAAAAAACATATGAAATTAAATTGATTGTTAACATGAGATATTTGCTACCAAAAAGTGTATCAGAACACCATGCTTTCTGCAACTAAAAGGATTAACTAATGAATCTATCCAATCTTCATGTACAGGCTGTCAAAAAGTGACTAATGAAAATGTGAGCATGAATCCGTAGGTAGTTCTAATGACGCCCATATGAGTTATAAGGATGTGGAATAACGTTGTACTAGTCCAACTGTCCATAGTTATATTCACTCCTGTCGAGGAGTGTTTCAAATATCCATATGATGTCATAGTAATTTCTCATAAGAACCATCTCTTCGAGGTAAGGTGTTGTATGCCAAGGGGTATGTGGGCTTACAATCATCGCATCACGAGTGAACCCTAAATGGTTTGGAATTTATGTGCCAGATATGAAACCATTTATTGCCTCCCCCCTGTTTGTACTTAGATGCTTCTCAATGAAGCCTGGTGGATGAAGTTCCGAAAATCCCTAAAGACCCAGACTGTATTTGAAGCAGATTTAGCTTTGCGTGCAGCACCTAAACTGTTTTACCCAATTGGTGTTTGTTTCAGATTAACTGGTGTGCTTGCGAATGAAAGTTGCATTAACCGACTGATTGACCAAATAAATTGTGCAACTCAAACAATGACATTCAGGAATGCTGGGACCGTCAAAACTAAATTCCCACCCACCTTCCTGGTATCTCCCAGCTGTTACCAAAATCCTCAAACTTGGTAGTAAATTTCCCATCTGACTTCCTTAAATCGTTACTGCTAAACCCATCAGCATTGCCAAGCATACCGTACACATTACCATACATCCGGGTATCATCAAGACGGATCTTTATTTTGTGCTGTCGTCCGTTCCATGTCAGCATAAGCCTCGGTTTTATCATTTGAACATAAACGTTTGTTTCATCAACATCAACATTTCCGTCTCCATTTCCAATAACAGCTGACGTGTTCTTGAAGCGCTTACCATTGATCTGCAGGGATAATGATCAATAATGTATTATAGAAGCTTATTCAAAATCAATGTACAAATGTATATTAATATGTAAATAATTTTGTTAACATATTTGTTTTTGTATTGTTATTGTTAATAGAAATATTTGATTTCAGAAGCTCTATTACAATATTGAGGTCAAGATTATTAAAACGCTAACGCTAAGAAAACGACGAAAGTGTTATAGTTACATGGTCCCTACTTCAAAGTTTATAAAAATTACAGCATATGTTGACAGTTTACCTGGAATGTATTATCTTGGTACATCTTCACAACAAGAGCGCCCTCTACGAACAAACTGATATCCACCATTCTTGTTGGTGGTTGCCGCGGATCATGAACGCCACTGAAATTTGCATTGACTTGGAATGCTGGGAATGTTACGTTATCACTACTTTTTGTGAGAATGTACGAACAATAACCTTGAAAGTTGAATTTCAGTCCATCAAATGTTCTGATATGTGGATCTTCACAACCTTGACCTATGTAGAGTTAAACAAAATAAATAATTATACATTTTGACTGGTAATTTATTCTAGCGATACGTATTGAACTATACGTAGCGGGAATCAAATTATAACCAATAGCCAAATACTTGTATAACATGTGTGTTTCTAGGGACATCTCACATTATCGAATAGAGAATAAATCAATGCGCATCGTATAGTTTTAGCATGGCTTTCCTGTCGGAGTTGCAGTGTTTATATCACTAATGACGGACATGTGATTACTATGCAATTTCGTGTGGCATTTGTTGTGGCCTACGTGAGTCACTTAGGACGCCAAATTATGAGATTCCCGTCTCATGAATTGACATCTATACTTGTATCTCTTGGCATTTCCGTCTTAAACATGTTGTAAGTTCACACATATGTACATTTATTTGATGAACAAATTCAAGATGGTCAAATGGTGATAATTGCATTCTTCCATTATGGATTGGCTGGTCGTTCATTATTGTTCAAATATAATACTTAATTGTTATTGGGAATGTTATTGTTTACATATTTTACCTTCTTTGATGACAGTTCCATTATCGTTCACCCAATGTTCAACGACCTTATTGTGTAACCATTGCGCTTCGTCATTTCTCGCTATCTTGTTTAATTCATCAAGTGCACTGTCCCAATCTTGTGCGGTGACAAATTTCCAGAAATCTGGGGCCCCATCAAGTCCATACTGATAGTATATGAATATAATAACCGATCGTTGTATTAAAGTTAAGGCTTCAAATTTCTTCAGAGTAGAATTGCCTTATTAAATAATTAAGATTTTATTACAGTTATTACTATACACAATGTATTATGCAATGTTTACAGCAGCGGTTAGAATACACAAGACAGACAGGGAAGTGAAGGGATCCACAAGACAAGACAAAAGGATCTGGGCAGATAATATAGCAAAGGAAGCACAAGATGCAGCTGAAATGTGCCAAATAAAGACAGTGTATGAAGCAACCAGAAAGTTATGCAATGATTTTCATAAGTTTATAAGCTTATCATAAAACTTGCAAAGAAGGGAGACCTGACTAATTGGCAATTGGAGAGGTGTCACATTAATATTAGTGGTAGCGAAAGAGATGGGCAGAATAATTATTAAAACGATTGTAGGAGCAGTTAACAAGTTTTTCAGAAGCAGGTTTTTGCATGGGTAGCAGCACAACACAGCAGATATTTTTTTCAAAAAACATCGTGGAGCAGGCAATAGAATGGAATGTCAACATATGCTTCCTTTTCATATATTTTGAAAAAGTTTTTGATAGCGTTGGAAGAGCAACTCTGTGGGAAATCATGCGTCAATATGGAATTCCACCAAAGCTGATCAAAATTTAAAGGCAATGTACACTGGAAGCCAGTGTGTGGTTATGGATGATTGGATTATGAAGAAGACCACAACAGCTAGGAGTAATGGGGTCAGAGGAAACTTTATAGACGACTCAGATTTCGCTGACAATATTGCTTTGCTATCCAACACAAGAAGCCAGGTGCAATCATTTAAATATGCAAGCAAAATCAACTGAACTGAAAATTAACATGGACAATACTAACGTGATGAGATCGAATTCAAAATGCAGAGAGCCAATTCTCATAGAGCAGAAGGAAATAGAGGAGGTATAAAAGTTCACTTACCTTGGAGCAACAATCAGCAAAAATAGTGGTGCAAGAGAGATTATGAGGCAAAGGATCGGAAAAGCCTTGGGTGCCTTAAACAAGCTATCCAAGATTTTGAGGAATGGACAATTAACAAATTCAAATGAAAATTTTTAAGTCAAATGTGATTAGCGTTTTATTTCATGGATGTGAAACATTGGCAATAACCAAAGGCGATGAAGAGAAACTGGAAACATTCCTACACAAAGCATTGAATGAATATTGAAATTTTACACGCCAATGATTATAACAAATGAGGAACAAACAATATTTGTTTACACGTGTTGTGTACGTCTTTATGAGTCCCATATTGCACAGGGCGCAGCGCTATATGTGTAGCACTGTAAATAACGTTCACAGCACAGCTCACCTTTCACGGCGTTGTTATATCTTCTTGTAATATCTTCGCAGAATTTATTCACCACTCTTGTACTTAAATCTACTGACTCATCATAGGTTAACACCAGAGGTGTTTCATTTAGTTTGTCTTCGGCTTCTTTTCCCTATAATTAATTCATTAATCAAGCTATTGACATTGTGATTACAATGTCTTTGACTTACACCGCTTTGTCTCACATAAGAATCTTGGTAATCATTAGAGTAAACACAATTCAGATAGCTCGAATAAATAACTATTATGAATAAAAGAAACACTTATTATCTTGCATAACAATATAATTGCCCACCCGTAATACCCTGTAGTGCATGTTAGAATGCTTTCATTATTCTGGAATGTTCGTCATATGTTCCATTCATTCGAATGCTTTTCTTTGTCATTGCACAGTGTGAATGAAGTGAAATAAAATCACGTATGTGAATACATCATTGATCTGTTAGATAACAGGGTTAGAACGAGAAAACCACAGCGTTTGCATCATACGCAATATTTTCTCTGAACTTTCACGGACTTACAATGAACATAAAAATAGGAGCATATTCCTACAGAAACGCCCGAATCTGATCACACAGTATAGTCAATAAGTTTGTCACTATACACTGATAGTTACGAGGAGGCTGACGATAGTCAACGACCTATTTGGGGTCGAGGTTCTAGTTTACTAGAACCAAATCATGTTGAAGACACACAGTTCGGTATAATTGCTCTGGTATAATTTGATTGCGCTCCTATGGAGGGACTGGAGCATGGTGCTTGAGGCTTTTTTATAAGCTGTGTATATATCTGTGTATGATGATAGTCTGTGAGTGTGACAATAAAAACAACTCAGGCATCGCAGAAATGCCCCTGTATTGAAGTGTTAGCAACTATGGATCATAAGGAAGGGCGAATGGGTGGTTCACCATAGTGATGAGGGGGATAATCCAATAACTTGACCAAAATAGTCTTTGTTAACATTATCGGTGAAAATTGCAGGAATACATATACGACGTGAAATACATCCAATGCCACTGCTGACTGTGCTGAATGTCACATACAACTCTATCTTGGTGTTCAGCGGTGTGGCAAATGTATAATTTATTTTGATCTGTGGTGAGATATGCCACTAGCAACATCTAGGAGCAATGTATAGGCGATAGTATTTTGCTTACCCTGATGTGCCTACACTCTAGTAGAATGTTGCACTGAGTGCACTAGAACAACTCTTTCCAACAATGTCACTAAGGGATGAAAACCGGTTCATCTTTTCTTGTTAAGGTTGCATATTAGATAGACCATTCCGCCCTGGATATAAGACCGGCAGTTCTGTTGAACGAGCTGAACTGTTTTCCAACTGATGTATGTAGTAGGCTGTCCCAGAGTTTCGAAATCTGCTAACCAATCATGTGTGCATCTCATCTGTGTCTAGAGTGTTCATCAATACTAAGTCGGATGCGGTGGAATGGGGCATGCCAACCAACATATAGTCAGAGATGGTCCCTCACAGCAGCGCTAGATGACACTCATCAGGCAAAAGTGTTGTTGGTGATTGTAGAATAATTTGCATTGCACAATGCCTGACAACAATTCGGAAAACTGCATTCCTGTTTACTAAAGGTAAATTGCTCTCACGATTTGCAATCGGATAACCAGACAGATGCAGTTAAATTTCAAGCAAAATTGGGAAGACTTGTTGCATCATAATGAAACACGAAATAGTAAATAATCAACATTCGCATACATATCAATGGAAATCATTGTCACTTGCCGTCAAACAAGCAAAACATTCCCCGGAAATCATTTTTTCATGTAATGCCATTTGAGGCATAGGGAAAAGGAATAAACACTAATCTCACCTGCAGACCAAGGTATGGTTTTAGTTTGTTAATAATAATTTGTGGCACTCCTATTTCTTTCAAATAATTTTCATTTATCCTTCCAACGTCAATTCCACGTCCGACAAGAACACCAATATCTTCTGGTAGCCTATCTGCAACCTCGGGTATGTAGCCATCCACTTCAAATCCTTCATCTTCTTGTAGCACATCTATGTCGAATGTATGTTCACAACTATCTATGGTATAACAAATTAAATGCAATTACGCGCAGTAGCTAATGGGTTTCAAGCTATTCACACGATATATTTATTTACAACAGTTTTATGGAATACATCTCATCTAATACCTATTGCATCACAGGTCCTATTTCTGCAGTAAACAGACTATCTTGAGGTGAGCAGACTGACATCCCACAATACATTCTGTAGGCACATCGTAAAGTATGTAATTCGCAATTCGTAATTACGTTCCTTGGCATTAACGGTGTGATATATACGACTGGTGAAAATTACTTGTTTTGTAATGGAAATAATGTACAAAAATAGACTTGCAACATGTCTAGACAGAAAGATTAACTAAAGACTAAAAAGACTAAATGCCATTCGCAAAGACTGTAAAATCCATTGTAATAGTAGTAGATCAAGTGATTCAATGTATTGTTCAATTTCGCTTTTTACCTTTGCATGGGTCCAGTGCCATCATCTGTGAAATTAAACAAATAGGAACAGAATGACTAATATTTCCAGAAAAAAATGAAAATCAGCAGAATGTAAATGGCAATTGAATGCATATTACCCTGATTTGATTTTAAAGATATATAAATTAGGTGCATCACTAAAATGTGTCAGATTCGGCCCAGTATTGTAAGCTTAGCTGATTCATTTACAAATTGAGATCATATCACCATATTTGAACAAATATACATTATTGAAGAATACGTTGCTGACATTTGTATTATTTAAACGATGATGTTTTATTATTTTGATGACCTGTGATCATGGATCGCGACTTATGTATTTATATCCAATCATCAGTTTACGTGTTCCAAAGCGTCTTTGCAGCCAATTTTATGTTTAATGATGAAATCCGTCTTTTTGACGATTTTAACTCGTTTTCATGCTTGTATGTGATTGGTCCTGTCATCATGTGATCATTTTCTATAAGTATAAAGTGGTTTGAATTAGCTAGTCTGCGTCCGTGATCATTACTCTCACGACCTGACATAAATCACAGGCAAAATCACCACTTGAAGGCGCTGTACCAGCATTGTAATGATCAGTAATTTGGTGGGGAACACATGTATATTGAAATGTGTTGAAGGCGGCATGTAAATAAGGAAAGTTCAGACAATGACTCAGCATAATGGAAATAAATTCAATATATTTTTGTTGCTTCCAAAAAGCTAATTCACAGTTCTAAAAGTATTCCTTCGTTTCTTGAGATCACGGTTAATTTTGTTTCATGACAAGCAACAAAGTAAATACACTACAAGATACAGTAAATATTCCAAAAGGTTATATAAACTGATAATAATTATCAAATGTATCCACATAGTGGCGCTGTTGCATTTCCACTCGCCGGGGGTTCAAATCAACAGACATTGTTATGAACGCAGGCATCTAAATACATCAACAACAGATGAAATACAACGTTTACATAACTAATGTAGTGAAAAAATTGTCATTGGTGAGAACGATTTCGGGTGTGTTAGGCAACAATAATTAATAAATAGCCACGAAATACACTTAATGTGTGTATTTTTAAGTCGTAATTTGGTAAATCCTGTTCGAAACTCATAAACAATAGAAAACAGCGTGAAGATCATCGCACAATATTAGACTCAGTACTCTAATGTAAAAATGCAAATGCGTACATGAAAGGAAGAACAAGTGCGAAATACTTGCATGGGTAAAAGCCATGTCATGTAATATTTTATATGTAACAGTGATTATTCTCAATGCGTATTTGCTGGTAACGATTAAATATTAATATTAGTCACATTACATATATCCTCCGTACGTCATAAGCCACTCATCACAATGCGTGAAACTATCTGTGTCTGTTCCATATATATGCGTATGGATTAATTTCGCCACGGATGTTATGTTTAGTTTATTAATTGTATGTTATTGCGGATATCAAAAATACATAAATGTATTCAAATAACTGGACATAGTTATATGCAAATGACAGAATAATATTTTAGGCAATGGCACAACTTTTCACAATGACGGAGAATCAGAAGAAATGTTATTGGTCATGTGACAATACAATCCTGTGATAGTGATGCAATGCTGAACTTTATTACTTTTTTCCATTATAACCCCCACATTTCGTAATGACGGCGCGGGGTGTTGTGGTGCATACTGAATAACTGTTTTAAATTATGCGAGTAGTGTTGTTTTTGTTTGTATACAGATTATCACATAGAACACTAACATACAATATGAACTAGATACAACATCATATGCAGCGATCAATATTACATACAAACATAAGCAAGAATGCGTCGTCTTACCCCATTTGAAATCAACGTTGTCATTACCAGCAGTAATGTCCATTGCCACATCCTGGAATAGAAATTGAAAAAAACAAAAACATTATTCAACCAAATACTGGGGAATGCGACGATTTATCAACTACTTCGATGCGTAAACATACTATGCACATTGACACTGCCATCGCGTTGTTTTAATGTTCATGAACGTTGATTTACTCATGATAAATTTCAAGGTACCCAAAACCCAACAAAAATGTAGTATTGCTCGAAAGTACACTAAATATTTTTTGTGTGCTCAAAAAACTATATTAAACTATGGGTTTATAGTTATTTGCCAGTACTATTCACTGTCTGTAATGCTTCACAATTACTGTTACGGGTTTCACCATCTGTGAAGCCAGATCTTGAGGGACTTTGCATGGCTATGCTGTGTGGCCAGGATCGACATGGACGGGTTTATGTACGTAATGAAATAGGTGGAATGTTTACGTTAATCGTCATTTTCGAATTTAGAGCACCTGACAGTTTGTCACAAATTTAACGCAACTGGTGGCCATACATACAAGCTATAAAAAACAAGTTGCATCATGATAGATAGTGATCCACGCCCTCGGCTGCGCCCATCCCTAATACTATAACCCCTTGCCCAAACTTTGTTTAAAACACAAACAAAAACTTAAAATTCGATTGTGTTAATGAGGTGGCTAGGAACCGTGCAATTATAACATGATAACGGTTATTAGGCAAAGAAGAAAATCAATGCCTAATCGCATATTGCTCTTAGTTAAATTGTATATAATTGTGCTTTATAATGGATATTTGTTTGGTCGATAATCAGATTTAATGCTGTTAAAAACATCTCAAATATAATGGTAGTGTCAATGTGTCAAATGTTAAGTCGAATTATGATGGAAATATGCATATGTATTATGATATAGACTGGGGGGAAATTCATACATCGCAAAATAGTAACACGTGTGAAATTCAGACATGATATATAATATGATGGATTCTTACCTGTAGACAACTGGTAACAATCCTGCACAATGTTAAATGTACGTTCTTACAGACTGATTGAATAATTCTGTGACATGGCAGCGCTAGATGCTGGGTATGGGTAATTGCACTAATCGCTTATTGGCCAATCGGTGTGCCGAAAGCTGTATAAATATTTTCAATTCCCAACCCCAGTCTGAATATATTGATATATCATTTTACTGTTCTCCCTATCTGCATAGTGATATCACAAGAATGCACGCCATCAGTCCGTGGCTTTTTTGATAACTAAATGTAACTCGCTACATATTAGTTTGTACTAGCCATCGATTATTAATATGACAACTGAAAATATTTCCACACTAGAGGTGGTTCAAAAACCCCATGCAATCCAAAGGTTAACATACCAAGGAATCCGTCAGTAATTTATCATTTGATGGACACAGTAATAGGCATAAATCTAGCGAACGGCTGTTATACAGTTTACATTATTATCCCTGACATTAATCCTTAAATCGTCTCATCTACATGGGGGTATAAATCCGCAGCTACTCTTGTCGCATCAAAACAACATAAGTGATTGTACAATAATAGCCGTGTGAAATAATCAAACAACAGACTGCGATTGAAGTTAATTATTTGAGATTTACTGGAGATACATTAGACCTCATAACCGCAATGGTAACACAGTATAAATACATGTGTGTTGTCTGTGTTTTGTTGCTGAAACAAAACAGGATAATTGTGACTCTGTTTGGATTGATTTGGCTATTGCGTGAGTGAAAATGCGGAAAACAACTGGCGGCAATGGAGACCGCAAACACGAATGTCGCTGTTTGAATGACAGCTGGCGCATGACACGTACACTTTACCGCTTGATGCGCATAATGTAATTGACACGAGAATTGTGTATAATGAGCCAGTTATAATTACAGCACAACCCCAAAAAAGCTTTGAAATTTCCGATAGGGTCACACAAAAACTTAATCAGTTACATGTGGGAGATATCTCGATCCGGTTCCCACGGAGGCTTCAATTTTTTGTTTTCTTGGAGGAACCGAAAGCTTATGTCAACATAATAAAGATCTTTTGTCATAAAAAGACACATTAAAACAATTAGTTTTAGTAAGGTTTATAAGTACATGTACTTTGGATCTGTGGCAGAGTGCCGAAATGTCATCACTCGTGTTGCTTATTCGTAATATAACGTAATGGCGTGTATTCTGGTACATCCTTAGAAACGCATCTAATAAAGATGACAAATGTTGGGGTTTATCAAGGGCATATGCAAACAACAAAACAATAATTTAATTCAGCATTGAATGTATTCACAATAGTTTGCAGTAATATCATGCAATTCTTCTTTTCCACGGCTATAGCGGCATATTTTTGAGTATTTTGGGATTGAAAACGACGTCACTGTCAAATTTACTCGGCGAAACACATACATACCATTTTTTCAGTTCATTTTTATGGAAAAAACACTATTTTGTAACTAATAAACTGCGTTTCTCAGCTCTTTTGTATAATTCTTCCAGCTGTCTCTGTTTGTACTCACACACACGCACACCGCGATTTTCTAAAAAGCTGTTTAACATATGTCATTGTCTTCTCCCGTTGCTAGGTTGGTTACGCATGTGTAAAAAAATGACACCGCATATTGCTTGGTAAGTCAAAAGTATTTACTAAAAGCTATTATTTCCCTTTTCATTGTTTTTCCATTCATTCCATCTTGGATTATTCATAAACTGAACTCTGAATACTAAGGCGGCTCTAATCTTTGCCTCTGGGGCTGAGAGTATCTGCCAAAAATCTTTGGCCAAGTCGACCGTAGTGCCTTGCGTCTTTTACTAGGGAGCACATTGCGCCAAGTCAGTAAATGCAAGTTCCGGGCTTTGTCGAAATCATTGCAAATAGATTTCATCAAGCCTGTGCTTAGGGAACGAGTATAATGAAAATCAAGAAGTAAGTTTATGTTAATGTGGTTTGTTGGTCTGGGTGTTCTCAGTCCATATCTAAAATCCTCGTATGTCTTTAATGGATTTCCATTGTATAACTTTACCGTCCTTGCCAACCCAATAAGTATTATAACTTTCGAAGATGTGATTCTGAGAGCATAAGTCACGTAAAATCGCTACAAATTCCTACGATTTATTGACTTATTGTAGCGTGAATGTAGGCAATTCTTTTCAAAAGCTTATTGTATCTTGTTTACAAAACGTTACAATTAACGCAAGGTTGTTTTTTTCAGACCAAAAGTTCTTGATGGTAGCAGTATACCTGTACACTGCCATTGTTTATTTCCAAATTAACTCAGCATGTGAATATATGTAAGTGAAAATAATTATTGTTTTACTATTAAAACAAATTATGTCATCAAGAAATAGTATTATGACATGTCTGTTTACATTGACAAGAATAGTGGGATATTCAAATAGGTAAATCAAATAGGAGCTTAATATTTTTCATCGTGGCTGATAGATATGTCACTTGTGGTAGTTGTCTTATGGTCACTCTTGCTTCTAATGCGGGGATAGGATTTCGCAGTAAGGTCTCGACAATGTGAGGTTTTCTGACATTGTGGGTAATTCCACGATTACCAATGTGCTATATACATTTGATGATGGACACTTTTAATGAAGTGAAGATATTTCAACGCCATAGTCGGCATTGAACTGTAAAGAGGATTTTTGCGGCAGACGTTCGAACGTAATGTTCGATATGCGATATCTCGTAGTGAACGGAAAATCGTCTATTCTTGAAGATAATGGGAATATACATATTCAGAAAAGGGCACAGTACGAATACGTGACCTAATTTATACAAGAATTGTAGTAGATTATGTACGCATTCAATAGCTTATACAGAAGCGGTTACATGATTTTTTTCCAAACTTTAAAATCGCCAGACTAAGTTAATGATTTGTTTATATTATACAAAAACAAATTGAATACATTTTTCAACGGGGCCCCGGACCCCAAGAACCCCCCTCCCCCAGATCCGTCACTGTGAATATATATATCTAAGAGAGATTGTGATATTCACCCCGGAAATTCACATCTGTTCAGCTGTACAATTAAAACGCACTGTGACAGTATGTCATGTAAATCTTCAATTTCGTGGGATTACGCAATTTCAGGTTGTTGCGACCCGAGAACGACAATGTAACCCTATCAACCCCCCCCCCCCCAATAACATAACTCGCGTTGGAGACGGCTCGGAAATCGGCGTAATAAGGGCTTATTTTGCGCATATGAAAAAGGAAACAAAATTCCCGCATCCAATTCGGCAGCAGCAGATGACAGCAGATCAACAAATGGGTTCCCGACACAACCAAAATATCCTGATAATTAAAAACACTATGTAATCAGATAATATGAACGTCACAAAAATAACTAAACTGAGAAGATAGCGATAGTATTTGCTGAACAATTAACACTTACGGCAGAATACAGATGTATCAACAAAATGTACACTGGTTCATAACAGTCTGTCGAATCGGACAGGTGATATAGGGTCATTCATAAAGAAAGAAGAAAACGTCTCCACCAACAATACAAGAATACATTATATATTTATGTAATGCAAACGGGATATTACCATGCTACAGAACACAGTGGAAAAAGACAACACGACAAGCCTTTTTACTGCGTAGTGTATATCACATTTCCCCGGACTTTCTAAAATGTTCCAATATTTTTTTATTATATCATTTTCAACTAACATCATCAAATATGTAAATAATATAAAGAAGATAGCATAATTGTGGGTAGCGTTTTACCTAAAGACTGTGTATATCTTATCACAGTATATATACCCGCAGGATAACTGACCGAGAAGGGACCATCCTGCTGATTCATTCAGAATTCAGTCGTTACAAACCCAAGAAACGAACGATACGAAGAACAAATAGTTTGAAAATATAACATTATGATTTATACAGAAAAGAAAAAAATTGCTTCAAATTCATTTAAATTTGAATGTGTATGAGTTGTTCAATGTACGTTGACGTCATTGACTTCCTTCTTCAGAGAGAAAAAAAAAAGAGTGAAGTACACTTTGTTTTCTTTGGGTGTACTTGTGTTCACAGTACGTAGTGAATAGATTTAATTCAATGTATTAGTAGTCATTGTAATAATCGTCGTCGTCGTCGTCCACTCTTCGACTCCTTGGTTTGTATTCACTAGTTGTTTCTGAAGAACCGGACTTCTTCCTGAATCAAGAAATATACGAAACGTGTCATTCTAATGCGCATTCGTGTTGCTAAGTGAATTACGTAATGTGTAGCTAGGGAAGGCCACGTGCGTTGATGTCACGAATACAGCCTGTCAGTTACTGCTCCTATGTACATAATGTAAATTCAAATCCTCAGTGTCAGCACAAAATTGCAGCTTGACCAAGATACATTTCCAGTCTTGGTCGCAATGAACGCAACGTTACAATATTATGTGGAGCTGAACACAGGAAACTGTTGCGAGTCTTCTTTAGTAACGAATCATAACTTAGGTTGTTGACCTCATTGTATCAATACACAATCGAAAATGTTCATATCTATATACAATAAAACAGTAGAAAAGACGGGAGTGGTAAATATATATTTTTGTTCTCGATGTTTTTGTTACTTACTTTCTGTATATGCAAATTATTACAATTAGAATTATTACACCAGCCGCCACTCCACCAGCTATGCCGCCGCCGGTATTTAGTTCCATGTCTTTCTTTTCTTTGTCTTTGTCTTTGTTCATGTAATCGTTCGCAGCTAAGTAAGTATCATCGTCTAAAAATCAATAAATATATGAATTAGGCGTAGACAAAAGTATGAGATTAATGAATTCAACTTATGATATGTACAGAGAACCTGCAAACAAAACACAAAATCCGGCTTATGGTGTTCACGTTTGCCTAGAAACTGAAAGTTATAAAATTCAAGTTAATAAACCAATTGCTTACAGAATATCTAGCGCAATCTTAAAACAAAGAATTGTCTGAATCTGTAAAAAATAATCAATACATTACCAAGGTAATTTCCTTCGACATTTAAATGCTGCATGACATGTGCCACATTGCCCCCATATGCATTGTTTGCATCAACAAGGCTAGACGAATCTTCTCCAACGCATAATTGCGAAACGCACCGAGATGTCTGCTCACCGACTCCGGGGCATCCGTCTATTAGTAAGACATTAGATTAGAGTTAATAATTTATAACTAATAGTTTTGAATGTTACGACTTTCTTAATACCCAATGCATGATTTAGATTTCGATATAGAGACAATGCAGTGTTCACATTAGACCATGATTTGTCGTAAACTAAACATTTGTGTTGCCAATAGAATGTCACTGATGCAATGAACCGGACAAATGCACACACAAAATCAGCAGTTCACGCTACTCGTCCACGTATGTAATTAAGTTACCTGGATCATCCGGACCGTACGGACAGTATCGAGTTCTGGAACACGACGGTAAACTAGTACACGAAGTCCATTGAGACCACTGCGACCACGACTCTAACCCTGTATGAAGCACAACATTGAAATATTCAACCTCCATATTTTAGAGAGATGTATCTCTCAGCCAATCAAAAATCGGGCTCTAATTTGAATATAACACATGTGAATATTCAAGTGGCAAAGGTCACAATTTTGTGTTCATGGTAAATGCTTCATATCGAATATTGATTGTGTGAAATCAATAACGGAGAATCCCGTGTACCTTACAGTGGTTTGAAGACACTGCAAGATCCTGAAAAGTAATCGGTAATGATCGGTAATTTCCGGCCATTGTTAACAAACTTACAAATAAATATCAGTTAAATTCATAATATTACGCGTATAATTTCACATGCCAAAGGCTTCAAACAACAATGAGACTTTAATTTATTGTTACTACCTTCTACTAAAATATGTTTTGATATTTAGAATAGTAACAAACTCCCACTCCCGGTCCGGTTAGACTTAAATACACCACGAATATTCACGTTTGAGTTATAATTTTTGGTATGTGTTGGTTCTTGGATATTTTAGCGTCGTCGTCCTGTACTTCGTTTAGTAATTCGAACTTCCCAGATTGCGTAAAAAAACGGAGAGTTTCGCCTGTTTTAACACGGAGAATGCCTGGGCTAAATAAACCTATCTAACAGCTTGGTTGAATTGATGATATAACCAAACAATCATGGTAGATTGGCCTCGTCCTTTTCTCGCTCGAAAACGCAAGGGCGATAAGACTTGATTTTCACTGACGAAAGTTGTTTAGATCGGACGGTTTCCTTTGTTTCAAGTTCGTTGTTGTTTTGGGTGAATCACATGTTCAAGCATAAAATCGTAGCAATATTGTTCACGTCGCTGTACGTCAAAACACACTCTCGAACTTGACAACATTCACTCTCGGACCACTAAGCAAATAGGTGGAAAATACAGTTACATCACTCATAAAAATTGATGATTCGATTGCTGACCGGGATAGCTGTATTTAGTGTTCATTTCCTTGCAATTGTGATTCTATGAGTAAAATCATATCGCTGGTTTAGGACGGCGACGGCTGACATATTGTTTTGGTTCTCTGGCTCTCCCGGCACGGGCAACTGACTTTTAGCTTTCTTTTTTTACTATTGTGACGTTTTCTTGGTCACATTTTGTATATACCAGTCAGACACTAACAAGTAAGTAACATGATAGACAACATGGAGGGTTGGCAAGGGGTATTTTCGTAAGCTGTAATCAATTGTTTTTATTTTTATAATAATGTAATTTAAATAAATAAAAACCGTAAATTCGTTGACATGGACAAGATGTAAAATGTAAAATGCTATTTTATTCGTCCGTAATTTTGAATTACCTTTATCTGTAAAGTGTAAAAACCTGTTTTTTTAACTGTAAATGAAACTTCATTTTATTTCCAGCTACGCCTTGCCCCCTCAATATGGGACTCTGATTAACAGGTAGGCCCGGAAGATAGCGTCTTCATACAGTAATGATGAATGAAATTTACATTACAATCTTATGGTTCCGAACAATCCGATATTTACGCTGGAAACTGTCAAGTACATAGTGTTGTCAAATGAGTAAGAAAAAAATACTATGGACCCCATGGTATGCATGTACATAAAAAATTCACTACAAAATAAATGTTAGTGAATACACTATTTTCAATCATCTCATTTTGTTTTCAAATCCTGCAGCCACCATGAACAAGTTGATAATACTGCTAAACCGCAAGTTGTGGACTTTAAATCTAATTTATTCTGATTTCCAAGTGCAGTTTGACAACTAATTATTTTCTTTGTTAAGGTTATATATTGAATTCTCTAATTAATGTTTCGTGTGTATTTTTGTGAGTGGACCTGTATGTATTAAAATATATACATTATTGCTTACAAAATATTTGTAGACTATTGTCGAGTAATATGGGGGTGCACTAAAAACTAACTAGGATATGTTACATTCGAGTTAACGTATACCAATTGTATAGCTTACAAAATATTTGTAGACTATTATCGAGTAATATGAAAGGGTGCACTAAAAACTAACTAGGATATGTTACATTCGAGTTAACGTATACCAATTTTATAGCTTACAAAATATTTGTAGACTATTGTCGAGTAATATGAAAGGGTGCACTAAAAACTAACTAGGATATGTTACATTCGAGTTAACGTATACCAATTTTATAGCTTACAAAATATTTGTAGACTATTGTCGAGTAATATGAAAGGGTGCACTAAAAACTAACTAGGATATATTACATCCCAGTTAACGTATATCATTTTTTTACTACCTTATACTAAAATATAAGGGAAATGTCTCATGGCATGGAAACGTAATGTTTTCTTTTGTCCAGATTATGTGATAAATATTTTGAGTGTGTATGTAATAAAATATGCAAACATATTACACTTGCAAAGTAAACAGAATTATGTGAATTTGCATTGGTGGTTGGGATTTTATAAAATTGTGAATAATATTTTCGTAAATAATACTTAACGTGAAAGGCGTTTTCTCGTTGGTGTGTATCATTTATGCATATATACATATCTCATATACATGTACTTTGTGTCATTTTAATTATACATGGTATTCCCAGATTAACACCGGTTGTTAATGACACAAACATTATATTCTCAACTCCGATGGAAAGACAAGTTTCTGCCACTCACTGCAAAAGCCACTTCTCGCAAAGCTACTAGTTCTATGTAATAAAAAAGTATACAAAATACAACGACAGAAATTGTATTTGTGCACATACCATCGCAGTTAATTCCGCATTCTGTATAGTCTTCGGTAGAACCTTCACAGTCACCACCCTGTATTAAGCAAATTCTTTGTCTCTGCTTAAAACCATCGGAACATGGGTCAGAACACGAACCCCATGGCGACCATGAACCCCAGTCTGCAAAGCAAATCAGGAAGGTGAAACAAAACGACCATAAAAATATAAATAGAATTAGAGTTAGATCTTGTGCGTCCGGACACGGAAGTAACATTTCTTGGGATTCCAATGCGAATACGAACGACCGACGTACACGATTACGTTCGAATATTTCAATACAAGTAACTAATCGCACAAATACCATATCGTTTAAAATGTTAATTACGTTTTTGGATGGACGAGTTCAAAAACAAAATCACACCGAAACCATACAAAATAAACTAGTGTATTTTGAACAAGTTTGTTAGATGGTGTTCAAAAAACGGATTACAAAATGGCTTGGAATTCACAGTTGATAAGTGCATTTCCTTTTTTAATTGAAAGCGGGGTCGTCACCTGTTCATGCGTCAGATGGCCATAGCGTGTCATTGTTTACAAACAAGGGTCTACCCATGAGCCCTTGCGTTTTTAGCGTGCTTTATCGTCGCTTGGGACTCAACTCGCGCGTGGCAAATTAACGATGATACGACATTTGTATTCTTCGATTATCAAAAGAAGAACACTACACAGCAGTATAAGAATAATAATATCTAAGCTATTTTGAACATATTCGATACAGAATGTTTTTTTGTTATTTTTTTGAGAAACGGGTTACTCAAACAAATGAAGACGGTTCAAATTGGCGGTTGTTGATTTGTAGCACGCACCCAGACGCTTACGTAATAAAACGGGACGCACTGTGATACGTTGTACAGCACATCACTATACTAGTATTCCATTTGCCGTGGTTACCAGAAACTGTACTCACTAGTTTCAACACGAATTGGGTAAATTACATATTGTACGTAAACATTGCCCCTATTCAAAACGTTACCGATCGGGATTGATTTTCTGCAAATTCTTGTCTCTAAAAAAGTACATATTATGATTGATAAATGTGCTGTTTTTTTTAAAAATTATTTTTGAGCCAGGCGGCAGTTCTGAACATAAATTATCAATGTATTATCTGCTGACTTGTTAATGATTTTGCTGCAGAAACCATAATCCGTGTTTGGAAGTAGGTGACAGGAATGTGTGACCATTTTCCATCATAATAGCATTACATCATAATTCGCAACCGTTAGTTAGTGAATCTTTGCCAGTGTATGTAGCCGTCCTATTGAGTCTACAAGACACTCACCCAGGGTTAGGGATCGACATTTTTTGATGTTCAACCACAGGTGAAATTTGAACTCCGGTCTACTAATCATCAGTCTGATGCCTCATTTACGAATTCTTACCTCCAGTGTTCGTCATTTGAAAACTAATCATTCTGGCCGCTCCTTCTATATCTTGCATTACTTGTCTGACGTCTGTTAATGCGAAATGGAAAGTAACAGTGGTGAGTGAGTAATCTGCACATTTAGGAGGAAACATATTGAGTGAAATGAAAAAAAAATGGGTGAGTTTCCGTTTACTGTGCGATCTCGCGTAATGCGTGGAAGGTACGCACTGAACTTCTGAGATATCGATTTTTTTTGAAGAAGAATATGACGTTGAGATATCCATACTTCATAAAAATTGACCATCATCAAAAATTGACCATCATCACTTTAAATACCAACGACTTTCGCGTTAAATACCGCGCGATGTATTGACGCCGTTACATCTTTGCTCGTGTCTTGTTTTTACCTTTGATTTAACATATAGCGCGAGATTTTGCAATGAACGGAAATGTTATATTGACCAGTAAATGAATTATCATATCACAGCTAAAGTTCAACTAAATTGGCATCACTCCTACGCCCCTACGTCACACGATACACAATAGCTGTTAATACTTACGACCAGGAGGACATTCGTGAGTGTTGCACGCTTCAAACTTCATTGCATCCCCCGGACATTTTCTGCCATAGGAATCTGGATCATCAGTGTCATAGTAACAATTCCGGCTGTAAAGCACTTCCCCGCCACCGCAATTAAAACTACAGTCTGTGGCTTTCTCCCATGGTTCCCATTCACCTGTCACGGTAAAATATAATCTAATATAATGTAAAGTCTTAATATATATCAATAACACATGCAATTTCACATGGGCAATATCACATGGTTGTCTACGTCACAGTATTGTTCATATATACCTGCCATTAATTTCACAGATATCGCATTCACATCGATAATGACATCATACACATACGTACTCGCCTTTCTATCGCCCTTAAAGTAATAGCCTACTCATAAATTGAAATACCCAAAATTGATTCATTTTGCAATAAAATTTACTCCAAGGAAATATAAGGATATTGACTTTAAAAAAAGTTGGGGGTTACCAGCCTTATTTTCGAGAAATTGATGGTTGTATTTTAGTGGAAAGTCGCCATTTTAGCACTATTATAACATTTTACCATAGGTTCCTATGGCAGAATTATTATGCAATATCTCAACATCTAACCTGGTGACATAGGCTAAACAATCATATATTGTTAATGATGGAATACTTTTTGTTGTTCCGAATTATTTAAAAAGTCTGCGTTTTAAAAAGTGTCAAAATATGCAATTTTTCTTTAACATTATGTTCTATGAAATTGTTCTAAAAATAGCGATTTTCAAGAAATATTAGGACATGTTTCTCAAAAAGCATAACTGTAACACACAAAATAATGCTATTTCATTGTACCATGAGATATTAGTTTCATGATTGTACATAATAAACTAATGAACATTTTCATACGACTATCTTAATGTTTCATATTGTGCTAACTAACCGTGAATTTTGCATAAAGGTTGGGGACAAACCAGCTCCTGGTGTCTGTCTCCCCGTCCACAGAATTCAACACCCTGGTGATCACACATTCTGTCTCTTGATTTCCTCCCGCCCGCTCCACAGGAAACTGAGCACTGCGTCCATGGTAACCATGACAACCACATTGGCTTTTCTAAAGATAAGAAAGATAACATGAGAATCAATATCGTCTATACCACAATACATTTTTAAATGTTTAATTTCTAATCGGCATGTCGGTATGCATAATAAGTTTGTTGATGAAACATAAGAAATAGCTTTGAGGAAAAAATCACTTTCCAGAGTTTACACGTATATTCTTATGCCGCGTAGACCATATCACAATTCAAATAAAGTTGGTGCCTGTGTAACTTCATAACACCAACTTATATTCTAACATACTACAGTACGGACATATACCAGAAGATATCAGTGGCGGTTGTACTACAATAGCATCGTACATCCATACACGCATTGCTTACCTTGACTACAGTCTTCGCCTTCCCATTCTTCCGTGCAATGACACGTGGCTTTTCTTCTACTGCGTGAAGCCACACACTCTGCCCCGTTGAAGCAGATTACATTATCACACTCAGCGTTTTTTTTATTGCAGTCTCTGCCAGGATTGTCGGGGTCATCTGATTAGTCAATAAACAATGATGAGAATGAGTACGAGCATCACGACCAATACAAGTCACGTGATGTGAACTACGTTGATACATTAAAGCGGAAGGGTCGTCGCCTGCGCATGCGCGGTAGTTGAGTCCCGATCGACAATAACAACACACGCTAAAACGCAAAGGCTCGTGGGTAGATGCTTGTCAGTAAACAATGACGCGCTATGGCCATCCGACGCATGCGCATGGGACGACTCTCCCGCTTTAATTATGCATACTGTTTTGCGGTTGTCGTTTTACGGTTCTTTACTGTTCTGTCAAGTCGTGATGTGGTGAATAGACATTTGGTGAACTATTGACGTGATAAGAACCCGGCTAGTTACGAATTAAAGATAATGGCGTTTGCGATGGTGTACTGATACGAACAAATATCACGTAGTGAAACTAAGATCCGGTAAACCTACCACCGTAATCGTCGTCACACTTGCAGCTCCATGCTCGCTGGTTTTCGTGTGGTTCACATCTTCCATGGATACCGCATGGGTTATCTAGATCCACGCATGCGTCGTAGGCAGTTTCGCAGGAATCTCCCATCCATTGTGAGGTACAGTGACATTTATGATTCAATCCATCTAAGTCCTAAGTAGATGTATTTAATTATACTAATTACTGTCATTGACAAAGAAATGGTATAGGCGATGTAGCGACGATGCGAAAGTTGTGACTTTATTTTATATTTCTATAAATACGACTTCATTAGCGGGTGGTGGTCGTCGCGCCGCGCATGTGCGACATTTGTATTGATAAACATTGATTTTCCCACAATTCAATGCACTCTTCTAATGGAAATCACAAGTATGAGGTTTGACCTGAGCGTGACTTGCACTGATTATTGCCGGTGACTCCTTCGATACCTTTCATTCACCAAACACAATACCTAATTAAAGCTTGGTAGCGTCTCAGTTTGTACTCGTTCATCTACGCAACAGTAAAAGTCGCCATCTTTGTTTATATGAGACCCATATCTCGCTACCGCCGCAGAAAGTTGTTAAAAGCCCTTTAAATTGTACGGTGGCCCACACTGTCAGGACAACTCCAAATGCACAGGACAAAACTTTGAATTCACGTGACATAACTTTAAAATCGTACGACAAAACTTTAAACTCATCACAGGAAATAACATTTTCTCCACTAGATTTTCCCGCCCATATTTGTCTGCACTTTTTTTACATTCTTTAATATTATTGTAAGTGAACCCTAATTTTGAAGCCAGCGAACAAAATTTGAGTCAATTTTCTGTTTATACTTGAAAAAATCTTTTCTCGAATCTTCTGAAGCAAAGTGCAGACTATAAAAGGACACAAACGTGTGGTGAAAAGAGGGAACTGGTGGTGAGAAGATTAAATTCACAGAATGAAACTGTAAGTTCACAGAACATAACTTTGAAATCGCAGGACGAAGCCTTAAATTTACAAGACAACATTTTTAATTCGACGATTTACATATCATAAACATGTTTTCACTTTTAACTTGGAATGAGTACGCCATTAATGTCGTTTTGTCTTATTGACAATCTCTAGATCGGTAAATGTACTCAGCTTATGGTATACTATTAGTATATCCATAAGTAATCCCTTGGATAATGTGTTTACATGGAATCCTATGGAAAATGTTCCAAAATGACCGCTTTTTAGATTATTTTGCCCGTTCTCTCGGAAACACAGACCGTAAAAACGAATGACCTACACGTATGTGAATCATCACACAACAATTTTTAAATGATTTTTTCCCATGTTTTAATGGTAGCGAAGTACCTTAAAAGTAATAATAATAGAGAGATCTGCTTTAGTAGATATTTTGCTATTTATTGGTAGCATTATGTTAATAAACCACAACATCACATTCTAGCGTCGTTACGAGTACGTGTACGTGTGTTCTATTCCGCGTACGAGTCGAATTGACATATTCCGAGCCCTCTCAAGCGTTCTATTCTGTCGTCCGAGGGCTGCGTCAATGCGTCATTTGCGAGTTGCTTGCGATTAGAACACCGAAAGTATCTCTGCCACGTTGTGTCGCCATCTGGCGCGCTGTCTCAGCACAGACGCTAGTGTTTATACACTTGATACTTCCGCAATCCTAATTTAATTTGTTCTATATTAATATTATACATAATCCAGTCTTTGAAACACCAGAAACTATCACACAATAAAGGTTATAACATTTTTGTTTCAAGTTTCCCGCGTAATTTCAGGTTTCAACCAACTTGAATTAGAACGTCCTTGAACGCAATAAATTCACGCTTGGAATAAGGAACTTGCAGCGTAAATTGATTGCAAATTTACGCAATTTTAGGCCAGTATATTTTTACAATGTTTCAAACAAATTCCTGAAACGATTTATTATATGCCGCAATTGTTACCTATAGCTAATATGATAGTTATAAATTGATTTCTATTATTACAAACTGGGAAAAATAATAAAAAACTGATGTAAAAGTGTTTTTGGGACACGTTTTTAATCAGACTTCAGCAAACTGTTAAAAGTAATCACAGGTTTTCTCGTTAACGTGATCATTGCAAGTTACGAAATTCATAGAGAATGCAGACGCACGTTGATATTTCACTTTAGCACTGTTGCTCAAAGTGATTTTCAATTGCTTTTACCAGCAACAAGTTGCCTAATTTGAACAATTTTGAACGCATTAAAAGCACGCATAGAAACTATATTTTACGATGGACTAATGACGACTGGCTTCCATCCAGATCGGATGGCGCCCTCTCGTGCCAATCCCCCCTTTTGAACAAACTCCCGGCACTCCTTGCGCGATATGCGTCACGGTCAGATCGCTGCAGAAAGGACGCCGACCTGCGGGTTAATGATCTATGCTATCACACACCAAAAATCAAATCAAATCTGAGTGTTAGATCTCATGACAACCAATTAGCCAATCAGTGTTCGTATTGTTATTGACAAGTACAGGTTACCTGTGGATCTGGGCAACTCTCAATTTGACACTTCCAAACTGGCTGCGTTTCTCAGCATATTGAAGGTAGAAAAACTGACAAATCTGTATCTTTTGTTTACGTCCATTTTGTAAGAGTTTGAGCTGGCCAACATGTGTTTTACTGACCAGAATAATATTACATCATGATACATGTGGTTTCAAAAAATTAAAACAGTATTTTGATCTAAGTATGTAACCCTTTTTCTTGGAGAAATTCACCAAAACGCTAACATTATCGTCTAAGAAGTTATAATTAGTGGTATGAGACCTGTTAGCGTTCGCACATTACACTGATCGAAACCAGGCACACTCATTGTGTCAACACAGGTGGCGCTATTCAGCACAGACCTGTGTCTTATGACGCATAACTAGCCTCTGAAGGCTAAATATCCATCCGCTACCATTTTTCTCAGCGTTTCTGCCGCGGAACTATATAAAAGTATTTTTCTTGTTTTGAACACATCCTCTCCCGATTTTTAGCAAGATTTAATCTTTAATGAGTTGATAAATTAAAATAACACACAACACTCATCAGAATATCTTATTTTAATAACATTAAAATGCATGTAAATTGGGAGGTCAAAGGTCTAATTTTTCTCAATATTGCATTGACACGCAGATCGCCGCAAACCAACCGTATAGCGCCACCTGTGTTGACACAAAGTGGAAATAGTTCCGACCACTTTTCCCATAGTTCCACGCGCGGTATGTGTCAGATCGGTTGGTTTGCGGCGATCTGCGTGTCAATGCAGGCACACTGCGCCGTTTATCGGCGTCATTTAAATTCTTCACCACAGTGTATCCCGTCATGCATTTCTGTTGAAAATCTGCCTGACAACAGTGACTTCGTCACGTGAGTTGCGCCGTCCGCGGTGCTTCAAACCTCAGACAACTAATAAGTTATTTGAACTGTATTAGTTGTCTGAGCTCAGACCCAGCACGGCCTATCACGCCGAGCTTCGAGTGCGCTCTAATCACAACTAACCACGGCTTGGCCAGTCTAATCCACATCCACAGTAATATACACACACTCTTGTAATGTGAACCGGTTTCGTTATTATGTCAAAGAAAAACAAATAATTCAGGTAAAATATATCATTTTTTGTTCGCAGTTAGATCTCACATTATGCGTGAAATCGAACGTTGAAACTGGACAAACAAAGGTCAAGGTCAAGTATCATGGTGGCGTCAAAACATCGCATGGAATACGTCAACGTGAAATGATTATTTTGGTATTTCCACACGTAATAATATACGGTATACATTTGATGATGGGCTATTTCATAACGTAAGAATATCTAAACGCCTTTCATCTGAAATGCATTTTGGCACTGAGGTATGAACAAAATAAATTCAAAATCAAGGTCAGTTAGTAAAAGGGTAATCGCTAATTGAAATACAATGATATTTCATTATTGCGACATTACCTCGCAGTGAGATGAATGTCCTGGTACGCACTTTTCCTTCTTTGTTCCACAAACTACCACATCTAAGAATAATAAGAGTACTGGGGTTATATCGCAACAAGGCCGAATACAAGTTTAAAATATATGGGTTTGCTGGAGCCTTCATCCCTTGTACATTTCTTACGCTAGAAACTAGCCGATAACCCCCCCCCCCCCTCTATAGAGACTAGGCGTAAAGTTGAGTAATTTCTGGGCTCGCTGTGCTAGAACTAGTTGTTCGCAGACGGTGATAATGACGTTGTTTGCTGATGTTATTACTTAATATACGTGTATAATAAAAAAAATAGCTTATAGTTTTCACAGTACATCGTGAGGTGATGTTGATCAGCGTCACAGGAGATCGTGAGATCTTGTTGATCAGCGTCACAGGAGATCATGAGTTAGTGTTGATCAGCATTACAGGAGATCGAGAGCTGGTGTTGATCAGTGTTACAGAAGATCGTGAGCTAGTGTTGATCAGCGTCACATGAGATCGTGAGCTAGTGTTGATCAGCGTCGCAGGAGATCGTGCGCAAGTGTTGATCAGCGTCACAGGAGATCGGGGGCTAGTGTTGATCAGAGTCACAGGAGACCGTGAGCTAGTGTTGATGAGCGTCACAGGAGATCATGAGTTGGTGTTGATCAGCGCCACAGAAAATCATGAGCTAATGATGATCAGCGTCACAGGAGATTGTGAGCTGGTGTTGATCAGCGTCACAGGAGATCATGAGCTAATGTTGATTAGCGTCACAGGAGATCGTGAGCTGGTGTTGATCAGCGTCACAGGAGATCAGGATATAGTGTTGATCAGTGTCACAGAAAATCGTGAGCTAGTGTTGATCAGCGCCACAGAAAATAATCAGCTATTGTTGGTCAGTGTTACAGAAGATCATGAGCTGGTGTTGATCAGCGTCACAGGAGATCGTCAGCTGGTGTTGATCAGCGTCACAGTAGATCATGAGCTAGTGTTGATCACCTTTACAGGAGATCAGGAGCTAATGTTGATCAGCATCACAGGAGATCGTGCACTAGTGTTGATCAGTGTCACAGGAGATCGTGAGCTAGTGTTGATCAGTGTCACAGGAGATCGTGAGCTAGTGTTGATCAGCCTCACAGGAGATCGTAAGCTAGTGTTGATCAGCGTTACAGGAGATCGGGAGCTAGTGTTGATCAGTGTCACAGAAGATCGTGAGCATGTGTTGATCAGTGTTACAGAAGATCGTGAGGTAGTGTTGATCAGCATCACAAGAAATCCTGAGCTGCTGTTGATCAGTATCACATGAGATCTGGAGCTAGTGTTGATCAGCATCACAAGACAGCAGGAGCTAGTGTTGATCAGCGTTACAGCAGATCGTGAACTAGTGTTGATCAGCGTCACATGAGATCGTGAGCTAGTGTTGATCAGCGTTACAGCAGATCGTGAACTAGTGTTGATCAGCATTACAGGAGATCGGGAGCTAGTGTTGATCAGTGTTGCAGGAGATTGTGAGCTAGTGTTGATCAGCGTCACAGGAGATAGTGAGCTAGTGTTGATCAGCATCACAGGAGATTGGGAGCTGGTGTTGATCAGCATCACAGGAGATCGGGAGTTAGTGTTGATCAGCGTCACAAGAGATCATGACCTAGTGTTGATCAGCATGACAGGAGATCGGAAGCTAGTGTTGATGTGCATTACAGGAGATCGGGAGCTAGTGTTAATAAGCATTACAGGAGATCGGGAGCTAGTGTTAATCAGTGTTAATGGAGATCGTGAGCTAGTTTTGATCAGCGTCACAGAAGATCGTGAGCTAGTGTTGATCAGTGTTAATGGAGATCGTGAGCTAGTTTTGATCAGCGTCACAGGAGATCAGGATATAGTGTTGATCAGTGTCACAGAAAATCGTGAGCTAGTTTTGATCAGCGTCACAGGAGATCATGAGCTGGTGTTGATCAGCGCCACAGAAAATCATGAGCTAATGATTATCAGCTTCACAGGAGATTGTGAGCTGGTGTTGATCAGCGTCACAGGAGATCGTGAGCTAATGTTGATCAGCTCCACAGAAAATCATCAGCTAGTGTTGGTCAGTGTTACAGGAGATCATGAGCTGGTGTTGATCAGTGTCACAGTAGATCATGAGCTAGTGTTGATCAGTGTCACAGGAGATCGTGAGCTAGTGTTGATCACCATCACAGGAGATGAGGAGCTGGTGTTGATCAGCCTCACAGGAGATCGTAAGCTAGTGTTGATCAGCGTTACAGGAGATCGGGAGCAAGTGTTGATCAGTGTCACAAAAGATCGTGAGCTAGTGTTGATCAGTGTTACAGGAGATCGGGAGCTAGTGTTGATCAGTGTTACAGGAGATCGTGAGCTAGTGTTGATCAGCGTCACAGGAGATAGTGAGCTAGTGTTGATCGGCATTACAGGAGATTGTGAGCCAGTTTTGATCAGCATCACAGGAGATCGTGAGCTAGTTTTGATCAGCGTCACAGGAGATCATGAGCAAGTGTTGATCAGCATCACAGGAGATTGGGAGCTAGTGTTGATCAGCATCACAGGAGATCGGGAGCTAGTGTTGATCAGCGTCACAAGAGATCGTGAGCTAGTGTTGATCAGCATCACAGGAGATCGTGAGCTAGTGTTGATCAGCGTCACAGGAGATCATAAGCTGGTGTTGATCGGCGCCACAGAAAATCATGAGCTAATGATTATCAGCGTCACAGGAGATTGTGAGCTGGTGTTGATCAGCCTCACAGGAGATCGTGAGCTAATGTTGATCTGCTCCACAGAAAATCATCAGCTGGTGTTGGTCAGTGTTACAGAAGATCATGAGCTGGTGTTGATCAGCGTCACAGGAGATCGTCAGCTGGTGTTGATCAGCGTCACAGTAGATCATGAGCTAGTGTTGATCAGCTTTACAGGAGATCGTGAGCTCGTGTTGATCAGCGTCATATGAGATCATGAGCTAGTGTTGATCAGTGTCACAGGAGATCGTGACCTAGTGTTGATCAGCGTCACAGGAGATGAGGAGCTGGTGTTGATCAGCCTCACAGGAGATCGTATGCTAGTGTTGATCAGCATTACAGGAGATCGGGAGCAAGTGTTGATCAGTGTCACAGAAGATCGTGAGCTCGTGTTGATCAGTGTTACAGGAGATCGGGAGCTAGTGTTGATCAGCGTCACAGGAGATAGTGAGCTAGTGTTGATCAGCATCACAGGAGATTGGGAGCTGGTGTTGATCAGCATCACAGGAGATCGGGAGTTAGTGTTGATCAGCGTCACAAGAGATCGTGACCTAGTGTTGATCAGCATGACAGGAGATCGGAAGCTAGTTTTGATCAGTGTTACAGGAAATTGCGAGCTAGTTTTGATCAGCGTCACAGGAGATCGGGAGCTAGTGTTGATCAGCTTGAGAGCAGATTGTGATATGGTGTTCATCAATGTCACACGAGATCGGAAGCTAGTGTTAATCAGCGTTACAGCAGATTGTCAACTAGTGTTGATCATTGTCACAGGAGATAGGAAGCTGGTGTAGATCACTGTCGCAGGAAATTGTGTGCTAGTGTTGATCAGAGTCACAGGAGATCGTCAGCTAGTATTGATCAGCGTCACAGAAGATCGGGAGCTAGTGTTGATCAGTGTTAAAGGAGATCGTGAGCTAGTTTTGATCGGCGTCACAGGAGATCATGAGGTAGTGTTGATCAGTTTTAGAAGAGATTGTGATCTGGTGTTGATCAATGTCACAGGAGATAGGAAGCTGGTGTTGATCAGCGTCACAGAAAATCGTGTGCTAGTGTTGATCAGCGTCACAGGAAATTGTGTGCTAGTGTTGATCAGTGTCACAGGAGATCGTGAGCTAGTGTTGATCAGCGTTACAGGAGATCGGGAGCTAGTGTTGATCAGCGTTAAAGGAGATCGTGCGCTAGTTTTGATCAGCGTCACAGGAGATCGTGAGCTAGTGTTGATCAGCTTAAGAGGAGATTGTGATCTGGTGTTGATCAACATCACATAAGATCGGGAGCTAGTGTTAATCAGCGTCACAGCAGATCGTCAACTAGTGTTGATCAGCATCACATCAGATTAGAACTGCTGTTGATCAGCATCACAGGAAATCATGTGCTAGTGTTGATCAGCGTCACAGGAGATCGTGAGTTAGTGTTGATCAGCATCACAGGAGATCGGGAGCTAGTGTTGATCAGTGTCACAGGAGATCGAGAGATAGTGTTGATTAGCATCACAGAAGATTGTGATCTGCTGTTGATCAGCATTACAGGAGATCGTGAGCTGGTGTTGATCAGTGTCACAGGAGATCGTGATCTGGTGTTGATCAACATCACAGGAGATTGTGATCTGGTGTTGATCAGCGTTACAGGAGATCGTGAGCAAGTGTTAATCAGTGTCACAGGAAATCATAAGCTATTGTTGATAGGCGTTACATGAGATCAGGAGCTAGTTTTGATCAGCATCGGAGGGGATCGTGAGCTAGTTTTGTTCAGCGTCACAGGAGATCGTGAGCTAGTGTTGATCAACATCACAGGAGATTGGGAGCTAGTGTTGATCAGCATCGCATGAGATTGGGAGCTAGTGTTGATCAGCGTCACAGGAGATCGTGAGGTAGTGTTGATTAGCATCGCAGGAGATTGTGAGCTAGTGTTGATCAGCGTCACAGGAGATCATGAGCAAGTGTTGATCAGCATCACAGGAGATCGTGATCTGGTGTTGATCAACATCACAAGAGATTGGGATCTGGTGTTGATCAGCGTTCCAGGAGATCGTGAGCTAGTGTTGATCAGTGTCACACGAGATCGTAAGCTAATGTTGATCAGCCTTATAGGAGATCGGGAACTAGTGTCGATCAGTGTCACAGGAGATTGGGAGCTAGTGATGATCAGCGTCACAGGCGATCAGGAGCTAGTGTTGATCAGCGAGCAATATTTTGTCACCACACTTTAGCATGCATGTTTACAAAAACAAATGACATCTCAACATAATGGTCACTGCCGTTTCAGTCATGCCTGTTTATGCATATTGGGACTGAACCAGTTTCTGAAATGCACTTACCATCACATTTCTTCGTTTGAGCATTGAAAGTATAGCCCTCTCGGCATTCACATTCGTATGATGTACTAACTTTTACCCCAGTAGTGATGCACTTCTTCATGTTTGGTTCATTGCATGGGTTGAAATCACAAGGTTCTGTAGAAATCGAGAAGAAATTGAAATACGATGTAGGTATATTCGATGAGGAATACTAATATTACATGGTTATGTAATATCATTCGAGTACCCCCATCTGGTATTGTGAATCATACCACGGTCAACTCTGTCTTGCATGTGAATTATATCAAAGTCAACCCGTTCTGGGAATATAAATTATATCACAGTCAACCTGGTCTGGGAATATGAATTATATCACAAACAAACCTGTCTGGATATGTGAATTATATCACGGTCAACCGGGTTTGGAAATGTGAAATATATCACGGTCAACCCAGTCTGGGAATGTGAATTATATCACGGACAACCCTGTCTTGAAATGTGAATTATATCACGGATAACTTGGTCTGGAAATGTGAAATATATCACGGTCAACCCAGTCTGGGAATGTGAATTATATCACGGACAACCCTGTCTTGAAATGTGAATTATATCACGGACAACCCTGTCTGGGAATGTGAATTATATCACGGACAACCCTGACTGAGAGTGTGAATTATATCACATACAACCCTGTCTTGAAATGTGAATTATATCACGGACAACCTTGTCAGGGAATGTGAATTATATCACAGACAACCCTGTCTGGGAATGTGAATTATATCACGGTCAACCCTGTCTGGAAATGTGTATTATATCACGGTCAACCCTGTCTGTGAATGTGAATTATATCATCGGTCAACCTGGTCTGGGAATGTGAATTATATCACGGACATCCCTATCTGTGAATGTGATTTATATCATGGGCAACCCAGTCTGGAAATGTGTATTATATTACGGACAACCCTGTCTGGGAATGTGAATTATATCATCGGTCAACCTGGTCTGGGAATGTGATTTATATCACGGACATCCCTATCTGTGAATGTGATTTATATCATGGGCAACCCAGTCTGGAAATGTGAATTATATTACGAACAACCCTGTCTGGGAATGTGAATTATATCATCAGTCAACCTGGTCTGGGAATGTGAATTATATCACGGTCAACACAGTCTGGAAATGTGAATTATATCACCGTCAACCCGGTCTGGGAATGTGAATTATATCACGGACAACCCTGTCTGGAAATGTGAATTATATCACGGTCCACACAGTCTGAGAATATTAATTATATTACGGTCATCATAGTCTGAAAATGTGAATTACATCACGAAAAACCCTGTCTGGGAATGTGAATTATATCACAGACAACCCTGTCTGGGAATGTGAATTATAACACGGACAACCCTGTCTGGAAATGTGAATTATATCACAAACAACCCTGTCTTGAAATGTGAATTATATCACGGTCAACCCTGTCTGGGAATGTGAATTATATCACGGTCAACCATGTCTGGGAATGTGAATTATATAACGGACAACCATGTCTGGGAATGTGAATTATATCACGGACAACCCTGTCTGGGAATACGAATTATATCACGGTCAACCCTGTCTTGGAATGTGAATTATATCACGGTCTACCCTGTCAGGAAATGTGAATTATATCATGGACAACCGGGTCTGGGAATGTGAAATATATCACGGTCAACCAGGTCTCGGAATGTGAATTATATCATGGACAACCCTGTCTTGAAATGTGAATTAGATCACGGACAACTTGGTCTGGGAATGTGAAATATATCACGGTCAACCCAGTCGGGGAATGTGAATTATATCACGGACAATTCTGTCTTGAAATGTGAATTATATCACAGACAACTTGGTCTGTGAATGTGAATTATATCACATACAGCCCTGTCTGGGAATGTGTATTATATCACGGTCAACCCTGTCTGGGAATGTGAATTATATCACGGTCAACCCTGTCTGGAAATGTGTATTATATCACGGTCAACCCTGTCTGTGAATGTGAATTATATCATCGGTCAACCTGTTCTGGGAATGTGAATTATATCACGGTCAACCCTGTCTGTGAATGTGAATTATATCATCGGTCAACCTGGTCTGGGAATGTGAATTATATCACGGTCAACACAGTCTATAAATGTGAATTATATCACTGTCAACCCGGTCTGGGAATATGAATTATATCACAGACAATCCTGTTTGGAAATGTGAATTATATCACGGTCCACACAGTCTGAGAATATTAATTATATTACGGTCATCATAGTCTGAGAATGTGAATTACATCACGAAAACCCTGTCTGGGAATGTGAATTATATCACAGACAACCCTGTCTGGGAATGTGAATTATAACACGGACAACCCTGTCTGGAAATGTGAATTATATCACAAACAACCCTGTCTTGAAATGTGAATTATATCACGGTCAACCTTGTCTGGTAATGTGAATTATATCACGGTCAACCATGTCTGGGAATGTGAATTATATAACGGACAACCATGTCTGGGAATGTGAATTATATCACGGACAACCCTGTCTGGGAATATGAGTTATATCACGGTCAACCCTGTCTTGGAATGTGAATTATATCACGGTCAACCCTGTCAGGAAATGTGAATTATATCACGGACAACCGGGTCTGGGAATGTGAAATATATCACGGTCAACCAGGTCTCGGAATGTGAATTATATCATGGACAACCCTGTCTTGAAATGTGAATTAGATCACGGACAACTTGGTCTGGGAATGTGAAATATATCACGGTCAACCCAGTCGGGAAATATGAATTATATCACGGACAGCCCTGTCTTGAAATGTGAATTATATCACAGACAACTTGGTCTGTGAATGTGAATTATATCACATACAGCCCTGTCTGGAAATGTGAATTATATCACGGTCAACCCTGTCTGGAAATGTGTATTATATCACGGTCAACCCTGTCTGTGAATGTGAATTATATCATCGGTCAACCTGGTCTGGGAATGTGAATTATATCACGGTCAACACAGTCTATAAATGTGAATTATATCACTGTCAACCCGGTCTGGGAATGTGAATTATATAACAGACAATCCTGTTTGGAAATGTGAATTATATCACGGTCCACACAGTCTGAGAATATTAATTATATTACGGTCATCATAGCCTGAGAATGTGAATTACATCACGAAAAACCCTGTCTGGGAATGTGAATTATATCACAGACAACCCTGTCTGGGAATGTGAATTATAACACGGACAACCCTGTCTGGAAATGTGAATTATATCACAAACAACCCTGTCTTGAAATGTGAATTATATCACGGTCAACCCTGTCTGGAAATGTGTATTATATCACGGTCAACCCAGTCTGGGAATGTGAATTGTATCACGGTCAACCCTGTCTGGGAATGTGAATTATATCACGGACAACCCGGTCTGGGAATGTGAATTACATCACGGACAACCGTGTCTGGGAATGTGAATTATATCACGGACAACCTTGTCTGGAATTGTGAATTACATCACGACCAACCCTGTCTGGAAATGTGAATGATATCGCGGACAACCCTGTCGGGAAATGTGAATTATATCACGGACAACCCTGTCTGAAAATGTGAATTATATTACGGTCAACACAGTCTGGGAATGTGAACTATATCACGGACAACATGGTCTGGGAGTGTGAATTGTATCACGGTCAACCCTGTCTGGGAATGTGAATTATATCCCGGTCAAACCTGTCTGGGAATGTGAATTATATCACGGACAACCGTGTCTGGAATGTGAATTATATCACGGACAACCCTGTCTGGAATTGTGAATTACATCACGGTCAACCCTGTCTGGAAATGTGAATGATATCACGGGCAACCCTGTCTGGAAATGTGAATTATATCATGGACAACCCTGTCTGAAAATGTGATATCACGGTCAACCCTGTCTGGGAATGGGAATTATATCACGGACAACCATGTCTGGAAATGTGAATTATATCACGGTCAACCTTGTCTGGAAATATGTATTATATCACGGTCAACCCTGTCTGGAAATGTGAATTATATCACGGACAACCCTGTCTGGAAATGTGAATTATATCACGGTCAACCCTGTCTTGAAATGTGAATTATATCACGGTCAACCCTGTCTGGGAATGTGAATTATATCACGGTCAACCATGTCTGGGAATGTGAATTATATAACGGACAACCATGTCTGGGAATGTGAATTATATCACGGACAACCCTGTCTGGGAATACGAATTATATCACGGTCAACCCTGTCTTGGAATGTGAATTATATCACGGTCAACCCTGTCAGGAAATGTGAATTATATCACGGACAACCGGGTCTGGGAATGTGAAATATATCACGGTCAACCAGGTCTAGGAATGTGAATTATATCATGGACAACCCTGTCTTGAAATGTGAATTAGATCACGGACAACTTGGTCTGGGAATGTGAAATATATCACGGTCAACCCAGTCGGGGAATGTGAATTATATCACGGACAATTCTGTCTTGAAATGTGAATTATATCACAGACAACTTGGTCTGTGAATGTGAATTATATCACATACAGCCCTGTCTGGGAATGTGTATTATATCACGGTCAACCCTGTCTGGGAATGTGAATTATATCACGGTCAACCCTGTCTGGAAATGTGTATTATATCACGGTCAACCCTGTCTGTGAATGTGAATTATATCATCGGTCAACCTGGTCTGGGAATGTGAATTATATCACGGTCAACACAGTCTATAAATGTGAATTATATCACTGTCAACCCGGTCTGGGAATGTGAATTATATCACAGACAATCCTGTTTGGAAATGCGAAGTATATCACGGTCCACACAGTCTGAGAATATTAATTATATTACGGTCATCATAGTCTGAGAATGTGAATTACATCACGAAAAACCCTGTCTGGGAATGTGAATTATATCACAGACAACCCTGTCTGGGAATGTGAATTATAACACGGACAACCCTGTCTGGAAATGTGAATTATATCACAAACAACCCTGTCTTGAAATGTGAATTATATCACGGTCAACCCTGTCTGGTAATGGAAATTATATCACGGTCAACCATGTCTGGGAATGTGAATTATATAACGGACAACCATGTCTGGGAATGTGAATTATATCACGGACAACCCTGTCTGGGAATATGAATTATATCACGGTCAACCCTGTCTTGGAATGTGAATTATATCACGGTCAACCCTGTCAGGAAATGTGAATTATATCACGGACAACCGGGTCTGGGAATGTGAAATATATCACGGTCAACCAGGTCTCGGAATGTGAATTATATCATGGACAACCCTGTCTTGAAATGTGAATTAGATCACGGACAACTTTATCTGGGAATGTGAAATATATCATGGTCAACCCAGTCGGGGAATGTGAATTATATCACGGACAACCCTGTCTTGAAATGTGAATTATATCACAGACAACTTGGGCTGTGAATGTGAATTATATCACAAACAGCCCTGTCTGGAAATGTGAATTATATCACGGTCAACCCTGTCTGGAAATGTGTATTATATCACGGTCAACCCTGTCTGTGAATGTGAATTATATCATCGGTCAACCTGGTCTGGAAATGTGTATTATATCACGGTCAACCCTGTCTGGAAATGTGAATTATATCACGGACAACCCTGTCTGGAATTGTGTATTATATCACGATCAACCCTGTATGTGAATGTGAATTATATCATCGGTCAACCTGGTCTGGGATTATGAATTATATCACGGACATCCCTATCTGTGAATGTGATTTATATCATGGGCAACCCAGTCTGGAATTGTGTATTATATTACGGACAACCCTGTCTGGGAATGTGAATTATATCATCGGTCAACCTGGTCTGGGAATGTGATTTATATCACGGACATCCCTATCTGTGAATGTGATTTATATCATGGGCAACCCAGTCTGGAAATGTGTATTATATTACGGACAACCCTGTCTGGGAATGTGAATTATATCATCGGTCAACCTGGTCTGGGAATGTGATTTATATCACGGACATCCCTATCTGTGAATGTGATTTATATCATGGGCAACCCAGTCTGGAAATGTGAATTATATTACGGACAACCCTGTCTGGGAATGTGAATTATATCATCGGTCAACCTGGTCTGGGAATGTGAATTATATCACGGTCAACACAGTCTGGAAATGTGAATTATATCACCGCCAACCCGGTCTGGGAATGTGAATTATATCACGGACAACCCTGTCTGGAAATGTGAATTATATCACGGTCCACACAGTCTGAGAATATTAATTATATTACGGTCATCATAGTCTGAAAATGTGAATTACATCACGAAAAACTCTGTCTGGGAATGTGAATTATATCACAGACAACCCTGTCTGGGAATGTGAATTATAACACGGACAACCCTGTCTGGAAATGTGAATTATATCACAAACAACCCTGTCTTGAAATGTGAATTATATCATGGTCAACCCTGTCTGGGAATGTGAATTATATCACGGTCAACCATGTCTGGGAATGTGAATTATATAACGGACAACCATGTCTGGGAATGTGAATTATATCACGGACAACCCTGTCTGGGAATATGAATTATATCACGGTCAACCCTGTCTTGGAATGTGAATTATATCACGGTCAACCCTGTCAGGAAATGTGAATTATATCACGGACAACCGGGTCTGGGAATGTGAAATATATCACGGTCAACCAGGTCTCAGAATGTGAATTGTATCATGGACAACCCTGTCTTGAAATGTGAATTAGATCACGGACAACTTGGTCTGGGAATGTGAAATATATCACGGTCAACCCAGTCGGGGAATGTGAATTATATCACGGACAACCCTGTCTTGAAATGTGAATTATATCACAGACAACTTGGTCTGTGAATGTGAATTATATCACATACAGCCCTGTCTGGAAATGTGAATTATATCACAGACAACTTGGTCTGTGAATGTGAATTATATCACAAACAACCCTGTCTTGAAATGTGAATTATATCACGGTCAACCCTGTCTGGGAATGTGAATTATATCATCGGTCAACCTGGTCTGGGAATGTGAATTATATCACGGTCAACACAGTCTATAAATGTGAATTATATCACTGTCAACCCGGTCTGGGAATGTGAATTATATAACAGACAATCCTGTTTGGAAATGTGAATTATATCACGGTCCACACAGTCTGAGAATATTAATTATATTACGGTCATCATAGCCTGAGAATGTGAATTACATCACGAAAAACCCTGTCTGGGAATGTGAATTATATCACAGACAACCCTGTCTGGGAATGTGAATTATAACACGGACAACCCTGTCTGGAAATGTGAATTATATCACAAACAACCCTGTCTTGAAATGTGAATTATATCACGGTCAACCCTGTCTGGAAATGTGTATTATATCACGGTCAACCCAGTCTGGGAATGTGAATTGTATCACGGTCAACCCTGTCTGGGAATGTGAATTATATCACGGACAACCCGGTCTGGGAATGTGAATTACATCACGGACAACCGTGTCTGGGAATGTGAATTATATCACGGACAACCTTGTCTGGAATTGTGAATTACATCACGATCAACCCTGTCTGGAAATGTGAATGATATCACGGACAACCCTGTCTGGAAATGTGAATTATATCACGGACAACCCTGTCTGAAAATGTGAATTATATTACGGTCAACACAGTCTGGGAATGTGAACTATATCACGGACAACATGGTCTGGGAGTGTGAATTGTATCACGGTCAACCCTGTCTGGGAATGTGAATTATATCCCGGTCAAACCTGTCTGGGAATGTGAATTATATCACGGACAACCGTGTCTGGGAATGTGAATTATATCACGGACAACCCTGTCTGGAATTGTGAATTACATCACGGTCAACCCTGTCTGGAAATGTGAATGATATCACGGGCAACCCTGTCTGGAAATGTGAATTATATCACGGACAACCCTGTCTGAAAATGTGATATCACGGTCAACCCTGTCTGGGAATGGGAATTATATCACGGACAACCATGTCTGGAAATGTGAATTATATCACGGTCAACCTTGTCTGGAAATATGTATTATATCACGGTCAACCCTGTCTGGAAATGTGAATTATATCACGGACAACCCTGTCTGGAAATGTGAATTATATCACGGTCAACCCTATCTGGGAATGTGAATTATATCACGGTCAACCCTGTCTGGAAATGTGTATTATATCTTGGTCAACCCTGTCTGGAAATGTTAATTATATCACGGATAACCTTGTCTGGAAATGTGTATTATATCACGATCAACCCTGTCTGGAAATGTGAATTATATCACGGACAACCCTGTCTGGAATTGTGTATTATATCACGGTCAACCCTGTCTGTGAATGTGAATTATATCACGGTCAACACAGTCTGGAAATGTGAATTATATCACGGTCAACTCTGTCTGGAAATGTGAATTATATCACGGACAACCCTGTCTGGAAATGTGTATTATATCACGGTCAACCCTGTCTGGAAATGTGAATTATATCTCGGACAACCCTGTCTGGAAATGTGAATTATATCACGGTCAACCCTGTCTGGAAATGTGAATTATATCACGGTCCACACAGTCTGAGCATATTAATTATATTACGGTCATCATAGTCTGAGAATGTGAATTACATCACGAAAAACCCTGTCTGCGAATGTGAATTATATCACAGACAACCCTATCTGGGAATGTGAATTATAACACGGACAACCCTGTCTGGAAATGTGAATGATATCACAAACAACCATGTCTTGAAATGTGAAATATATCACGGTCAACCCTGTCTGGTAATGTGAATTATATCACGGTCAACCATGTCTGGGAATGTGAATTATATAACGGACAACCATGTCTGGGAATGTGAATTATATCACGGACAACCCTGTCTGAAAATGTGAATTATATCACGGTCAACACAGTCTGGGAATGTGAACTATATCACGGACAACATGGTCTGGGAGTGTGAATTGTATCACGGTCAACCCTGTCTGGGAATGTGAATTATATCCCGGTCAAACCTGTCTGGGAATGTGAATTATATCACGGACAACCGTGATAGGGAATGTGAATTATATCATGGACAACCCTGTCTGGAATTGTGAATTACATCACGGTCAACCCTGTCTGGAAATGTGAATGATATCACGGACAACCCTGTCTGGAAATGTGAATTATATCACGGACAACCCTGTCTGAAAATGTGAATTATATCACGGTCAACCCTGTCTGGGAATGGGAATTATATCACGGACAACCCTGTCTGGAAATGTGAATTATATCACGGTCAACCTTGTCTGGAAATGTGTATTATATCACGGTCAACCCTGTCTGGAAATGTGAATTATATCACGGACAACCCTGTCTGGAAATGTGAATTATATCACGGTCAACCCTGTCTGGGAATGTGAATTATATCACGGTCAACCCTGTCTGGAAATGTGTAATATATCACGGTCAACCCTGTCTGGAAATGTTAATTATATCACGGATAACCTTGTCTGAAAATGTGTATCATATCACGGTCAACCCTGTCTGGAAATGTGAATTATATCACGGACAACCCTGTCTGGAATTGTGTATTATATCACTGTCAACCCTGTCTGTGAATGTGAATTATATCACGGTCAACACAGTCTGGAAATGTGAATTATATCACGGTCAACTCTGTCTGGAAATGTGAATTATATCACGGACAACCCTGTCTGGAAATGTGTATTATATCTCGGATAACCCTGCCTGGAAATGTAAATTATATCACGGTCAAGCCTGTCTGGAAATGTGAATTTTATCACGGTCAACCCTGTCTGGAAATGTGAATTATATCACGGTCAACCCTGTCTGGAAATGTGAATTATATCCCGGTCAAACCTGTCTGGGAATGTGAATTATATCACGGACAACCGTGTCTGGGAATGTGAATTATATCACGGACAACCCTGTCTGGAATTGTGAATTACATCACGGTCAACCCTGTCTGGAAATGTGAATGATATCACGGGCAACCCTGTCTGGAAATGTGAATTATATCACGGACAACCCTGTCTGAAAATGTGATATCACGGTCAACCCTGTCTGGGAATGGGAATTATATCACGGACAACCATGTCTGGAAATGTGAATTATATCACGGTCAACCTTGTCTGGAAATATGTATTATATCACGGTCAACCCTGTCTGGAAATATGAATTATATCACGGACAACCCTGTCTGGAAATGTGAATTATATCACGGTCAACCCTATCTGGGAATGTGAATTATATCACGGTCAACCCTGTCTGGAAATGTGTATTATATCTTGGTCAACCCTGTCTGGAAATGTTAATTATATCACGGATAACCTTGTCTGGAAATGTGTATTATATCACGATCAACCCTGTCTGGAAATGTGAATTATATCACGGACAACCCTGTCTGGAATTGTGTATTATATCACGGTCAACCCTGTCTGTGAATGTGAATTATATCACGGTCAACACAGTCTGGAAATGTGAATTATATCACGGTCAACTCTGTCTGGAAATGTGAATTATATCACGGACAACCCTGTCTGGAAATGTGTATTATATCACGGTCAACCCTGTCTGGAAATGTGAATTATATCTCGGACAACCCTGTCTGGAAATGTGAATTATATCACGGTCAACCCTGTCTGGAAATGTGAATTATATCACGGTCCACACAGTCTGAGCATATTAATTATATTACGGTCATCATAGTCTGAGAATGTGAATTACATCACGAAAAACCCTGTCTGCGAATGTGAATTATATCACAGACAACCCTATCTGGGAATGTGAATTATAACACGGACAACCCTGTCTGGAAATGTGAATGATATCACAAACAACCATGTCTTGAAATGTGAAATATATCACGGTCAACCCTGTCTGGTAATGTGAATTATATCACGGTCAACCATGTCTGGGAATGTGAATTATATAACGGACAACCATGTCTGGGAATGTGAATTATATCACGGACAACCCTGTCTGAAAATGTGAATTATATCACGGTCAACACAGTCTGGGAATGTGAACTATATCACGGACAACATGGTCTGGGAGTGTGAATTGTATCACGGTCAACCCTGTCTGGGAATGTGAATTATATCCCGGTCAAACCTGTCTGGGAATGTGAATTATATCACGGACAACCGTGATAGGGAATGTGAATTATATCATGGACAACCCTGTCTGGAATTGTGAATTACATCACGGTCAACCCTGTCTGGAAATGTGAATGATATCACGGACAACCCTGTCTGGAAATGTGAATTATATCACGGACAACCCTGTCTGAAAATGTGAATTATATCACGGTCAACCCTGTCTGGGAATGGGAATTATATCACGGACAACCCTGTCTGGAAATGTGAATTATATCACGGTCAACTTGTCTGGAAATGTGTATTATATCACGGTCAACCCTGTCTGGAAATGTGAATTATATCACGGACAACCCTGTCTGGAAATGTGAATTATATCACGGTCAACCCTGTCTGGGAATGTGAATTATATCACGGTCAACCCTGTCTGGAAATGTGTAATATATCACGGTCAACCCTGTCTGGAAATGTTAATTATATCACGGATAACCTTGTCTGAAAATGTGTATTATATCACGGTCAACCCTGTCTGGAAATGTGAATTATATCACGGACAACCCTGTCTGGAATTGTGTATTATATCACTGTCAACCCTGTCTGTGAATGTGAATTATATCACGGTCAACACAGTCTGGAAATGTGAATTATATCACGGTCAACTCTGTCTGGAAATGTGAATTATATCACGGACAACCCTGTCTGGAAATGTGTATTATATCTCGGATAACCCTGCCTGGAAATGTAAATTATATCACGGTCAAGCCTGTCTGGAAATGTGAATTTTATCACGGTCAACCCTGTCTGGAAATGTGAATTATATCACGGTCAACCCTGTCTGGAAATGTGAATTATATCACGGACAACCCTGTCAGGAAATGTGTATTATATCACGGTCAACCCTGTCTGGAAATGTTAATTATATCACATACAGCCCTGTCTGGGAATGTGAAATATATCACGGACAACCCTGTCAGGAAATGTGTATTATATCACGGTCAACCCTGTCTGGAAATGTGAATTATATCACGGACAACCCTGTCAGGAAATGTGTATTATATCACGGTCAACCCTGTCTGGAAATGTTAATTATATCACATACAGCCCTGTCTGGGAATGTGAAATATATCACGGACAACCCTGTCTGGGAATGTGTATTATATCACGGTCAACCCTGTCTGGAAATGTGAATTATATCAGGGACAACCCTGTCTGGGAATGTGTATTATATCACGGTCAACCCTGTCTGGAAATGTGAATTATATATCACGGACAACCCTGTCAGGAAATGTGTATTATATCACGGTCAACCCTGTCTGGAAATGTTAATTATATCACATACAGCCCTGTCTGGGAATGTGAAATATATCACGGACAACCCTGTCTGGAAATGTGAATTATATCACATACAGCCCTGTCTGGAAATGTGAATTATATCACGGACAACCCTGTCAGGAAATGTGTATTATATCACGGTCAACCCTGTCTGTGAATGTGAATTATATCACGGTCAACACAGTCTGGAAATGTGAATTTTATCACGGTCAACTCTGGCTGGAAATGTGAATTATATCACGGTCAAGTCTGTCTGGAAATGTGAATTATATCACGGACAACCCTGTCTGGAAATGTGAATTATATCACAGGCAACCCTGTCTGGAAATGTGTATTATATCACGGACAACCCTGTCTGGAAATGTGAATTATATCACGGACAACCCTGTCTGAAAATGTGAATTATATCACGGTCAACCCTGTCTGGGAATGGGAATTATATCACGGACAACCCTGTCTGGAAATGTGAATTATATCACGGTCAACCTTGTCTGGAAATGTGTATTATATCACGGTCAACCCTGTCTGGAAATGTGAATTATATCACGGACAACCCTGTCTGGAAATGTGAATTATATCACGGTCAACCCTGTCTGTGAATGTGAATTATATCACGGTCAACACAGTCTGGAAATGTGAATTATATCATGGTCAACTCTGTCTGGAAATGTGAATTATATCACGGACAACCCTGTCTGGAAATGTGTATTATATCTCGGACAACCCTGCCTGGAAATGTAAATTATATCACGATCAAGCCTGTCTGGAAATGTGAATTTTATCACGGTCAACCCTGTCTGGAAATGTTAATTATATCACGGTCAACCCTGTCTGGAAATGTGAATTATATCACGGACAACCCTGTCAGGAAATGTGTTTTATATCACGGTCAACCCTGTCTGGAAATGTTAATTATATCACATACAGCCCTGTCTGGGAATGTGAAATATATCACGGACAACCCTGTCTGGGAATGTGTATTATATCACGGTCAACCCTGTCTGGAAATGTGAATTATATCACGGACAACCCTGTCTGGGAATGTGTATTATATCACGGTCAATCCTGTCTGGAAATGTGAATTATATCACGGACAACCCTGTCAGGAAATGTGTATTATATCACGGTCAACCCTGTCTGGAAATGTTAATTATATCACATACAGCCCTGTCTGGGAATGTGAAATATATCACGGACAACCCTGTCTGGAAATGTGAATTATATCACATACAGCCCTGTCTGGAAATGTGAATTATATCACGGACAACCCTGTCAGGAAATGTGTATTATATCACGGTCAACCCTGTCTGTGAATGTGAATTATATCACGGTCAACACAGTCTGGAAATGTGAATTATATCACGGTCAACTCTGTCTGGAAATGTGAATTATATCACGGACAACCCTGTCTGGAAATGTGAATTATATCACAGGCAACCCTGTCTGGAAATGTGTATTATATCACGGACAACCCTGCCTGGAAATGTGAATTATATCACGGTCAACCCAGTCTGGAAATGTGAATTTTATCACGGACAACCCTGTCTGGAAATGTGAATTATATCACGGACAACCCTGTCTGGAAATGTGTATTATATCACGTTCAACTCTGTCTGGGAATGTGATTTATATCACGGTCAACCCTGTCTGGAAATGTGAATTACATCACGGACAACCCTGTCAGGAAATGTGTATTATATCACGGTCAACCCTGTCTGTGAATGTGAATTATATCACGGTCAACACAGTCTGGAAATGTGAATTATATCACGGTCAACTCTGTCTGGAAATGTGAATTATATCACGGACAACCCTGTCTGGAAATGTGAATTATATCTCGGACAACCCTGTCTGGAAATGTGAATTATATCACGGTCAACCCTGTCTGGAAATGTGAATTATATCACGGTCAACCCAGTCTGGGAATGTGAATTATATCACGGTCAACCCTGTCTGGAAATGTGAATTATATCACGGACAACCCTGTCTGGGAACGTGAATTATATCACGGACAACCCTGTCTGGAAATGTGAAATATATCACGGACAACCCTGTCAGGAAATGTGAATTATATCACGGACAACCCTGTCTGGGAATGTGAATTGTATCACGGTCAACACAGTCTGGGAATGTGAAATATATCACGGACAACCCTGTCAGGAAATGTGAATTAAATCACAGACAACCCTGGCTGCGAATGTGAATTGTATCACGGTCAACACAGTCTGGGAATGTGAATTATATCACGGACAACATGGTCTGGGTGTGTGAATTGTATCACGGTCAACCCTGTCTGGGAATGTGAATTATATCACGGTCAATCCGGTATGGGAATATGTATTATATCACGGTGGTCTTGGGCTGGTTCATAACTGGTTATCCCAGCATGATTGATGTTGCCATAGTGATGTACTTACTTGGACAATGGTGGGCTACGTCATCCGCATTTCCACGTATACACTTTGCAAACCGAAACAACATACTCTGAAAACATAAAAAATAATATTAGTATTTTCAAGTTTTGATTTCGGTCGTTACTCGCCAAAACAGTGCAATCTGCATGATTCCACCGCAACTGGCGCTCTGTATGTTTCTTTAGCGATTGACTAAATTGTGAACACCCAATACAACTACAGTTCCATAAAACAAAGCGAGGGATTCGCCCTTCACCATGCGCATTTGCGTTTTTAGCATGCGTTGTTATGTATTCAGTGGATATTGGCCTTTTTGACAGTACTTATTGTCCTACATTATTTCAAAAGTCGGGGTTTTAAAAAATGTAATTTTTCTTTACCATTGCGCTCTATGAAAGTGTTTTTTTGAAAAATACTAGGACAGGTTTCTCAAAATACATCACTGTAACACACAAAATAAAAATGGGACCATGCCATGGGACAATAGCTTCATGATTTTACAGATAGATAAATGAACACTGCCATTTATGACTAACTTCAACCTTAAGACCCAATATCTTCGCGTGCGATCCATTCGCGTTAATAATTATCTATTCAATTTTGTTTCTTCACAAGACATTAACGTTTCCAATGAATGTGTGATCTTTCTTAAAATTGAACTTGAACAAAACGCTAGCAACTAAATATATATCGCCATACTTAGCTGTAGTCCCATCTTTTTTCAACTTGGCAAAATAAAATGCAATGAACCGTCATTTCAGAGTTACGTCTGCAATTCTGTGTGTTGTGTATTTTCACCAAATGAAATGTAGTTTTCAATGTCTTTTTAAACTCATGTTGTATATTTCTACACGTCACTGGAACACATCAACTCATCAAAATGTATGATAAACCTCAAAACCTGCATAATGTTTGAAATACAACTCTTACTGCGCTCGTTCGGCCGAGATTCCAAAACTATGTACCCATATAAACTGCTATATATTTTTATTCTGCATTCGTTTTTCCTGTGTTGGTTTAGTTATGGGACCGGCGCACACTACAGCATCTTGCTCAGCAAAAAATCATTCGTGGCAGTTTGCTTAAGCATGTTGCTGTAGTCTGTGGGCTTGTTTTGGGCCTGATTCCCGTTGTTCGGGGCATAAGCAAAATATCCAACATGTTTGATAAATTCTGCCACTCGTGGAATATTCCTCACAGTGTGCGATGGACGAAAGCAACTTGCTCACGACTTTTGCGGAACTGCGCATGCCTGCGGACGACATCACATGACAGTTCAAAATGGAAGCGCCCATGGAATCATCGTCTGGAGTGTATTTTGTTCACGTTTTCAGCGACTAAACTGAGTGGAACTCTATCTAAGTTATGATAAGATTAACATTTGCGCTTAATGATATATTTCAACATATTTTGGACAACCTCTAACAAATTGATATCTGATATAAAGAAGAACGCCGATCAGTTCTTCGATTGTGTTATGCAAATGTTGACTATATCGACCTTTTCCCCGTGATGCAATGCTGAAAAAAACAACAGAAAACGCTCCAAAGACACGTGCATTTTGTATTCGAGGTACTGAGAATTCATTGGCACATCATTGGCGCAACAGAAAATTGTACATTGATATAGCGATCTTGAAAAATATCTTAGCTATAATTGTGGTATTTGTTATTTGGTAAAATGAAATACACGTGTTATAAAATAAAATAAAAAAGTTTGAAAAACACTGGAAATCAGCCTGAGGATGCCACAACATGTTTGTTACTGCCCACTACACAATAATATTCATTTTTTTGAAGACCGCCCTCCCTGGCAGTAAACAAGCAGTCTCAACTTGATTTGAAAATTACATTTTGACTCCTGAATTACAAGACTATTTTTTTGAATTTGTGACGAGAAGAGACCGGTGGAAAATACACCTCAACGTCACAAGTGAATTGAAAGGTAGCTCACGCCACCACACCTACCACCATTTCTATGGACCACCCTATCTCATGGTATTTCTTATGCCAGTTGTAGACACTGTTCCAACTGCACGGTGGCTGCCTTGCTCCAACCCAGTTAGTAGGATACACGCATGCTCTCCAGTAGCTTTCTTCCTGTGACGAGGGTGTCTGACAAAATTACAATAACACTGTCAAACACTTATGTACTTCCCGTCCATTTGGATCATCACAGTATCATGAATTATGCCTCCATTTTAATTAATTGTTAATTGTGAATCGTAGAAATTTCCTTGACTTCGTCTTTTTGTATAAATACCTTAATAATAATTTTGATTCTCCCTACAATATTTCCAACATTCCTTTTCATGCTCCCTCCAGAAATATCCGCTCCGTATATCCCTTCAAACTATCTCTTTGTCATAGTAATCTCAGAAAATATTCTTTTATCTTTTGATGTCTTGACTTTTTAAATTGTATTTATATTGCTGGTTCAGTAGACATTTTTACGACTCTATCTTCTTTGAAGACATCTGTTTTAAATGCCATAAGTTGAGCTTTTGGTCTTTCTTTTTATTTTATATTATTTTTGTAAATATTTTTGTATTAGTATTTTATGAGTTCCTGTAATTGTTGGTATCTCAAATAAGTAAATAAACAAACGAATAAATAAATAAATAAATAAATAAATAAATAAATAAATAAATAAATAAATAAATAAATAAATAAATAAATAAATAAATAAATAAACATCACGACCATCAGTGAAATCAAAACATGTTTCCTTTGGATGGACATGATAGAATTGAACACCACATGATTTGGGTGGAAAAGGGTAGTTCGCGTAAAAAAAATAAAAAAAATAAGACATACTTACATTTGGCCACCATTCCAACCTCGGTGGGAATCCGAGACGAAAATTTTTGAACTTGTTACTATTCAATTGCGAAAACGTCAACGGATTTGTGGGTTTCTCAACCAACGGCGCTCTGCAATAGAAAATGAAAAATGTTGCGATGAGACGAACTATTTGAAATAAACACTAGTAATTCACAATTATATTACAGCAAATGCGTGATCGGCAATAATCCTCGTACTTCAAAAATTCTGTTACTCGTATATTATTAGTTCAGAATAAAAGAAGGTAAGCAACCGTAAGAGAAAAAAAATGAAACACGATAAGGTGTTTATTTTTGTGTATACAGTTGTTACTTTAAAATAATTATTATTCGTTATTTTTCTCTTATTCTAATCAAATGATTATTCAGCTAGTTTCTGAAAGCCATAACTTCCAGTACAGACGGAGGTGGCGTCAGCATGCCATCTACCTTTGACATTGTTCCTTGTTTTGCCACCGGCGGTCCGCACGTCTGTTGCCTACACTTGAAAAGAATTTACATTTTTACGATACGGGTACGAGTTTAGAAGCTTATTTCAAAACCATGCTGGAACGCAACTTTTTCTGTCCCCCCCCCCCCTTCTTCGGGTCTTCAAAGAATTGTGTATTGTTTATTGCAACTCAGCTAAGCATAGTCATTTCGTCTTACCTTTTCTTCCTCAGCAAGAATCCGTTACTTTCCTTCCTATCAATGAAGATAGGCATCGGTTCCCATGGTAACATTACATCCTCTTCTACATTTGTTTTATTCTCTGAAAGGGATAACGATGGTCGTTACATTCATTTACTGGTTTTATTTCATTCGTTAAAACTTAGTAAGCGGTTGTATATCATGAAAATCAGTCTAGTGTTCGTATTTGGGAAGTATTATGTGATTGCACCGCCATTTAATGGCGGCTTGTTTGTACGAGGCGATCGAAGACCGAATAAACCAGACCTTGGCTGTCTTAGGAACAGACTCGGTCATCTTACAATGAATGATACAATTTCTCGGGCGGACATCCGGGCATTTTTACCACCTGGCAACCATCGCAATGAAAACAATTGCCGAACACTCTACTTTGGGATGGTTGTTGAGACTCCCCTGAGTAGATTACTCTTACATGTGCATCGTCCGAATCGCACGGTCCCGTGTCTTTGACCTATAGGCCTCTGTTTAGAGGCTTGGCCGAATAAACTTAGACCATGGCTAGCGAAGATGTTACATGTGTAACATATATAAATTTGGCAGCTCAGGATTACTTCAAAACCGGCTCTTCAACCGACGGTCCACAACAGCTCGCGCAAAGCTCATAGAAGTACGTGAAGTATCGGGCAATCAAATGTATATATTTTAAATAGTCATTTTAGAAAAGTCCCATAAAACTCAGGGTTGAAGAAAAACTGAATTGTTTAACCTAGTTATAACGGATTTTTGAAATAATTCAGAACAACAAAAAATCCCCAACATATTACTTTTTTCAGCCATCAACCTACAATTTGAGATATGGCATAATATCTCTGCCATAGGAACCGAACCTATCATATGATATAAGTGTTTATACTACTGACAACATGTGGTCACTATCCACTAAAATACAACCACAATCTTCTATGAAATAAGCTGGTCACGAATTACCGCGTAGACAAGATGAAGAACTGACACGTAAAATATCAGGTAAATACGTGAAATAATTTTAATGAAAATCTGAAAATAAAGATTTGTCGTTCAAATAGCGAATCGTTCGTCCGATTGTTAAAGTGTTATTACATCGTATGTACATCACACTGTGCTATAATATGCAAACATACGCATAGTTTCTATAATCTGTAGTCCGTCACATGAAAAGCGTTCGTGTCTTCAACTTATTGTCTTACCTTCACATTTATTTGATGAAATTAATCGAATACGGAAATATTTCATCTGAAATCTGACATGATCTGTGATGCAGTGTACTTACCATGGTTGAGATTGTGGCGGCTCTCGGCAGATGGTGGTGGAGTAGTTGTTACGTTGGCTGGTAATGGGAAGGAAAACTGCGCGGTATAGACCAAAACAATACAGATATAAATCACACAGCGGTGTATCATCTCAATATTATTAAGTTCTGACAACAAGCCTTATCGCCATCGCTTTATTATTCTCTTTTATTTTCAAATTCTATTCGTTGCAGTAAGAACGTTCATGTCGACCACGCGCGGAACGCAGTGACACCGTGCGCATGTGAATGAAGCATATAGCAAATGGAATCCCGTGGGATTACGGGTTGCGTTACATCGCGGTCACTCAACAAATACACAACAAGAAGCAATTATCTTTTCTGAGTGGCCCATTATGATTCGTACAAACGTGTTTATGCGTGTGTCCTGGAGTGTAGAAAGAAAAGCTCGACCGATATGTAACCACAAGCACGGTGGGGTGGCACGAGAGGGCGCCGTGCAATCTAGATGGAACGTTTGAAGTCAATCCTCGGGGGGACGGACATCCGGGCATTTTCACTGCCTGGCAACCCGCGGCGGTGAAAACAAAGGCTCAAAACTCGCAGAAAACGGTACTTTGGGGTGATTGTTGAGACTCATCTGAACAGTGCAACAAGATTAGCCATACGTGTGTAACATATATAAATTTGATTGTTCAGGATTACTTCAAAGTTGAGTTTGTGTTGTTTTCTCGAACTTTCACCGGCTCGACCGGCGTTCCACAGCAGCGCGCACAGAGCCCATAGAAATGAATGTACAGTGGTGCGCGTCGTAGCAACGTAGAACGTCTGTGATGTAACTCCGCTCCCGAGGATAGCCATCGTCGAAGCAAAAACGTCCCTTTTACGAATAGAGGAAATATCTACATCGGTTTCTTTACACAATAATCCTCATCACATAGAAATATTCAGGTTCTAAAATTATGTCTATTTAAGAAAATTCAACCGACAACCAGTTTGACGCTACTACTAATTTCTTGTTGGATTTAGTTCTACACGTGACTTAATTGCGTTCAAAAATGTTCCATTTCAAACTGCGCATGCACACACGCTGTGGTTTCTCGAAATGCATACTAATTAGGTAACTTGTCGCTGGTAAAAGTTATTGAAAACATTTTGAGCAATGGTACTAGTCTAGGAGTGAAATATCAACGTGCTTCTGCATTCTCCATGAATTTCGTAACTTTCTATGATCACGTTAAAGAAAAAAACTGTGGCTACTTTCAACAGTTTTCTGAAGTCTGATCAAAACGTGTATCAAAAAACTTTTACATCAGTTTTTAGGTCCATTTTTTTCAGCTCGTAACGATCAGTCAATTTAGAATATCATGTATGCTATCGAAAACCATTTTGGCACAATTTTACTGAAAAGACGAGTTTTCCAATCGTCACGAATGTTATTTTATGCAAATGATATGATTATTTCAACCAATCGTATTATGCACCCCAGCACAGCCCTTTTCTAAATACAGCGAGCCGAATAGTGAACACGTAGAGCGTTTATATGCGCTTTGTACCTATCCTCGGGGGCGGAGCTACGTCACAGACGTTCCACGTTGCTAAGACGCGCACCACTGTACCACGTTTTTCTAAAGGCTCTGCGCGCGCTGCTGATGAACGCGGAACGCCGAGCGAAGAGCTGGTGAATATTCGAAAAAACAACAGGAACTCAACTTTGAAGTAATCTTGAACAATGAAATTTATATGCGTTACACACGCAGCGTCTTGTTACACTGTTCAGGTAGTCTCAACAACCATCCCTAAGTACCGTTTTCTGATAGTTTTCGGCCTTTGTTTTCACCGTGATGGTTGCCACGCGGTGAAAATTTCCGGATGTCCGCCCCCGAGAATATGTGCTATATGGAATGTATAAGCAAGGTTTTTACGGTGTGATGTTAATAATAATAATGTTTATTTGAAATATACAAGAAAATAATATAGTCAGATATTAAGTTTGCATCGCGGATTTGATTTGTATTGCCATTTGCGATCTAGTAAAGACAGTCATGCGTAGGTGAGCGAATAGAGGGTGAAACACGCTCAGACGTGGAAAATACGATGTTCGAGTACATATAGACATGATTCAGACGACAAAGCTACCCCGTACGGGTGATGATGGGAGTTATATTTGCATCTGGGGTGTGGTCGTTGTACAGCGATCAAAACGTACTTACTAAAGTGATTGTGTACTTAGTTCAATACAATAGGTATATTTCTAATAAATGTTGTGGTACACATATTTTTTAATATTCCTGAATACAAAGGGCGACAAAAAAGGCATTATTGAGGTTCATCATATACTATCCTCAACAGGTATACCTTCATTAATAGTAAATAAAGATACTCGTATATGAGAAATAAAAAAAATAATGAGGCGCGATAGTTAAAAGGCGCTTAACGTTTTTTACAGTTTTCAACGACTGGATAATGGATTACGACTAGGACTTATTGATAGTCGTCTCCTCGTGGTACCGTGTTTATTACAGACAAGTGTTTTGTGTACTACCAAACGGGGGGTCTGAGTTGCTAGTACTCTGCAAGGAACGTTTTGCTAGAAAAGCCGTGCGGGGTGTTATTGTAATAACAGTTATTTACAGGTTGCACAACGATTCTCGCAAACCTTTGATTGTCATTGTTACGTGTCGTTGCCCTGTAGATATTTAAGTGGGACGGGAAGCGATGTGAAATACTGTATAGTTATTGACTGCTGATGTCAAATGGGTCGGCCATGCGATTCATTTTATCATAACCTTTCAATAATCACTCGCTCTTTTGAAGGGAAATGTTGAGTTGTCCCGTCGCGAATTGGGCCGACCTGATAGAACGTGCAAAAATGTAGTTGTCGATTTGAAAATGAGAACCGTTTTGTTCGGAATTAATGCAATGAACCTGTTGTGAGACAGGGGAACAATGCGTCCATAACGGTGAGATCAATTCGTTATAGAAAATTGTCTAGGGTGACAAAGCATGTCATCACAATTAAACACCAGGCGCGTGATCACGAAAGTCCAATAAGTTCATGGCAACCTTTATTGCCATAGCAACTGGCCTCGCCTGCTTGGATATATAACAGGCACTTTCTGATGTTGATCCATAACAGACTTGCGATTCCGACAGATCTGCGGTCAGCGTAAGACTCTTCTACCAAATACTGCGACTCGTGTCTAACTTTTTAAAGACAAAATGGTAAGTCAGTTTTGCATCTAGGGTAAATAGTTAAACAGAAGATTTTTAATTTTGAAATATTTAGCAAAAGTAAAAAAAAAACATTTTTTTTTTAAATGTTGATGTGTTTGATTTGGGTGACAAAATATTAGTAGGACAGTGAGAAGCCAGACATAACACTTAAATTATAGCGATCAATGTGAAACCCATACGTGTCGGGTCAATTAAGCGAGCTAATGCCTTGTATGTTATGTTTCTTGTAGCGTGAATGCATCTCAATCCACGTTGGACAAGCTGGTGTACAGATCGGTAATGCTTGCTGGGAGTTGTACTGTTTGGAACACGGCATCCAACCCGATGGTCAGATGCCAAGCGACAAGACCATCGGAGGTGGTGACGACTCCTTCAATACCTTCTTCAGCGAGACTGGGGCGGGCAAACACGTACCACGTGCAGTGTTCGTCGACTTGGAACCAACCGTAATCGGTGAGTAGTCGATAAACTTGCATTTTTTTACTGACATCGATTTGATTTCCACATCTGCAATATTGTTGAGACTACAGTAGACCAGTACTCGATAAAATCGATAAACGGCCTGTGTATTGTTTCGTCCACAGATGAGGTCCGTACCGGTACATACCGTCAGCTTTTCCACCCTGAACAACTGATCACCGGTAAAGAAGATGCCGCCAACAATTACGCGCGTGGCCACTACACTATTGGAAAAGAGATCATCGACTTGGTATTGGACAGAGTCCGAAAGCTGGTAGGTTGAACTTGATGATTTGGAAGAAATAGCCTTTTTTGCCGCGTCAACGGATGACGGCAAATTTTGAATAGAACCTGACCCGTAAAGTTGTTTTATCGAATCATCTAAACTGAAATATAATCATAAAAATAAGACTGGTAACCAACGACTGCGTCTAACACTACGAACTCCAATTGCTTTGCATCGTAGCTGTGCATTAACAACTATAGTGGGAGAGTTCAAGTGCCGGTGTATATTCAGTCTTCAAAGACAACCATTTATTTTTTGTAAGATAATTGAGCTGTCGTTGTGCGGGCAATAGTTCGTTACTTGGGGTAACGTGTTTATTTGGATGCATCCAATTGAGACAGGCGTCATTTGATGGCATTGACATAGCACCGCCGTAACGACTCGTTATCAATAACGCAATTTTAGTTCAATGCTATATAGTGTAAGTAAACAAAATGATTTGTGTGCGGGTTCATAGACCTAACAACTGTGCCTGGCAACAACGTCGAAATTGACGAATGAAAACACGTTATTGCTTTAGAGGAGGTAATAATATGGCAGTTCTTGTGTTAATTAATTAATTATATTAAATCTAAATAAATTATAAATTTATATTTCAAAATGTTGGGACAGTACGTTAAGTTAACTTCAGAAATACCGGAAAATTGTACAGGTATTCGAACAGTTAATTATTTTAATCCCCTAGGCGCGTCGGTGTAGGTGTTTCTAAAACAGTTCGTCCGACACAAACACACCCCGTCCGTCGCCCACACTATTAACATGTAGGCTACAAACGGGCTCTGAAATTACTTTATATTGTTATCTATGTAAGATGATAGTGGCAAGTATGACATGTCTCACCGGGAGATGCCGACATCAATAGCGGTGACCTGAGGTTGTCCTCTGATCTCTTCCCGTGCAATCAATTAATCTCCGACAATTGAATCTTATATAAAGGTCTTTATTTGTTAGCGTCAAGTCGTACGTGCATAATATTTTAATCGTTTCAGGTATTCAGGTTTTTCCATTACCTGTTGTCTTCGATCAGTCGGTCGCAGGTAACAATCGGTTGATAATTGCCATTGATGTCAGCAGGGAGGTAGCGCGGCGACGCGCCCCTTTTCGATCATTGTCAGTTTTCACGATTCACTAAACATGTGCTCCTTTAAAGTGATTTATCGCAATTATGCACACATCACGCCCTACACCGTAGTACCTTTGTATTATTATGAGTTCTGCTTTTGTGTACGAGAACAAAACTTATTATAAACATTATGATTCTAATTTAATTTATCTTTTTATTTATGTTTACTTTTATCTAGGCTGATCAATGTACCGGTCTTCAAGGTTTTCTCATCTTCCACAGCTTTGGTGGTGGCACTGGTTCTGGTTTCGCATCCTTGTTGATGGAACGTCTGTCTGTTGATTACGGAAAGAAGTCTAAGTTAGAATTCGCTATTTACCCAGCTCCACAGGTCTCCACCGCTGTCGTCGAGCCATACAACTCTATTCTAACTACCCACACCACTCTCGAGCATTCTGATTGTGCTTTCATGGTCGACAATGAAGCCATCTACGATATCTGTCGTCGTAATCTCGACATCGAACGTCCAACTTACACCAACTTGAACCGTCTGATTGGTCAAATCGTCTCCTCCATCACCGCGTCTCTGAGATTTGATGGCGCCCTCAACGTCGACTTGACTGAGTTTCAGACCAACTTGGTTCCCTACCCACGTATCCACTTCCCTCTAGTCACCTATGCACCAGTCATTTCTGCCGAGAAGGCCTACCATGAGCAGCTGTCTGTCGCTGAGATCACCAACGCCTGCTTCGAGCCAGCTAACCAAATGGTCAAATGCGATCCACGGCACGGCAAGTACATGGCATGTTGCATGTTGTACCGTGGTGATGTCGTACCTAAAGACGTCAACGCATCCATCGCTACAATCAAGACCAAACGTACCATCCAGTTCGTTGATTGGTGTCCAACTGGTTTTAAAGTAGGCATCAACTACCAACCACCAACCGTTGTTCCAGGTGGTGACTTGGCTAAAGTACAGCGTGCCGTCTGCATGTTGAGCAACACCACAGCCATCGCCGAGGCCTGGGCTCGTCTCGATCACAAATTCGACTTGATGTACGCCAAGCGTGCTTTCGTCCACTGGTATGTCGGTGAGGGCATGGAGGAAGGTGAATTCTCAGAGGCACGTGAAGATTTGGCAGCTTTGGAGAAGGACTACGAAGAGGTCGGTGTAGATTCAGTCGAGGGCGAAGGCGAGGAAGAAGGCGAGGAGTTCTAAACTCAATAGTTGTCTCACACACAACACAAATTTATCGTCATGGTGACATAAAAAAATATGTGTATTACAATTACAGAAGTCTCAACATTCCTTGTAAATACCGATACTGTAAATACCAGCAATATTAAATACAATATTTTACATGTGTATCACTGGTTTACTTTTATTATTATTTTGTACAAACAGGAATAATACATGTCATACCCCAAACTATCATATTCTGGCATCGTTATGAAATTAACCAGTAGCCGTGGGCTTTAACCCTTGTTTTGTGTGATTTCAATAAGTTAATTTGGATGTACGATGTACTACAAAATCTCGCTAAATATTTGTAAGAAAGAAATGCTGATTGTGATTACCAGATGTCAGTACTTAATCTCAATGATTCTTTACTTAGATAGCACAGTCAACGGAAATAATGTTTATATTATTGTATAAAGGACGTTGAGATTAATAAAGTACATGTACTATTAAAAATACATAATGTTATTATACAAGTACTAAATACACCCAGCAGCATTAAAGCGGGAGGGTCGTCACCTACGCACGCGCGGGAAATGAGTTCCAAGTGACGATAACAACACACGCTAAAAACTCAAAGGCTCATGTGTAGACGCTTGTTTGTAAACACTGACACGCTATGGCCATCTGGCGCATGTGCAGGTGACGACTCCCTCACTTTAATTTATCTATAGTCGGTCAAGTTTGCATTATGGTGTATATATAATTGTTTCCAGCAAATATTGACATCGGATTGTAATTAGCATGTCTGTAGTTATTCTGTTGTAGCTCAAAAATAAAAAAAAGAACATTGCCAATGACATAGTCCTCGTTCAGTTTCAGTTTTTAGTGACTGTGTCAATTAACCCGACGTGCCTGAGAGACAAAATTATGGAACAAAAATGGCCGCCAGTCAAATGAAGTGACCAACAGAAATTTGTCTTGTAACACTATTGCATTAGTGCCATGTAACAATTAGTGTGAATTCATATAATGTGCACAGGAAAGCAAGTCAGAATCACGTCAATTCTACAGACTCTTTAAAACAATATAACAGCAGGCCCGTAGTTTGGGGGGGGGGGGTTCGGGGGGTTCAGTCGAACCCCCTAAATTTTGGAAGTGAATAGATTTATGATCGTAGATTAGAACATAATAAAACAAACAGTATTAATTAAAATAATTATCATTGTTTAAATCACTTGACTCCGTGAGGTAACTATCAGAGTAATGTAATGAGTAATGCATAGTAATGAGCATTTAGAGGGCAACGAGCTTTAAATGTCAATCGTGAAGTTATGCCGTCTCAGCTAGGCAAGCTTTTATTCGGTTTTTCCGCGATGGTGTAATGAAGATCGCGTTCAAGCACCTGATGTTAAATATTAAAACAACATTGAAACAATAATGTAATGGTAGTCACTCTTTGTAATGGTAGTCACACTTTGTCTTGTGCTAATGTTCGCTCAGTTAGTAAAGTGTGGGGATCGAACGGGATTGGCACGACAACACCACACTGTACTTTCCTAGTTCGGTTCATTAGTTTTGTATTCTTCAAGTTAATGATGGCATATATACTGTTTTGTTCCAAGTGTATATATATAATTGTTGTTTTCGAACCCCCTATTCAAAAGTGCTGGCTACGGGCCTGAACAGCCTGTCAGGAAACGAAATTACATGATGTCCAGTGTGTAAACCAAGTTTGGTTTCAATCAATTAATGAGTAAATGAAATCTATTTCAAAAATATATGACCCGATGTGTGACGTATGTGTGAAGTTTAAACTTGATTGGCATGTATGAGATATGACTCCTTTGACGTTCAAACCAGATGACCGCCAGTCAGAAATTGTGGGTTTAATGATGAGAGAAATACGCACTCTTTTGTCTGATATGATGTGGATAGTTTAAATCTGTCATAGATGCGTGTGTTTAAAACAAAATGGCCACCAGTTGACAATTTTGAACCCAGTCTAAAAAAATAAAGGATATCAAGGTCCTAATATGTTGAATGTATGTATCGGATGCATCATGTTTGAACAGAATTCGTTCATGCACGACTGGAATCCGAAATGGTAAAATTGTTTGATTTCGATACATTTTCGGCCTTTAAAATGGCTGTCAATCGGCCATGTTCAATCGGACCATGAAACAACTGCATGTGCATATGACCGATATGGTGTATGTATGAAGTTTAAACTTGATCATGTGGGATATATGCTAGTACATTCTTATCAAACCAGTTATTGTGTATGGGAGTGAAATTTGGGGAGAAGAAAATCAATTGTAAAATCAATTGTAGAGGATGTCCAGCTTACATACTATCGGCACATTCTTGGTATCTCAAAAAATACACCAATCATGGCAATATGTAGTGAATTGGGAAAATTACCTTTTGACTTTTTTATTAAGAAACAAATGATAAAATATGCCAATCGTATTGCAAATTCCACAGATACTCTACTTCAAGAAGCATACTATGTCAATAAAATTATTAAAAGTAAATGGTTTAAAAAACTTGATTTGATATTAAAAAATATCAATCATTCTTATCTTTTAAATTAAACAAATATTATCTCATTAACAAAATTAAAAACAATTGACGAGAAAATAAAAGAAGAGTTTACAACTGAGTGGAAAAATGAAATAAATAATGACAATAGGAAAATAAATTCATATCATTACTAAGTGACGAGAAAATGTCAATTTCTTTAGCGCAATATTTAAAAAACTGTTTTAATATAAGACAGCAGCACCTACATAAACTAAGCCAGTAACACATTCCTTGTATACAATTTTTTATCGTTTTTTAATGCGTTTTTGTTCCCTTACTTTTTATGCAGTTATTTTTCTTTTATTAATATCTGATTTGTAACCCTTTTCATCCCCTCCGGGGATGTGTGTTAATAAATAAATAAAATTAATAAATAAAATTCTTTAAAACAAAATGGCGGCCAATTGGACAATTTGAACTTGAATAAAAAAATAAAATGACGTGCATCAGTGTCCAATTTGTCCATATATGAACTAAATCTATTTCCGGAGATTTGATTTTGTTGCATTTGTGGCCTTAAAACGACTGACATCCAGATTAATCAGCCATTTTTGTCGAAACCTTCAAAAACATATGACGTGCACCTGTGAGCCAATGAACATCAAACAAAGTTTGAATAAAACCGCCCTATCCATCTTCGAGAAAGGTTCTGGAACAGTTAAAAATGGACAATATGTAGTGAATTAAAAGTTAACATTGGTACGACATATGCACTACCGCACCCCTATATCTAAACTTTCAGATGATGTACGGATTTCTATTATAGTTTTCTAGCAACGTGCTTAGTAACTTTTAGAAAATGTCTAAAGCACAAACAGATGTTTAACTCATCTCATAGAAATGTCGGCTCAACTCTGCTATATTTGTCAACGTTTTCATTTCTAATTGAATGTGTTGCCATTTTAATCTAAGTCACGTTTCGATGATTATTTAAAATGTGGAACGTGTAAGAACGAAAAAGTCACCAAGATTGGTCGGTAAATGATTTTGTTCTTATAACTTTTCTTAATAAGTAATGCATTCTCGTTCCGTTTTTGAACGTGTTTCACTCAAATGTGGCATCTATTCGAAGAGGACGTCACGCGTGTTGTTCCTGTCCTCCGTGCACGTAAAATACCACACCTTTCTAGTCACGAGTAGTGATTCATCACGTGATATCTTGAACTTACCTTAAATTCAAACATGTGCTGTTAATGGGGAGAGTTGTCACGAAATTACTGAGTGGACCTCGAATTTATCGGGATTCCTCAAAGCCCACCACCAACCAGTCGAGGCTTGAGGTATGCGTGTATTGCAACCACCTTATCGATTTTCCAAACAATTATAGCTTGACCTCAAACGATTTTGTTTTACTTACTGGATATCCTGTCTTGTATAAAGAATTCATTGAACAATTATAGTCTTTATTTGGATGGGGGAGGGGGTCTTTATTGGTGTAGTTTGCCCATTCAGCAATTTGGGGTATATATCGCGCACATTGGTTTAAAATGGTGACCATAGCAACCGGATTGGTCTAATTTGTGCATTGATGATATACTGTCCTATTTAGTTCCACTGGCCCCAAATAGACATTATTTTCAAATGGCCGCCAATATCTTATTTGACAGTGACACCAAAGATTCTTTTTTGCCTCTCACATAATATATCATTCTCTCCTGTCATCGTGTTCACTGTTCCACATATTATGGTCTAGATCAGTAAAATCACGATCAACAGAAGATAATATGAAGCACACACATTCTATATACAGGAATATGTTGCCACCATGATATCGAGAATGTCAAGCCACGAGATCTGATTCCTCTCTCTGTTCCATCTACTAAACCATGGTGCAATAGTGGATATGATGAAGAGAGAAAATGGAAGACCATTTGTGGGGTAAAAACAAGTCACATGACTCTCCCACAAAAAGATTTCGATGGGATGGGCGTAAAGGTTAGTCTCTAGATGCAGCACTGGATTACTCCCGGGATGAACATCCAGGCATTTTTTTAATTACCTGGCAACCATCATCAATGAAAACAAAAGCTAAAAGCTCCCAGGATATGGTACAAGTTTTTTACCTAAGCTGTTTTTACCGGCTCCTTGAACATTATTTAACATAAGCTTGCAGCGTTCATGCACAGAAATAAATGATATAGTGGTGCACGTCTTAGCAACATAGAATGTACTTTCTATGCTTCCAAAGAATAGCCTCTGATTCAGCTCTTGTTAGTGTTTTTTTTTTACATATCTGCGAGGTCAAAATTAGACATTGTTGCATTTGCAAAAGATGCTTGATACAACTTTACATGTACTTGAAATGAAATACATTTATAACGTATGCATTGCACAATAATACTGTTATATTAAACAATACAAAAGACAAATATTAAGTTACAAAACTTGTCAATTTTCACAAAACATAATTAAACGATCAGGAAACTCAACAATGTAAAACAGACTCCTGGATCACCACACGTTTGTTTCTTTGAGTAAGTACACAAATGAAAATGCATCTATGCATACAAAAGAAAATGTGCCACTGTATGAAAATAAATCTATTGAAAATTGATCAAGTTGAATGTGCAAGAAAAAAGATCGCGAAAACTTCATCACAACATAGAGACAAATTGCTCTAATATTCACATCCCCTTCATTTAGGCAAAATATTTAACATGTGCATGTCATAAGCATTTTAATAGTTAAATTTACCTCCAGACATCACTGTGACATACTATTTACTTTCAATGTTAGTTGTGTTCAGCATGATAAGATTTATTGAAGTGACAATTGCAGTTTTCAAATGGTATATATCAACGCTGCAAATATCAGATTTGATTAAATTGAATTTTGCCAACAAAACAACACTACAACTGATGGTTTCAGATGAAGGAAAATGTATTTTAAATAAAAATACCACCTATATGTACTATGAAATTATTGTAAGAATACCACAAAGTATGCACAGAAGCAGTACAGCGATTGTATCGACCAACACAATCTGACCCATGACACTCTTATATAACCTTTTGTTGTACAGCCAGGAATGGCAATAAAAAAAAAAAAAACATTTTCCACTGTGTGTACTTAGTGTTTGGAAGGTATCATAACAGTAAACAATAAATTAATTATAGCTCACTGATATAGATATGCAATGAATACAACAAGAGGAATCGCAGCCATATTTATAAAGTGTAAATCTTAATTCTACATTAATGAAATTTGGTTCAATTTATTTGTATGGGTAATCAAACTTAGTTTACTGCTGTTATACATATGCATATCACGTACATCAATTATGTGCATAATAGAATTCATTGTGTGTGACTGAATATGAATATTGTCTAACTAAACATTTTACTACTGTACGTTTATCTCATCAAATACAAACACATGTACTGACATGATAAGAGTACACTGTAAATGCTATATTAATAATGCATATGCATACAGTGTGTTTTGGGTAAACATAATAAAAATGCAATATTTGGTCAATGTGCGCTTTTATTGGAGATGTTCTTCTAATAGTGCAAAAATGGTACCGTACGTGTTTATAAGATTTGTGTAACAAGTCTTCATGGCAGGAAAGTTGATTTAACTAACAAGCTCATGTAAATTCAACAACAAAAAAATATTCGCACAATGGTTTCCTGATTCGTAGCATTGAGGTAAATTCGCTAAAACGATATGCACATACTTCAAAGAGTTTTACAGTTAGATTTAGCACTCACTTTTTCAACGATTTAACGATTAGCCCTAACACAAGTTCTGTTAACATATGCAAAATATATATTATTTGACAAAATTCAACAATTCATGATGAAAATATTTTATATTTAGTTGTACACCTTATTCAGATATTTCACTGTATTTTTCATTGACTTGGAAAATGTGTGTCTTGTCATCTCTACAATAGACCATTTTCCGTACACTGCGAGAATCACGCGTTATGCGTGAAATCGAACGTAAAAACAGGACAAACAAAGGTCATAGCGTCGTAGTCGCGTCAAACATCGCGTGGGATTCGACAAACGCAAAAGTATTTTGGGGACATTTCCATGCTTAATAATGTGCTGTCCACATTTGATGATAGGCAATTTCGATTAAGTAAGGGTATTCGGAAGCAATATTCCTCTGTCGAAGATCGGCCGGTCGGTGTGAGCTACGAAATAAGGAAATTCGAGTTCAAAATCAAATCGTTCGATTTTTGCGGCAGACGTTCGACGCGCGTCTTTCATGCATCTCGCGAGATCTCGCAATTGTACGGAAAAGTACCTATTCAATTTGATTTAGCTAGTGTGCTAGCATTAGTCCAAACCCTGATGATAATACTGTAAAATGGCTAATTTTCACTGGGTTTAAATTTCGCTGATTTACCATGTTAGGCATATTCAGTGGGTTTTAAATTTACGGTTTTATCATTAAGATAATGTGTTCTATGCTAAATTTTACATATTCACTGGGTTTTAATTTAGCACATTTTCCAGTAAGCGAAATAAGCAAAATTAAAACCCAGTGAATAATTATCCCCTTTACAGTAGTTGTAACTTAAAATGCCATATTTGTCACAATGCATTGAATGGATACTACTCTCTCATTGTTCAGTTGACATAAAATTTTAATGCATACTGCAGAATGCTTAGCTTTGAAAATGGTTGGTTTTTGAGCACAAGTAACTGAGGGCAGTATGTTGATCTTGGATGCCACTTGTGATGAAAAACCAGGAGGTTCAATACATGTCATGAGTTAATATAAAGACCATTGATAGGCGTCTAGTCAAATGGGCAGTCTAGTGTGTGGTGATCAACATCAATAATATGGAAACAAAATCAAATCTAGTCTAGTCAGAAAGCACATGTTCAAGCATCTGTTTTGATCGCCTGTGACGAGGAGTTTGTGATATCTTCACCAGGAAGTACGCATCGCCAGAGTCCGTAGGTTTTTCCGACTGACGTCTGCCAGAGTCGTAATGTGCCATCTTCTGAGCCGCTAGAGTATAACTCGCCGTCTGGTGAAAAGCGCACACAGTGGACGGGACCGAAATGTCCTTTATAAGATTCTAAGAAAAGAAAACAAATAAAATTTTTAAGGTAAAATAGAATGTTCGGTATCATAGCTTTATACCATCTTAACACACAAAATGAAACAAGCAACCTGATGATCAAAATAGCTTATTTTTTTTTATCTGAGCTTTGAAAGTTTCCCCAATGTCACAGAAAGAAAAAAATATTTTAGAGGTCTATTCAATGTACAAAATGTATACATATATCAAGTATCAAAACAATTGTAGGAGCTAAGAAGAAGAAGAAGAAGAAGAAGTCAACATTATTTGCTAAAAATAGAGAATTGAAGTTAGATATCATCACAAAACGAACAAATCTGGTAGAGGTCCACCCAAGGTACCCACAATCAAGTAATAGGAGCAGAAAAAAATTCCATATTTAGTAGAAAGTAGAAAGTTCCAATACTTGTGGTTTACTGTAAACGATTCCATGTGTCAAAGCCGAAAATTTAAATTATTCAGTAAACCATCTAATGACTTAACACTAAAACTCACCTAGCTCTTGTCCTGTTTCGTAGTCAAACTTGTAAATTTTAAAGTCTTCTCCTCCAGCAACAAAACACAGCTTTTCAGGATGAAGAGAAGCAGAGTATACAGGTGTCGGCGCTTCGTACGATTTGAGTTTTTCAAGACTGCAATCAAAAAATAAATTGTAAGTTCTTAATTAAATGCTTCAAACGTTTGATTCACAAATATCAATTAAAGCACCATGTATCTTATACTAATGTTTAAAGCAAGGATATTTTCAGGGAAAAATTGGATAAATTTGCCTTAGAAGATAGAAATACAATGTAATACAGTGGAAACATGAATTTATAAAGGGGGGGGGGACTAACTCTTTGGGGCATCAAGGCAATTTGATGCCTGTGTGCAGATCAAGCATTGTATACAAAGCAAGTAACATAATCGGTTGTAATATGACATGGTAATTCATATTAGGAAATGATTTGACCTACAATAATGACCTGATAGGTTAAGTCAGCCATTACATGTAACCAATCAGAAGGCATTCTGGTAGCGCTATGTGGAAGCCAATTATCAATGTCAAAGTATGATCTGTTGGAATTGGTTTTGGCCAAAAAATAAGACATGATTTAAAAAAAAAAAAAAACTGTTAATTTTGGCAATTTTTGAAAGGAAAACTGAATATGGAATGAAGAAGTCACCACCTTTCATGGTTGTCAAAAAGTGTGTTAAGTCCGATGAGTACAATAACATGACATAACAGCTTTATGCTATCACTATGTTGATGTTCCATGGTTATACATTAAGGTAGCGAGACTATTATTTGTGTTGAAAATTATGATTTTCACATTTATTTATTAATTGATGAAATGCACTATAAACTTTCATCTGACAAAGTCAACGTAACCTAGAATGTCATATAAGTTGGTTAAAATGTAGATTTTCTGAAGGGAAGCAAGTCAGCTTCAGTAGTGTTTTCTAAAATCAACAACACAGGTTTAATTTGTGTGCCTATAAGTTTCAAAGATTAACTCAAGACAAAGCAATGTTAGGATGTGTTATCAGTAGCTATCTGACACACAATGAGTGTCTGAGTGGTTTGTCTCCGCCCCTGTTTATTTCACGGAATAGTCATTTGCATATGAATGTGTCAGACACGAGGTCACACATCCACTGAAAAAAATCATTGATTTTAGTGTTTTCATCTGCCGTTTTATCGAACTATAGCTATCCCATTCCTTTATTTTTTTGGTTTCCAATAGCCTTACACATTTGGATGCCCCTACACATGTTAAAACAGACCTTGATAGGAAAATAAATCGCTTGTGCAGATAAACAAGCTTGAAAATCTTTGCTGTGACTTCATCGACGTTTTCTAGGAGTTTATGTTTTTCAAAATACAAGGTCTTTAACAAAAAATAACGTATACTTATTGTCGTCGGATTAACACCAAATTTTCACAGCTTTAAGGTGACAATGAGAGGAACTTGAATGTGTCCAGACAAACTATTTCATGGATTATTTACCAATGTGTTGTGGTTTGAGTTGGAGTCAATGCGACTAAAACAGAAATTAAAATTCAGGACACTACTTTTCAAAACGCGTTACTTGAAGAATAAAACTGACCAGACACATTCAATTTACCAGACTATTGAACAACTAGGAAAAGTGAAAACAAAACTTCTTACCACCAGCATAAATGCGTAATTATTTTTTTTACCAAAAAAGTAATTTTTCACTTTTGATTAAGTAACGCACCGTAGAATGCAGATATGGGCATGACAAACACACCTTTGAAAAGCTTGAAGTCTGGCGATTCCAAAAATATATACTTTCCTGGGTCTATTTGTAGTCATTTAGTCACAATTAAAAGATGAAAACAAGTATGCAAATAATAGTCCCGCTACCTTAAGTTTGCATAATCTCGCCACAGAACGTACATCAAATTTGTGTTAGGGTTTTACATACTGGGATTTTCATTTTGTGTATGGCATGTCTGTGATGTCAAAATTATATTGTTGCTTCTTTAACAGGTTTTGTCTTTTGAAAATGGCAAGTGTACTAGAAATGGCTTTCCTGAAATTTAATTTCACAGTGAGCAGGTAGTATTTGTCGATTGTGGAGTGAGTTAACAGTGAATCAAACACAGATTAGAACCGTTAATGTAGTGGACAAGATACAGTCGGTGAAACACTCCAAAGTCCTATGCAACTTGTCTTACCTGTCTGTTTTATAGAAGGATATACTTTTACCATGAGTGATGACAAGAATCGAACCATCATTATTTATATCAAGATTCAAGTTAGACGAATCTAAATCTATCTTCATAATCTCACGATTACTTGCCACATCCCACATCCTATAGAAAACAATGTGAAATCAACAATATGGCGGGTTGTATAATCACAGAGATGCTGCTTTGTGTGTGATGGATTTCCCATCATGTACCATTCAATATGGAAACCAAATACAATTGCTTTTGATGTAATGCATTACTGTATTCATAAGACAGGTTTTTTTTATTTGAAGAATTAAAAAAATATGACAATATTTTCAGGGGCTTTGTAATTACAAAATGTGTTTTCATTGTGGTCAATGGGAACCATGACTAAATTGCCATTTTGTGCATATTATTAAACAGTTTCTGTCAAAAAAATGACTGACTATGAATTACCAAATTCACATACTGATGACTACCCCCCCCCCCCATAATAATGCATACATGTCCATTAATATGCTCAGTAGTGCAAAATTTGAATTTGGCTCAAACTGCTTAACATCCTTAAATGCTTGATTTTAATGATTTTTCAGCACAAAAATGGCCGCCATTCAGCCACCTTGAATCAGCTTGTGAAACAAATTGATGTGGATATGTATAATAAATGAATGATGTATGTGTGAAGTTTGAATGTAATCAATCAAGGCATGTCTACGAACACACGAATGCAAAACACAAGTCACCGTTTTCGGACTTCGTCTGAATAGGGGTTACTAGTAATAAACAATTGATTAATGTTTGTGGAAGATACCATTTCAAATAGGGACACGGCTACAAAAACATGATGTACCTAACAGTTTTGTCTTCAGCTGCACTGATAATAGTTTTGCCTTTCTGACACCAGAGGGCATCCCGTATACTAGACGTGTGTCCACTGATTACTTGGGGTTCTGATTCAGGATGATTTAAATCAAAGATACGCATGAGTTTCTCATTGCTACCAGTAAGAAGTCTAGATCCATCCTGTCAAGATAAATATAATTTAAATTCACTGTACATGTATATCACATGAGGCTGAGGCACAGTACAGTAATACTGTAAAACATGTCTTTTTCGCGAGCATGTCTTTTTAGCGAATTTAGCGAGAGAGCTAATTCGCTAAATTTAAGATGTCGATAATGACTTCATTATAAATTCAAAATGGCGGCCAAACAACGTCTTTCTCCACACACACATTTTGTAAATAACACAGAAAATGTAATAATTTAGAGCGCTTCCTTATTATACTTGACAGTTTTTCTTTGTTTTTAAGGAAGTGATAACTGCGCATTTGTTTTGGCACGTGACAGACAAGTGTTGGGAAAACAGGAAATCAACGAAGATAAGAGAGATTTGCTAAATCAACATTTTGCCCATCCTCATGTTACCACAATTCGCTAAAATAGCATGCCGCTTTCTCAACATGTTTTACAGTACTTTATGTTAGCTGAAATGAAATTCCTGGTGAAAAGGCTTTTTGGGTGTTTTGCTGGATTTTATTTTCACTGAATCAGGATAGCTAGGATAAGTTGTAACCAATAATATTTTATAGTACACAGATCAGGGCTGCGTGTCCATAGTTTGTAATGTGTTGCTGATATCTTCTATCAAAGTTTCAAACTATGTTACAACTTACAGTAAGCGAAATTCTAGACTTGCCACGGCATGGATTTTATACAAAAATTCCTTCTCTTAACAATTTTTTTCTATTTTGTGGCATTTGCCAATAGCTATTCATAATATTCCCTTACTCAATAATTTGTGATAAGTATTTGCGATTAATTATCACAATAAACAAAAATAGGAAGTAGACGAGCACTCGCATCAAAGAATGTGTTAGGGTTGCCTAGAACGTCAGCTCAAAGCTCTTATTGGTCAGCAGCTAGTCAATCGTGCTGCTCATTAGCATAAAAATAGCTATTGATATTCACTGCTTGAGTATTGGATTAGTTTTGTAAATGTTCACAGCTACAGTCGTTTATAAATTTATGGGGAGATCACTGATTGTGCTTTAATGCACTATATAGTTTTTGAATCTTTGCCAATTAAACATCAATTCTAACATTTACACTACAATTTTATTATGAAATATCACCAGCAGAAATGTTCAGGTATGTGTCAAGAAGGATGCTTACCTCAGAGAAATCCACTGTTTTCACGATATGACGATGGGTGAAGGAATAGATCTCATCCCCAGTCACAGCACTCCATACTTTACTGGGGGGAAAAAAATAATATCTTTTTCCTATTTTTATTTTTCTAAAATAATTTTGACATAATTTATTTTGTTATCATTAAGGTTATTTTGTGAAATATGACAAAACATTGACTTAGGCGTCATAAGGTTAACAACTATAATATAATAATGTATAATGTCTATGACAGTGTGGATTTAAAGGATATAAAATCTCACTGAAATAAACATTTTAAAGATGCAATAAAGATGAAAACATATAATTTTTGGTATTGTTTGATTTTTATTTTGACTAATGCATTAGACTTGTAGCACACATCATTCATTACCATAAATAAAACAATAACATTCTATAATATGCGTGTACACTGGTTGATTTGGTGCATACAATAACCCCTTTACAGTATTCACTGAGGTTTATATATTACCTTCAGAAAAATACTAGTAAATATAAATGAAGTCTAATAATAATTAATATAGCTAATAATTACGCTACATCCTAAATAGTAACAATTAATTAACACAGATGCTACCATTAAAACACAGATTAGAAACCATGGAAATCTTTGTAAAATTATTTTTGGAAATATGTGTATAATTTGCATTGACAGTTTTCAGACATTTTATGTGTCTGCATTTGTTATGCTTACGCTGTGAAATCTGCAGCACCTGTAGCGGCTCTTTCACCATCTCTGCTCAGCGTGGCACCCCATACAGCACCTTTATGTCCTAGAAATGTGCCAATCCAATCTCCAGTATCACCCTGACGAAGCATGGGCTTGCCATCTACAATGACAAATTTAGACTCTTTAAGGCTACTAGCTGCAGGGGCAATGGCACACTAAAATAATGAAATCTGAAAAAACATTCTACGCCTGCTTGGGACTTGTTGTTGGTAATGTTTGGGAAATTATTAGAATTCTCAATAACAAACTTACATGTACATGACATACACAGTTGAAAAATACATGATGGTTTTCGAAAGAGGCGATTTTTAAAAGGTAAAACAAGTCTTGAAAGAAGAGTTTTTACATAATAGCATTGATCAGGGTATCTGTGTAAGGGCTAAAAATAGAAATTTGGCTGCGCATGCGCCAGTGCCATATTGAATTGCGGACAATGTAGTGCAGTGTTGAAGCCTCGTCGCCGTTACTTTCCACTTCACTTCGCTTCCGGAAGCCACCAGGGCCGGGGCCGGATCGTCCAGAAATCATCGTCTTACATTACTACGAAAGGACTGTTATTGGACATTATGGTTACAACAAAACATTGCTGCCATGGAAATTGTAAGAGTGACTCTCGATACAGTGACCGGGACTACATGAAAAATGTTATTTTTCTTCGATTTCCGAAGCCACACCGGAACCTTGAGAAATGCAAGACGTGGGTTCATGCTTGTGGACGACAAGATTTCTCAGTGGAAAGTATTAAGAAAGATACACACATATGCAGCAAACATTTTGTTGCAGAAAATGGGCCTTCCGATGAGCACCCTGATCCTATACTGGCGACATACAATGGGGAGCAGGTACGATGATTTAAAGTAATAGTTGCACTGAGTTGTAAATAGTAATGTAGCTGTTAGTCACTGAACTTTAATCATATCTGGTTTATTTAATTTCTTTTGTTCGTTTTAAATTTTAGATACAGCGTTTTTCTAGAAAAAGAAAACCTCCAAAACCAAGAGATGGTGTTCCAAAATCTGCAAAGCAGCAACGAATGGATGTTTCAAGTGCAGCAAGTGGTCTACTGCTTCTTGCTACAGACACTATGACAGGTGAGGTTCACTCATGTCTTAATGTAAACCTTGACATAATATAATATTTTCTAAGACGTCCAATTAGCCAAATTAATCAAAATAAACTGTTTCTTCTTCCTTCTAAATTGTAATTTATACTATTTTTTTATAGAACCACATACTACTGAAGCGATTTGTAATGGGACCCCAGTCAGTGATTTAGCTGTATCAACCACCCAACCTGCCAATGGTCAGTGCACTCCAGATTTGAGTAAGGACAATAAAATAGAGACAGTTGATAAAGGTGTTCAAACAGACTTCAAGAGCCAGGAGATTAACTTGCTCATCCGTTTGCGAGTTGAAAACACAGTCCTCAAAAATGAGTTAACACTACTGAAAAATTCTGATCACATTTCCCCAACTTCAGTGGAAAAACGTTATTTCAGTGTAAATGATGTTGAGGGTAATGAAGCTAAATGCAAATTTTATACTGGGGTAACATGGCTTCAGTTTATGAGCCTGTGGAACTTTTTGGGTCCAGCACGAGACAAACTGCTGTTTTGGAAACGAGATTATAATATTAAATGAAGAAGCATCTCCAAATTTGCGTCGTGGGCCTGAACATAAACTTGGTTCAATGAATGAACTTTTTTTGACACTTGTTAGACTTAGGGTAGGATTATTACATCAGGATATTGCATATAGATTTGGTATCTCAAAAGGTCATGTTACAACTGCAGTTACAACGTGGATACAGCTTTTGTATAAGCAGTTTTCTAGATTAAGAAGTGATATGTTTCCTTCAAGGGATATTGTAAAACGCAACTTACCAGCATGTTTTAAGAAATTTAGAGATATTCGTGTAATAATTGATTGTTCTGAATTTTTTGTTTATCAGTCTACCCATTTTAAGCAGCAGGGCAATATGTATTCTAGTTATAAGAACCATGTTACTTATAAGGTACTCATAGGTATTGCTCCATCAGGGGCAATCACTTATGTGTCTGATGCTTTTGAAGGGTCAATTTCAGATAAGGAAATTGTTCAGAAGTCAGGTTTTCTTGATTTGTTTAGCGAAGGTGATTTGATCCTTGCAGACAGGGGTTTCACAATCAGGGACTTACTATTTGAAAAAAAAGCAGACCTAAATATTCCACCATTCTTAGGGAATAGAGATAAATTGTCAGCAGCTGAAGAGATTCAAACTAAACAAATTTCTAGAGTTAGAATACATGTAGAGCGTGCTATTGAACGCATTAAAAAGTTTAGATTACTAAAAACAAAAAATTCCACTATCTCTACAGCCAGTATTTTCACAAATGGTGTTTGTGGCTGGTTGTCTTGTTAACTTTCAGGAGCCCATTGTTCGCTGAAAGAATCAAACAAAGTGTATTATTAATACAGTTGATTTGTCATAGTACAAGTATGCAATGTATATTTATCATTCCACAATAATATTTAGTCACATTTTAATCCACTCCTAAAGTAACTTTCATGTGTCACACTGTACTTGATTCAGTCATTCTGGTGCTAACAATTAATTTAGTCTGTCTCGGTCACAAGAAAAAATAATAAATTTTACCTGACTGAATTAAAAGTTATCATGGTATGGCATATGGAAAACAAACAGAACACTATTAGTTGAACACACAAAATATCAAGCTTTATTACTTATGTAATTAAAATAATACATTATTTACAAATGTAATTGAAATGTGTAAATAAAAAAATGATACTTGTAAGTGATACTTTCCCAGGTCATAATCTGTGTACTTAATCAATGGACAACATTGACAGTCTTCGTTCACATGTCATCCCATTGGGTGTCCACACAACAAAATAACATGTTTTGGTCTCCAGGATTCCCATTTGCATTTGGCACTGATAATAATAAGAATGATTTCTTTTTAACTTTAATTCTGAATCTAGGCAAAAGTTTTTTACTTGTTTAAAACTCAAGTCTTTTTCGAAAGTATCGGGTTTACTGGCTTTCAGTGAATATGGGCACTTTATTTCCAATATACCAACTATGTTGTTATCCATGCCCATCACAATGCCATCAGGGAATGCACCAAGTCCTGGATGCTTGCTATTTGTCCACATTCCTGACTCCTTTACTTTCAAATCCTGGTGTCTATCCTCAAACTGCTTCCTGGCTTTGTGTTCATTTGAGTGACCCCAAAGCATTCCTGCTGTAGAAACTGGCTTTTCCTACAATTTACCACCAACAATGCTTTCAGCACCACTCTCAGATTTACAAATAAATATTTGCTTACATTGAGATGCAGTGACTCTCACACGTCGCTCATTGTGCCAATATCTATCACCTTGCCCTGCTTTCAGTTCGTTGATGCCATTCACTGTGATGTTTTGAAGCAGTAAATCACGTTGTGCTGTAAGGTGTTTCATGTGATCATCTGTTATTGTGTAATCATCATAGTGGATTGGAATGATAGTTTCCCACATTGATGGTAAGGCATTGTGGGAATTTTGTAAGCTGATAATGAACTCATTTTTAGCTCTTGTATCGAGCTCATCATTGCGGAGTGAGGGGGGTCTTGGGTCAAGGTTCATGACATCTGATGTTTTTTTTCCTGTTGCTGTAATTCACATCAGTAATTTTCATAGGATTTGTTTTATTCTTCAATCCTCTACCCCATTCTGCCGGTCTGCTGGTACAAGACGACTTTTCGTATTTTGCGATATAAAGCAGTAATGCAGTTACATGGCTACACCTTCCTAAGGTGGACGACTTGCACTCACAAGTAGCTTCTTTTACAAAATCAGAGTTGGGAGATACAACAATTGTAACTAAATAGCTTACACTTCTCATGCTGGCCTGCACTTTTGCCTTTACATAAAATGTCGCATTTGTTTGTACTGCATATACTTGTAACACATGGCCACTTCTGTAAAACTGTTCCCCTCTTCTAAGGGGTTTAGCTGTATGGCAATCAAGTTCATCTTCAGAGTCATTATTTATGTTATTACCCTGGCTGGCTGGATGACTTTCAACTATATAATAAAATATACCATATGACCATCTGTTATTATAGGCATATTGTCTTCTAGTTCACACAGAGGCTTCCATCCATTAATTGGTAAAATAGTACTAACACTAACGGTAGCACAGGAGCGTGCCTCAGCTTCTTTCCTCTTTAACCAATACCCATCATCTATCCCAGGATCAATAAGCTGTGAAGCACCACAGTCTATGCAATTCTGACACCTGTAAATACATTTAAAAACACCACATTATTATATTATAGTAACTGTAGTTAACCCATATTTGTTTTACCTAACATTGATAAAAACATTGTGTTAACAGTTGGGTAAATAGAAATTTTCTTTGCTAAAGGGACAGACTGTTTTTGTTTTCCAGAGTAGACAGTGTTATAAAAAATGTTTCCTAGTTGTTTTTCACACGTATTCAACAGGGTGTCAATATGATAATATACAGTACATTAGTAGTAGGAAGTAAACATGGTCGTGATCACAGAAAAATACTGTGACCGTGTTTATTTTTACTTGGGTACAATGACTTTTTAATAATAAAACAGATAAAAACAGAAATCCCGACAACAATATGCCATGAATATTGTGTGTACAAACGAACGTAGACCATATCCAGAAACAGTTGTGTTATGGTGACCGTTCACAGCCGGCTGTCACTCTTCCGGTCATGCCAGGAAACATTAAGTCTGGTTTCCGAGGGAAAACATGGCAATTTTAGGTTTTTCAAACAACTAACAGCACATTTTTTTTAATTTTTATATGAATGGGGTACAATTATTCTGTAAAATACGATTTCTGGTACACACGATAGGCAAATCGAAATCCCGGAAGTAAATTTCAGCGTACAGATAAATGCAACATCGAACTCACCTTTGTATCAGAATACTCTTTTTTCCACTCATTTTGAGTCCTTGACATTTCAGTCATCTCTTCAGTTGTTCCACAGAATGTTTTTCGACTAAAGAATATAAAAAAATTGCGCTCGGAACATCGTCCTCGGTCAAAGACATCTTGTTCGTATTCGCTGCCATTTCTATCTGTGCGTACACTTGTTTGTCCGCAACTACGATCAGTGACGTATCATGAATATTAATGAGGTATTGATGACGTATCTCAGTTCAATGCTATTTGCTACAATAACAAGTCAAATGTTTTTTACCCAATTACGCAAATGTTAATTAAAACACGTTGCTTTTCTAGAGTAGCATGAAACCTCCATTATGCCTTGTTATTTTGGGGATGGAATTGATTTTCAAAAAATTTTAGCTTTCAATTTAAAAAAGTTACCTATCGTCAGAAGTATTTACTAACTTCCAACAAAGAGGTGCTAATTTTACAAAATTGACTAGTAATACTAGTATTGTTTATAAGCCACTACCACATTGTGCGACTACATGTATGTCTATTGTTGATAAATTATAATCCATGACCGGCAGGATGTGTGCCAGTCTCGACATAATTATAATAACGATCAGACAATTTCCTGGTTGGGAGCGTTTCTGTGGTGGTTGCTAATTTTGAGTGCCGGTCGGGCTGACTAGTTCGGCGGAATGCCTGGCACGTACATCTTAACACAAATCCATAAATACATTGCCAGGACCAATCAGAATTAAACAAAATCAAAGAAAGCTTAGAAAGAACTCTCGTGTGCTGAGAGTATTGAATACACATTAAAAATTAATTCAAAATCACTTGTACATGAGATATTGATGGAAAAGCTGAAAACTAATTATGTAAATCAGGTAACTAATATGAACAGAACAGAACAAAAAAATTATGAATTATTATGCTATTTAGAGATTTAATATTAATCAAAATTAATCAGGCCTGTCTATTGTCCTAGAGCATTTATGTACCAAATTTTATTCAAATGTGATGATCAGTAATTGAGATATCAGTATTAATTATGTTAATTAGGTGATTAATAAGCATAAATATTTACCAAAACTAATTGGGTTTCTGCATAGTTCTCTTTAAAAGTTTCATTAAAATCCAATTTGTGGTTCTTTATATATCAGTGGAACATTATGCAAATTAGGTAATTAATATCTAATTAAAACTAATCAGGTGTCTGCATAATCCTAGAAGATCTATGTAGCAAGTCTCATTGAAATATGATGATTATTACTTGATATGTCAAAAGTTGAAAATTAATTAATTATGCAAATTAGGTAATTAATATGTACTCATATTACCCTAAAAACTATCAGGTCTGTGCAGTGTCCTATGACATCTATGTACCAAATTTCATTGAAATGTGATGATTACTACTTGAAATATCAAAAGCTGAAAATTAATTAATTATGCAAATTAGCTAATTAATATATACTGATACTACCCTAAAAACTATCAGGTCTGTGCAGTGTCCTATGACATCTATGTACCAAATTTCATTGAAATGTGATGATTACTACTTGAAATATTAAAAGCTGAAAATTAATTAATTATGCAAATTGGCTAATTAATATATACTGATACTACCCTAAAAACTATCAGGTCTGTGCAGTGTCCTATGACATCTATGTACCAAATTTCATTGAAATGTGATGATTACTACTTGAAATATTAAAAGCTGAAAATTAATTAATTATGCTAATTAGGTAATCAAAATGTACTCGTATTACCCTAACAACTATCAAGTTTGTGCAGTGTCCTATGACATCTATGTACTAGTACCAAGTGTCATTGAAATGTGATGATTACTACTTGAAATATCAAAAGCTGAAAATTAATTATGCAAATTAGCTAATTAATATATACTGATACTACCCTAAAAACTATCAGGTCTGTGCAGTGTCCTATGACATCTATGTACCAAATTTCATTGAAATGTGATGATTACTACTTGAAATATCAAAAGCTGAAAATTAATTAATTATGCAAATTAGCTAATTAATATATACTGATACTACCCTAAAAACTATCAGGTCTGTGCAGTGTCCTATGACATCTATGCACCAAATTTCATTGAAATATGATGATTACTACTTGATATATCAAAAGTTGAAAATTAATTAATTATGCTAATTAGGTAATTAATATGTACTCGTATTACCCTAAAAACTATCAGGTCTGTGCAGTGTCCTATGACATCTATGTACCAAATTTCATTGAAATGTGATGATTACTACTTGAAATATTAAAAGCTGAAAATTAATTAATTATGCAAATTGGCTAATTAATATATACTGATACTACCCTAAAAACTATCAGGTCTGTGCAGTGTCCTATGACATCTATGTACCAAATTTCATTGAAATGTGATGATTACTACTTGAAATATTAAAAGCTGAAAATTAATTAATTATGCTAATTAGGTAATTAAAATGTACTCGTATTACCCTAACAACTATCAGGTTTGTGCAGTGTCCTATGACATCTATGTACCAAGTGTCATTGAAATGTGATGATTACTACTTGAAATATCAAAAGCTGAAAATTAATTATGCAAATTAGGTAATTAATATGTACTTATATTACCCTAAAAACTATCAGGTCTGTGCAGTGTCCTATGACATCTATGTACCAAGTGTCATTGAAATGTGATGATTACTACTTGAAATATCAAAAGCTGAAAATTAATTAATTGTGCAAATTGGCTAATTAATATATACTGATATTACCCTAAAAACTATCAGGTCTTTGCAGTGTCCTATGACATCTATGTACCAAGTTTTATTGAAATGTGATGATTACTACTTGAAATATCAAAAGCAGAAAATTAATTAATTATGCAAATTAGCTAATTAATATATACTGATATTACCCTAAAAACTATCAGGTCTGTGCAGTGTTCTATGACATCTATGTACCAAATTTCATTGAAATGTGATGATTACTACTTGAAATATTAAAAGCTGAAAATTAATTAATTATGCCAATTAGGTAATCAATATGTACTCGTATTACCCTAACAACTATCAGGTTTGTGCAGTGTCCTATGACATCTATGTACCAAGTTTTATTGAAATGTGATGATTAGTACTTGAGATATCAGTGGAAAAGCCGAAAATTGATTAATCACTATGCAAAGTAGGTAATTAATATTGCACAGATTTTTACCCAAAACTAATCAAATCTGTGCATTAGTTTGGAGCATCTGTGTGCCAAGTTTCATCAAAATCCAATGAGTGGTTCTTTAGATATCAGTGGAACAGTCATGGAACAGCTAAAAATCAGCTAATTATCATGCAAATTAGGTAATTAATATGCATAGATTTTTACCAAAACCTAATCAAATATGCGCATTGGCCCAGAGCATCTATGCACCAAGTTTCATCAAAAACTGATGTATGGTTCTTGAGATATCAGTGGAACAGACGGACACACACACATACAGACACACTAACTGCAAAGACGTCCTTTTTGTGCTTCGCACACGGGAGTCAATCACACCAAGTAACAACAAATCACAGGAATAACAATGACTTTGTTTCTTTTGAAGTACGACAATTGCCCATGGTGAATGTTTTGACTGTTTATATTGCATTAAATCATAGACCTTAGAAAGAGAGGGACAGGCAACTGGATTATAAAACAAAGGATTTCATGACATCTGGCGTGCAACATGGGTCACTACAGTTATAAACAAATGACCAAGCTAAGAAAACCGTATGCCGTCACTCACAATCAATCGGCCGCGCAGTTTGCAACACGTCTTTCAGTGCTTGTGCTCATAACATTGAATTTTTAATTTCAATACAAGATCCAGTTTTTGTACTGGTTATTAGGTGACACTTATTACATGTATATGTAGTTACAATTCGGTTTTTTTCATCAGTATAAATTAACTACTCGGCTGATTTTATGTGCGGTGACAAATGATTGACTAATACTTATCCTGCGACTGCCACATTTTCGCCCGTTTTCGGGAAAATAAAAACACTTGTTGTTTGCATTATCATATTTTCACTTAAATCATACTATTTTCAATGATACTTACGTATTTTAGTTTTGCTAGTTTATATTTAAAAATCGTAATTCTGAAATTTCCGAACTGTTTTCAGGAAATGTCAGGACTCGTCCAGATTGTTTTTAGATTGCTGTATTTTCGCCCCATTTCTCAAAAATAAAACATCTATTGTTCCAATTTTTGCGGTTTTTACTTGAGTCCTGCCATTTTCGAAGTAATTAGGGTATTTTATTTTGATGACTTGCTATACAAAAGTCGAAATTACGAATTTTCTGAACTGTTTGAAATTCAAACCATGAAAGTCAGCAGCTTACACCGGAAATGGCTGACCCGGTTTGTTTTAGATCGCCGTATTTTCGCCCGACTTGTCAAAAATAAAACATCTGTTGTTCAAATTATTGCATTTTTTACTTGAGTCATACAATTTTCGAAGTAATTAGGGTATTTTAATTTGATGACTTTCGTTACAAAAGTCGAAATTCTGAATTTTCCAAACTGCTTGTAAACGTGTGACAATCGTCCTACAACAAAATGGCTGACCCGATCTTTTTTTGATTGCTTTATTTTTGCCCGATTTCTCAAAATAAAAACATCTGTTGTTCAAATTATTGCGTTTACTAAATAATTTGGGTATTTTAATTTGATTACTTGCTTTAAAAAAAGTCGAAATTCTGAATTTTCTAAACTATTTGGAAACGTACTTACATACTAACATTAACATACAATTAGCATATTCATGACCGTCGCTTCAGTAGTCACGCAGGGAAACTTGCGCGTTTTGCGCGATTTCACGAGTGCTGCCGACAGTACAAATAAACAGATGGTTGTTTATTCGTTAATAAGATTGTGAGATTATTTGGAGGATTATAACCCAGGTTAAAACAAAAGAAAGGATGTAGTTGCCTGTCCCTCTCTTTCTAAGGTCTATGATTAAATATAAGGTAATTAATGCAAGTTGATCAGATGACATCATTCACACTGGACAAAATAAAGTCGGTACTGTGAACAATACAAATACAATATTGACTGATAAAACAAAATAGATAACCAGCGTTGTTGGAATTGAACAGAAATTACACTTTTAGTCCCATTATGGCCCATTTTGAGATCAATTCAAAGTATTATGCAAACAAACTAACGACCAGTCCAAGTACACATATGAAGACAATTTTACCGCATTGAAGTACTCATTGCTTCCATGATATGTAAAATTATGATTAAAAAATAATTGGAATGTAAAATGAAAAATCAGATAAATGTTCTAGTCAAAAATCATTAAAAACTTCAAACGACACTTGTAGCAGTAACACGTTGGACTGCAAATGATTTGAAAAAGCAGCGAATGAATTAATCTGACTGAAACATTTTTTTTTTTGTACGTTGTTCTTCCTGTGGTTTTGTATTATTGAATTTTTGTGGATTAATTAATTTATGTCTTTTCTTCTCCCAAGCAAAAGCAAACCTTTGTCTTCTTATTTCATGTTTTATTTTTATGAACAGTCTTTCATTTCTAACCTGTTTTCTTTGTTTTCATCATGGACGCCCACATTTTAAAACCGGAGTAATTCCTAATAATTTAGTAATTCAGTAATTTAGTGAGGGAGAAATATCACTGGGCTGGGTGTTGATAATTACGCAAATATATTGAACATTTTGTGTAAGAATCTTAAGAATAGCGTAAAAACTGCAATGAGGAAGAGAAGTAAACTTCGTTGCATTCTGCCCAATCCCACAATGAAACACATGCAGGGTTTTAACAATCCCTCTACTTCCGGGATTAATGCTTCAGTCAATGTCAACCTCCACTCTCCCCACCTCGGGGCTTAGTGGGGGATTTGGAAATTATTGTTGTAAAATTTGCGAAATGCCCTCACCTCCTGGGGCAAGATGGATAGGCAAATCCCCACCCAAAACAAACCCCCCACATTTCTCCACCGATCGCCACTGTCCGCTATGCTTGCTATCAACAGAGTACTAGCGATGCTAGCGATGACGGGACACGAAACACGGATATTACCCCACCTCCACGGGCACAGTTTGGCGGTAAACACTGTCTAATGCCCCACATTTGTCCCGTATCGCCCGAGGTGGGAGGGGTCGGGGTTCTATGGAATGCATGTTCACCGTAAATGTGACGACTCAGCGAATCACACACAAAGGTGAACTTGACCATTTTACCTCGTAGACTTACCTTTACATGCGCTGATTAAAAAATAACCATACGGTGTAACTTGGCTGAATGACAAGTCGACAACTGGCCTCGTATGCCCACTACACGAGAGTGGTGTTTGCTTGACAGACGCCATTTTATCACTCTTAAGGGCGCCCTCTATTGTGAACAAAGCATTAGATGGAACATTCCATTTGTGGGTGGGACCGGAAGGGTGCAGGTTGGCATTTATAATCGTATTGCGTTATGTATCAATTCAACATTAATTGTCACTTTTAATTTCCCATTTAGCATGAATTTATTTTTTCAGAAAATCTACGCCTTATTTTAAAATAGCGTTTCTTTAATTTTTTTGGCACTTTGCTATTCTGAAGTAAAACATAAATGGCACAAACGATACTACGACGTAAACACATTATCCACTGGCAGTATACGTTCGAAAATATCGTCTGGAAGCGTCGGTGCGCGGTCGAGAAAACACGTGATATGTCGGTATAATCTTGGAGTTCCATGAAACAATCTTCTTGTGTGATAAATGTATTAGACTGCATCAACGGAACTATGTTAAAAGCAAATCAAAACAACGTGATACGGTTTCCCTCTGGTAATTTTGGGTGATATTAAATTGCAAATATTACTACACACTGGCACCACAGTCCTTCTCAGGCTGTCCACATAAAGTAAAACACTAAATCTTTCAAAACTACAGATCCAGGGAATGAATAACAAACAACGGTGTTGGTCTGTAGCGTAGTTTGCTACCTCTGTCACTATTTCGCAATGAAACATGTTTTCTGCAGGTCGTAGAAGATGCTACACATTTGTGCAGGAAGTGTATAGATTCCGTTTTCATAGTATCACTCCGTCACAACCTTTGTAATTTCGGCAACTGATACTTCAGAAGTAGGATTACTAATGATACACAATTTTAATATACAAAACTTAATCCAACTAACATTTCTCAATATATTTGTTTACGTCACCATGAGTCCCATATCTAACAGCACGCGACGCGACGATCACCGCCCTTTAACATAATTCATCAAAGGTACGAAAGTAATTTACATCTGATTAAATATATAGTCATTAAGTGAAATGCAGCTTTTCATGTTTCTCAGCAAGTATTCTCTTAAAATTTGTATCCCGTTCGATTCGATTTTGCATAGTCTTAAATTCGAATAGTCGGCTAAACCCAAGTCAACTCAAAAATCCTCATAATGTTGTTCTTGAAAGGAATATCGCAATACTTCATCTATAATAAAAAAAGTACTGAATTTACCCGATTCATATATTGGAATGGAGTATTTCAAACAAGTCTTTGGCACTTCCCCATATTAGTAAATGTGTGAAGCATTTTAACGCAACATTAATTTCATTAAGATGATTTTTCTGTCACTATTTACGGAGTTGAGGTTCAGTATGTGTCATAATTTCATGCTATGGTATACTAGTACGTAAATGTGTGTATCTGGGGAGGGGGAGGGGCAATCACCAAACTGCATTTATGAATATGATTGTCTGTATATTGCGTGTTCTACTGAGTCTGGGTGGCAGTTCACCAATCACAAAACGATATTTTTCCAGGGAAATTGTGACATTAACGACAATCTATTTTTCTGCAAACCACAAGTTTACAAATGTACAATGATCCAAGTACAAATCTGTTCTACTTTCAATTATATTTTTAATTTGGTTTGTTAAAATGGTTGCCTTATATGGCGTAATTTACTGTGGAATACTTTATTTTCGCTGGAATTAATTTTCGATGAAAAGGCTTTTTTGGGCGTTTTGTATGGAATTAATTTTCACTGATTTTTTATGAGTTTAATGTGAAATATGGGAAAAAAATATATTCGCTGGATTTTATTTTCACGGAATCATCCCTTCAGCGAAAATAGCGAAAATAAATTCCAAGCCAAAATAAAGTATTCTACAGTACTTTAACATGAACATAACATAAATCATCCTGTTATTATTAGTTCCCCAAATTTGAAGTTACTAACGCAAACAAATCGCTCGTAAGCTTATTCCTAACAATTATTTGGTGAAGCCATTCAATCAAACCTTTTTTTTAGAAGAATGCTAGATGTTGACGCTGGATAGGATTTCATTTATTGCCTTTTAATATAACTATTTACATTACTTAGAAAGTATTTCATTGGAATCTTAAAGGGCGGTAGTCGTCGCACCACGCATGCGCGAGATATATGGGTGTCATATAAACAAAGGTAATTGTTAGGTGATTGGAAGGTATGGAAGGAGTCACTGGCGGTATTCGGTTCAAGTCGCGCCCAGGTCAAACCTCATACTTGTGATCTCCATTAGAAGAGCGCATTGGATTGTGGGAATATCAATGTTTATCAACAAATGTCGCACATGCGCAGCGCGACGACCACCTCACTTTAATCATAACGTGCTGTGTACAAATGCAATGTTATTTCATATGCAATCACGTGGTTTGGTCACATCATGATCTGATAGTTCAGCGTACTTTTTTGGAAAGCCAAGACACGATATACCGTAACGGAAAGCTTGAATATATAATTAATATATAACAAAAATATTTATTTTGTATGGAGAGTATGGAGAGTTTATAATATTTTTGAATAAACGCCAGACCCAGGGAATGATTATATATTTAAATCAAACTAACAAACAAACAAACAAATAAATAAATAAATAAATAAATAAATAAATAAATAAATAAATAAATAAATAAATAAATAAATAAATAAATAAATAAATAAATAAATAAATAAATACGTGGTTATTATGTGTTTTCACGTACACTGAATGTGTGAGGCCGCAGGTTATTGCTCGTGAGACTTGACAAAAAAAGGCGCAGACTTCCTGTAAGTGGGACAAGGTACGAACTCATTCGTTGAGTAAACACTCAAGAACAAACTGACAAAATGGCGGACAGCGCGCTGGACCAAAATGCAGGCGACTCTGCCACAATCAGTGGCACGACGTCGGACCCATCAAAGGCGAATCAAGCCGCCGAAAACGGAAGTGGAAATGACAACGAACGGCCCCAAAGTCATTACTTCGAAACGGACACGGAAGATTGGGAGAAAATAAGCGATGAAGGTCAGCTATGCAAATGCATCGGTTTCTGTCATCTCAAAAACAATTTATATTCCGGTTTCGATCAACTGCACGATGTAGTGTTACTTTCTGTTTTATTCGCATCCCGGTTGCACCCTAGGAAGTGATCACTTACATAACAACGCACGAGGCCAACGCTTGTAGGGTTGCATATTTTTTTTTCATTCAGACCAAATAACATGTTTCCGGTAATGACCCGTCTAAAAATACTTGGTAGGTAGGCAGGGATTTTTATTTAATATATTTATATTCTATTTTAAGAACATAAGCATGGTTCAACTATAGATGTGAAAAAAAAACATGATACATCTGAGCTCTCTAAAACGAAATACTTGAAATAATAATAAAAAACATGTTGGTGAGGTACAATTTATAGACTTAACTTCTTGGGGGGGGGGGCATTGTCAACAAAAAAGAATGAAAAAATTAAGTTTTTAAATTTATCGTAAAAATCATAATTGTGGTCGCAGTTTCAATAGAAGACACATACCTAACTTGAAACATTTCTTGTTGAAATTGACAAGTTTTAATCCCAGGGAAACCCTCCAAGATAAGCTGCACCCCAAACATTCACATACATGTTTGCCACACAAACCAAATGGCCCTATCAGGGCCACCACATATTTCAAAAAGAGATATACCGTATAATCTTTAACTTAACATTTGGTGCCGCCTATTTATAAGCAAATTAAGGCCTTTCATTCTTCCCTGATGCCTATTCAAGAGATTATACGGTACCGTAACCTGCAAATGTGTACAAATCTATTTGTAGATTTGTTTTGCAGTATTTTGTACAGTGTATATTTATTGTGTGTACAAGTTTGTCTGTGTGTGAAAATCCAAAAGAACGCTTAGAATTGCAACAAAGTTTCTTTTATGTTGCAATTGAATGTTGTGCATCTCATTAGCATATCAAAATTTTCCCACTGTTAAGAAAGTGCATGCCCTAATTGAAGCCGCCCTCAGACTTCACGCATTTAAAGTCACACATTAAAAAATTTAATTTTAATTAGAGCCGCTGCCTCAATTATGATTTTTACAGTAGGCAGCAGCTCTACCTTTTTACCGGTAATATTAGTCACTTAAGGGCTGATAATCCAAATAATTAGATTGGTACAATTTTTTATAATTTTCTTGTAATTTTTTACATCGCATTCCCTTGAATTTTGCACAGGATGTTCTACCGAAAGTGTCAAACATGCGAGTGAAAGCGTTTTATCGTAACAATGGCCGTTGGCGAAAAATCACGTTTTAAACTCAAAATAAATTAGGTGTAATTCAGTGACTGTGGTTCAACACTTCAAGCTAGTGTCATGAAAATAACGCAACACTCTGGGCAAAAATCTTGTTACCCGATTGGGTGGGACATCGTATGGTTAACATTACGATGTTTGTTACTTATTTAACTAGTTTCAGTTTTGCGACGTACTCATTTTTTTAAATAATATTTTTTGTTTGTTTACTTAGCAGTCACGTGACTACCATTGAATTAGATGGGGGGGGGGGGCTTAGTATCTTAATATGGGCAGATGACTCTGTGACCTCAGCCATGCACAGCTACCATAACGATAGCAAGGTCTTCAATCTCCACTTTGGAGGTAGATATCAAAAATTTACTTTTAGCGTCTTTACAATAAATAGACTAGGATCAATCAACATAAACTTCTATTTTACCATTTAAATGGTAAATCCTTTACAAATGACATTCCAACATTACTAATGGAAAATTCTGGGTAATCTTGCGTTAAAAAATAAGTCCAAAATGGCGCACATACATCCGCATTTTGAATAAAGTTATTCATTTTTTTCTCATAACGTAATGCTGATCAAATGGGGAAAGCAGTTTATCGAATGTTCTTGATAGATGTAAATATCTTACAAAAACATTGGTGCCTGATTTGTTTAATTATTTTAAGGAACATAATTTCCAGCTTTATTCAAAGTAATTCAGATTTTTTAGTATAAAAACAAATGCCTCATCTCAGAAAAAAGGTGCTGCATTTAGACGTGAATAGATTCATAAACCATGCAAGAAACTAGAACCAGAAAATCTTAGCTGGCTTTTGCCCAAGTATTTTGTACAGGTGTCTGTCAAAAATTAATGATTCACTGGGACAAATATGAACTGCCTTATTATATTCATTGAGTGACTACTGTATTATTTGAAAAGTAAACAAAAACGCCATCTATGAATAGCTATCATGTTGCAAGCTCTGCTTTGTAATGTAAATCAACTTACATACTGTGGAATACTTTATTTTCGCTGTGATTCATTTTCGTTGAAAAGCCTTTTTGGGCGTTTTGTAAGGAATTTATTCTCACTGATTTTTGACGAGTTTAATGTGAAATACTATAAAATGACTAATTTTCACTGGGTTTAAATTTCACTGATTTACCATTTCAGGCATATTCAGTGGGTTTTAAATTCACGGTTTCGTCATTTAGATAATGTGTTCTATGCTAAATTGTACATATTCACTGTGTTTTAATTTAGCGCATTTTTCCAGTCAGCGAAATAAGCTAAATTAAAACCCAGTGAATAATTACCCCCTTTACAGTATAGGAAAAAATGTATATTCTGGATTTTATTTTCACGGAATAATCCCTTTAGCGAAAATAGCAAAAATAAAGTATTCTACAGTAGTTAGTTGGTGTCCAGTGGAGAGAGAAGTCAACAGTACTTTAGGTACTTTCAACAGTACCTCAGTCAAGTAGAAACAGTCAAAATATTTTATCAGATTTTTGCATAATATTTTCATACAGGAAATCTGTCATTCATACTCAGGGAAGACTTTATACTGATGAATAAGGTGACCAAGTTTGATAAAGTTTGGAATTGAATAAGTAAAGTTATTATGCACACAATGACAATTATTAACGACGACGACAACAACGACAACGCCGGACAGAAATTTTTCCCTTAATAATATACCTTTCCCTTCCATCTTTGATGTTACGGGCAAGGTAAAAAGGAAAAAAACATTTTTATTTTACTATTAAATATGAATTTATTATTTACTGTTCTCCATCTTTTACTGTCAAATGATTTATTTTAGCTGAAGAGATATTTTGCACGTTTTGTACAGAAGTTTATTTTCATCGATTGTTGATGACTTGAGTATAAAATGTATTCGCTGGATTTTATTTTCACTGAATCATCAGCAAAAATAAGGAAAATAAATTCAAAGCAAAAAGAAGGTATTTACAGTACGTAATTTACACCCATGGTTCTTTTCTATTTTTATAGAGCTGAAAAATTCTTATGAAGCGACTACACAGAAAGACTCTTCTGTTGCTACAAAAAATGAGACATTGCCAGCAGAACCATTATCAGCACCAGTATCAGAACCACAGAGACCAGTATCGTTACCAGTATCAGAACCACAGAGACAAACACCTGAACCAATTGTTGAAGACACCTACGAAGATATTGCCAAATACAAAATCATAGAAGTAGCAGGTAACAAAATCAGTCTTGTTTGTTTATAAGACCATTCTCATTTACAGTGTTATTCGCGAAAGCAAATGTAAACACAGGACAAACAAAAGTTCTAGCGTCTTAGTCGTGTCAAAACATCCATAGGATTCAATATAAATTTGATGATGGTCAATTATAATAAAGTAAAGTTATCCTAACACATTTGGCATTGGACTATAAAAAAAAAATACAAATCATTTGATTTCTGCAATGAACGGAATTCATCTATTACCATAAAATCTGTATTAGTAGCCTCATTCCTTATAAAAGTCGCCCCATTCTTTTAGAATATTTGAGAACCAAAAATTCATCATTTCTCATATGTGTAGGTATAATAGAAGCCGCATCCCCTCTATTACATACTACTATTATAATAGAAGCCGCGGTTTCTAATACAGATTTTACAGTAATAGTCCTTCGCAACAAGTCTAGCATGAAGCATTACTGTTTTGTGTTCTGATGACTGTCACTTCATGACTTGACATTCAGGATTTGGAAGTAGCTACTATATTGACACAACTATGTAATGTATTTTTTCTACCTAGGTTCAGATAAATTAGGACGTCCTGTTATTGCTTTCTATAGCTGTCATTTACCTCCCAGCAGTCAGATAGACCACACTAGACTACTACGGTATGTAGAAGTAGTATATATATTTATAAAAACTTGTAGGATCAATGAATACTGTAAACCATTTAATTTTCACTGCTGGAGATTTTGTGATTTCCACTGTCTCCCGTGAAATGAAAGTGATTCGCAGTATGTTATACATTGTATGGTAGATAATATTTGGTAATCGTCGTCCCAAGTAACTATTCAAAATAGCTAGATGTTTTGGGCACTGACACTTCTCTGGTAAAGAAATACGAATAAGCAGAACTTAAGAATGTAAGAACTTCAAATTGCAAACACCAGATCACCAGTAAAATGGCACAATAGCACATATCTCAGGCCTTGCTGTCTATGGCGAGCGATCGCTCGCTCGCCTATCGCTCGCGCAAGAGGCTCACGAGGCGAGCTAAAAAACACTCGCCTAGCACAAGCACAGTCCCTCGATAGAGAGACTGTGAAACAAGCATCCGGGGAGGGTGATGACGACGACGATTGAGAAGGCAAGTGAATCACCAAAATCAAACGGCCCTTTTCAGGGCCATGAAATCCTCTAAAAAGAGAATCGTTTTTATTAATATTACAAAATAAATGTGTTTAGTTTATCGCCAAAAATTAAAATTATAAGAGTATTAAAAGTATAAGAGTTCAAGCGGAGTTCATGATGCGTTGTCACTAAGGACAACCGTTGACATCAAACGTAGCAACGCCAAATTCTATTGGCAGGTAAAAGCTCAGTATTTAATTTGTAACCAATTAGAGCATGGGTAACATACTAGTAGTCAATGTGACGTCACAAGGTTGGGAGAATACAGCTTTTTAATACAAATATTGCAAGTATTTCTGATTTTCCGTAATATCACCGATAAATTGAAAATTTGTTGTAGTTGGATCGTGATTTATTAATTTTTTCCATTAAAAAATATGTCAGCAAACTGGAACCGGCGATGCTAAATACGAACTCTGGTATTATTTATACTCGTCGAGTGATGATTATCCTGCGAAGGGTTCTAGCTAGACAGGCGAAGTCGTGACTTCTTTTTTGTTTCACAAAAAATAAATATTATTGTCAATTTAGCCTTTTTAATGTGATCGCAAAAACTAGCGTGACTGCGGCTAGAATAGTTTTCGCACAGTCCCTATATCACATAGAGGGACTGTAGTTTTCGCGATCACGCTAAAAGGACTAAATGAAAAATAATTATTTCTTTTTGTAAAACAAAAAAGAAGTCCCGACTTCGACAATCTAGGTTCTAGCGTTCGGTTCTTGGATATCGTCGTGTGGAAACGGATAAGGGTCAAACACTTGTAGTCGAAGTATGGTGTAACCTCTGCACCAAATATATGCAAAAAATTCAGGCCGACCTAATGATTTACGTTAATGGGACAAATAGCGTGACAAAACATAATGTCTCTAGACATTTGTCATCTGACAATAACATTGGTCCTGATTAAAATGTGAGATTGACTGTGACACAATTTCAAAGTGAGTTGTGTGATTTGAAAATAAATAAATATAAAAGAATGACAACATGTCTGTAGTATTTTATTTCCATAATAATTTATTCACTATAAATATAGTCATAGGCAGTTATAGTTAACTAAAACACCCTGGGTTCACCCTTATTGCAAATCATATAATTTTCTAAAATCACTCGCCTCACTGCTTTTAGGCGAGAAATTTGTAATCACTCCCATAACTCACCTCAGTGCTTTTAGGAGAGCAATTTTTCACTCACCATCCATTTTCAAAAGGCAAGCACTGATATCTATATGTGCTGGTGGACAAACCTTTGCCTTCAATTTTGAACCTGTGAAAATTTGCATGTTTTTTGCTTGATCACTCATTCTCATTCAAACATGGAAAACCAGCTAGAAAATGCACAAAATAAACAGTTGTAAGAAAAACATTGAAACACAATGTGGTGGAGTTTTTAGTGTATGTAGTAATAAAAAAAATAGTTTATGCAGCAGAGTCAAAATATTTCCTGTAGTTGACGTGACATTGGGTGGGTAGGGCGGGTATTATACTGTAGGATTGAATTAACTGCACGTTCTATGCTTGATAATAATATGAGGTTATTACGAGGATACCAAAAAAGTATGCACAAGATAGTACAGCAGCAGTATGGACCGATGCACAGCGGAGTTTGATGCAACAGTGTACTGTCTGAGTACATACTTTGTGGCATCTTCGTAATAACCTTACTATTATACATCTTTTCCTCCCAATGTTACATCATGGGAATGCCGAAATCTAAAGTTTAGAACAGAATCAGCAGACTTTTTTGTGGAGTCAGGTCAAACCCTGGTGGCAACCATGTTTGTTTTTATTATCAGAGGACGATTATGCGTGTAATCATTCCATATTTGGAATTCGCATTTCCTAATATGGTAGGATGAAGATACTGCAAAATTACACATTGAACACTGTAACTGTAACACTGTAATGGTGTTACGGTGACAGATGTATAATAATGATCATTACTTAAATGCATGTTAGTAATTTACAATTTTAATTTAATCTAATTGCACGTTAGTACCATTTACAAAAAGAAATGTAATTGTTGTTGTTATCTTTATTGGCAGATATTTGAAATACACGTTGGATAAGTATGTAGAAAACGATTATACTTTAATTTATTTTCATCACGGTTTGAGTCGTGGTAATAAACCATCGTTCAGCTGGTTACGTCAAGCATATAGGGAGTTCGACAGAAAGTAAGTATTGTTAGTGTAAGTTCTTTTTTGTCACGGAATCCATATTACATGACAGGGCTATGCAGCCATCCCTCTATCAAATGGCAATAGACCATTTTCTGTTCTGTGTTATACGTGAAATCCAACGTAAAAACGGGACAAACAAAGGTCATAGCTTTGCAGTGGCGACAAACATCGCGTGGGATTCAACAAACACGAAAGTATTTTGGGAGATATTTCCATGCTTAATAATGTGCTGTACACATTTAATGATGGTCAATTTCGTTGAAGTAAAGGTATTCAAATGCAATATTCCCCTGTCAAAAATCAGCCTTTCGATGTGAGTTATGAAATAAAGAAAATTGAGTTTAAAATCAAATCGTTTGATTTTTGCGGCAGGCGTTCGACGTGCATCATTCACACAACTTGCAAGATCTCGCAATTGAACAGAAAATCGCCTATTTAATGCGCTATTCTAGCGTCAACCAGTCCAGGTCAATCACAGGCATGCACAAGTTCCGCAAAGTGAAAGATTCTCATCATTGAGTCTGTAGCACACTCACCCATGGTAGGATGTTCAACCTAAAGTATTATTTGATCTTGGGTCTACTGATCATCAGTTGAATGCAACAACCACTATGCTACCTGTGACCAGTTATTATAAATAACTTTGGTGTGTCTATTTTTCAGATACAAAAAGAATCTCAAGTCAATGTTTCTTGTTCATCCAACTTACTTTATTAAAATATTGTGGGGAATATTCAAGCCTCTTATATCTGTGAAGTTTGGACGCAAAGTGCAATACTGTAATTACCTTAAGCAGCTGGAGAGTGTGATCCGTATAGATCAGCTGATCATACCAGCCCAAATAAAAGAGTAAGTCCTAGTACTATACATTTGGCAGCCATTACATTTTCGCTGTACGTACAAAAGTGAAAGTGTTCCTGTTAGTGATATATCAGAGTGGTTACATATGTCATCCAGATTTGTAAAAAGTATGTTACATTTACATCATCTTTGAGGACTTCATTTTGTTTACATTGCGTTCTGCTACTACAGATATTTAACTTGTGTTGGATCTGTATCCCATGACTGAATGCTTACCCTCATGTAAAAGTGGTCACTGGAAAGTATTCATTCAGGCAGTACGGTATTGCATTGACCTGTGTTATGTGTTAGTCAATATTATGATCATATTGACATGCATAATCGTGATATACTTTTTATAACATTGTAATAGTTAACCTTTTCTCCACCAGTTCTCACTTTTCATCACAAATTCACAAAATAGTTCTGTTTATAGTCTGTACTTTCCTTCAGAAGATTGGGACAAAAATAGCCAAATTATTTGAGTAATAACTGAAATTTTATCTTTTTGCTCTAAAATTGGGGTTCATTCCCAAAAATATAAGAAAAAAAATGCCAAAATATTTGGGCGAGAGAATCTGGTGGTGAAAAGGTCAATATAATGTTATTTGTAATGATACACATGTACTCCTTTGACGATACATTTACTTGTCACTGAGGATTGTTGAGAGGTCTATAGTTTGTATCCTGTTCATACTATTTTTGTTCTTAGTTACAATCAGCAATGGTCTTATTATTTAAGAATAATTTGAGTTTTAAATATCCTTGGAAAGTGTTCTAGGTTCTGTGTTGGTTCTGTAATGGGGTGTTCATTTGCAATTTATTGTGGTAGAGTTTTGTCAGCATTTGGCTTAATTTCACCCTGATGAATCGTTTGGCTGTGAAAATTTTGTATTTTCACTCTTGATTTGTAGAAATCTGGAAAACATTTCAAAATTTGTTTACTGTGAAATCCTTTATTTTCGCTTGGAATTTATATTTGCTTTTTTTCCCTGAATGGGATGATTCAGTGAAAATAAAATCTAGCAAATATACCTCTTTTTCTATATTTTACATTCAACTTATCAACAATCAGTGAAAATAAAACAACAAAAAAAAAAAGTCATTTCAGCGATAATTTATTTCAGCTAAAATACAGTACAATGTATTTTTTTTTTATTCTGGCTGGATTCAAAATGGCGGTCCAATATAGTAAACATTTATTTAGTTAAATTATTCACATTCGTTTTATTGTCACATGTACACCAGTTGTTTATGTGTGTACTGTCATGGCTGATATGATACTTGTTTAGTTGCTATGTTTATCTTATTGGTGTAATTTGATTTGTTGTCACAGACATGATGATAAGGTTATGGTCAAATATCGGAATAAATTATCTACCAACACAGTAGTACCAGATGGACAAAAGTCGGAGCCACTACCAACACAACAATTTGGTGTCTCTCTGGAATTGTGAGTAAAAACAAATAATATTTACATATTACATTTTTGTTATTTGGAAAACTTTGACAGGAAACTTTCCTTGCATAGAAAGTTAATTCTAATTTCTTCATTATTGTCACAGTTTGAAAGTCCATAATGAAGGCAAAGTTTTACCAAAAGTTATGGTGGAGACAATCACATACTTAGAAGAAAATGGTTGGTATTTGTTTATAAATTTTCATTTTAGTGAAAAGAGCAGTGAATGGACCTGTCTTGCTTTCTTTTGTCTTTGTACAAGTATGTGTGTATAGGGCTCACACTATTAATTAGAACTCCATAGACGACAATCTTAGTGTTCAGGTGAATTTCTAAAAAAAAACAGGTTTTTATACAAAGATCAAAATATTTTCTCAATTTGTTGAAACGTTATGTACATGCTGCATGTATGTACATGTAATAGAATTCTGGCCAGAAAAACACATGTTGGCCTGCATTTAATATTCTCAAAAAAGCAGTCAGTTTTGAAGTGTCTGATCAAGAGTTGCCTATATCCACAGGTCACAGGTCACAGGTCACCGTTACTTGTCAATAAACAAAACTTCATACACAAGTCTAACAACTAATGTAAATTGAAGTATGCCCTCACATGTCACGTTACAGATAGAAATGTGGTGAAAGAAAACCCATTGGCTAACAACAGCCATGATATTTGAGGGCTTTGAACCCTGATAAGCTAATTACCGGTAGTGACATGAACCCATATGGTATTCACAAAGCTACTGTATCTGTCTCTATTTGTCACCCATAGGTGATGATTTGGCAGGTGGGAAATCATTTAATTGCAAAAAAAATCTGTTCCAGAATTTGGGAGTCACAGAAAATATTTAGTTCAGATCAGAGTTTTAGAAATGTGCAGTAGGTATTCTCATTAGATGTCATTTTTAGAACATTTCTATCATTGCTGGCGACTAAATAAAATAAAAAGTAAAATTGTGAATGCAAAATGCAAAACTCTGTTTAAAAATTACCATGAAAAGTGTTAATTACTTCTCTCAAATTCTTAATCCCTGTTTCTTTTAAAAAAAAAAACTTTTTCACAAATGATAATGTACTGTAAACAATTGAATATCACATCTGTTGTGAATTCACCATCCAGCACGTTGAAAATTCACAAATACATTACAGTACAAATGCATATTTGTTGAAATGTAGCAGATTCAACTCAATTTGTGTATAAAACAAACACAGCAGATATCTTATTGCATCAAGTATTTGCATGAGACCGAAAACATTTGCTTACGATAAAAATAAGTTGAATTTTACTTGCGTTTCATATCAAATCAACACACTAATAGTTTGTATTCAATGTTTGTAACAACTTCATAAGAGTTAATCACCAGTCCTGTTAAATAGTGTGACCAGCTTACTCTGATCATTACCCTGGGTAATGTATTGTGGATAACATACCATAGTATTTTGGGTTTGTATTACATTCCTATATAATGTACTTACAGGGTTGGATACTGAAGGTATTTTCAGAAGATGTCCCAGTGCTGCTGTTGTTAAAGAAGTTCAAAGGAAGTACAATCATGGTAATAATGCAGTTTTTGTAGTCAAATTTTACAACACATGTGTTATGTATTTATCTGTTTAAAATTATCACATAACGTCTTTGACATGCTTTATTTATTTATTTATTAGTCCCCGTTTGGACATAGTCCGAAAACGGGGACTTGTGTTTTGCCCTGTGTGCGTCCGTGCGTCCGTGATCACCTGTATCTCGAACATGCATGGACCGATTAAGTTCAAACTTCACTCATACATCACACATTATATGGGACATATGCACATGCATTTGTCTCATGATCCGATTAACAATAGCCGAATAGCGGCCATTTTAGGGCCGAAAATGCATCAAAATCGCACATTTTCACCATTTCGGACCCGGATCTCAGTTATGCATGGACGGATTTTGTTCAAATTTGGTACATACATTAAACATAATAAGACCTTGATGCACGCCATTTTTTTTTTGGAATCGGGTTTGAAATGGTCGACTGGTGGCCATTTTGTTTTAAAGAATTCTGTTCTGGATCCGTATCTGAGACATGCCTGGATTGATCGAGTTCAAATTTCACACACACAAGGTACATCATGTCACAAATATGTATGTGCATTTGTTTCATGATCTCATTAACGATAGCCAAATGGCGGCCGCTTTAAGGCCGAAAATGCATTGAAATCGCACATTTTCACCATTCCGGACCCAGATCTCAGTTATGCATGGACGAATTTTGTTCAAATATGGTGCATACATTAAAAATAATATGACCTTGATGCACGTCATTTTTTTTCAGATCAAGTTCATTTTGTTTTAAAGAATTCAGTTCTCGATCCGTATCCGAGACATGTCTGGATTGATCAAGTTCAAACTTCACACACACATGGTACATCATGTAACAAATAGATATGTGCATTTGTTTCATGATCCGCTTAACAATAGCTGAATGATGGCCATTTTAAGGCCGAAAATGCATCAAAATCACATATTTTCACAATTCCAGAACTGGATCTCAGTCATGCATGGATGGATTTCGTTCAGATTTAGTACAATGTGTTGTACATATGCAGGTGCATTTTGGATCAGACAAAGTGGTCTGAGATTTCAGTCATGATCTGCTTTGAATGTACAAAATGTATATGTCACTCAAATATGAATGGAACGGGGACGTGTCATTGACAATGACTTGTTTATTCAGATTTTTCAGATCGGATTCAAAATGGCCGACCTGCGGCCATTTTGTTTAAATGGCTTCCAGAGCCATATCTCTGATATGCTTTGACTGATTATCTTCAAATTTTATATATTCGTTTCACATCATGTTTAATAGATATATAGATGACTGACCGGTGGCCATTTTGTTTTAATTAATGCTGTTCCAGAGCAATATGGACGATCAGATACAAGATGTCAATCATTTTAATGTTGAAAATCATCATAGTCAAGCATCATCTTCTGGATCCATACTTCTGACATGTTTATGTCAGAACTATATTACTATAAACAAAACTCTAAACCTTAAATTTTATAACTAACGGGAACTGTGCCATGTATGGCTTGTTTATTTATTAATTTTAATCCTATTTCTGTTGCAGGTGTAAAAATTGATTACATGGAGCTGATTGATATACATATACCGGCGGTTGTACTGAAAACATTTTTGAGAGAGTTACCGGAGCCCTTACTAACATTTAAATTATATGACAAGATCAGGCAAATTAATGGTAAGTACAACATAGGTTTAGTTTTTAATCACAAATTCTGAACATTTTAATCAGAAAAGCACAGAATATTAATGGAACTATTTTATTGGATGGTGCCTGAAGTTGACTTTGGCACTCATAGGTTAAACTAACAACTTGTCTATGGTATATATTAGCTGTGTTCAGACTTCTCTAGTACTGCTCAGTTAAAGTTTATCCATTATGTTTGCATATTGGCGAGACCCAGTTACATTCATACATAGGCAAGATCTAAAATTGAGTACAGACAAAAGCTTGACCAAACCTGTAAAGAATATACGTAACTTCAGCATTTTTAACTTTGATGTATTGTAGATAATGATCCAAAGTAAGTGATGGTAACTTCTATATTGTACTAGCCATCTAATTGGCTCCCTCTAAATATAGTAGAAATGAAATGATTGGTGCATGTACAAGCTGCTAAAAACATTATTGCAAGTGTAATTTGACGCCAGATATCAGCAATTCAGTTTCTCAAAGCAGCTATGGATTACTGACAATGATCTGTATTCATTTCATAGCAAGTTTCCTGTTGTAACCATTTCTCAACTTACACAAACTTGTTATTTTATTTTGTAGATATGGAGAGTACTGAACGAATTTCTCATTGTCAAACGATAGTTAGTGTTGACTTACAAGAAGACAACTACATTATTTTAAAATATTTGATTGAATTTCTTACAAAAGTGAGTACTTAATTTTGTAAACTATTTACAGTAGAACAAACCCTGTGCAGTTTAAACTGTCTCATCTAGATTGCTTGTCTGTGAGTTTAGGTTCTTATTACAACAACAGACTTCATGGTGTTCATAGAGTCGAAAACAAGAGCAGTGATGTATAGTGACGATAACACAAAATGTGAACAAGCATGTGCTTGTATAATTCTGACAAGTGTCGCCACACTGTAGAGACCAGATATGAAAAGCCTTTGATAAAATCCAATTAGGTGCACGACCAATGCAGTACATATTTTTTATTACTGCATATCCTTACTTGTGTGTGATTACCTACTCGCTATGCACCTATGTTGTAATTAATTTCTCTAAATACCGTACTTATAAGAGCCCATGTCGGGGCAAACGCCCACCCCCCACTTTTGACACAATAAAGAAGTTGAGGTCATATCCGGGCACAAGCCCATGGGGTTTTTTTCTACACAAAAAATAACAAAAAACTATTTTCTATTCGTTGACTGTGGTTGTATTTGACTTTCCTGAAGTCTGTCGTGATGCTTATAAAAATTCTTTAAATATAATTATTGTTAATTGCGTAAAAAACAAGGGGAGAACGCGAAATAGCTGTGACAGCAAAATACGCGTTCTGCCTTCAGCCCGTATAAGGAGAGCCGCTAAGCAAGTGTCGCACTTGTTCAGCTTTAGCGTCATCGACAATGAAACCAATGTTGCAATATTGTAGCAACCTGTACCTGGGTGAGTGGTTGAAATCACATTATTTTGGCTAAATATAAAATATTTGGTAGCAGCTTGTGAATCCATAACTGGGGCCAGCAATTTTGCAACGTCACGCTAAAGACTCTAGACTGCCAACTTTGTTACCATCTTTCATCACCGCTATTGCATTTCTGTCATAAAAACTATTCTTCTGTTGTTGGATAAAAAAAAATTCTATTTGACGCCCACCGCAATATCCATATAGTGAGACATTCCAACTGCCGGAACTTGCTGAATGATAACTTTCACCGTGATTGATAAGCGTTGAGTCTGATAAGAAAGCAATGTCACAATTTGACCTTTATGATGAAATATTAGTACTGATGTCTTTCTTAGCCAATCAGTAAAGCAGATGCATAAAGGTCAAAGATGATTGCCAGACTGTAAAGAAAAGCATCATGTGCCATCGCAGCAGAGCGACCCCATTTTTCTTGTCTCTTTATTGTGATTAGACATGAATGAAAAGCGCCAAATCTGTGGATTAAAAGTGCAAATTGTGTGGGACGATATCGACGAACTCCAGGAAGAAGTTGTAGGGATTTTGTTCGACGGCTACAGGGTTTTGATCTGAGACGTTTTTTCAAACAGCTATGAATATTTATAATTTTTACTATACAATACATTATTTTTGTTTTACTTCTAATGTTGCATATTGCTCATTTATTTCTGTTGCATGTTTTTATTTGCATTTCTATTCCCTGCCGCAGTTCGATCTGCGTGTTGTAAATTTTTGCGAATTTTCGTTTTTTTTGCCGGGGATATCCTGGCAAACGCCCAGCCCTATTTTTTGGCAATGTTCAAGACCCTGGGCTCATACCCGAATAAATACAGTAGTTTGAAAATGATTTTGTACCTTGTATGATTGATTCTATATACAGCTTTAATACTATACATGTATTTTCACAGGTGGTAGCTAACACTGCAAACAAGATGGACGCCATCAATCTCGCAATTGTATTTGGGCCTAACTTGGTATGGTCCACGGACACTGCTGCCTCGTTAACTGCTATGGCACAGATCAACACATTCACAAGAGCGTTAATAGAACACTACACCGATATATTTACAAGGGACATAGCAGTGCAGTAAAGAGTAACACAGCTATGCTGGTTTACTGTATGAAGGGTTTAATAGTAGTAACTGTAATGTCACAAGTGTCTATGAATGGATGAACTGCTACCTGTTTAGGTACTCTGTAAATACAAGGATATGATGCGGGATGGGAGAGTGCATATTTATTTAGTGTACATTGCATGGTATTTTAAACTTAACTGACACTTCTACGTGTAATAGTTAATAGATGGGTTTTTTTTCACTGCTGGATCTTGCGTATTGTGTGAGCAAACGTTTTCTTCAAAAAGCAAATGATTTTTTTATAACTTAAAAAAATGATGAAAAAAAAAATGTAATTTATGTTTTAATGGTAGCTAAACAAACTGCTTCTTGTATAGTGCAACTTCAATCTTTTGAGCACCATATTTTTTTTCTGCTGAAATTTTGAATCAGCATTTTGACTGTTTTTATGTTTTTTTTCTATAGTTTTGAACCAAATGGACATAATTAGTCCCCGTTCGGACGCAGTCCGAAAACGGGGACTTATGTTTTGCCCTGTGTGCGTCCGTGCGTCCGTGCGTCCGTGATCACCTGTATCTTGAACATGCATGGACCGATTAAGTTCAAACTTCACTCATACATCACACCTTATATGGGACATATGCACATGCATTTTTTTCATGATCCGATTAACGATAGCCGAATAGCGGCCATCTTAAGGCCGAAAATGCATCAAAATCGCACATTTTCACCATTCCGGACCCGGATCTCAGTTATGCATGGACGGATTTTGTTCAAATTTGGTACATACATTAAACATAATAGGACCTTGATGCACGTCATTTTTTTTTTTGGATCGGGTTCGAAATGGCCGACTGGCAGCCATTTTGTTTTAAAGAATTCAGTTCTGGATTCGTATCCGAGACATGTCTGGATTGATCAAGTTCAAACTTCACACACACAAGGTACATCATGTCACAAATATGTATGTGCATTTGTTTCATGATCTCATTAACGATAGCCGAATAGCGGCCATTTTAAGGCCGAAAATGCATCAAAATCGCACATTTTCACCATTCCGGACCCGGATCTCAGTTATGCATGGATGGATTTTGTTCAAATTTGGTACATACATTAAACATAATAGGACCTTGATGCACGTCATTTTTTTTTTTGGATCGGGTTTGAAATGGCCGACTGGCGGCCATTTTGTTTTACAGAATTCAGTTCTGGATCCGTATCTGAGACATGCTTGGATTGATCGAGTTCAAACTTCACACACACAAGGTACATCATGTCACAAATATGTATGTGCATTTGTTTCATGATCTCATTAACGATAGCCAAATGGCGGTCGCTTTAAGGCCGAAAATGCATTGAAATCGCACATTTTCACCATTCCGGACCCGGATCTCAGTTATGCATGGACGGATTTCATTCAAATTTGGTACATACATTAAACATAATAGGACCTTGATGCACGTCATTTTTTTTTCGGATCAAGTTCGAAATAGCCGACTGGCGGCCATTTTGTTTTAAAGAATTCAGTTCTGGATCCGTATCCGAGACATGTCTGGATTGATCAAGTTCAAACTTCACACACACAAGGTACATCATGTCACAAATATGTATGTGCATTTGTTTCATGATCTCATTAACGATAGCCAAATGGGGGCCGCTTTAAGGCCGAAATGCATTGAAATCGCACATTTTCACCATTCCGGACCCGTATCTCAGTTATGCATGGATGGATTTTGTTCAAATTTGGTACATACATTAAACATAATAGGACCTTGATGCACGTCTTTTTTTTTTTTCGGATCAAATTCGAAATGGCCGACTGGCGGCCATTTTGTTAAAGAATTCAGTTCTGGATCCGTATCCAAGATATGTCTGGATTGATCAAGTTCAAACTTCACACACACATGGTACATCATGTCACAAATAGATATGTGCATTTGTTTCATGATCTGCTTAACAATAGCGGAATGATGGCCATTTTAAGGCTGAAAATGCATCAAAATCACATATTTTCACAATTCCAGAACCGGATCTCAGTCATGCATGGATGGATTTTGTTCAGATTTAGCACAATGTGTTGTACATATGCAGGTGCATTTCGGTCATGATCTGCTTTGAATGTATATGTCACTCAAATATGAACGGAACGAGGACGTGTCATTGACAATGACTTGTTTCCTATATGCTACATATAGTGATCACAATTTTGAAAAATATTAAAAAAAATATGTGGTTTTAGTTTTGTAAAAGATTACAAAAGTTGATGTTAGCACTCCAGGGCTTAATATGTATATTCAAATTTCAATTAAGGTTGATCAATATAGTTTTAGAGGAAATCATGAAATTTTCATGAGGATTTTTTGAAAAATGTAATTAAAACTGTTAGGTAGCAAAATGCCCAGATTATGGAGTCAATACACAAGACGAGGGAACAAGTCAAAAATGTTGCTTTTAACTCCAGATTGTAAGAACAATTAATTAAGACCAAAAATGATTTAATCAACCATATATAAAACTATCAATTATATTGCTGGACGCAGCTTATTTCTTGACATTTTGAGAAATTATTCCTTGTGACTGATTATTTGAAAATCCAAAGACAAAACTATGAAATTAGTGTTTGAATATATACCTCAGTGCATTTGGTTAAAATAAAATATTCAAGGATATGTTGTTTTTCTTGTGTAAATTATTTTCGGCACTAACAGTTGATTAGTATATTTCTCGCCAAAACAGTGGCCAGTATTTCTACTGCCAAATTTTTGCTTAGATGAATTTCTTTACAATTTGGGAACCTTTTTTACAATTGATGTTATATAGCTTTTTAAGGGACATGGAGATTAATACAGTACGTGTTGTATTAATCATAGAAAATGAATATCAATTAATTTAATGTAATTATAATGACCTTTTTAGGATACCAGCATTTACACTACTGCTACATTGTCATATATGTACTATTGGTCAGAATGGTTCTTATCAAAAGTTTAGCCAGTATTACCTGTGCAAAATATTGTTTGAATAGAACTTTTATTCTTACTTTTGTTCTTGAGAAATTTTCCCAGAAAGCAAGTGCATGATTATTTTGTCATCTTCACTAAGTTTATTCGGCAAAGCCTCTAAACAGACCTTGGCAGAAATATGCGTATTCTAACAGCGTCCCCAGTAGTCAGTTGCGGCTAATCATTGTCCAATCTGTTTGCAATCCCTCTTTGGCGTTTCATTTTAAACAAAATGGCGGCGCCCATGAATCGTGATATTTGTGATGATAAAATTGCGAAAGTTTTCGGTGTTGGTGCCCTCAAGCCTCATCGGGTACAGGCAATTGACGCAGTTTTGTGTGGGAAGGATGTCTTCATAGCGACAAAAACAGGAAGTGGAATTTTGTTTTATAATTTGGTATGTTCAAGCTGATTGGGCGCCTTGTTTCGAGGCGCGCCCAATCAGATCTCACTGCTTAAGATACGCAATTAGCCTATGCGATCTCGCTTGGTATCGTGTAGAGGCCTATAGGTCGAAGACACAGGACTGTGTGATTCGGACGATGTTATTTTGTATCAATCCTGAATTCTCTTTTGACATTTATCGCAACGCCTGCTGAAAGCCTCCATAGGAAGCTGAATGATTGAGAAAAAGCAGTCTCATCAGGTGATGTGGTATTGACATCTAGATTGGCAAGGTTGTAATAGTTACGCTATGTTATTTGTTGGGTAAAATGGTGCGATCTTTGGCACAGTAAAGTGTATTCAATAAAAGATTATTGATTGAAACTCATGAGCATAACCTCAACTAGTTAGTCATGTCCATCTTCAACACTAATATATAATAATAAATGTAACGTATTCCTAATGTGATGTTTCACCTTGTAAGAAACTACCTTAAATTGATAACTTTGAATCCTGAAACACGCATTATAATATTAACTTGTATACAATAAGCATTAGAATTTCCACTTCTGGAAATGTTTATTTGCCGAACTACAGACATTCTGTGGATGAAATTTCTCCATAGTGATTTATGTGATTCACTGCTAATTATAATTCATGTGAAAAATGTCTGTTGTGAAATTAAATCTGTCCACTGTATATACATTCACTTTTCATTTCACCCTTGTACATTTAATTCATGCAAATGTTGGTGCTTTACTAATATAACAGTATTTTAGAAAATGTGTATTGTATAAAACAAGTGATCTTTTTTTTAAATTGAAAAAAAGCTACCAAATTCTGAAAAGGTGGGTGCACACCAAAGTGAAAGGGTTGTTGTAACACAGATCATTTGTAACTGGATGTTGTTACCAATCTGTCAGTCAGTCCTTAGCTGAAATCTTACACTTGAAGAAAATGGTGTGTATGCCGCATACTATTACTTGATGAGAAGATTCATACTCTGGGATTTAACTGTTAAAACAATACTAAGATTTACATGCCCTTGTCTAGTTGGACATTTAAATGCCATTATGATAAAAAGATACGTCACATGTCCCTGTCATATGCAGTGTGGTTTCTGTGGCAAGATTGGATGAAAAGATTCTGAATTGTCAATGAATTCCCTGCCATATTGTTTTAATGGACAGCTTAGATAGATTTGGTGGTGTAAATTTGTATAACTTGGATTCATGCACACAGTACATGTTTACTAGAATTCACCATACCAGTACTATATATTTGTTTTTATTTCTGTTTTTTTTTTTTTTTTTTCATATTTTAGAAGTAAATATTGGAGGCGAGATTTATTATTAGATTCCCTGTATCCTGATATGTTCTTTTTACAGAAATCTTGGTGTCAACAGAAAACCTTTGTTAATTTTATTGTCTCTGGTGATATTATTTGTACAATATTTGTTTTCATAGATTTTTTCGATTATGTGCAATTGTATTAATTATACAACTCTTTGTCATGTGACCTAATAGTTATGGCCATTGGTTTGGTAAACCTTTTGTTTTTATAACAAATGTAAACTGGTCACACTTGTGTTCATTTGCAGAATGTCATATCTGCTATAGGTAATAGTACATAAATTGTCTTGGCTACATAACTGTAACATAGTTTGTAAACCGCTATTGTAAATCAGACTGTTCAACTAGGCCAAGACTGTGCAGCTTTAGTCAAGGGGCAATGTCTAGAGTTGACGAGGACAGTTCTTCCTCAACTACTGAAACAGGAAAGTGTTATAACCCACATCAAAGACTGCAGCAGGCAGAGCCTTTAACAACTGAGCTAGAGCAATTTCCATTGGAGGTTCTGGTGAAAAACAGTATCATTTGTGATTTGCATTATTTATGAGCAAATGCAAATCATACAATACATCATTTGTATTTATGTAAATTAAAAAATCTTTCAATTTTATATCATTTTTTTGTGGTATAATTAAGAAACAATCACTTAAAAGCGTGTTATTGGAGATATCTGATAATCCAAACTGATCCTGTTTATATTAATAACAGTGCAATATTTATAGTGTGATGTCTTTTCAAACTTAATTTCTGCTTCAGTTTGTCTGATTACAGGCAACATAAACTGAGTGGAGAGTAGTATTTTAATATGTTTTGTTTGTTTGCACTATTCAGAATGTTATATGGTTTTATCACTAATAGTACGCAAGGCTTGATAAATAAAGATATTTATTAGTGTGATTTGAATTTGAACTTTATTTTACTAGAGTAGTGGCCATCAGACAAGCAAGTTAATGATTTCACACCGGTAATATAATGCATCTCTACTGATTTAACAAAATTACTAGTATTGAAATAACCAATTTTCTTTGCAAATGGATTTCTGGGGGACCATCTGAGCAAATCACTGAACTAATTATTTTGAATTTTGTCAAGCACATTGAATTTACATATTTCAGTTTATTGTGTGTTCTTTGTGACTGATCACGAAGGTTTTTGTAGAAAATCATAAAAAATGCCTTCAAAAGAAATTTGCACAACATTTCAATGAAAAAAGTATCGATTGTAGTCTGCAATGGGTTCTAATGTGTTGAAAAGTTGGTAGTTTTGTTTGCAAATTTGACCTAAGTGGTTGTTCTACAAAAACACAAAGTCAAAAGTTAGAAAAACTAATTAAAAATCGAATAAAAGCCCACCAAGATTACCAGAGTGCAAAGTTGTGAAAAACGATTGAAAAGTTGGTAGATTCGATTTGAAATTGTATACAAGAGGTTATCGTATCGGACCCCATAGTTAAAAGTTTGCAAAAATACTCAAAAGTTGAGTGAAAGCCATATATTAACAGACGGCCACAAGAACTGTACGTATATTGTTAAATAGCATACAAAGTTGTGTAAAAGCGATTGCAAAGTTGGTAGATTTGTTTGGTCATAGGTCATATACAAAACATACAAGTGTGCAAGCAATACCAATTTTGAAACATTTTCAAACAATAAATAGCTACCAATTAGATTCTAATTCAGCGAACCACCATAGAAGACTGGTCATGTGATCGGCCAGCAGGAAAATGTTAAGCTTGTTTGGTCGTGCAAATACTTGCATGGGAGACCATGGTCACGGTAGGGGTTCAGTCTCACATCAACCAGCTTTTGTATTCCAATATCAGTTTTCAGCAAAAATGTGACTGAAACATGGGTAACCACAACGTTGAAAATGAGGCTTAAATTTCAACCAGAAGTATGTTTTGTTAAATGTAAAATAACTACCGTTTAAACATACTATTGGATACGATAAAAGCAGTGCTTGCAGTATAATGAATGAAATAAATGAAGAATACATGCCGCAGGTATTATAAAAACATTTTTTTTTATCTTTTTCATAAAAAATTACTTGGGGAGAATGTTAGATATTTTGAAATCAGCAATTTATTTTCCTAAACACATAATGTAGCCAGCAAAAGATATTACACATAATTATGGGTTAAATTTTTTCCTTAAAGGTTCAGTACCTGAGTGGCCCCTCTGAGCAAGACTTAAACCAAACAACTCTGTTTTTTCTGCAAACCATTGGCAACTATTTAATGTATATAAGCTATTTTGGATTTTGTGTTTGCACTTTACATCTTGTACAAATGTGGCACATGCATTTGTTTTAGAATTTTATTTATGCACTTTGACCTTTTGCCAGTCTTTCAAGCACGAGTTCATATATATTAGTTTCTACTTTATTCATACAAGAATTATTTTCATTAATGCAAATGAGACTTAATTGTTTCAATTGTGTTTGGCCCGGAGGAACCGAGAAAAGTCTGTTTAAAAAGTAGTAAAAGTCAGAGTAGTGTTAACACTATGACTAATTGGCAGTGTTCTTGTACATCTATATTAACAGAATATATTGTGATGTTGTCTATCATAGTACATGTGACAGTATTCAGAGTGATGACATCATAAAACACATGCTGACATCATACATTGTGGTGCAGTCTATCATAGTTCATGTGACAGTATTCAGAGTGATGACATCATAAAACACATGCTGACATCATACATTGTGGTGCATTCTATCATAGTCCATGTGACAGTATTCAGAGTGATGACATCATAAAACACATGCTGACATCATACATCTTGGTGTCTTCATAGAGTCTATCATAGTCCATGTGTCTGTTGCAGGATTATAAACTTCGCCACTCCTCACAACTGTACGAGCCCCACCACAATCACCGGAATATGATTTGCCTTTTGAAAAAAAAGTAATGTAAGACTATGATAATCAAAGGCTCAAGACGTTTTCCAATACTATTGGGAGTTTGTATCACCCAACCCATCACAAATGTAATCACCCTAAATTTATGTAAATGATTGGGTAGCAAATAATGGCATACCGTACTTTTATTTTGTTTTTTTTGATATGATAACCAATAACTTAGCCACAGTAGATGTATTGAGATTGGAAGTTTAGTCAGTTTAACCAGTTCCGAAATGGCACACTGACACATTTTGAAGGACTTTTCGGCTGGGTCACAATTACCAATACTAACAAAATCAGGTTGTTTAAATTGGTCTTATTTTCGAAATTTTCAATTAACCGCCGTGATGACACTGATTTTATTATTTTTTTTTAATCTGCAGTTATACATCTTTAATACTGACAATGTGTAAAGTAGCTCTAATTTTTAGTTCCTTTATTTGTTTTTCAAAAAACAATGGATTTTCAGAAAGTAGTTTGGGTACAGTTTAAAATATTGACATATGACGAGAGATATGTTGATCACTCTGTGGAACAACTCACCTCCAATGGCATACAACAAACCATGACATGCCACAACACTGAGAAACGATCTAGGTTTATTCATATCACAGACATAATTCCAACAATCCGTGTCTGGGTCATACTTTTCAACAGACCGCTCACGTGTAACATTACTCACTCCACCAACTGCATAAAGAAATCCACCTGTAATCAACAACCAAACAATGTGAATGTTTGTTAACTCTTACCTCCAATGGCATATATCAGTCCACAATGGGAGAGTGTGCAGTGAAAAGCACGCGCATAGTTCATGCTTTTGACGTACGTCCATCGGTCTGTTTTAGCGTCATACCGCTCAACAAGATCCACTCTGGACATGCTACTTCCTCCACCAACAGCATATATGAATCCATCTATGAAGGATATTATGGGATGGGAAAGAAATACAACAAGAAACGTAATGTAACTTAATTCAATTTCATTTGAGAAAACGTTTATTGACTCAGTAAATATCACTCAATATTATTCTTGCTAACTCACCCTTATTCAAAATCATCAATTTGTGAATGTTTGTGCATGGACATGTTTCTTAACAATATCTTGTTTCTATTGACCAACACATAGCAGATGTCTTTGTGATCCTGTGATGCCTGAGTGAATACTTTTGTGAGAACAGTACCGTATCTTTTTTTGTTTGTTTTTAGGCGTAATTTGAATTCACTGATTTGAATTCCGAAAAAAAAAACACCTCATTTTATTTTACCCATTTTTACACAATAATTTGCCGGCATTCAGTAATGTGGTTCTATTTCTGTTGAATGTGATATCAATGCTGCGTCAGATGTAAACAAAGGACATTGTTTGAATATGATATATAAATTTGGTGCTAGAGTAGATGTTAAACAAACAGGTAGAAATTACAAATTATATCTTAGTATTATATATGAATAAGAGAAAGTATGGTTAACTGATTTTGCTGATAGGAATTGATTTCAAATATATATTGTTAAGAATATTGAATTTTCATCGTTCTCTAGCATCTTCAATGTCACTTGTTACTTACCGACCTCTGCCAATCCAAGTCCCAATCTGTGAGTGTTCATTTCACATTTCTCCGACCAACATCCCTCATCCGGGTCATACATAAAAACTGATGATTTCACTTCCTGTCTGTGATTACCAATATGAACTGATATATCATTTCCACCAATCACATATAGTCTTCTATTGACAACAATGGCACTGTGATTGAACCTGCAAGACACAGCTATGGTGATAGGGTTGGGCTTTTGTACAAATGGTGATAGCTATGGTGATAGGGTTGTACAGATTTTTATTTCTCTTTTTGGTTATTTAAAAATACAGTGTCTAACATGATTTTGTTATCAAAATATTTTTTTTTCTAATTGAGCGGGTCTGGTTTAACTTTTTCCCTATAATGTCTCATGTATAAACTCTGTCATTTGAGTACAATACAAATGTAATACTGTAAAACATGTCTATTTAGCTAGCATGTTATTTTAGCTAATTTAGCTAATCCACATTTTCGCTAAATTAAGATGTCGCTAATTAGAATAGAGTATATCTTCACAATGAGATTATTGGCACTTTAGATAAATTAAGATTCAGTTAATTCATGCATGGAGTCAAATTTGCTAAAATAACATGTAGCTATTTCAAAGTGTTTTACAGTATCACAATTTGGACCGTGACCCTAATTGTTTGCCACATATTATTGTATCACAATAAGCAATATAAACATTTTATGAGTATAAAAAAATCTAAAGGCTTTCATAAAACTATAAATTGATTAGCCGTAATGTTAAATACATGAGTCAGAACAGGGAATTTATTTATTTCATTTATTTATTCAACACATAGTTAACGGGCAAACCCATTAACAGAACTGGAAAAAATAAACAATACATAAGTGTCTAAACGCAGGGATCAAAAGTGTGACAAGTAAACTTTGAATTCTCTTTTCATGCTGGTACAGCTACAGTTATAGACTCATGTTCTAAATATATCTATTTAAATATATTAAGATAAATGAACTGACCTAAGTTCTGGAAGGCTTGGCAGCTCAGTCCAGCAATCATTCTCAATATCCAATCTCAATACCGACTTAGCCGTCAAACTTCGAGTGGGTTCCTTACCACCACATACATAAACAACATTTTCATCTTTACAGACAGCTATGGCACACTGTTTGAAGTCCCTGAGGTGTGCCCACACTGAGTATTGACTGATCTCCTTCAATTTCCACTCATTATACAGACTGCTAAACGTACATAAAGTGTACACTGTACCGACATTGGTAAATGTTGGAATTTTAAGTTTTGGTTGTATGAGTTTCTTATGAACAAAAAACATTTCTCCATTCAAGACAACAGCCGTCTGGCATTCCAAATTGAAGGGGAGTTTTCCAACTTCTGTCCATTTGTCCTTGTTGATGTCATACTTCTCAACGGATAATGTGTGAGGACAGTTTCCACTGAAATAGGATTTGCATAGTTTTTCATTAGATAAAAGTTTTCCAGAACTATAATCGCACAGAAAATAAATAGTGTGTTTCTGGTAACATTGAAAATAACAAAAATTGATAATGCACAGCACAGCCTTCATGTTGTTTTTTCGGACTCAATCTCAGTGTTCAGTACAAGTCACATGTCTACCAAAATACTCCATACATCATTTGTATATTATGCACTATTACAGAAAGTGCATAGACTGACAACATGTGGTAATATAATCACACATAGAGATAGAGAAACTAAATGGTCATCAGTTTTTTTTTTGTTCTAATAAATAGGAAAGAATATGACAGGCGGAATGCAAATTAATAGTATCGGACTGAGGACCTTATCTTAAACAAGGACTAAAAATATGGTACACATAGGTATAATATTTTGTCATATTTGTATTTAATATTTTGATTAATCTTGCAATAGTTTTCAACAAGACACTGCCGGGTATGATGGTCCATAGTGTTACATACAGCATTTCCATGATGCATGTACATGTACATGGCAATGCACATACAAGGGCTGTAATTTTCGTGTGCCCAAAGAAGAATTGATCTAGTAAGCAGCCAAAACAAAAACTGAGCACCCATCATTGGTCAATTTGGCCATAAAAAATACAGGATTGGCATGCACAATCTTGGCAAAGTCACATTATCGGAAACACACTATTTTACAAGAAACATGATCATAAATACGGGAATACTGTCAAAATTTGTTTGTACTGGAATCTGTATGCATACAATGATGCACACATTCTACTACATCACCTACATCTTCAGCAAACCACTTTAAAATTATTTTTGTGAAACACACAGGAGTGTGTGATGGAGTGTTTTTGTAGTAAATAATGCATAAACTTATTCCTAAATGCAACATTTCAAATGTGTTTTCTTTGGCCAATAGACATTGCAACATAATTGTTATAGCAGTGTTTAAGTCTGCAGAATATATTATATTTCAAGAATGTTTTGAATTGTTTTTCTATTTTGTTCTTATCTAGGGATATCGTGGTTCACTCATAACATGCAAATACAAAAATACTAAAGAAATAAATTAAACTCTTGGATCGAAACTAGAAGTAAGATTGAATTCAGTGAAAATTACAGAAAATGTACCAAAATTTTAGCCAAAGATTTAAGACAGTATGTCACATGAACATCATCAAAGTCTTAGTCGTCAGAATTGGGGTTTAAGCAGATTGACAACAAGTGCATGATTGACCACTACCGGTCCTAATTTACCCTGTTCTTGACTGTAAACACTTACCCTGTTCTTGACTGTAAATATCCTCCCAAGACATAAATAGAAGACGATGGTTGTCTGGCCCCTTTCAAGTTATGTGGTGACTTGTCTTCTTTTATGGCTATTGCATTATCAATCAATGACACAGCATCTGAAAATTTAATAAAAAATATACCATAAAATATTAAAAAAAAGTAGTCATCTGCCACCTATGTGTGAGATTGCCATTGATAAACAATCTAATGTACCGGGTACTATTCCAGTGACAAGGAATAAAGTGATTTTTGTTCTTGTTGCAATGTGCACTAAACGCCGACTGATTTTTTGATGCGTTCTAATCATTCCAGAAATGACCTAGTTAAAATCTGGACAGTGTATTTTTGCTTTTTTATATACATTGATTTGTACACAGTCCCTCCCCAGTTGAGGGACTGTGATTTGTACAACAATCAAAGTCGCCATCCTGGATAATATAGAACCAACATTTCATGTATACGTGGTGAGATGAGCTTTAATAAGATACTTTAAGTTTTTGTTTTAATTTCACAAATTTTGTGAAAAAACATAATTATTGTATATCTAACATTGAAAACGATAGCATTCAGCATTTTGCTAAATCCGTATTTGCATCTGTTTGAAATGTATTTGCACATGCTCCAATGTTTGAAATTTCACCTATTTAGTGGAAATTAACAATGCAAACATTCACACTGGTCAACATAATTTCATTGTAAATTTAAGCTGTTATATCTTATTAAATTATTGTTATTACAAGCAGGAAACAGCAGTATATAATAATAAGTTTATCACAAGAATACCAAAATGTGAAAGCACTCTAAAGTACATGATAGCATCAATCTCCACTATCTGCATATGACGATATGATTGCTCAACTCCCTTTATGCATACTAGTACTTTGCGGTATCCTTGTGATGACCTCATAATCACTGATCTTGTGTATTGTATGAAAACACAGGCCAAAAGTCTGCCCAGTTTTGTATAGCTCAATGTTGGAAAAACCAATCCTTGAGAGGGGAATATTGCATTTGAATACCTTTACTTCATCAAAATTGACCATCATCAAATGTGTACAGCACATTATTATGCATGGAAATATCCCGCAAAATACTTTTGTATTTGTTGAATCTACGCAATGTATTGATGTCACTCTAGTGCTATGATCTTTGACCCTGTTTTTATGTTCGATTTCACTCGTAACATGGGAACTCACGTTGATGGAAAATAATCTATTGTGAGAAATTTAACTAAATGAGCATAAATTAGCATAAATCAAGTAATCACTTGTTCTGAAGGACTCACTTACTAGTAGCATTTGCAGTGTATTAAGTTGCACATTGTTAAATGTTACACTGCAAGTCACAGAAAGTGTAAAACATTGTCATGTTGCTAGGCGAAAATCATAACTTTGGTTATAAAACAAAGTGACAGTAAGATTTTGAGAAATTAAGTTATTCCCATTAAATAATCAAATGATGAACATTTAAAAACATTTTTTTATTAAATTAATTTTATGGAAATTTAATTGCACCAAATGCAATGTTCATTTGATACATGACATCAGAGGGCAGGATTTACTACTAGAGGGCAGTATACTAACCTACCATGATTGTCTATGACCACACTATGCTGTCAGACAGTCTGTAAATATGGCATGGATACCAGATGTAATCTGTGTTACATGACACTAGAGGGCAGTGTTTACTACTAGAGGGCAGTATACTAACCTACCATGATTGTCTATGACCACACTATGCTGTCTGGCAGTCTGTAAATATGGCATGGATACCAGATGTAATCTGTGTTACATGACACTAGAGGGCAGTGTTTACTACTAGAGGGCAGTATACTAACCTACCATGATTGTCTATGACCACACTATGCTGTCTGACAGTCTGTAAATATGGCATGGATACCAGATGTAATCTGTGTTACATGACACTAGAGAGCAGTGTTTACTACTAGAGGGCAGTATACTAACCTACCATGATTGTCTATGACCACACTATGCTGTCTGACAGTCTGTAAATATGGCATGGATACCAGATGTAATCTGACAAGTTTCAATAATTCTGAAATATCTTGAATTCTTGATATAGGGTCATGTTCTAACCATCTCACAATGCCTTCCAAAACAGTGTCTTCATTCTTTATTCCTGTATAAAAGATATCAAACTAAATTTCAGCAAAATTACAAGTAAAATATCTCCTGATGTCTGAGAGTGTTTTCTAATGATATCAACAGTATTACGTAAAGAACTGAATGAATAATTTACAAAATGTTCAATTCAGACAAACACAAATTAAAACAGAATTAATTCATAACAGCTGTTGATTTGAAGTAATCTTTAAGAGCACTGAATGTCTTTGTTATTTACAAAACACTGAAGAGCTACAAATTATTGAGTAACACAGTTGCAATTGAAATCTTTCATGTGATTGTAAGAATGATTTGTCCATATTAGATGTATTCTGTACGTTCTATTGTCTTATTAGTTTTATTTCTATTAAATCCATATAAAGGTTAGATTCTTTTTTTTATGGATCACCAACTCGTACATCTGACATAATATTTGTCTAGGAAACAATGAGATAGTTTGACTTGAGAATATTAAAACTTTATAAACAGAATACTGATTATTATTTTGGTCCCTAAACAAAGACAAATCTGCAAAAATATTACTAAAATAGTGGTCACATGAGATAGGTAGTTCTTATACATGAGTTGCACATATGTTATGCCTTGAGATAACCTGTAAGTGGTTACTAAAGACAGTTGATCATTATACAGAAATGTTCACTAACACAGGTTTGACTATCTAGAATTGGTACTGTGCATAAACCTGATCAACTATATTAAAATACTGAACAAATGCATTGTGAGTAGGGTTACTTACCAAGACTGAGGTCATCAAATGCCAAGATTTCCATCAGTTTGTTGCTCTCAAGCAAGAGAAACTCTTCTTGCACAATAATTGCAGGAAACCTGGATTTCAGTAGCTGACTTGATTTGATTTGTAACTCTCTCAAACTGTGCAGATCCGAAAACATCCACACACCTACAACAGCAAAATGTAAGTAGACTTATAATCAAGTGCAAAGATAATTGACTCAATTTTATGGAACGATTTTCTTCCGTCATCAACAGCTACTTTTAAGATTCACTTGAAAACATTCATTTTTAACCAATACAGTAATCTTATTGTCATTTTAATTTTTTTTTTAATCCCATTTTTATTGTCATTTTAACTTCGGAAAGCGCTCTGCAACGCAGTGTAGTGCGCTATATAAATAAAATAAATAATAATAATCATGGTCATACGAGAGATAGAATGTAAGCAATATACTGTTTAAACAAATAAACACACATCTCAGTAAAGTAAGTTTATAAATCTTGCTTACTGATACAATTAGACACATCTACAAATCTGAGTAGACTGTTGCTGCATATATCTTTCACGTCTTCCACTTGTAGCATGCATGCTGCTGTCAATAAGTCCTGTACAGTCTCCTTGGTAACATCCAAACTACCAGTGTACATGTAACCAATGAGTGTTTCAAGGGATTTGTTTTCGATGCCTTGGATGTCAATTTCTTTTTCTCTGCTTTCAACCATTCCAGTGGTGAACATAGCACGAAAGTATTCACTATGTACAGCAAGTACAGTTCTATGTGCTGGTATTTCATAGTTATCAACCTTGAGTACAACATCACACATTATACCCTGCTTGCGAAACTCATTAAGCCCAGTCATGGTTTTCTTTGTGACGTGTTTTGCACCGACGAACTTAAGACTGCCTCGTGCATCATTAACGATACATGAATGATTCTGAAATGTAAACGTTTTGCGTTTTGGCTTCTTTCGGGTTGTCATGGTAATCCCTGTCAGTCACTGAAAAAAAAAAAAACATTTCTCACATTATTAGAATAAATTGATTGTTTATTAAATACATTAAACATTCACCAATCACTTTCTCTGTATTTTCTGCTGTTAATGTGTCAGGAGACCTGGCCTAAAATTAATGTCACATAGTGTCCGTTAACTTGGCGTATTTATCCAGTTTTGCTGTGCATGCCTTGTTGTTATGCATTACCTTGCTGTTACGGAAAAATATTTTATTTTCAGAACTTGAAGGAATTTAAGTTTTATGGGGTTTGTGTTTTGAGTAAACAATGTAGTGCACTACCATTCAAACAAATGACCAGATTCCCTTGAATTTTGCAACAATATTTTACTTTATACATGTATGGTGTAACAGTTGTTCTCAAAACCTAAACTTCCCTCACAAGATCAAAATGGTGTTTTTGCAGTTTCTCTGGTAAAAAGTTAAAACAAAGACAAATACCGGTAGCTATAAATGTACTTATGATTTTTGCAAATTATTGGGGAATTCAGATGATACAATTTATTTTTATACAATAATCCATGAAGGCATATGATATTGTTCCACACAAAAAAAATTAACTATGATTAAACATGAAAATTGCTTGAATTTACTATCTTGCCTAAAATGTGTAATTGTTTTTTCACCCAGAAAGAGGTTACTCTGGATCACACACTTAAATGAAGGTGCTGCATTTATGGGATATATTTTACGTCCTGAAGTAGCACAACTCTTTGATTTTCCGGTCCTTGTAGTACAAATCTATCTGATTTGGTTGCAAGATTCCCCTTATTACTGTAACTGTAATATTTGATGAACTATATTTTAAATATCTTTGAAAAAATGAAAAACAGGGCATTAAACCATATCAAAAACACAAGAAATTGACTTTACTGTTGATTCACTGTCCATCATTGAATGTGAACAAGCATTTTTTTATATATTCAATATTTTCCAAGTACATCAACAAAAATACTCATATTGGTGGCCACGACTGGTTAGGTAGCTTGACATTCTAGCTCATACAACGATATGGTTCAACTTGTTCAACACTCAGTAGAAAACGTGATATACTGTAGTTTTCATACAGCACCCCAGAGTTCAAGAGTTTTTATCATACCTCTAAAAGCGGCTTACTCGTCATGTACAGCTTACTATCAAAATGAAAGATTTTGTTGTTGTGTGATATTTGGGAGGGGGGTACAGCAGGAACCGGCGAATAAACTTAAGGTGCCCGATCTGATCATTACATGTACATCCATCATAATTATGCCCGTACTTATTTAGATTCACTTACTGAGGATCTGCTATCACCAAGAAGTGCCTAGATTTTACCCGGCGTTTATTTCGAAAGGCGCAGCCATCTTGTGAGACCTCCTATCTTAGTGAATGATAATATAAAGTTTTATACTATAAATTTCCACATTATACTTTCTGTATATGAATGCCTAAAAAATGAAGTGCTAAGTAGGGATTTCTCACCTGTACCTGTAGTGTAAATATAACACATTAGCCGTCATTATAACAGAAATTAATGTTAACTGTAACTTAGGTGGTCTGATGCAGAGTACAGCGCCACCTAGAGTGGCCATGTTTTACCTGCTTCTCGAAATAGCAACACAGTCGATCGGTTCAGGGAGGTGTTGCCGCAGAGTGAAATCAAAGATATTTCAGGTAATTTTGATGTGATATTCTACATGTTAATATAACGTAGGTTGATGTAAACGTGTCGAATAAAACTGTTCCCCAAACAACAATTTGGGGGTAGGTCAGAGCAAAGTCCGTCGAGTGAATGTCAATTAAGTGACTGACTGATTCGTCAAAGAACTAAACGCACTTTTATTAACCCGTCTGAGGCTAAACACTAGATTTTACGCGATTTATAAAAATACATATTTTATAAATATTATTTTACCAAGGATTTATAAAATAAGGGTATGCAAGGGTATGCGTTTAAGATCTGTTATTTGCAAGATTATCACAAAATCGGGAAACAAATACAGCATTTCTAGAAATTCTAATGCTAATTATAAATCCTATAAAGCACTTGACTGTATATTTAGATTTGTGTATGAGCTCAAAGTAAATATTAGTATATAGATTAAACACACCACAAGGAAACTGTGAATTACAAAATACACTAAACGAAAATATTAACATAGGCTGAAAACAATATCGATAAGTTCACCATTCTTATTAATTAATACTAATCCTAAACTAATTAGACACGTGACATGCTATCGTAAAGTGTGTTTTGAAAAACACAACATTTTTACTACCTAATCCTATGTTATTTTAACGTTCAGTATTTTACTTGTTACCTTTCCTTTTATTACTTTCAGCCAAAAATGAATTTGTAATTTCATTATAGTTTAAAGGGCGGTAGTCATCGCGCCACGCATGTGCGAGATATGTGGGTCTCATATAAACAAAGATGTTGACTTTGACTGTTTCATAGATCAACGAATACAAACTGAGACGTTTTTAGGTGATTGGAAGGTATCAAAGGAGTCACCGGCGGTGATCCGTGCAAGTCGTGCCCAGGTCAAACCTCATACTTGCGATTTCCATTTGGAGAGTGCATTGTATTGTGGGAAAATCAATATTTATCAACACAAATGTCGCACATGCACAGCGCGACAACCACCACGCTTTAATAAAACTATATTATTATTATTACAAACTGGCAAAGAAATAGAAAAAATCCTGAAATTGTTCAGTGGTAGAGAGGGGATGCAGCTTGTATTAAAGCATCTGTATATATCTATATTTTTTGTATTGTTTTATTATGTATTATAATGTATTTGTCTTTATTGTGTACTTATTTACTTTATATTACACAAATAAAAGGTTGCATGTGTGTTATGAAACTAAAGATAATAAGAAAGCCAACACCGACATACTAAGTGCAATAATAGTCTCAACAACAGTGGCTAATACTACATTTTTTTTTTTTGCTGGAAGATCTACTTTATGGTAGAAGCCTACTCATAATTTTTGAAAAAGTTGGCCATTAAATCGAATGACAATGTTTATTGGCTTATGATGTAAAATCATGGAGCTATTGTCCCATGGCACCACTAAATAGCATTCTTTTGTGTGTTACAGTTAGGTATTTTGAGAAACTTGTTCTAATATTTTCAAAAATCTCTATTTTTAGAACAATTCCATAGAGCACAATGTTAAGGAAAAATTGCATATTTTGACGCTTTTTAAAACTCAAATTTTTTAACAACAAAAGTACTCAATCATTCACACTATGTAATTTTTTCAGTCACCAAGCTACAATTTGAGATATGACATAATATCTCTGCCGTAGTAATAGGCATCTATTGTAAAAGCGTTATACATGTAATACTGACAAAATGACCATTATCCACTAAAATACAACTATACTTTTCTTGAAAATTATGCTTGTGACCCTGAACTTCTTTTAAGTCAATACCCTAATATTGCCCGAAAGTACAATTTATTGCAATAAGAATAAATTCTGGGTTTTTGCATTTATGAGTAGGCTTCTAACGTAAATTACTTTATTTTAGCTGAAGAGACTATTTCGTGTTTCATAAGCAGTTTCAATTTTCACTAAATTTTTGATAAAAACAAATTTTAAGTTAAAATGCTGTATTCAAATTATTCTTACTCAAGATTTACCGATACTCATACACATTATTTGACCAGCAATTTCAGAATACATTTCTCTTGTGTATTGTTTTTTAGATCAAATCTTCACAGAAAGATGGGACGCAAAGTTACTTTAGCTACGTGCTGTCTGAATCAATGGGCAATGGACTTTGAAGGAAACTTGCAGAGAATTTTAAAAAGTAAGTGCTACGATACCATTCAAACATAATTTTACAGTAGAGTTCAAGTGTAACGTTATGTTTGCTAGCCAGTTTTTTTTCTAAACCGGGGAACAGGGGCGCAGTGCCCTGATACTCTCAGCTGGCGCTCTCTTACCGAATTGCCGATTGAACTTTCAAGTCATAAAGATATTTCATGAGCCGCTCACTTCTGTACAACATGAAATCTTTCTCAAATATATTTTTCACCATGAAAACTTCCCAGCAACACCAGCTGACAATGTGTCTGGGGACACCAAATACACTAAAAATTACTCCAAAAATATTTCATTGGCGATAGATACACCATGCTACCTGGTACCTCTTATTCATTTTTTTTAGAAAAACCCCTGCTAGCTTTAAGCTATCTTAGTTTTAACGCTACTATATGTACATATTTAGATTTTGCTTAGTAATCCATCTAAATGAACTTTAGCCATTGAGGCAATTGACTCCATTAAGTTCAATCCCTCCTGTGTTTGCCATCATCAAACCAAGACTCAGCTATGGCTTATCTCAGTGTAATCTTATGTGTTCTAATGTTATGTTTTGTTCTATTGTGAGCATTAATAGATATCATAGTGTTAGCTAAGACATTAAACTCTTCATTTCATGTTTTGACTCTGTCATTACAGGTATTGCAGCATCTAAAGAGAAAGGAGCCCGATATAGGTTAGGACCTGAACTAGAAATATGGTGAGTAGTACTAATTGGCTAATGCTGATACAAGATAGAAATGTTCGTTGATATTATTGATTAACTGCTAGAAGTAATTGTGTAACAGTGTGTCTGTGCACTCTTTCCATTAACAATTAATTACCTTCACTGTTAATTAAATTAATTAAAAGGTGTTTACAGCGATAACTTTATGCAAATGTCATTGTCGCTCTTTTAAATATACCCCCTCTACCTCCACCCTTTTATCACAATAATGAATATGACTTCTGTGGCAGAATAATTCTCATAGTCATACCCCACAAATGTCATGGCACTTAGCAATGGCATTCTGTCATTATTATCCTCCCAAACTTTACTTAAGGTAGCGAGAAGGGAAATGTTCGTTTTTTTCTTGATTTTTCAAAAATCGAAAAAACGTTTACTTCAGACCTTGGCATTATCCCAGCTTTTCAAAATATCAAAATTCGGGTAAGACGCTGCTCAAATTGGCGTTTCAAATGCTAGCACAAATAACTACGGCTGCCGTTTCGCGGATATTTGCATAATGCCTACGTTTAGGACTGATTACGTGATAACATCTTATGTGCATACTCTGTTGTTGACGATTCTGATATAACGGGTGTTTATCTAGCTTACATTGTCAGCATTATTATCAGTCTAGACTTCGTTTGAGAAACACACTCATAACTTTGCACAACATTCTTTTAAATTGCTTTTTTTATTTCGTGTCATAATATTTTACTAACCAATTTACGAATGCAATGCCAAGGAAAAGAAGGAGAGCGAAGACATCAATAACAGACGAGGCAAAGAAAATTCTGAGACTCAGTGGTGCGGGGTCTTATTATAACCAACCACCCGAGTGGTTTGAATTCAACGATGTGGTTGAATTATCCGCCCCCAGCGGAAAAATATTTAATTACCTTACTGATGACGACACCGATACATCCGACGACGACGAGGAAGCAAGTACGGGAAATCTGTTGCTCATTGATATCAGGCACATAAATAAGGCCAGCAGTACCGTTTCTGTGTGCAGCGGATGCAACGAGGGGCACATGCGTCTTGTCGAAGACACAACTTCTCGACACGGCTGGGGCAGCAATTTGTTCTTTCAATGTTCTAGCTGCAGCCGTCTGTCAGAAACTTTCCCAAGTTCCCCAAAAAACGACCACATTTTCAACGTTAATCGACAGGAATAGGAAAGGGACGTCGTGCACTGAAAAAATTCAGCAGTTACATGGGTTTGCCGTCTCCGATTTCTGGAACATGTTACAAAAAACACGTTGAAAGCATTTTAGAAATGGCAAGGGCAAAGCTTGAGGAAGAGTTTCAAGATGCTGCTGAAGAAATCCGGCAGCTGAAACTTGGTTTAGAGGAGGAAGAGGATTTAGAAAACCCAATAGATATAGCTGTCTCCGTAGATGGTTTGTGGAGTTCAAGAGGTTTCACAGCAAAAGGAGGACTCGTGACGGCAATATCCATAGACACGGGTAAGTGCCTTATCGCCATAATGTATGTACAAAATGCTTCATTATCACATTGAAAACCAGTCCTTTGATTTTTCGCCTGTTTGTGTTGTGTGTGAAAAATGGAAATTATTTATAGTCAGTTTACCCAACACCAGACGAATGATCGCAATGAAAACACGTATGTTTCGTGAGACTTGGGTTGATTTAGTGCTCTGTGGAAACACTTTATTTAAACTGTGTTTGTGTCGTAATTATTTTCTAATAATTATATTATTGTGTGTCATCGTTATGTTTGTGTTTTTTTGTTATGGTGAATCATTGCAGTGAATGTGAGAAATGGAATGGTATCTAAATCACGAGCCCAAGTGTCAAGCGAATTACGAAGAATCTTCGAAACAGATGGAATCTTATGGAACTATATTTGAGAGGTCCCTAGAAAAGTATAATTTCAGGTAAAAATTACAATGTATCATACGTGTTTTAGTCGATGTACCACAGTGTCGTGAATTGTGAAAAAAAACTGTTATTTTGTTCTTAGGTATACAACATTTGTAGGTGACGGGGACGAGACGAGACTTCGTATGCTGGTGGAGAGGCATAAAGGTATGAACTACTAGTAATTATTAGTCCCCGTTCGGACGAAGTCCGAAAACGGGGACTTATAATTCGGTCTTCGTGCGTCCGTGCGTCCGTGTGTCCTTCCGGAGTCGTATCTCAGAATCCCTTGGACCGATTAAGTTCATTCTTTGCATGTGCCTAGTACTTTATGTGGGACATATGCACATGCAGTGGTTTAGCGATTCGATTCAAAATGGCCGACTGGCAGCCATCTTGTTTTTTGAAAATGTTGTATTTTGTACATGCTTTGTCAGTTTTCATTCAAACTTGGTACATAGATTATACATGTTAGGATACATGTCCATGATGATTTATTTCACAATTGGATCAAAGATGGCCGACTGGCAGCCATCTTGTTTTTTGAAAATGTCGTATTTTGGACATGCTTTGTCAGTTTTCATTCAAATTGAGTACATAGATCATACATGTTAGGATACATGTCCATGATGATTTATTTCACAATTGGATCAAAGATGGCCGACTGGCAGCCATCTTGTTTTTTGAAAATGTCGTATTTTGGACATGCTTTGTCAGTTTTCATTCAAATTGAGTACATAGATCATACATGTTAGGATACATGTCCCAGACTGTCCATGAGTTCCTGAGTCTGTCCGTCCGACCGTCCGTGTGTCCGTCTGTCCGTCTGTCCGTGCGTAAGTCTATCCAACGTCATATTTCAGAATCCTGTGGACCGATTCCGTTCATTCTTCGCATGTGCCTAGTACCTTATGTGGGGCATATGCACATGCAGTGGTTTAGCGATTCGATTCAAAATGGCCGACTTGCAGCCATCTTGTTTTTTGAAAATGTTGTATTTTGGACATGCTTCGTCAGTTGTCATTCAAACTTGGTACATAGATTATACATGTTAGGATACACGTCCATGACGATTTATTTCGCAATTGGATCAAAGATGGTCGACTGGCAGGCATCTTGTTTTTGTTTTTTTATGCGGTATCTTGGACGTGCTCGGTCAGTTTTCATTCAAATTTGGCACATACATGTACTTTATACATGCTAGGATGCATGTCCATGACAATTTGTTTCAAAATCCGGTCAAGGATGGCCGATTGACAGCCATCTGACTTTTTGGCCTTACTACTATATTTCCACAATTTATGTACCATTTTCATTCGTATTTGGCACATACATCATACATATCTGTAGTTTCATAATCAGATCAAAGATGGCCGAATAACGGCTTTTTTTATTTTGGCCATATTACTATGACACGAAACACATGTTTTGATGTAAATAAACAATCTGTTGTATATGCCACTTGTAACTCAAGTTTCAAGGACACGCTTGCGACAGCCCCTCCGCTTTAATATGATGAGCACAAAGAGAACTTAACGGGGACTGTGTCATTTTCAATGACTTGTTTTATTTAAAATGAGATGGTGGTATAGGAGTAGTACTGTTTTTAAATTCATATCTGATACTTCACTAGGATAGCCAATAAGACGAATTGATGGTGCATATTTCTCTGTGGTTTGTTTGTGTTTTAGGAGAGAAACTTTCAGATGGAAAGGGCCTGACTGGTCTAGGGTGTTTGACGAAATCAGTTATAAATTCCATCCAAACATTTTACGGAATGGCTTTACGACATAACAAGGGTACCAGCACGTCGTGAATTTAGTCACATGACTACATTCCTGAAATAGTGTACACACAATGACAGCATATTATCACATCATACGTTCCCTACGATGTAACAATATTCAATCTTTGGGTTGTTTTTCAGGGAATGCAGAGGCGATGAGCGAAAACACCAAAGCAATACTTGCCCACTATAGTAGTACGTATGAATCACCAAGACATCAACACTGCCCTACGTGTGCCGAGTCGAGTCATGGTGTAAATACCAATTAGACCTGGTAACCGGAAAGAACACTTATCGGCCAATAAAACAACCATTCTCCAAAGCTGTCGTTGAAGTGCTTCAGCCGGAAATTGACGCCTTGGCGAACGTGAATCTGCTCAAGGGCACTGAAATGTATTTGATGCAAAACTCAAATGAGTCATTGCATCATATGATATGGAATTTAGTGCTAAAGGAGCAGGACCACGGAGTGTCTAGTATTAACGTTGGCATTTGTATGGCAGTGGCACACTTTAACAGCGGCATAGAAAAGTTTAACTGTCGACTTTACGAAGCGCTCAACCTTTCAGTCTCCAAATTTAGTCGACATGTGTGGCGCTCCATAGACAAAGAACGAATACGCGACTGTGAGGCAAAATCTACCAGTTCGACAAAACAACGCAGAAAGTTTAACAAATACAAACACCTGAAAATGGTAGACAGATTCGAACACCAAGAAGGGCCGTCATATTCATCGGGGCAGTTCGTAACCGGATCTATCGTGACACCGAAGACAACAAGAATACCCCCGATGTGCTTTGTGTGTAAGAAGCCACGAAAAGGTCACCCAAGAAAGAGATGCACGCCTGAAGCATAATATTATTGTGCTACTGCACCTAAATACGACATATTAACGTTTTCGTTTTTAATAATGCTGTAATAATTTTAATATTGCATATTAATAAAATAGTTTACAACAATACAGGAAATAATAATTTATTTTACAATTCAAATCTCTCCGATGCTCTCTACCATACTGGCAAAGTTGGAGATTTTTTTTTTCATCTTGCACAATTTCTGTCTAGGCTCGGTTTTGCAGTATCTTCTGATATAAATAATTTGTGAAAAAAAACAAAGTCCAGACTTTGTTAGTCTACACTCCATCGCTCAACAATGCAGTCTTTCACAGAAAAACCTGTCATGCATAAATTATATGACCAAATATAACAAGAAAATAACGCATATACATCCGGGCTTGTTGTGGAGTTGATTCGTTAATTTTGTCGGCATTTTCAATTCGTGCATGTTTTCCTCATGCTTTCCAACTGCGACAAAGCCACAAGACTCATTGAGTTTGTTGTATCAAGCCCTGGATACACAGTGTTGGTATCATGGAACTAGAAAGGTACCTTATAACTGACATAGATATACTTCATTGTCGATTGCTCTAAATCCCAAATATGATCTAACGTCAACTACTAGTAGCAAATGACAAGAAATTTGCGTAAATATAAGGGCCACTCCCGGTAGAATGAAGCACCTCCCCTTACCGGTTGTCAGATTGGTCTAGAGAAACTGCTCTATAGAAATAGAGAATTTTGTACAGTTAATAGAAACAGTAACATTTGTATTCCCGATTTTTTTCGTGTCATGTCTCTCGAATTACTAGTATCATTTTTTGACTCCCATGTGCGAAGCACAAAATGGGAGTCTTTGCAGTTAGTGTGTCTGTATGTGTGTATGTGTGTATGTGTGTATGTGTGTATGTGTGTATGTGTGTGTGTATGTGTGTCCGACTGTTCCACTGCTATCTCAAGAACCATACATCGGTTTTTGATGAAACTTAGTGCATAGATGCTCTGGGCCAATGCGCAGATTTGATTAGGTTTTGGTAAAAATCCATGCTCGTTAATTACCTAATTTGCATGATAATTAGCTAATTTTTAGCTGTTCTATGACTGTTCCACTGATATCTAAAGAACCACTCATTGGATTTTGATGAAACTTGGTACATAGATGCTCTGAACATATGCGCAGATTTGATTAATTTTTGGTAAAAATCCGTGCATATTAATTACCTAATTTGCATGATAATTAGCTATTTTTTAGTGGTTCCATGACTGTTCCACTGATATCTAAACAACCACTCATTGGATTTTGATGAAACTTGGTACATAGATGCTCTGAACTAATGCTAGGTTTTGATTAGTTTTTGGTAATAATCCGTGGATACTAATTACCTAATTTGCATAATGATTAGTCAATTTTCGGTTTTTCCACTGATATCTCAAGTACTAATCATCACATTTCAATGAAACTTGGTACATAGATGTCATACGACACTGCACAGACCTGATAGTTTTTATGGTAATATCAGTACATATTAATTACCTAATTTGCATAATTAATTAATTTTCAGCATTTGATATAAGTAGTTAGCATTACATTTCAATGAAACTTGGTACTTACATACTCAAGGACTATGCAGAGATTGATTGTTTTCGATAAATATTTGTGCATATTAATCACCTAATTTGCATAATTAGTTAATTTTCAGCTTTTCCACGGGTATCTCAAGTACTAATCATCGCATTTCAATGAAACTTGGTACATAGATCCTTTAGGACTATGCAGAGACCTGATTAGTTTTAGGGTAAATAATTGTGCATATTAATTACCTAATTTGCATAATTAATTTTCAGCTTTTCTACTGATATCTAAAGTACTAATCATCATATTTCAATGAATCTAGAATTATGCAGACCCAATTAGTTTCCGGTAAATATTTGTGCATATTAATCACCTAATTTGCATAATTAACCAACTTTCACACTGATATCTCAAGTACTATACATCACATATCAATGAATGTACATGGATGCTGTAGGACAATAGACAGACCTGAATAATTGTGGGTTAAAATCTGTACATATTAATTACCTAATTTGCATAATTAACCAATTTTAATCTTTCACACTGATATCTAAAGTACCGTAAAAACTCCAAAATTTCGACCGGTTTTAAATAATTTGTGTTAGAAATGTGACGTGTTTTTAGAGTAATCCTCTTTCTCCCACAAGGCAATACCCAATATGTACCAAGTCTAAGTTAATCAGTTGCAAAGATCAAATCTGCTGTAACGTGATACATATGCTGTGCATAGTAAGTTGTACTTGGGTATAAGGCTGACTACAAATGAATTGAACTTGGGTGTTGGTCACTACAAATAAATTGAACTTGGGTGTTGGTCACTACAAATAAATTCAACTTGGGAGTTGGTCACTACAAATAAATTCAACTTGGAAGTTGGTCACTACAAATAAATTCAACTTGAGAGTTGGTCACTACAAATAATTTCAACTTGGGAGTTGGTCACTACAAATAATTTCAACTTGGGAGTTGGTCACTACAAATAATTTCAACTTGGGAGTTGGTCACTACAAATAAATTCAACTTGGGAGTTGGTCACTACAAATAAATTTAACTTGGAAGTTGGTCACTACAAATAAATTTAACTTGGGAGTTGGTTACTACAAATAAATTCAACTTAGGGTTCTGATAACTACAAATAAATTACACTTAGCTGACAGTGACTACAACTAAATTGTATGTATGTAATTGGCTCCACATTATTTCCAGCAATCAGACTATGGAAAGTCTGGTTACCTGGAGTGCAAAGAAGAACTTCAGTTGACAACAAAGCTTATTATAAATCTTTTATCTTCTTTGGACTAATCCTGTGAAATACAGTATATATGTCACTTACATGCATCTATGCATTGAACAGTTATATACTTATACTATACTATACCACTACATAAACCACCAAACCCTGGGGCCCACACTATATAACAACTAGTCTTTATTTTCCACGATTTCCTCTTCCTCTTTGTCCACCTCTTTGTCTTCCTCTTGATCCACCTCTCCCAATTGCAGGGGTTCTTCTGCTTTGTTGTCCTCCTGCATCTCTTCTGTGTTCCCACAGCCACCTTGCTTCTGCTTGATCAGTTGCTTCTGTTTGTGTCACCTTCTGCCCTTTGCCTGCATTACATGTTATTTCATGGTGATATGGAAGGAAGCAATCACGACACAAGGAAATTCCACATTCATTGCATTTGTAGACGCTGTACACGTAGTGGCCCTTCTGAGTTTTCCTTCCTATCTTAATGCACATTCTACAACTCGCACCTCTGCCCTCTCCTTTAACCAGGTGGTGATTTTGGTATGTATTGAGAACTGGTTCAGCAGTTGTCACTCTCTGTTTTCTTGAGCAAAAGCCACCGATCATAGCACAACCAACTTCTACTTGGAATGCTTTATGCGTTTTCTTCTCATCAACTACTTCTTTGTAGATAATGTAGCTGTTGCAAATGGCAGTATCTAATAAGTAGAAGAAGACATACTTCCACCATTTGTGGGCCTGACGTTGGGAAGTGAAATAAGATCGTATTTGATTAGCACGATCCACTCCACCCATGTATTTATTGTAATCACCTACAATATCAGGAGCTGGAAGGCTGTAGACAGACTTTCGATGGGTTGTGGGCGACTTGATGAATCTGTTGATCCTTCCATCATTGACTCTAAATCCTTCTCGGCATGTAGAAAGCAGATTTAATAATTTTGAATCTTTATAAGAGACAACAACAAGATCGTCTTTCTGTCTTGCAGCAAACTGCCCTCTGCATAGGTTTTTGATTATGTCACTTGCTGGGTTTCTTCTGGGATTTGTGCGAAGGGCATTTGGGAATCCCCTTCTATCTTGGCGCATACTTCCAACAACATAGGTATGGTGATAGTCCAGGAGCCTACTGGCCATCTCAATGCTGGTATAATAACTATCTGTGTAGAGAACATGATGTAATCCAGTGAATGGCTGGATTAAATTCTCGCATAAGGCAGCAGTTTTGGAAACGTTTCGCATATCCTCTTCATGACTTCCAGTACTAGTCATAAATTTGAGATTAGCCACGTAATTTGAATGACTATCTGCCAAAACATATACTTTGAACCCTTTGGCTCTGGGTTTTCCCTGGATGAACACAGTTGGAATTCCATTATATCTCCCTTTATACCCAATGATGGCTTCGTCTATTGCCACCTCACAATGAAGATTATACATCTGTTGTGATTGATGTATTACAGTTTTCAGTATTGGTGCAACTTTATACATTGGTCTATGTCTTCTCTCTGTAGCTCTCTCAGCAGGATTACTTATATTAGCTGGATCATTTCTTGCATCATTGACATGAAAATATTGCAATATTTTTTGAAACCTATTACGGCTCATTACACCTGAAATTTTTTCATTTCTTAAAGCAGTATTGGTTGACCAATAGTCATTTAGTTCCCCTTTTGGATCAACTCCCATAATTATCATGATGCCTAGAAATGCTGCCATCTCATCATCATCTTTGATTTTAGCCCAGTACTTGTCCGCTCCTTTGTTTCTTTTTATATATTTTGCATAAGCATTAGTCTCTCTTCTGAGTTTTGTCACAAGCGATTTAGGAAATATTTTTTCAAAAGCACTTATTGGTGTAGGTATGTCTGCTTTGTTCACATTGGGACCAGGATGTTCACCTGTGAACTCTTCAACAACATGTCTTCGGAGTGTCGGAGTCCAACCATCACTATCAGCAACATTGTCATCATCTTCATCATTAGAAACACATGTAGGTTCAATATACTCTGAGTCACTTGGCCAGGTTGTTTCTATTTGTGTGTGAGCATGAATGCGATGATGTGTGCTGTTCCTGTCATCATCATCAGAGTCCATCTCTTCACCTGATGTAGTGTCCATGCCACTGTCAAGATTAGGAGGTACTACCCCATTTTCACCATCATCATCACAACTATAAAGGTCACTTTCATCACCACCCTGATTCTCTCTGCCATCATCATTTCCATCATCCTGATCGTCATTGCCATCACCTTGATCATTGCCATCACCATCCTCATTTTCATTACCATCACCATCCTGGTTTTCATTACCATCACCATCCTGGTTTTCATTACCATCATACTGATCTTCATTGCCATCACCATCCTGGTTTTCATTGCCATCACCATCCTGGTTTTCATTGCCATCATCCTGATCTTCATTGCCATCACTCTGATCATTGCCATCACCATCCTGGTTTTCATTGCCATCATCCTGATCTTCATTGTCATCACCCTGGTCCTCATTGTCATCACCCTGGTCCTCATTGCCATTACCATCCTGGTTTTCATTGCCATCACCCTGATCCTTATTGCCATCACCATGCTGATTTTTATTGCCATCACCCTTGTCCTTATTGTGATCACCATCCTGGTTTTCATTGCCACCACCCTGATCCTCATTGCCATCACCCTGGTCCTTATTGTGATCACCAACTATGTTCTCAATACCATTACCACTCTGGTTCTCCTCAGTCTCAATTGTCTCATTGTCTCTTTCACCAGTCACATTACTAGTACTCCCATGACCCTGTCTCTTTTTATGATGTCTTGGCCGTTTTCTGCGTTTAGTGGTTTGTGCAGAATGGGGATCACATGTATCACTATCACTGTCTGCATAACTGATCTTATGATGTTTTGAGCGATGTCTGCGCTTACGAGAATGAGAACCTACATGACTGGGGACACTAGTATCACTAGTAGTGTCCATAGGAATAACTTGGTTATCTCCTACCTGATCATTCTGTACCCTCTCCTTCGATTCAGTTGGCAAATGATGCTTCTTCACTCTCACTTTGCCAGATCTATTCTTAGACGATTCTGTAATGAGATCATGTTCTTGTTCAGTTATATTCAATGAAGCTATATCTCGGAGAGTCATGTTTCATGCAAGAGTAACAATCTGTAGGACCATGCACTGCAATAACAGTAACAAATGAAGACTATTAGCCCATAATTCCAAAGTATGAAATCAATTCATTTACTCATTGATTTTATCAAATGTAGTATGATAATCTGATTTACAGGAAATGTTGTGGAGGCAAGTCATATACAGTATTCATATGTAATTTAGGAATAGCCTAGTACATGTAGTTAGCTTTCATGGTCACTCAAGTTATATAATATGGTTGTTTATTTGCAAAGCAAACAACCAAGCTCAACTGCCTTCTTTCATGAAAACAAAGGTTGCTTCATTTCTATTTGCACAAGCCCAAGTGTAACTTGCTAAGTTTCTTGATTGTCTACGTTCAATTTACTTGTAGTATAGAATCACCCAAGTCCAACTCAATCAGTTTTTTTGACCATCCAAGTTGAATTTATTTGTAGTGGAGACAACCCAAGTTCAACTTATTTGTAGTGCAGACAACCCGAGTTCAACTTATTTGTAGTGCAGACAACCCAAGTTCAACTTATTTGTAGTGCAGACAACCCAAGTTCAACTTATTTGTAGTGCAGACAACCCAAGTTCAACTTATTTGTAGTGAAGACAACTCAAGTAGTACTTACTATGTTTGCCCATGGTCCAAGTACAATTTACTCAGTCTGCACAGTGCTGGAAAAATCTCTAGTAGGAGCAGCAAAAAGCTGTGTATATCCTTCAGTTGCAATAGGCTAATAATGCTGTACACTGCAAAAGTATGCTAAGTACATGTATGTTTACTTTCTGGACTCCCTGGTGAAATTAGCCTAGATATTGAGTCACCCCTTAGGGAGGGGCAGATGACCTTTACATACTGAATTGAACTTGGTAGAAAACACAATAGGTTCTTGGTAAACATAGCAACTTGTACTTGGTGCAGAAAGGGTGTCAGCCTGCAGGCTCCCAGAAGCACCATAACAAGTTAGACTTGGGAGGTAGAGGATTAAAAACATCAAGACGCGGAGAAGAGGTCAGCACAAAACTAATAGGTCAAAAGACAAAGCTGTCTCGCACTACCTAGGAAAACTTGCGAATGTTCGAAGTACAGGTACCCATTGGACAAAAGATACATGGAAGTTTAGCAAACGATCTCCCCGACCCAGTGCAATGTATCCGGTTAGAATCAAAGCTCACGTGTCCCTTATTTGAGCACCGTACCGGTGATTTGAGGGACCAAATTCTGCCGTAAATTCGCCCTTGGATTAAAAAATATAATGGGATTTAAGAAAATAAAATGGGACTTTTAAGGTGTATTTTGGCGTCATTTTTCGGACATTTCAATCAATCCTGCCGGCTAAAATAGAGTCTAAGTTTTACCGTAGTCATTGACGTCTGTCTATTCAAGAGTACACGTGTATGATTTTTATCGTGACTAGCGTGAGCGGGTAAGCTTCCTTTCGAGAATGAGCTGTTATCACTGTGAACAATGTTAAATTATTCTTCAGATGACCAGTTTATTTTTTAAAAACAACTAATTTTTTTATTTAAAAAAAATCATGCCGTTTTCGCATCATCCAGCTTTTTGATTGGTTAATTAGCGATTTGACCTATTTGACCTAAGAGAACATGGCGGATATCCTACAGCATCAAACGTTTATACGAGACCGGAATCATTCGCTTACGATGAAACTAAGTTGACTTTTATTTGTATTTCATAACCATTCAACAAATTTATTTTGTGTACATTATTATAATCACTACTGAGTACAGTAATAATCAACAATTCAGAAACGCAGCATGCCGAGATTTTTGTGTTCGTTTTTATTTGAAACTTCGTTTATTTAGAATATATTTTCGTTACCAATAAAATAAAAATCTCTCAGTCAATCAGAAACCCGGATTCATGCCTTTGAGGAAGGTCCCGTTTGAACGCTCACATCGTTTTTTTTTTTCGTTTGGGGGAAAACTAAAACTGGTCGCAATTTTCGAATAAGAATGAGTCGGCAATTTTTAGTGGAGTCGAAAATTTGGAGGTAAATAAAACACCGAAACCCGGCAAATAAATAGGCGGCCACATTTTTAGAGGGGTCGAAATTTTGGAGTTTTCACGGTGCTAATTATTCCATTTCAATGAAACTTAGTACAAAGATGCTCTAGGACAATGTACAAACCTAATTAGTTTGGGGTAAAAATCTGTTCATATTAATTCCCTAATAAGCATAATAATTCATAATTTTTTGATTCTAATCACATTTCAATTAAACTTGGAGACATAGATTTTCTGTTACATTGCGCAGACCTCATTAGTTTTACACTCAAATCTGGTCATATTAATTTTCTGATTTGCATAATTAGTTTTCAGCTAAGTAATTTCGAATTATATTTAATGTGTCTCCAATACTCTCAGCACATGGGAGTTCTTTCTAAGCTTTCTTTGATTTTGTTGGGAAATCACTCTGTTCTCAGTCCCGGGAAACATTCATTTAGAGTCGTGGCTATGTACCTACAGTCCAATAGTTCATATCAAACATGCTTGAATATTCAAGTAATTGTTTATTTCTATCAAAAGCAAACGTCAGGTAACATACAAGACATAAATTTAAATATCGAAAACAAAATCAATGTCAAAGATACATTTTAGAAACTCTGCGACGTCAACATACTATCACATACAAGGGTACAAAACTCTTGAATGGTTACAGGGTATGCATCCTGCAAGATGAAACAATAAATTGCCATAGTTACTAAGAGGCACATTGTATAATTGATAATATAACAGCAGAAAAGTAAATCACACGCGATGAAAAAAGTTACCTTTATACATATAATCAAGTGTACTGACAATTGGGCGGGCCGACACTTTTTTTCTGCGTAATAAAAAACAAATTATATATATTGACGAAGACGCATTCTAAGATATAATGTAGAACATTTACTACATACATATATGACATGTTTCTGACGAGTAATTAAATTTAGTATTATGTGAAAACGCAACAATTGTGAAATAAAATACTTGCGTAGAGAGTGTGAGTCCATATGCAGTAACACAGCCATCTAATTTTCCGTTGACATTGCCTTTTTAGTTTTCTATCTCTAGCGGTGTTTTCAATCCATTCACATACCTTTACGCCATCATAACTGCAAAATAAAAGAAATAATGTATATATTAGTTACAAACGATGTTTTTATCACCAAGTATTACATCAAGTTATAGCGTTGATTTAGGCATAGGGACAGTAAATACGAAGTGGTTGATTTCGTCATAGACGTAAATATACGGTGTTCTGCGATTGCATTCGGTGAAATATTTTTATTTTTCCTCCTACAAAACAATATTAATAAAACAAAGTTGAGTGCCAAGACACAGTTTGACCCGTTACATGCTTTGTTTGGAGTACTGAACGTAGTCATAACAAATTATCCTTGCTAATAAAAACGAAAGAACGTAACATCGATATCGCATAGTCATAAACGTTTCAATTGAAAACTGTAATCTTCATACATATTTTACGAAACAAAATTGGTAATAGTTGTGCTATTCATGAGAATGGCGTAACTGGGCGATACTCACCCAGCATCTTGTACTTCTTTTACCAATAACTCACGAGCAGCAACTAAAGTAGTGACTGTTTTATTTTGATTTTTGCTGCGTCTAGCTATGGTCTTCTTGTCACACTTTGGCGTGGCAAATTGTTTCTTCGAACATCGACCATTTGGTTTCACCATAGTGTTATTAGATCTCTTATCAGAGGCACTTGAGGGATTATCTTGTTCGTAAACAGTCAGCATGTACAGTGGGACATTAATGTTTGTCAGGGGCTTATCTTGTTGTTCGTTTGCATAACAACGGAAGCCACGTCTCCCGAACGCTCCAGCAGTACGGGACTCAAAATGCCAGCTGTTTTCTTCAATTTTCACGCTCGCGCTTGAAATTATTCGTTATCTGACACGCTTTATGAGTTCTATGATATCAGTGGTTAATAAGTTTGGCAATTGTTAGTGTATATTTATAATAATGCAGCCAATCTGCAGTGTTATATTGTCCAAAATGGTTTTTCGCGTTTTTCACGAGTTAAGGTTTTGATTGAGTATGACATATTGGGACCGCCGTCAAATCAAGTGCGTTCGGACTAGGACATTCAAACTCGGACTGGCTGTTCACAAGATAATGACGATGTGAAATATGTCTGGGTTTTTGAAAAAGAAATGCTTTGTTACAGAATAATAGTCTGTTAAAGGTGTCAGGTATGAAATAATTTTAGGACAAAAAAACAAACCTGCATAGAAATCGGAATAATAGGTCTTTTGATTATCGAAGACGCATTTCAATGGACTTGATTACTGACAATGCCTTGTGTAAATTTCACCAGGAAATTCCGCAGTGTGCTCTCGCAATCGCGGACTTAGTCATTTTTACAAGGTTCGCCATTTTTGATGTCACGTGGTAATTATGTAAGCAATGACTATCCAGTTTGTGCGAACTTGTCCCTCTATACTTAGTCTTTTGAAATATATAAGCTAAATTAAGGTTCTGAATGAGACAACAGACAGAGAATGTTTTTTTCAAAAATGTCACCAAACCCTTCTCGCTACCTTAAATCATCATGAATCACAAATGAGTTATTATTGAAGAATCTACTCAATAAATCATTTGGCCTAATGACCTAATTGTATTTTAATGTGAATTTATTATGAGACATATGTATGCAGTTTATGTTATAACATTAATTTTAATAAATCAATATTTTGTGTTTTCAGTGGATATGGTTGTGGAGATCATTTTTATGAATCTGACACATGTCTCCATTCATTTCAAGTACTATCTGAACTACTTCTATCACCGATAACTCAAGACATTATCTGTGATGTTGGAATGTAAGTTCATATGTATAGACATTATGTAATGCTTAACATGCTGGCCAAGGCTTTGATAGTATTCTTCAAGTTCTATAGCGTTCCATAGTAGTAGTTAGACTTAGTGTTATGTTCCATAGTACTAGTGAGACTTAGTGTTATGTTCCATAGTACTAGTGAGACTTAGTGTTATGTTCCATAGTACTAGCGAGACTTAGTGTTATGTTCCATAGTACTAGTGAGACTTAGTGTTATGTTCCATAGTACTAGTGAGACTTAGTGTTATGTTCCATAGTACTAGCGAGACTTAGTGTTATGTTCCATAGTACTAGTGAGACTTAGTGTTATGTTTCATAGTACTAGGAAGACTTAGTGTTATGTTCCATAGTACTAGGAAGACTTAGTGTTATGTTCCATAGTACTAGTGAGACTTAGTGTTATGTTCCATAGTACTAGGAAGACTTAGTGTTATGTTCCATAGTACTAGCGAGACTTAGTGTTATGTTCCATAGTACTAGTGAGACTTAGTGTTATGTTCCATAGTACTAGTGAGACTTAGTGTTATGTTCCATAGTACTAGGAAGACTTAGTGTTATGTTCCATAGTACTAGTGAGACTTAGTGTTATGTTCCATAGTACTAGTGAGACTTAGTGTTATGTTTCATAGTACTAGGAAGACTTAGTGTTATGTTCCATAGTACTAGTGAGACTTAGTGTTATGTTCCATAGTACTAGGAAGACTTAGTGTTATGTTCCATAGTACTAGTGAGACTTAGTGTTATGTTTCATAGTACTAGGAAGACTTAGTGTTATGTTTCATAATACTAATGAGACTTAGTGTTATGTTCCATAGTACTAGTGAGACTTAGTGTTATGTTTCATAGTACTAGTGAGACTTAGTGTTATGTTCCATAGTGCTAGTGAGACTTAGTGTTATGTTCCATAGTACTAGGAAGACTTAGTGTTATGTTCCATAGTACTAGTGAGACTTAGTGTTATGTTCCATAGTACCAGTGAGACTTAGTGTTATGTTTCATAGTACTAGGAAGACTTAGTGTTATGTTCCATAGTGCTAGGGAGACTTAGTGTTATGTTCCATAGTGCTAGGGAGACTTAGTGTTATGTTTCATAGTACTAGTGAGGCTTAGTGTTATGTTCCATAGTACTAGGAAGACTTAGTGTTATGTTCAATATTACTAGGGAGACTTAGTGTTATGTTCCATAGTACGAGGAAGACTTAGTGTTATGTTCCATAGTGCTAGGGGGACTTAGTGTTATGTTTCATAGTACTAGTGAGACTTAGTGTTTTGTTCCATAGTACTAGGAAGACTTAGTGTTATGCTCCATAGTGCTAGAGAGACTTAGTGTTATGTTCCATAGTACTAGAAAGACTTAGTGTTATGTTCCATAGTACTAGTGAGACTTAGTGTTATGTTCCATATCACTAGGAAGACTTAGTGTTATGTTCCATAGTGCTAGGGAGACTTAGTGTTATGTTCCATAGTACTAGGAACACTTAGTGTTATGTTTCATAATACTAGTGAGACTTAGTGTTATGTTCCATAGTACTAGGAAGACTTAGTGTTATGTTCCATAGTACTAGTGAGACTTAGTGTTATGTTCCATAGTACCAGTGAGACTTAGTGTTATGTTTCATAGTACTAGGAAGACTTAGTGTTATGTTCCATAGTGCTAGGGAGACTTAGTGTTATGTTCCATAGTGCTAGGGAGACTTAGTGTTATGTTTCATAGTACTAGTGAGGCTTAGTGTTATGTTCCATAGTACTAGGAAGACTTAGTGTTATGTTTAATATTACTAGGGAGACTTAGTGTTATGTTCCATAGTACGAGGAAGACTTAGTGTTATGTTCCATAGTGCTAGGGAGACTTAGTGTTATGTTTCATTGTACTAGTGAGACTTAGTGTTTTGTTCCATAGTGCTAGGCAGACTTAGTGTTATGTTCCATAGTGCTAGTGAGACTTAGTGTTATATTCCATAGTACTAGTGAGACTTGGTGTTATGTTCCATAGTACTAGTGAGACTTAGTGCTATGTTCCATATCACTAGGAAGACTTAGTGTTATGTTCCATAGTACTAGGAAGACTTAGTGTTATGTTTCATAATACTAGTGAGACTTAGTGTTATGTTCCATAGTACTAGGAAGACTTAGTGTTATGTTCCATAGTACCAGTGAGACTTAGTGTTATGTTTCATAGTACTAGGAAGACTTAGTGTTATGTTCCATAGTGCTAGGGAGACTTAGTGTTATGTTCCATAGTGCTAGGGAGACTTAGTGTTATGTTTCATAGTACTAGTGAGGCTTAGTGTTATGTTCCATAGTACTAGGAAGACTTAGTGTTATGTTCAATATTACTAGGGAGACTTAGTGTTATGTTCCATAGTACGAGGAAGACTTAGTGTTATGTTCCATAGTGCTAGGGGGACTTAGTGTTATGTTTCATAGTACTAGTGAGACTTAGTGTTTTGTTCCATAGTACTAGGAAGACTTAGTGTTATGCTCCATAGTGCTAGAGAGACTTAGTGTTATGTTCCATAGTACTAGAAAGACTTAGTGTTATGTTCCATAGTACTAGTGAGACTTAGTGTTATGTTCCATATCACTAGGAAGACTTAGTGTTATGTTCCATAGTGCTAGGGAGACTTAGTGTTATGTTCCATAGTACTAGGAACACTTAGTGTTATGTTTCATAATACTAGTGAGACTTAGTGTTATGTTCCATAGTACTAGGAAGACTTAGTGTTATGTTCCATAGTACTAGTGAGACTTAGTGTTATGTTCCATAGTACCAGTGAGACTTAGTGTTATGTTTCATAGTACTAGGAAGACTTAGTGTTATGTTCCATAGTGCTAGGGAGACTTAGTGTTATGTTCCATAGTGCTAGGGAGACTTAGTGTTATGTTTCATAGTACTAGTGAGGCTTAGTGTTATGTTCCATAGTACTAGGAAGACTTAGTGTTATGTTTAATATTACTAGGGAGACTTAGTGTTATGTTCCATAGTACGAGGAAGACTTAGTGTTATGTTCCATAGTGCTAGGGAGACTTAGTGTTATGTTTCATTGTACTAGTGAGACTTAGTGTTTTGTTCCATAGTGCTAGGCAGACTTAGTGTTATGTTCCATAGTGCTAGTGAGACTTAGTGTTATATTCCATAGTGCTAGGGAGACTTAGTGTTATGTTCCATAGTGCTAGGGAGACTTAGTGTTATGTTCCATAGTGCTAGTGAGACTTAGTGTTATGTTCTATAGTGCTAGGGAGACTTAGTGTTATGTTCCATAGTGCTAGGGAGACTTAGTGTTATGTTCCATAGTGCTAGGGAGACTTAGTGTTATGTTCCATAGTACTAGTGAGACTTAGTGTTATGTTCCATAGTACCAGTGAGACTTAGTGTTATGTTTCATAGTACTAGGAAGACTTAGTGTTATGTTCCATAGTGCTAGGGAGACTTAGTGTTATGTTCCATAGTGCTAGGGAGACTTAGTGTTATGTTTCATAGTACTAGTGAGGCTTAGTGTTATGTTCCATAGTACTAGGAAGACTTAGTGTTATGTTTAATATTACTAGGGAGACTTAGTGTTATGTTCCATAGTACGAGGAAGACTTAGTGTTATGTTCCATAGTGCTAGGGAGACTTAGTGTTATGTTTCATTGTACTAGTGAGACTTAGTGTTTTGTTCCATAGTGCTAGGCAGACTTAGTGTTATGTTCCATAGTGCTAGTGAGACTTAGTGTTATATTCCATAGTGCTAGGGAGACTTAGTGTTATGTTCCATAGTGCTAGGGAGACTTAGTGTTATGTTCCATAGTGCTAGTGAGACTTAGTGTTATGTTCTATAGTGCTAGGGAGACTTAGTGTTATGTTCCATAGTGCTAGGGAGACTTAGTGTTATGTTCCATAGTGCTAGGGAGACTTAGTGTTATGTTCCATAGTGCTATGGAGACTTAGTGTTATGTTCCATAGTGCTAGGGAGACTTAGTGTTATGTTCCATAGTGCTAGGGAGACTTAGTGTTATGTTCCATAGTGCTAGTGAGACTTAGTGTTATGTTCCATAGTGCTAGGGAGACTTAGTGTTATGTTCCATAGTGCTAGGGAGACTTAGTGTTATGTTCCATAGTGCTAGGGAGACTTAGTGTTATGTTCCATAGTGCTAGGGAGACTTAGTGTTATGTTCCATAGTGCTAGTGAGACTTAGTGTTATGTTCCATAGTGCTAGGGAGACTTAGTGTTATGTTCCATAGTGCTAGGGAGACTTAGTGTTATGTTCCATAGTGCTAGGGAGACTTAGTGTTATGTTCCATAGTACCAGTGAGACTTGGTGTTAAGTTTCATAGTACTAGGAAGACTTAGTGTTATGTTCAATATTACTAGGGAGACTTAGTTTTATGTTCCATAGTATGAGGAAGACTTATTGTTATGTTCCATAGTGCTAGGGAGACTTAGTGTTATGTTTCATAGTACTAGTGAGACTTAGTGTTATGTTCCATAGTACCAGTGAGACTTAGTGTTATGTCCCATAGTGCTAGGGAGACTTAGTGTTATGTTCCATAGTGCTAGGGAGACTTAGTATTATGTTCCATAGTACCAGTGAGACTTAGTGTTAAGTTTCATAGTACTAGGAAGACTTAGTGTTATGTTCCATAGTGCTAGGGAGACTTAGTGTTATGTTCCATAGTGCTAGGGAGACTTAGTGTTATGTTTCATAGTACTAGTGAGACTTAGTGTTTTGTTCCATAATACTAGGCAGACTTAGTGTTATGTTCCATAGTGCTAGTGAGACTTAGTGTTATGTTCCATAGTGTTAGGGAGACTTAGTGTTATGTTCCATAGTGCTAGGGAGACTTAGTGTTATGTTCCATAGTGCTAGTGAGACTTAGTGTTATGTTCCATAGTGCTAGGGAGACTTAGTGTTATGTTCCATAGTGCTAGGGAGACTTAGTGTTATGTTCCATAGTGCTAGGGAGACTTAGTGTTATGTTCCATAGTGCTAGGGAGACTTAGTGTTATGTTCCATAGTGCTAGGGAGACTTAGTGTTATGTTCCATAGTGCTAGGGAGACTTAGTGTTATGTTCCATAGTACCAGTGAGACTTGGTGTTAAGTTTCATAGTACTAGGAAGACTTAGTGTTATGTTCAATATTACTAGGGAGACTTAGTTTTATGTTCCATAGTATGAGGAAGACTTATTGTTATGTTCCATAGTGCTAGGGAGACTTAGTGTTATGTTTCATAGTATAAGGAAGACTTATTGTTATGTTCCATAGTACTAGTGAGACTTAGTGTTATGTTCCATAGTACCAGTGAGACTTAGTGTTATGTCCCATAGTGCTAGGGAGACTTAGTGTTATGTTCCATATCACTAGGAAGACTTAGTGTTATGTTCCATAGTGCTAGGGAGACTTAGTTTTATGTTCCATAGTATGAGGAAGACTTATTGTTATGTTCCATAGTACTAGTGAGACTTAGTGTTATGTTCCATAGTACCAGTGAGACTTAGTGTTATGTCCCATAGTGCTAGGGAGACTTAGTGTTATGTTCCATATCACTAGGAAGACTTAGTGTTATGTTCCATAGTGCTAGGGAGACTTAGTGTTATGTTCCATAGTGCTAGGGAGACTTAGTGTTATGTTCCATAGTGCTAGGGAGACTTGCATGTAGAGTTAATGATCAAGGGTTTCTAGGAGCTAGATACATTTATTGTGTCATATTTTGCAACTTAAGTCATTTCAATTATGTGATTTGTTACAGGCCAGTAATGCATAAGAATGTCCTGTATAACTGCAGAGTTATCTTTCTAAATAAGTAAGTAACTAATACACAATTACAGCTAGCAATGCTTCAGATGGTTCATATGAATTTTTTGCTGTCATATTAGATGATTAGATGCGTATTATAAAGTTATTTTTAAAATGCCATAAATTATATTTTAGAGTTTCCTAAAGCAGATGCCAACAAGAATGTGCTGATCTATAATCTGATTGTATGTCTCAGCATCCTAGTTATGGCTTTTTAAACTCTCTTATTTCTGAAGTAAATTGATGACAAATGTTGTAGACAAAATAAATTGTATTAAACTGTTCTCCATGAGATCTGAAAAAATATTTTGATTAAACAATAAAAACCTTGAGATAACATATCAAAATTCACAACGGAATTGTCAGTCACTTTATGTAATTGAGGATGCCACCATCACGAGTGTCAGTATATTATTTGTTAGATGAGCTTTAAATGGTAGCGCCCTCTTTGTTAAATAGTGGGTTTTTTTTTTTAGGTATAAGTCACATGACATGTACAAGTAGCAATTGATGCAGTGATTGTATACAAGTCAAATTGTGAAATAGAATGAAAATATAACTTTTTTTTCCAGAAAAATTTTATTAATCCGTCCAAAGATAGACCTCTGCAATTCTGGCAACTACAGGGAACTACGATGGTTCAAAGGATGGGCAAAAAAACGTGTGGTTGAAGATTATTATCTGCCTAGAATGATTACAAAAATTACTGGACAGGTAAAAATACTTAGTGGTGTTTAACACTTTTAATATTATTTCATCACCATTGTTTGGTTTTCTAGAAGGCACATGTTGCGAATTTATGTTTTTTTTGAAGAGTGTCTAGACTGATTACCCATTGATGTTTATCGTCCATATTTTTTTTGTAAATATTCATGAATGTAGATTCAAATTAAAACAAGAGGTTCTGATTTGCTGTTGTACCACTCTTTAGACACAGAATTGATTGCTGTTTGGTTGACGCTCAGATTACTTACAATTGCTGTTGTTGGTCAAATAAATTCCAACCATCATTTTATGTGGAAAATTATAGTCAAATATATTGCATACAAATTAATTTACGATTATCTCTTAATTGGGTCAATAGTACAAAAATGTATTAATTTAATTCTCATTGGTACATGAATTACGAAAGTATATACATTAATATGGAAACAGAAACAAATTTTCAACTTGTTGCTGAAAAAATTCTACAAATATTTTTCCCAAAAATGTTTTTGTATAGGAACTCATCTTTTTCTCCAGCCAAAACTTCTATGTATCAAAGAGATTAAGTGGAAACTATTAGCCCGTATAAATAATATTAATGTTAACAGTGTAACTAGATTACTCCTACATGTACAACATATATGAATTTGGTTGCTCAGCATTACTTCAAAGTCAAGTTTGTGTCGTTTCCTTGACTTTAGCTGTTTTCATCGGCTTTTTGATGGGTGTTCCACAGCAGCTTGCACAGAGCCAATTTAATACATGGTACAGTGGTGCACATCTTAGAAACGCAGTACGTTTTGTGACGTAGCCCCATCCTGTGAATATAAACGTATTCTTCTTATCTACAAATAAGAATTGTATTTGATGGCATATGATAGCGAGAATCATATGGCATTGTAATAATACCAACATAAATCACATTTTTGCTCTCACATGTTGGACTTTTTTTTCTTTTTCATTAAAAACAAATATAAGAGAACTGTATCATTTGGTGATGGTGTCATATCAACATTGGATACTTGCATTGGTAGTGAAATATGTGAGGAACTATGGACATCAGACAGGTAAGGTAATGTAGGCACTGGCTGACTAATGCAGTGATCCAACAAATTATTCAGTTGTCCCACGATCTAATCCTTTATCTTACAATTGTCCTCAATGTTGACGCAAAAACCATTTTTCTTCTTGCTGCTTTCTTTTATATTATAAAAGTATTACATTTATAAGTTACTTGTTTTCAAGACACTAAAGAAACTTTGCTCATAGGTTTTATGATTTCTTCTTAGTCCACATGTTCATATGAGTTTAGATGGTGTGGAAATATTTACCAATGCAAGCGGGAGTCATCATGAGTTACGCAAAGCTTATCAGAAGGTTGACCTAATTAAATCAGCCATGGAGAAGGTAATTTTATGGGATGGTTGTCATGAGTAGATTGAAGTCATAAATACAAACAATCACGCCCTCTAGTGACAGGATTAAAATACATATATGGGAGAATAACTGCTAAATATTAAGTTATTGCATTTATACATATTAAATTTATTGGGTTAAAAAGTGTTTTACTCTATTTGTAAATGACAGGTGTGTTTATGGTCAATATACCAGTAACACATCTATCAGTAGAGCTTACAAAAATTACAGACTGTTTCCAAGTAATATTTTAATAATTCAGTATACAAAAAGTGTTATTTTTGGTTTGTGTTTCTAATCAAATATGGTAAGTCATATTTAAATGATTTAATGTGCAATAAAATAATAGTTTTGATATTAGTAGCACATGCACTTTCATAAATGACAGTGGTGTCTTAGTTCAGAATAAGTCAGAATAAGTATCTTCATTCTGTAATAATGTAATTATTGGTTCATGTGTACTTCCATTGGCTCAGTTATAGTAATGGCCATTCACTGTGACATTATTATCTTCAGGTGTCAGTCAGAACACTGACAAATGTCAACATAATCAAAGAAAGTTATTTTTGGATTAATATTGCCTTAATCTACATAACAAATCAAAGCATTTTTTCTAGAAGTCATAAATTATTTGGTATGTGTGTTTACTTACAAGAAACTTGATAAATTCTTGAAATTGTTTTTTGTTGTTTAAATATTATTTTTATATTATTATTGTTTTAAATGTTTTATGTGCCAGGCGACAGTTCTAACAATTGAATGTCACTATTGTTTCTCCATGACTTTTAGTAACCGGTATGTGCAAATTGCAAGTGCCAGTGCTGACACATAATGCATTTTGTTTAAATTATTATTATTATAAGTCCCAGTGCATCTGTTCATCAGTGTGTCTGTGCGTTTGTGCGTGCATCCGGAAATGCCTGGACCAATCACAATCAAACTTCACACATACATTGTACATAATATTATGAATATGCACATCAATTTGTTTCACGATCTGATTCAAGATGGCCGAATGGTGGCCATTTTTGTGCTAAAAAATCATCAAAATCAAGCATTTATGGATGGGTTTTGTTTAAACTTGGTACATACACTGGACATTACGGGACCTTGATGCACATGATTTTATTTTTCAGATCTAATTTAAAATAGACGACTGGCGGCCATTTTGTTATGATGAATGCAGTTCTAGTGCCATATCTCTGCCATGCTTTGACTGATTATGTTCAAATTTATTTAATATACATGTATTTATGTTTGCAGTGTGGTGGTATCTATATGTTCTCCAATCTACGTGGCTGTGATGGAGAGAGAGTCTACTATGATGGGGGCTCTATGATTTGTCTCAATGGCAAGATAGCTGTTCAGGGAGAACAGTTTTCATTGAATAATGTGGTATGTATTTCCTGCCGTTTTTACAAAATTCCTACCTAACTCAGCCTTAAAATAATGTGACATTATTTTATATGCCTGTCTGTCTGTCCGTCTGTCTGTCCGTCCGTCTTTCCCCCCGCAAATTGAATTCAAAACAAAGTGGAACTACTTGTATCATTCTACAACACAAAATAGTAAATTTGAATATGAAACAAGAGAAATTTAATTAAGTATTACCCTCGGTAACACTTTTTAAAAAAAAAATTATATGCTAATTTGTGCATCATTCGTTTCCATTTCTAGGAAGTTTACACGGCAGTTTTAGATTTGGAGGATATTCGAACATTCCGTGGCGAGTTTTCAAGCCGCTCTATGCAGGTAATAACTTAACCAGCATTGTGAAATCCATTATCAACTTCAACAAATATTTGAGCTTAACATGTAAATATTTTCCATTCAACAATGCTACTGTTATAAATATTAGCACATTGACATTATGTTCACCGATGATGTATGCAAAATGTTCAAGTATTTCGGCTAAATAATATAGTATATGAAAGAGTAGTTAATAAATACTAAAAATTATTGTATTTATGATGCATGTATAAGTATAGGAAGAATAATGAAAATTAATTGTACGGTTTCAAGTAGCATGTGATCACATCAATTGATAAAATCATTAAATGTATACTTTGCAGTATTGTCATTACCCTGGTATAATCTTATATTATTAAACATCTGTCACCGTAATGCCATAGGTTACAGTGTGCAATAATTTTGCCATATTTTACAGGGTATTTTCATCCTACCATATAAGGAAATGTGAATTCCAAATATGGAATGATTTACACGCGTAAGCATCCTCTAATAATAAAAACAAAGAAGTTCGCTAATTATGTTCTAAACTTTTCGGATTTTGGCATTTCCATGATTTATCCATGGAAGGAAAACATGTATAATAATAAGATTATCACAAGGATACCTCAAAGTATGCACTTGGACAGTATGCCATTGCATCGACCTCGGTTGTGCGTCGGTCGATACTTCCACTGTACTGTCTTTATGCATATTCTCGTAATAACCTCATATTACAATGTAATACATTTCTTCAACCCAACTTTTAAGAGTACAAGATGCAATGAATGGAGTGGTTATCACAATATGTAGAAGTCCAACAAACAAAATCTCTCATTAATAACATATTATTTTATTAAATTGTGACATTCAAATCTGCATTTATTATTCGTTCATTCCCAGGCAACTACTGCACAAGCATATCCCAGAATTCAAGTTGACTTTTCCCTGTCACTTGATGATGATATTGCAATCCCCTGCTTTCAACCAATCGAATGGCAATACCACACAGTACCTGAAGAGATTGCACTTGGTCCAGCATGCTGGCTTTGGGACTACCTAAGACGCAGTGGACAGGTTTGATTTCATTTCAATGTAATTGAGACTCACTTAAATAACTATTGCCTTACATAATATCCAATAAAATTTCCTTGGATGGCACTTAAAATATAAGAACCCAGTAATTTCCTTTTAATTCCATTTGATCATCATTTTTTATCTTTAGGGTGGATTTTTTCTTCCATTAAGTGGTGGTATTGATAGTTCGTCTACAGCATGTCTTGTGTCATCAATGTGTCATTTGGTGTGTGATGCCATCTCTAATGGAAGTAAGTGTTATCAATGTGTTATTTCATCAGAGTGTGAAATTAAATTTTCACCAGGTTCCCACAATTATTCAAAATTTTGAGAATGTTACATTATTTTTCCTCATTATATCTAAAAGTTTTATCTTTGTACCATAAATCAAGTCATTGCACACTTTTCGTTTCCATAGATACAGATGTGTTATCTGACGTACGCAGAATAGTCAGTGATAAAACATATACACCAAGAGATCCCAAAGACTTGGCTTGCAAACTGTTTACAACATGTTACATGGGAACAGTGAATTCATCTGAAGAAACAAAGGAAAATGCCAAGAGATTGGCTGCTGATATTGGCAGGTGAGTTCATCATGGAAGGTCAAAACTGTTGACTCAAATTCTACTTCATTCTTGCATGCTTGTGTTTGTGAAAATGTCTGTTTAGTTTAGTCGGTACATGTGGATTGCAGGGGAACTTCAACCAAGTACAGTGGTATGCTAATTTGCAATATGCTAATATGCAGTATGCTAATTTGCAGTATGCTAATATGCAGTATGCTAATTTGCCTGTCATGGAACTCACTGAATAGTGATAAATGTGTGTGGAAAAATGTTTTTCTTTTTATTAAGATTTATGTACAACTATGTCTATTATTATGTTCCCAGTCAAACAATGCCTGATTTTAACCTTCTCATTACTGTTATGTGCAAATTAGGTAAACATTGTTGATTAGGTGAACAACATTGTTGATTAGGTAAACATTGTTGATTACATTTTGTATCCACATTTGTTAATTTATTCAAAAATTATGTAGTTTACTTCACAATAACAAATGCCATATTTTTTGTTACCATAGTTACCATTTGAGCATCAATATTGATCCTGCTGTGTCTGCATCCGTTGGAATATTCACCACGGCAACAGGTAAAACTCCAAAGTTCAAAGTGCATGGAGGCAGTGTTCGTGAAAACCTTGCTTTGCAGAATATACAGGTACAGTTTTATTTATTATTAGTTTGATGCAGATTCAAGATGTTGAGTTTGTCTTCTATTCAACTCCTGTGTTAGACCATAAGAAATGGGTTCATTTTTTCAGTTGAAATTGCCCCCCCCCCTTTTTTTTTTTTTTTTAAATGTTTTTGTGCCAGGCGACAGTTCCGGACATTGAATGTCACTGTTGTCTCCCCTGACTTTTTTTTTTTGTAAGTTCAAATTGCAAGTGCTAGTGCTGACACATAGTGCATTTTGCCACAGAAGTCATTTTCTGTTTGGGCCTACATGACAGGGCTGTGTGGCCATCTCCATATCAAATGTCAATTTTAATATGCTATCCTGGCGTCAACCAGTCGAACACAAGCACCTGCAGACCTTAACCAAGGATTCCCCAAAGTCGCATTCGTTAGTGAATGAATCTCGGCCAGTGGAATTGGCCTTCCCATTGAGTCTGTGGCACACTCATCCAGGGTATGTCGACCCTTTGATGTTCAGCCTAAGGTTGGATTTGAACTCTGGTCTACCGATCATGAGTCTGATGTGACAACCACTATGCTACATTTTTTTGCACCAGTGACCGGTTTGAAATTGCCCTTTGCATGTTCATGTGTTTTATATCTCATATGGGGTTATCAATATTACATACTAAGAAATAATAGTGGAATTTTAACAATAAAAACTGATCAAAAGTGCTTGATAATGATAGAAAATTTATTATAGGCTCGTACAAGAATGGTTCTATCTTACCAGTTTGCCCAGTTATCACTATGGTCACGTGGATTAAGTGGAGGACTACTAGTACTAGGATCTGCTAATGTTGATGAAAGGTACATGTATCTCTTATTTTGGTATTGTTTTTACAAGACGGGTGAAATAATTGAAATTAAGCAGAGTTGAGAATATATAATGTTTAATATTAATCATTAATATTAATCACATGCTAAAGGCGTTAACAAGGGATGGGTTAAGTGCAAAACTCTTGGCAAGTCCACATTTGGGATTTCAAATGTTGTTGCCTAGATACATGTATTAAGATTAAGAATACTCACACTAGAACTGACGTTACTAGGATAGTTCAAATATGGACAATGTGTGCAGATAAGTATTATTAATTCCATCTGTGTTGCTTTGCAGTGATTTTCCAGGATTTGTTGTGATTTTTATTACCTGAACAAAGTCTATAGACTTCTATCAACATATTTCTTTGATTTCTTCTAGAAGTTTTAAAATAATCAAAGAAGTTTGATAGAAAGTTTATAGCATTTTCATTTGTTTTATAAAATTTCTTTTCAAAATTCTATAAAACTCTTATAGACATTCTATATAACTCAAATTCTACAAAATAGTCAAGTCTATTCAGAATCTATACTTAACTTCAATTATTCATACAAATTATACAACAAGCATGAAATGCGGTATGCGGTGGTTGCAGCACCCAGGAGCCACACGCGTTTATTACAACGTTTATTTATCCCCCTTACATATGTAAATATACACGAAATTGATGCCAAAGCCCCATCGCGAATACATCAACCGCCCAGGAAAAAACAGATATAAAAACCCGTAATGGGAGAAAAACATCTGGAAACCTGTACCCGATGCAATGTCAGATGTACCTAGGGGTGGACGTCGGGAGTCGTCCATATTAAGAATACAATACATATATAAAAATTAAAAATACATCATGAGTTGTTTGCAACCGAGACTGAATACAATAGAATACACTTCTTACTATATACTCATGAGCACCTGGCTACTTAGCCACTAACCAATAGGAGCAGGTGCAATGGCACCTGAATAATTTACATACGAATAGATAGCAATTATCTGCTAATCTACGAAACGCAGATAATTTATCATTCTATAAGATTTCTACAGAAGTCTATACAAGTCTGGAGAAAGAAGTTTATAGAACTTTTTTGTTATGTACTATCCTTAATCACGACTTGTGTAGATCTTTGGTATTGCATGGTTTGGCTTTTTAAATGTTATTGCTTTGAAATTGGGTGGAGTTCTCACTCGATACATTATATGATTTTTTACTTTATTATTAGCTTGAGAGGTTATCTCACTAAATATGATTGTTCCAGCGCTGATATCAATCCTATTGGTGGGATTAGTAAAACTGATCTCAAGAAATTCATCTTGTATGCAAAAGAAAAATACAACCTGCCTTCACTTGACAAGTAAGTAAAAAAAATTTCTGAGTTAAGGTGCTCTTTTTTAAACAACTGGGTACTTTTGATTAGTCCTACTGTTGTACCTGACCATCACAGTGTAGTGTATGCTTACTTGAACCTCATAATGCACACCTTAACAACTGAGATATGCTGGTTAGCACAACCAATAAACCTCATATCAAACCCGCAATTCAACTGTAATATTATCTGAATGACAGCCCTATAGACCAATGTAAAATTGTAAGAAGCAGAGATATTTTCACCTTCGCCAGCCAAGGTAAAATATGTGACCTCTCGGTAGAATCCTGCACAGGTTTGTGTAGTTGTATGTTTACATCAAGCTTTCAAAACAGTGTGATTCAAACCATGGGCTATTTTACTAATAGAACCAATGAGTCACATACCAAACAAAATTAGAAAAAAGTTATTCGTCTATTTTTCAAAATAAAATAGTAAATACCCCGGTGCATGTAAAATCATCACAATGTTGAAAGTACTAAAATTGAAGTCAATCACCCTACACTGTTACTGGCAATATTAGAAAAGTTGACCATTTCAAAACTGAGTTGGATTTCTCTAAAATTCTATTCCTAAACCTAAGGTTTGCTTATTCTGGTATTATGTTAAAGGGAAGCAGTCGTTGCGCTGCACATGTGCAAAATTTGTGTTGACGAACAATGCGCTCTTCTAATGGAGATCACAAGTATTAGGTTTGACCTGGGCGCGACTTGCACTAATTACTGCCAATGACTCTTTCGATACCTTTCAATCATCTAAAAAGTACCTAATTGAAGCTTGGTATTTTGTACTTGTTTATCTACGCAACAGTCAAAGTCACCATCTTTGTTTATATGAGATCCATATATCTCAAGCATGCGTGGCGCGATGACTACCATCTTTTAAATAATTCAGTTTGCAATACAGGCATGCCATCCCTTGCAAAATGTTTTTTTTTTTTTCAAACTAGAGAGGATTACATTCAGGGGTTTCTTAATGTGAGTTCTAATTATGGTGTCACATTTACAATGTGTTCAGCTTATATCCCCACATGCCATAGCAATTAATCTGTATGTATTGTATTGTATTGTATTCTATGTATTGTTTTATTTATTTGTTTGTTTTTTCAGACGCAGTATTTGTTGTGTAGTGCCAGATATTGAAAATTGCTTACTTTATTCTGTAACAACTGATTAATTTTGTATAATTATTAATTATTCATTTTTTTAACTGTAGAATCATCCAAGCACCACCAACTGCAGAACTAGAACCCTTAACTGCAGGGAAAATAGCACAGACAGATGAGGTAATGGGCTCCCTATCATTCTTTAAAGTACTATTATCTACTTTGTAGTTACTCTTAAGCTAATGGACACTGTGGTATAATAGTTATATATATATTTAAGAAGTATATTGTCTGATTATTTTATTTTTTAGCAATGGGTGACCAATGCAGATGTCTTTGTCAAAAAATATGTCTGTACTTTTTTCATTTTGGTCAATACATTTGGCACAATTACTCATAAAAGAACCCTCATGCTTTGCATTGTTGAGAGATTTGTCATGACTGGAATGTACAATAGTACACATTTCATTGCTGCAATCTACGAGTACCAGGACATCATAAATTTACTGAATATACATGTACATGTAGCATTGATATTCTTTTCTCTACTTTCATATAGATTTCCTCACATTAGAATCTCCAAAAATTAATATAAAATTCCAGAATCTCCAAATGTTTGTAATATTTATTGCAGGCAGACATGGGTATGACTTATGATCAACTATCAGTCTTTGGAAGACTTCGTAAAATGTCCAAATGCGGTCCTTACTCAATGTTTTGCAAGTTGATACATCAATGGAGGGACGTATACTCTCCAAGGCAGGTAAGTCAAATATTATAAATTGAAATCTTACTTCAGGTAATAATAACTGCTTATCATATTCAGTTAAAAAAGGTATTGACCATTTTTACAATATAGTTGTCAGGTAATACTATTATTTCCTTATTATTACCTTTTATACTGGTCTATTGTAACAATACTTTTATTATAGCTTATGTGCGATTGGTCAGAACTTGGTCACATGGTAGTGAATAAAAATCATTATTGTCAATACTACTTTGATCTTGATTTTGGCTTGCTTGTAATGAAGTGAAGGGAAAGTCAAAGGTGTGGCAAAATGTTGTCCGGTGTCGTAAACTTTATTGTCTTTTCTGTGTATGCGTAGCTGTAGTATTTACAGACTCAGATGTTCAATTTATGTTGTGCTTATTTATTCTGTATAATACTTACCAGAGTGTATGTCATTAATTTCTTCTTCAGATCATTAAAACTGATTTGCAGCAATTTGTGAATAAGGTCATTTGGAGAAGTCTGTATTACCAAATTAATGCTTAAAATTGTTTGTACAAATAAAAATTCAGGAGATACTATCAACCCATATACATTTCTATGTTTTCTAAAATAAGCATTATGCAGTTATATAAATCATGATGCACTTCAATAATGTTATGTACCATTTCTTTCCCAGTTTTGACAGTCTTTGCAAATCATATTCCATTTTTCAATTAAAGCAAATAATTCCAAAGTAGCAGGTAGAATGTGGTTGGTAGTTTGACAACAGATATCAAATTTAGAGTGTTCATATTCAAATTAGTAGTTATATGATGATAGTGTTATATATATGTCTATGCTTTATTTCTCACAAATCCCTCATGATGAAAAACAAACAAACATTGTACTCTGTGTTTCAGAAGAAAATTTTTTTTTTTTTTATTATTTGAACAGCAAGGCACATTTTCCTTGCATGTAGATTTTCTCTGAATCAAGAAAATTCACCACATGTATTTCAAGAGACAATCACTTGATGCAGGAATATTTTTGACAACTCAAGGATGCACAGTTTATGAAGTTTGTGGGTGATTTGTAAATAAGTAAAGTAAAGAATAAGTAAAGAACTGTAAGGGTTACTAATTCTGAGAATATTTCTCAATTTCAGGGAAAGTGCTTTGTTTACTGTGGGATGTTTGCGAATATATGCATGCTGCATTTTTCATTGTGTTTGCATCAATTGTGTTTGACACCTGGTAGTACAATGTTTGAAAGGCAGTGGTCATCATGCCACCTCCTGTTCATTACGGGACTCGTACCAAATACATTGTTTGTTTACATTAAATTCGAACACGTGCATCACAACGACCACCGCCCTTTAAAGCGAGGGAGTCGTCACGTACTCATGCGTCAGATGGCCATAGCGTGTCATTGTTTACAAACAAGCATCTACCCATGAGCCTTTGCATTTTTAGCATGTGTTGTTATCTTCACTTGGGACTCAATTCTCGCATGTGCGCAGGTGACGACCATCCCGCTTTAAGTGTGTAAAATTAGAAAGCTGGTAAACAATCAAGCCCAAGTGAATATAAACAACTTGTGTCTCAAGACTTGCAACATACATACAAAAGTCAGACTATTTCGTCCCCTGTTGTATCATTCCCAAAGTAAGTTAGTCATCTAAAAATGTTTTCATTTATTTGTAACTTATTCCTGCATATCATGTTACTGTTTTGCAGGTGGCAGAAAAAGTGAAGCATTTTTTCCGTACATACTCCATCAACCGACATAAGATGACAACACTGACCCCATCATATCATGCTGAATCCTACAGTCCTGATGATAATAGATTTGATCTACGTCAGTTTCTGTACAATGCAAAATGGCCCTGGCAATTCCGTAGTATTGATGAGCAGGTATGACAGTATGAACAGCAGGAAATAGAATATCTTTATTATGACGTTATTTGAATGCATTGTATTTTTACTTTCATTCCCAGCATCTCAGTGCTCAGCAGTTTGTTTTCCATTTGGTAGCACTTGAAATTAAGGAGCTATTAACATAATAATCAACCTGCAACCTGAAATCTTGCATACCATATCTGGTGCAACAAACTCTTGATTTCTTGTATGGTGTAAGTCTAGACTTTGTTTGTCAAGGCTTATGTTCGTTGTGAATTGTGTGCAGCGTCTTGTACGCAAGACTAGTTTGAAATTAACTGCTGCATGTAAGATGCAGAACCTATTCTGTTGCACAATGAATACATTCAGAATGCCTTGTTACATTTTGAGTTTGTTTCTCTGATTAGATACTTCTGTTATTTTTTAAGGGCTTAATATTAAAAAACTACAAAAATACTAATGATATGATGTGATATATTAAAAACCATTCCCCAGCTTTGTATAATATCATAATGTAATTTATACAGAAGAAATGTGACTGACGCTTATTTATTCATATATATATATATATATACACATATACATACATCATGCTTTTGTGATATATTGCTTCAATAATTCACTACATTATTGTTTCCTCTATCTTACCAACTTGTACACATAATTCATGAATTTTAGATCAAGTATGTTTTGCTTTTGTTAACAGGTGAAAACACTTGAGGAGAAAGATAAAGGAAACAGTCTCCATGGTAACACTGGGTCGTCTAAAAGGAAAGATGCAGATTATAGCGGAATGTTTGGTGGTCCTAAAAAAGAGCAGAAAGCAAGAAGAGCTTTCTTCACTGACAAAGCGCCGGATGAGACAGATGCTGGAGTATTGGTTGCTATGGAAACTGAAACCTCTTCGAGAAATTTCTCAATTTGCACTGATGCGTCCATTGTCAGTGTTAAGTATGAAGATGCAGGATGTGTTGTCATGACACCAACATCTGTCAGAGACGAGATTGAGATTTTAAAACATGACCGGCAAGGTTCTACCAGATCTGAACCAGGATTCAAAGGAAGAAAGCGATGTGCCAGTGTCATTGGTGAGGATTCAGGAATGACTGAGACCCTAAAAGCTCTTGCCTCAGTCAAGAAACGTAGAAGTTCAATATCTGGGCTCAAGCGATCTTTGAGTACTAGCGCTACCAGCAGTAGGGTCTCTGGATCGGGTGGTGCATGGTGGAAGCCCTGGACATGGAAAACTCCGACCAAAGGTAGCAAGGGACACATTACCCCAACCTATGTCTGATAGTTTAATATAATTGCCATGAATTGAGCTACTTAATACCCAAATAACATTAAAATAATTCCAAAAATGTATATTTATTGTATATAAATTTCAGTAAATTTATCATAGTTAGTCTCTGGTGCCTTTTTAAAAATCATTTGGGTACAGTGTATTGGTTGGAGGGGTTCTTGTGTGTTTCACACTCTAGGCAATTTCGCAGACAGTGTTTTTAAATGCCTATTATGTACCAAGCAAAATGCTCACCATCCAGTATTCGTTTTTGAACTATTGCCACCAAAGACCACCCCAAAAGTTCTGGATAAACAACTCAAACAGCTGTAAAATAGATAAAAGTAAGTAAATTGTTGAGTAATATATTTAAGCATACTATACAATCTACTCATTCATTGACAAAAAAAATGCATTTTGCTACATGATAGGTGTTCAAAAAACATTGTCAGCAAAATAGATGATTTCCCGTTCATTGCTCGATCTCAAAAAATGAACCTTCTTGCTTTTGAGCTCCAATTTCTTTTTTATATCTCTGTCAAATTGCCGATTTTTACCCTGACTTCATCAAAGTTGGCCATCATCAAATGTGTATAGCACATTATTAAGTGCGGAAATGCTACTAAAATACTCGCACTGAACAGAAAATGGTCTATTCCTTAGATTTCTATGCACATGAACCCAATTTTTGTGACGTTTTGTATTATATTGACCACATAATTGAAGGAAATGTAAATATGATTACTGTAATGAATAGAGCGAATTGATACAAATAATTTGAGTGGTTACTTAATGTTCTCTGATGTTTGTTCAGAAGATACTATTTTATTTTGATGGCAGTGAATGGAATTTGTTTACATTAAAAGTTAAGGTACTAAGCAGTGCTTTGTCATACATATTATGTGACTCCCGACCTAATCCCTCGAGATAAGTATTATAGGTAACAATTTCAATTACCAAAGCTATGATTCAACCCAGGCATTGCCAACTTTCTCAAAAATTGAAGAACAACATTGCTTACAAAATAATATGTGCGTAGTTACAGAAATAATCACGTTGATATGACAATGGATAAGCTTTCTGAAAGTGGTAAATTTGCTTATTCATACATGTATGTGTTTATGCCATATGCAACATTCTACAAAAATTTAGTACTGATATATGACAATACTTAAACAATCATGATACAGTTGCTTGATTTGTATATATTAATACATGATGTAAATACAAGTTATGTACACATGTGTGTAAGTTATAGTCCACTGTGATTTAGATGCAATAGGTGATTTTCCGTTCAACTGCGAGATCTCGCGAGTTGCGTAAAGACGCGCACCGTACGTCTGTCGCAAAGATCGAACGATTTGATTTACAAGTCGAATTTCTTTATTATGTAGCTCACATCGAAAGGCCGATCTTTGACAAGGGAATTTTGCGTTTGAATACCCTTACTTCATCGAATTGACCATCATCAAATCTGTGCAACAAAATACATCGAATCCCACGCGATGCTTGTCGCCACTCCGACGCTATGGCCTTTGTCTGTCCTGTTATTACGTTCCATTTTATGTATAACGCGGGGCCTCGCTGTCAACGGAAAACTATCTATTGTACTCTATACATTGGCAGTGGCGTCAGTGTAAGTTTCTCAGATAAGCAAAATAGAAATAAATCCTACCCATTAATATCAGAATTTGTAATTTATGAAGAAAATTCACAATATCAAGAGAAAAATACGCAAGTACGACACAACTAATATATGCTACAAGCCAATAAGCTGATTAGCGATCCACTCCGTTGCCAATGTAATGGTAGGACATAATCAAAAACAAAATGGAAACTTTATGCACACACTCAAACAACCTAGGATGGGATATGTCGAAGATTTTGACTCGAAGAATTGTGCGAGGATTCGTATCAAATCTTGGATACATTAGGACAACACTTTTTTTCAAATTTGTCCGCCTTTCTAGAGTGCAGGTGTGCCCTGTCTGTCTATCTTGACCAATATTGCTCCCCGCCACAAAAATTACAGAAAAGTTGAAAGCCTTTTCTGGCAAAACAGTTGCCTCAAATTCGAGGCGAAATTCTCAGCAATGACAAAAGATATGGGCCATCATTCATGCTGAGTAGAATGAGGTATTACCGATGTTTTACTCAAGATTTGTTGGCGGAGATGCATTTAGCATGTGTGACCTGCCGGCCAATTTTGAATCAAATCGGCCAAGCCAAATAAATCCCAGAGAAGTTCATAAATGAAGACACACGCAAGTGATTATAAGTGCAATCCTAGCTCAGCGGATTGCCAACAATATATGAACAAATCTTTCTGAACCACCTTGAATATATATGAAATCTGTACATACTAGAAAATCCTAGTCCACATCAAGTCTGAGATGATGTTATCACAGATGGCAATAAGCTCATTATATCTGCCTAAAACCTGCTATTTGTTAAGACAAGTCGTTCTACTAGTTTGGAGGATCATGTACATTTCTGTTCACTGGTCTTGAATTGCGTTTTATGGAGTTTTGTAGTCCGACACAAGCTATGCAATTCACCTACCTCTTCCTTTTAAGATGTCATAAAGAGATTATTGGAGATAATCATTCGTATAAATTATTCATGAAATATTACTTTATGATTTACATTAGTGTTCTAAATATGTCATTACCCATAATTTCTTTTGCTTGAATCAAATTCACTGGCTTCGTACATACTACCTTATTACCCAAGACAGTTGGACATTTGCCACATGTCACAACACTCATTCCCAAGTGCCACAGCTTGAAACAAGTTGTAAAATCTGATATTGGCTGGAACTTTTGTTTATATGGTAATGGACATGGTGAATGGCAAACGAGATGGTCAGAAATTAATAAAAATAATCGCAGGTTTACTCCACCCACCCCACTATGAAGTAAAATGCTGTTTATAAGGCCACTTATGATGGTTCCATGTTTCTTATTGAAAACAATTGTAATTATAAACTTCTATGCTCCCGTGGGGATCCATCATACTAAACAACAGGTGTCACTATTACTAAGAAAATATATATATCTATATCGTGAGTGTGGGCATATGGTGAATGCAAGTGTACAAATTATTTTAAGTCGCACCGTACTAGGTGTCGTGTTTTACCTTGCCCGAATCATCAACGATGGAAGGAAAAGGTATATTAAGGGAACAATTTTTGTCCGGCATTGTCGTCGTCGTCGTTAAAATCTGTTAATGTGTGCACAATAACTTTACTAATTCTATTCCAAACTTTTTTTAAGATTTGGTCACCTTATTCATCAGTCTTTCCTTAGTATGAACGACAAATCAGAAAATCTGTTAAAAAAACATTTTGGCTGTTTCTACTTGACTCATCACTGATGATATACATTCAAAATAGGAATATGCATTGCTGTGTGCTGTTCAACGAAGCAAATAATTTATCTTGTAATAATATCGTTGGTAATATATCTTACAAATTCCATGGGAATACTAGACCGACTCATGGAAAGAGTTGTTGCACAGTCTGATACACATTTGCAAACCTACCAATAAAATCTTTACAGAAAACAGGATGTCAGAAAATCAATATAAGCACTTATATGAATTGGGTACCGAACTTTTTATCAAGATCTGAAACCAATAAAAAACTGTTTAGTCCAAAGTTATCAAATCAAAAACAGTGCAAAGATACATAAAAAGTACGGAGATTGGTGCACATTCAGAATCACGTAATATACGTTGAACTATTATTGAGCAAATGGCTGCACCAAATAATCCTTTTTATGATCCTATCCTATTTATGAAAATTACCTTCAATTTAACCCCGTGCCACGAAGAACCCAACTTTTTGCCATTATCCCGGATTTACAATCATACAAAACACTAACTCTTATGAACGCCGATACTAACAGTGTTTAAACAGGGTATTGTACCCTTGTTTTCAATTTATTGTTTACAAGTCTGGCACAGTACTATTGCAACACTGTGTGTTCAATGTTCTTCACCTTATACTTATAAATAAATATAGAAAATGACGGTCTTAGGTTCTAAACGTACCTATGCGTTCATACGGCGTATACTAATAGCGGTATTTAAAAGAGGTGCTCGAGTTAAGAAACATTTATCGTTACAGTTTTTGTTTATAGCAGAAGTGTACTTTGAGTTCAGTGGCGTTTGGTCAAATACCGTGATTTTGGTTTTGATTGGCAATCACCGGAACAAACAGTCGGGTTACAGTCGTGTAACTTCTACTGTGTGACTGTTGGGAATATGATCATATAACAAAGCGAAAACATATACTTTGATTTCGCATATCAGTGAAAAGTCAGTCAAGTTACAGCTTCAGAATCCCGAAATGTCATGAAAGTCATCTGCATAGTTTTTACAATTACTTTACAAGTTGGGAGAGTTGTCGAAAATGGTAAAAGTAAATGTCAGGAATGGTCAGGAAGGTTGGTTAAAAAAGATAGGAACGTCATATGCAAAGCCAGAAAGATTTTGAAGGCGACAAAGTAATTTTAAAAGTTGCTTTGAAAGGAGGGAAATTATTTAAAATTTTTATTTTAAATAACAGATAACCGCTAACGCTGAGAGGTTTGAGCGAGGTTCTACCAGTCTGAGAGCCTATTTTTTCATTCTTTTTTTTTAAATAATTGATCTGTTGTGTGTTATGTAACCGACCATAACTACACAGCACAACTCATACATGCAGTTACAGTTGCGATGGGGGAAATACAACACGGACTATGCAAACCCAAAGGCTATAGATATGCAGCTAATGTTTGGAATTATATTAACACATTTAATGAATATTCAATACATGGCAAACAAGAAGGGTGTGTGTGTAAAATGTTAAAATGAAATAGTACGTTTTGTTACCATGACAAACATTGCATATATATTAGACCAAAGCCGCCAATACGGCCACAGTACAGCAACATCTGACCAAATCTGTCACTTTCGATTGATAAAATGACGTGAGATCCGCCGAGTACGCGCAAGTACTGGATAATCCTCATTATAATAACAAGGAAGATCATTTAAAAAAATCGTCATCTAATATTATAAAACAAGTCCGCTAACTTCAGCTCAAGAGCAGCTATGGTATTCATCCACATGAAGCGAATTGAAAGATCGTCAATGTTTGTATGAACGTCTTCAAGTTGACCAACATTTAACATGTAACAGCTTTTATTTTCACTATAAGTATATTTACAATCTCCCTAAATAATACAAAATACAAATACATGTCACAAACATTCATATCACCATGATTAATATATTGGTTTACAGGCATTCCCTACATTTCATTTCGAGTAACTCCTTATACACCGGGTTACATCAGCAAACAAACAATTACATCAACTACATTATATAGTATAGTGCAAACTTTCACTTAAAATTTAATCGATCGATTGATGTTTGAAAAAACAAAATACAAAGTCGTCATTAGGTTGTTGTCTTGCAATACATATTGTTGAACACATTGTTGTTTTCATGATAACGCGACCCGGATCTTTCTCAAGCTTCCAACTAACTAGCCAATATTTAAAAAGAAACTCCCTATTTACCCCCATCAGAAATATGATGTTTTGTCGGCGTTTGTCTGTTTGTCTGGCTGTCGGTCTGTTTGCGATTAAAGTTATGTGGCTCAGGTTGTCATGGAAATAGCATTTTTAAGAACGACTTTTCATTAATAACTCTAAAATTTATGAACATATTGTGATGATTTTTTCATTAGGGGTTGCCCTAGTTACAAAGACAAAAAAACGTCCGCAAAATATAACCATCTTGGCGGAGAAACACACAGTAACAAAGACCGAATAAAAAAGCTAAAAATTGTCTATATTGCAACGTCTTGTACACGAAATAACTAAGTATCTATAGTATGATAACATGTCTTGTAGTGCGTTGAGTTTAATACTTGGCAGATAATAATTGACTCACATATTAATTCGAAATGGTCACCTGATTTACATATTGTATAGAAACGTTGATGTGGTTCAATCCCTCAAGACCCTCCCTTCCAAATATCACTGTTTCGCAAAAGGTTCACACAGATGCGACCCTATTCAAGGACACGTGTATATAAGTTCGTGGAGGAAACGGTGGCACCAGCACGAGGGCAGAGAGGGCGATGTTGGAGGGACGTCGCCCCTAAAATCAAGCTGAAATTCTTTGTGTAAGCAAAATTTGTCCCCCCCCAATGCAGGAAATAACATTTCAGAGGGTCTAGAGTTCATGCAACATTTCGTGCAGCCGCCTCAGGGCAATCAATTATTTGATGGTACCCGAGCAAAGTACATACTTTAATCAAAAAGCTAAATGAGTTAAAGTTTGTGTAAAAAGGGTTGCATTATACTTGTTTCAGTGAGATACATACTATTGTTTGACCAAAGGTCTGTTACTATTAGTCATTTTGTTTTTAAGTGGCGTGGCAATCAGAAAGAGGCTGACATAATAAAGTTCAGTGCGTCGAGTGTCATAATCATGAAGTTGGTACAGGTCGAGTCACTTTGGTATTTTGCCGCCCATTTGCGTTATTTCCTGTGACTAGATCACTCGCGGTTTTATCGGCAATGCGTCCAGACACTCAAGTAAATCCGCCTAAGACTGTAAAACAATTAATAAGGCTTAATACCTTGAAATCAAGGAGGTTGCTGAATGAGTGTGCTATTTTTATTCACGACTTCTTATCTAATTATCATGCAATGTTTTGTTTGTATTCTGTGTCTAGCTTGTATTTTTTAACAAATCAATAATTTAATAACAACTATGATATATTCTCAGTATAAATAATTCATATCGTCGAATAGTGTTTCTAAATTATTTTAATATTGTCATACCAGTCTGGGAAATCGAAACGGCGGTAACCAGACTCGTGTTCTTCTCGTGCCATAGATGAAAATTAAAAACCTTTCACGTGTTCTCGATTTTTAAGGCATTTAGTAAATATGATACACTGATGAGTGCTCCATTCTCCATTCTTTTGTCATAAAATAATAGAGATATTATATAAATAGATCGTGGAATAAATATTCGATTGACTGTAGTACGCAGTGCCATGTCACTTCGTCTAGCAATATTTCACGCAAGGGCGTTAGGCAAAAGTGTTGGATCAGTGATATATTCTGCTTTGAAAGTTTTATCTCGTTCGCGAACATTATTTATGGTGTTTGTAGTTGACGGTCGAGTGCCAAATAAGCACATCATCATTATTTTAGTGTAAAATACGAGGGGCGTTCAAAATGCCTCCGACCCACTTCCAGTTGTCTGATCTAGATAACATTTTGCATGTGTAATAATTTACATCTTTATGCGTTATATTGCAAAAACAGCTCTGAACTAATTGTGGTTTCTGATTTACAGGTGTTTGAACTGAGTCAGGTGTGGAATGAAGCCAGTTGAGTGTCGCGCAGTGATCCGGTTTTTGTATTTTAAAGAACGCACACTAAAGGAGATTTTTACTGAAATGAACGAAACTTATGATGATGATGCCCCATCATATGATCTTGTAAAACACTGGCATCGTGAATTCAAAAATGGCCGGAAGTATATGGAAACAGCTCCCAGACTTGGTCGTCTCTCTTCTGCCATTTTGGTAGATCGACGCATTACTCTTCGCCAAATAGAGGTTAAGATTATTACAGGGTCTATGGAAATTATCATTCATGACCATTTGCATATGCATAAGGTGTCTGCCAGATAACGCGTCGAGTGCTCGAGGATGAATTTGGAAATGTCCCAAGAAGATGAGTCACAGTTTTTTAAAAGACTGATAACACATGATGAAACTTGGGTCCAACACTATGATTCAGAGACCAAAGCCATGTCAATTCAGTGGAAGCACTTGGACTCATCACCTCCGAAGAAGACAAGGGTGCAGCCCATCCCTTGGCAAGGTCATGTTAACAGACTTCTGGGACCAGGATGGAGTACTGATGAAATATTTCCTGGCTAAGAGTACCACAATTACAGGAGCCTATTACGCTTCACTTTAGATTAAATTAAGAGAAGCTATCAAAATCAAGAGGCGGGGCAAGATCAGAAAAGGTATCCTTCTCCTGCAGGACAATGATCCAGTCCACAGCTCGCAAGTCGCCAGATCAGAAGCATGGGTGTGTGGCTATGAAACCCTCCCTATCCCTCTTACTCTCCTAACCTTGCATCCTCTGACTTTCATCTCTTCCCAGCCATGAAGTTGTTTTTGAAAGGAATGCGTTTGGGATGATGCAGCCTTGATTTCTAAAGTTACGACATGATTGGAGGAAAAAAAACTGGGAGGTTCTACAAAAACGGTGTCCAGAGTTGCATCAAACGATGTGAGAAATGCATAACTCTGGATGGTTCCTATGTAGAGAAAGACTAATAACTGGGCTAAGTTTCATAAATCTCCTTATAGTACGTAATTTGTATGTGATGGTTTAGAAAAATCTTTATAAATACAGAAATATACCAAATTTTTCATGAACATATTTGTTTAGTCATCGCACCCTGACATTGACTGTACAAATAATGTTCAAAATCAGAGTCACCCGGGAAGTTGGTTGTTAACAACCCATGAGTAGCTGCAGTATTGCGAGGGTATATTGTTCTTTTAATGCCGGTAAGATTATTTCTGCCGCCATCGAACTAATTTCCAATATGTGTTTTTTAATGATTGAACATGGTGCATACCTTATTTTATAAATGGCAGATATGCATAATAATGCAAATACTCGTAAAAAATAGTACGATCATTGGACGAAAATAGATAGTCAGCTTTGGATGTGACATACCCCGTCTATTTATTATCAAGAGCGGGGTGAAAGCGTTCTATATTCGAATGTTACGCGCGGCCATGTCTTGTACGCGCTAGACTTACGTTTTTTATTACTCGGAGTCTGAGCAATACGCAAAATCATTACATGTAAGATTTCGATCAAAATATGCCAACACGGCAATTGCTCTTAGTGCTCTTTTTTTCCCATTTCTAGAATATAACTAATAACTAATTTTATCCAAGAATGAAAATAATCATGTATTATTTCTAGTATTTTATTAACCCAGACACTGTTGCATACCGCTCTTGGTTCACGTCATCATACCTATCATCTGTTTGCATAGTAACATGATTATTTATGGTTTCAGGTGACCTTATTTCTGTGCATTGCTCAATGATGGTCCGGGAGGTCTACACACCTTTTTTTTCATTTGAAATCCTCATGATGACCTTTGTCAGGATCGAGTGGCTAAAGAACGTAAACAGCCAACTTTGAAACAGTTCTGCACTGAGGCTGTCCTGATTAGCAATGAAGGGATATATCGTGGTGGGTGAGATAGGGTTGCGTTGTGTAGAGAAATATACGTCCATGAAACAAAGTCAGAGTTCTGAGAGATCCACTTTATTGCAACACGTGAGAGTACATTGTCAAAACCAGAACTACTCCCTCCAAAAATATATAGCTTGGAGTATTTGCATAATGTTATCAAAATAGAATACATAACTATGATTAGTTTAATTCAAAGTGGAAGACTCCACTATTATAGCAACAAGTAACTAGCCTTAGTTACAATGTCAAAGATTTTACAAAGGGGCGGCAAGACCAACACCTAACTTGCAACATTGAATGGTAAACAAAATACGATGTCATACAACATGGGTAAACGGTAAAAATCTGAACCAATGCATATAAATACATTTTTAAATGTTGATTATATAGGAGCTCTCAGCGATATACTCCAAACGGCAGCGAAAGGTCTCACAATCAACTCAGTCAATTAACTTTGAAAATTTAACATATGAATCATCAAGGTGGAAATTTGTTTTTCTTCAAAAAATCAATTGAATTGAGGGTACTATTACTCACCCTTCTCAACACAGTATATTAAGGTTGGCATAACAACAATATAAAAGAGGGTACATATAAACACACTATTATATATTAGTTCATTATTCTTAACATATGATTCTTGGACTAGAGTCAGTGTCATTAATGTGACCTTATGGTCTATATAGAGTTATATCAATTGTATACAATAAATTATAGCTACATGCATTTAAGTTAATTCTAAAGAGTATTTGCTTACAATTAGAATTATACAAGATTCTCATCTTGTAGTAAGTGAATTCGTTCAGCGGCCTGTACCACATCAGCTCGTTTCGAGTTCAAGGGTCTTACTGTGTTCAAAGAGTTTATTTCGTTGTCAGGGGCAACAGGCAAGTAATTGCCCGTTTCCTCAGTGATTAGAGCAGGTATGTTCTCAGGAGTTTCTGTATTCAGTTCAAGCGGGTAGAGACGATATATAGGTCGATTAGTCTTACCATGTTCGGTTTTCAATTCAACACTATGAACAACTTTATCAGCTCCAGGTAGAAGTTTGGTAACTCGTGCGAGTACGATTCACACGTTTAGTAACATCTTCATGTATCAAAACAATTTCTCCAATACGAACACGATTTGATGTGGTTACTTTAATTTCGTTAAAATGTCGCTCAGTAAGGGAAGTCAGATATTCATTTACCCAGCGTTTGCGGAAACCATTCTGCAATGTAGAGAGGTACTGCTCTCGATTGTTAGCAGTAATGTTATTCAGTTCGAAATTATGGCTAGGATTACTGGCGTTTATTTGAGGCAGACTTCGTAGTGGACGACCATTTAGGAGATGGGATGGCGTCAGGGGTGATAAAACATCAACACTTGGCGACAGATAAGTCAATGGTATGTCATTTACTGCAGATTTCACTTCGGATAATAAAGTTGATAATTCAATAAAAGTGAGGTTTAGAGCGGCGTGCGATAACGCGACGTATTGCTAATAAGAACGAGGTAGTAGAGAGATCAGACAATAATTCAAGATGGGTCGCACGTGTTATACATCATGTAAACAAACAAACAAACAAACAAACAAACGTGCGATTTGAGAACAGTTCCGTTGTACGGATTTTTAACTAACAAATGTCCGGTAAAATCCACACCACAAAATTTCAATGGCGCGGCTTTCCTAACTCTAAACTCTGGTAGGGCAGTTTGAATTGATCGCGGATATGGGAGACCGTCTACTTTCCTGCAAGCAACACAATGTCGTAGCATGTTGTTTACATGACAACGTATCGCTGGGATCCAATGTCGTTCGCTTATCTTTGTAGCTTTAGTAACAGGCCCATGATGTTCTAGTCGCGTATGAGAATCGCGGATAATCAGCGTCGTATAGGGATGATTCTCGTTGAGTAGAATTGGATGTACCGTCCAAGGAAGTTGAGAAGTATTTTGAAGTCTTCCTCCGACACGTAGTATTGAACAGTCATCAACATATAATCGAAATTGATATTGCAATTGTCCGATCGTTTTTCGTTTATGCTGTAGCGACTCTTGTTCAGCTTCGTAATGTTTACCTTGTACATATTTGGCCCAGTGCGTTTCAGCGTTATTTATTTATTCAGTTGAGCTGCGTAGATTTACGTGCGACTTTAGCTTCTCGGTGAAACAAAGTACGCATGCAGTGACGGTCAGTAGTCGGGACAGACGATTGAATTAAGAAATGTCAATAATATTAGCAATATCAACATTTTCCTTAGTCGATTCAGTTTCATTGATGTTCAGTTTGATACAATCGAATCTGTCCGGGTAATTTCGGTAGTGTTCGGTACAGTAGAAAAATCAAGACGTCGATCAGTTTGAGTATTGTCCACGGAAATGTGATTGAAGGAGACAGACTCTTTGATTTTGTCAATTTCGGTTACACAAACACTAAGGTTTATGTCACGAGGGGTTTCGATCACAATCGTATCTTGAATGAGATTGGTTCGAGCTTTTTCCTGTCCTTCATACACGCTTTCGTTTCTTGGCACATAGACTTGAATATCAGCGGCACTTCCGGTCACATTTTGTCTTCGATTTCACGATGTTTCGCTCATTTGGACGATGAATTTTCGGATATATCTTTAGCATCAAACAGCTTGTATTCTGGGCATTTCTTTCGATCAGAGAACCAGCTTGGTCCCATCCACCATAGAGTAGATTGTTCTAAATCTTCTAGGGATAATCTTCGGGTGAGAAGGATTAGATACAGTGGGTACATGTCGAAATTCTTGATTATGTTTCAGAATTCAGACAGACTTTGTATTTGTCAACGAACGATTCGGCGACGAACACGTCGTGTTCCCACAACTGCTCCTATTAATTCGAGACGGGAATTTAAGAGATTGGTTTTTATCTGGTGTCACCCTTGATTTTGACATCACGTGACAAGATTCGCCAGTTTCCGTGAGTATATACGTGGTTCCTCCATATGCACGCATGGAGGCATCGCAGAATACATGAAGCTCGACGTTATTTACAACAGTAGTGAAATATTGTCGTGGTATATCGATATTGCAAATGTTATGAAGGTCTTTGGTACAGATTCCCATTCATCCAATAGTTCACTAGCAATAGGTTGATCCCAGTCATGATTACTTTTCCAGAGAGACTATATGATTAATTTCGCTCGAATTTGTGTAGGTGTAGATAGACCAAGTGAGTCATATACACCGGCAGTATAAGCGTCGATTTCACGTTACTTCGTTGAAAGACGGTATCGTAGGTGTTTTAATTTTCAGTGTATCATTATGAGTATTCCACTGTAATCCCAATATACCAACATTGGTAGCGGTAAGTTTTTCAGAAATAATGTCACGAATAAAGGGACTGTTCGAATTCCATTGACGTAAATTGAATTCACGATTTATCCCACAAGTTTAGGGTTGGCTGCATTTTTAGGTTCCATATTGAAGTATGAGAGTAGTTGAAGGATTGAGGTGAGAATGTCAATAATCAAATCAAAAAAATATTAATAATAGAGTTCAAACGATCAGTTGTAACCTGCTGATGAGTTTACTTGTAGAGGTTACCAATTTGCTTGTAGAATGTTGTGAGTTCCGTAACTAAATCCACATTCGATCCTGGACTCGGCACCAAAATTAAGTGGTGGGTGAGATATGGTTGCTTTGTGTAGAGAAATAGACGGCCATGAGACAAAGTCAGAGTTCTAAATCCATATTCGATCCTGGTCTCGGCACCAACAGTATGTTCTGGGTGTGATTAGGGTTGCATTGTGTAGAGAAATAGACGTCCATGAGACAAAGTCAGAGACCTAGTAACGATTGGCTGGTTTGTAGATAACGTGGCTATTGTCTCTACGTCCGTCGGCGTCGTGTCGTTTTAACCCAGCAATTCGTTTTCTGAGAAAATTAATAGTTTGTTTTGTTATTGCAAAACCTAAGTAGGAAGTCTAGTTTTTAGCGAGAGTCGTGATTATTTCAGAATCGAGACACTCAATTTAAATTGCGGAGAAGTTCATATGTTGTTACAGTGGACAACATAAAATGGCTGGATCGAGGGTCCGTCATTTATGGCACTGTTTATCTTACGTGGCGTGAAACTCAGAAAATGACTGTTGCTTCAACTTTGTACTGTGGAATGCGACATTTTAGTTCAATTGTGGAAGGTTGAATTTCACCACCAAAATTAAGTTGGACCATAATAAAAAACTAATTGTATCAAAGTTTAGGGTTGCATTGTATTTGCAAAGGTCGTCACTGTTGGCTATTTTTGTGACCTGAAACCATAAATAGTTGTGGTGTTATGCAAAACGATGCTTGGTATGATAACGTGCACTAATAGCAGACGAAGTGACCTGGCACTGCAAACCATAGTCAGTCATAAATTTAGTCCACTTTGATAGAGGGCCCGTCATTAATGGCCCTGTTTATCTTACTTGCGTGAAAATCTGAAAATGGCTGTTGCTTCAACTTTGTACTGTAGAATAGCCACATTTTAGTTCATTTGTGGAAAGGTGAATTTTACCAATTAAATTAAGTTGGTCCATAATAAAAAAAATGTATCAAAGTTTAGGGTTGCTTTATGTTTGCAAAGGAGTATTCGAGAATCGAGACACTTAATTTAAATTGCGGAGAAGTTCATATAGTTGTTACAGTGCACTACACAAAATGTTTTGATCAATGGTCTGTCATTTACGACACTATTTATTTTACGTGGCTAGACAATCAGAAATTGGATGCTGCTTCAACTTTGTACTGATATATAATATAGACGAAAGTTTAGCGTGACAATTCATGTTTAAGACTACAAGACAGGGCTAAACAACCATGTCTCTATCAAATGGCAATTTAATTTAGTGCACAAAAACTGATTCATATGTAGATGTGTGAAAATTTACGACAAATTTATCGCATAATACAAATCGACACAGAGTTTGATTATATCAATCCTATGTTGAGGTAGCGTCACCTAAAACCATAAATAGTTGTGTTGTTATGCAAAATGATGCTTGGTATGATAACGCGCAAAATTGCCAGACAAGTTACCTGACACTGCTGACTGTAGTCACTCATATATTTCATCCACGCTCTATTGATTTTCTAAAAAAAAATGGATTTTATTTGAGATTATTCAATATATCTCTGAATATATCAGTTTATTAAATGCCTTATGAATTCAAGAACATACGGAGTATTCTTAAAGTATACACCTAGGACACAAGAAGATGGATGACAGGTTCGAGTCCGATTACCTCCGTTAAAATTTTCGGCGGTTCGGCGAAGTTAAAAATCTTGCACTATTTTTTCTACGATATGAGTAGACCTCTTCTGCATTACGGGGAGTATGTCATAATTATTGATAACTAAATGAACTTTGACACAATGTACGTCACTTATTACAAACGTTACAATTGGCTGAACTGCAGATAACGTGATTATTGTTTCCAGGCCCGTTTGCGTTGAGTCGTTTCTACCCAGCCGTGTTCACCCTGTGACAAATTGACACTATTTTGGGGTTATTTGCTATTTTCTAGTCACTTGTGTATGTATGTCATAGTACTGTAAAAGTAACTTAATTGAATAAACTCATCATATAATATACCGAATGGTGCCTAGTCTGTTGCTTGGTAACTAGCGTACCGGTGTACATGAATTAGATCATAGATTAATTAGCAGTGTGCTGGTGTGCAAGTGTGAATTGGAAGTTAGTGCTATGCACTTACAGGTGGGTTATGGAGGTTTACTTGAGCAGGCTGGAGTGATGAATGGGACTACTTTTGTGATGCAAAGTATAGATCACTGTGCTTAGTAATTCTGCAGTGTGATGTGGGTAGTTGCTCATCAGTTGTCCAGGAGTGAGCATCTTCTGTAATTCTACTCGTGGTGACTCGTAATTGGCAAGGCGTTCAGGCTTTAAGTTGGTGGGAGACTGTGGTAACTTCGCTGTATTAGGTCAGCCAAGTATATTGAGTAGAGGTCTAACATATTGGTCTTGCAGCTTAGGGATATTCCTGGGACTAGGAGTTTCCACCCTTTGGTGAGGGAGATGAACAGGACGCCAGCACATTTCAGTTTCATTGAGATTTCAGTTTTATCGTTTCTTAGTAGTTCATTGTAGCCCGGTTGAATACATCCATATATTGTTACTTTAGTGTTTGAAACAGCAGGTATTATGGAATACACTTGTCCCTTTTACAGATGACCTGTAAGTGGAGCATGGATGTAAGTGGTGAGCCGTCGTAACGTATGGAGCATGGACGGAAGTCTGAGTGGAAAACTGTGAAGTGGAATTCTGGACTATTTATAATGAAGCAAACGTGTTGAGAAAGTGAACAGTTCAACTTGCCGAACATTAATGCAGTCTGAACTTGTTATTGTGATAAGCGTGTTATAATTGTATGCCGTTTTATAGATTGTGGCATGTATTAATGTTGTGTAAAACGCACTATTAGCTTAATAAAGCGTGTGTACTGCACACTGGTGTGATTTCTGCTTGTTATTTATATTGCATATGCGGTTTACCAGACAATTCTGAAACACCCATACTGATTCCATAAATATATATACATAATACTGAGTGTGTGGAAACCTATCAGGCTATGTTAGTCGCCGGAACTGATTTAAATACTGCTGGAAATATACGACATTTGAGATGTATATGTTGTCTGAAAACAAAGTAGGTCGGACAAATGTCAACACTTGGCTTACGACCACAAGAAAAAAAATGTTGATAACGATCAAAACAAATAAACATTCAATGGAGCGCGTTGGTGCTATTTAATAGACGAAATGAAGTACTAAAAGGAGATTGGCGATACACGCATACCAGTACGGATATGCACGTGGGATTGTGCATTTATATCTATTGTGTATTTTAAAACTAACTGCAATATGCTAAAATCGAATGTGCATAATTCTTAAAAAAATATGCTTTACATATATGCCACCGGGAGCCCTGACCACTCACTCACTTTGAATATGTAAATGAAATGAATGATGAGTGGTCAAATTAAGCAATATAATAAATTTGTGCATGTCTAGTTCTCCAGCACATAAATAAAGTTTATAACGTGAAGATGTTTATAGAGAGATAAATAAAAAAAAAACTGTATACACAGTAGTACAAGATTATTATTAAAATATTTGACTCACAAATTCTTATCAGAGTTATCAATTTCTGCTCGTTTGGCTCAATACCATCTACACAAGAAAGATATTTAATAATACACTAACAGTACTAATGGTTCTCTTGTCTACTATATCTCTCCAACTCGGCGTTAAGTGGCGTGATTGAAACACCGGCGATCACAGATGTAGGTGCAGGTACAAAGGTCAACAGCTTCTATTGCATTTTGGGAAGGGGTATTCCCCCTGTAAAGTATCGTATTTTAGTGTTAGGAGAAGTGTGTCTGGAATCTACTCGGAGTTTCATTGTGCCATCGATTCACTATCATACGTGCAGCTTATATATATATATATATAATCACTATATTTGTTGTGTGAATGAATGATGAGTAAATTGTGAATTAGGATTCTGCTCGTTCTTATTTCAGGGCTTAGACCATGAATACTACTTGTCTTTCTCTAGGCGTTACATTGTTACTTTTCTGTATGGATTATAATGATGCATGAGTGACACACTAATCGATTCACGTCTTTGCATCGCGAATAATCAATGAAGTCACATCTCCAAATTCACATATTTTAACATTAAATTGACACTGGAAAAGACATGTGAATATGACCATAAGACATACAGATGAAAGTAATCAATAGATTTACAGTGAAAACATTAAAATATTACGAACCTGATTAACTTCATCAGGCATTATTTGTTTTGTTAGTTATTCTTTCCAATACATCAAAGATCAATTCAATCAAATATTTAAACATTAAATAGTACATGTCATCTAACCACCAGAAATTCATCTATGTCATCTGCATTATTATTTAGCACCTTGGGCATTGAGGACAGTTGCAACGACCCTTCACACTATACCAAACCATTCACATGTATATAGATAAAACAATTTATTTAGAAAACATTTCCAGGTTGTCAACATACCTTTCTACAATACATTTAACATTAAGGCATTTAGTTAAATGTTTATCGTACTTAATACGAATGAAGAATTTGTAAAAACAAAACAAAAACAAACAAACATGATAGCTGGTCTTTGTGCACGCTGTGGTCTACTCACTTTGGTTATGGGTGGAAGTGCTCTGCAGGCAAAAATAAAAAAAAACTGGACTCAAATAGTTTGACGTCGAGGGCGCTTTGACCACAAGCTGACGTTTATAGGTCACAAGTAAAATAGCCAAAAACACCAACGACCAACGACCGAGCAAACCGTATAAATGGAGATTAAACAACAGCGATTACATGTATACATTAACTATGTGAGTCCAGGTCTTTAGGTGTTTGTGATGAAGATCTAATGGCTTTCAATGCCCATATTGGGATAACACTGTTAATAGCAATATAAGCAATGTTATGTGTTATACTTTTTATTTAGGAGATATCAGTAATCCAAACACACATAATCGCACAATAAAGTATGTCATAAAAAGCTATTCATGGTTTATTTAAATCCAGCATGGTCATTAATCCGTTTTTATCTTGGTTCCCAAAATATGGTAACTATGAAAACTCAAACAATACTTGGTTACATCGACGCTGGTCAATATTTTTTCGGTACAGTTTACAGTGGACTTGAAGTACCTCTCTATTATCTATTGAGAGTTGAATATGGTGGTCATGAAAATGAAATGCAATGCCTTAAACTGTGCCACTTGTCATATATTTGAAAATTTTTCACAACTAGTGACGTATAGTGATGAATTCAGTCAGAGCAGTTAGATGTGGAAACGTAAAAGGTGCAGAGTAAGTGACAAGTATATTGTTTTATGCTTGACTTTGCATCTGTAGTGATGATCGATAATTATTCTGACATGAGAATATAAAATGTCTCATTACAGTATGTGTTAGCAATGGCCACCAATACATGCAACAGTAGACACTACTAAACCATGATATACAATCGTCTTGATCAAAAGGAGGTCAAAACAATTAAGCAGTTACTTTCAGGTGAAAGAAAAAGATTGCCTTAATGGTGCAGCTGAGATTTTTCAAAAAACTAGAAGAGAAAGGGTTGTTCAAAGAAGCTGACTTAACACTATTACGTCATCTAATAACTAACATCAAGAGAACACCATTAATAGCAACATTAAAATACAGAGAATAGGAAACGATATGGGCGATTCACCATCCAACACTGGAACTATCCCGGAAGTACGTCAACGGAATTCAAAGGCAAAACAACAGAAGAAAAATCAGTCGCCACAAATGGATAATATAATACCCGAGGTGGCAAATAGAGTGAAAGGTTAATAGAATATTGTTTTAATACAATTGTTGGCGTGTGAATTTAAATGTAAACCTAATCTATGCAACCAGTCTGTGCACAGTCAGGTAATTGATAACAATGTATTACTCTTGGTATTGATATTCTTGACATCGTTGTTTCTATTTCTAGAGCTTGGTTTATTCCATGATTGCTTACTGCTATGGTTATGTTCTGCTATTTTTTTATTAATTTTCAGAGGGCGTTATTTGTCCCAAAAATGTATTGTGTGTGCTCGTAAATCGTGCTTGTGTTCATCTTTGGCATTGGGGTTTACACGATACCTTCGTCTACAGACAGTAAATGGTTTAATTTGATATCAGACATTGATTGATTATAACAAATTGTTTATTCGATTAGTTGGTATTTAGCAAAAAATCAGTGCGTCCTGTGTATAGTAATAATGACTCCATATAAAAATTATAACACAATAAAATAACACATTTTCGCACACGACATGAAAATTCGTTTCACAATACGTGTACTGCCGACTGCATGAAAAAACAACAACATAATTACAAGCTTGATGTAATATTCAACAGAAATTTTAATCATTGCATATCATTCATCAATATGTTCTCTCTCTCTTACACAGAAACACAGACAATTCCCAATGATATCCGGTCACGATATGATGATAAAATTGGAAAAATAAAACACATTACTAATGAACAAGCAAGTTTTTTGACGGTTTGTTGACAAGCGCATTGTCATCCCTGCGCGATGTACATTTCCAATCCACCTCCCACTACATAAGTGCCGATGAACAACACACACTTGCCTGACGCCTCACGTACGTGATGATATTCGTTACATCTTAGATACTGGTGGCCTCTGTCGGTGGTTTGGTAAGTGTTCATTTACTTGGAAACACAGAACACAGTGTCAAGGCACTTGCGTTCGAACTGTGTTGTGCAGTGGCTGATGTATCCATTATTGGTTTGAACCCGAATCACCATTCTTCACGAGCCAAACATGACATTTACAAAACTGTCGCGGACAAGTTTCACAGCCTACAGCGTGACTTGGATCACTATATAGAAGTTGAGCTGCTACATCCACCTATTTCAATCACTGAACTGAAAGAACAGCTAAATAAATAAAGATACGGAGAAAAAACTGAAAGAACAGCTCATAATTAGCGAAGACTGGACTTTCCCATATGTACACCGTATATTTGGAAGCAAATATCCGAATCTGAAAAAAAAAACTTCTCCTCCATCATGATTGGATAGACTGTTTTAAACAATCTCGAATTATTTGATGTTTTAGTCACATGCGAGGGAAATTCCAAAGGACATAGTGACATAATCATGTAAGGTACTCCGATCAGCGAATGTTATTAGACTAAGGTAATCCCCTTAGTTACTCTATGAGCTTTTTAAAACAAAAATAGGGAATTTCATACCAAATTACAAATGCAAATTAGAACACGAGTTTACTGAATCTGGTGAATTACATATATTAATATATACTGTGCTAAAATTAATCCATAATCGATGAATATGCCAAGGCTATAAGACTGTTTGTCATGCACGCACTGGCTCCAGAGGTGGTACCTTAAAATATAAGTGACCCCGATGTGCAATACCTGCAATCACTAATTTAACTTGACACGTTGACATACGACCAAGATTGCATTCTATATAAACAATACAATTATGTTAACATAGTACAAATAAAGTTACATATTCTAATCAGAAAAGGGGCTTTGTGTCACCAACTTCTCTCACTAGAGAATGAATATAGTGTTATATGGTAATTTTTATAGTTGATGAGTTATTAATGTATAGTAAATTTAATAAGGTATATAATGGTATAATATATACTGTTTCAATCTGTGGTACTTTGGTAAGCAGGGTATGTGACAGTATGTTAACAACTGACAAATGCATGTTTTTCTGAAAGGTTGCTAAGTAGAAAATAGCACTAATATTGAGAAAAACATTCAAAGTTAGAAAAATCTTTTTTAAAGTCCAGCTTCTATAAACAAATCAAAAAATAATTCACAAACATATAAAAATAGGAAATTCATAAAACACCACAAGAACCTACAGAAATACTAATTCAGTTAAAACGTACATAAAACAAAGCGGTTAAAAATGTGTAACATGTTCGTAGACGGCGCTGTAACAGCAACACGAAGCAATATTCTCGGGGACGTAGTCACGTCGCAGAACATTCTACGTTGCTAAGCCGCGCACCACTGTACCATGCATTTCTGTAAGCTAAAGAAGAGAAAACAGAACAAACTCAAACTTTAAAGTAATCCTAAGCACATCTTGCTACACTGTTCGGGAGTAGTATATCAAACTATCTGAAGTACCGTTTTCTGAGAATCATCGGCATTTGTTTTCATCGTGATGCTCAGACGGTGAAGATGTCTGGTTGTCCGCCACGGGAATATGTTAAATATACCAAGACTAGCTGGATTACTTCAGTCGCTTGGTCCGTTTTCTAATATTTAGTGATTGACATTTCAAAATCTTAAATCGTTTTGACAGCCGTAATATAGAAATTCACCATAGGGAGGCACCAATACAATTGAAAAGCGGACAACATATACCCACACACATTCACTATAAACAAACAATACTAGTACTTTGGCATCAAACAAACAAAAAATCATGCACATGAAATGATTACTTTCGTAAATAATTAACTTGTTAAAAGTAGGTACCAGTGATTGAGTACAATAATAATTAATGCAATCAGTATGACCATTATTAAACCTTGATCAAATGGATCGGAATTATACATGTCCCGATCATTCATATATCGTTGCTTACACATGTATCATCTATATTTTTTATTATGTGATTTTTCGTACATTGGCAGAGAATTTTTCTTATGTAAAGATAGTCTGTCATTAAAACGTTATTGAGTTTCAAGTCCGCTTAAGTCTTCTTTGTCGCTCTAGAACTTGATCACCGTTGCCTATAAACACGTTAGGAGTCACGTAACTGAAACATGAACATGTCGATCTGCAGCAATGCAGTTAGCATATCCGCATGGTCGACTCTTGACGAGTTAAGTCTTACAATGCCTTTACAGCCATATGCAGATGCACATGCACAGACAGTTCACTGAGCACATAATCTACTGATCAGCGGCCTTTAGACAAAGGTACAGTTCAATCAGATCGCATACCGAATGCACTTCGGGTACCATCAAAAGAAAGCCTCCACTAATCGCGTCTGTACGAACCCGTTTGTTTAACTCACCTGAAAACAAATTGGGACAGGACTTACAACTTGTACCCATAGTTCTTGTGGCCTTGGGGCAGTGACATATCCGCGCGATAAATGATGTGAGGCAGTGATTCAGATCTGGTGCTGAAATTAAAATAAAATATTAAAATTATTTCATTACAATATATTATAAGCAGTGAATATCAATTAATGTTTTAATTAATGAAGGTATACAGTTCACTCACCTGAAAACATATTGGGACAGGACTTATAACTTGTACCCATAGCTTTTGTAGCCTAGGCGCAGTGAAATACCTGTGCGATAAATGATTTCTAAGGCAGCGATTCAGATCTGGTGCTGAAATTAAATAAAATTAATTCATTACAATTCTAATATTACAAGCAGTGAATATCAAGTCATACTTTAATTAATGAATGTATACAGTTCACTCCCCTGAAAGCATATTGCGACAACACTTTTAACTTGTACCCATAGTTCTTGTAGTCTAGAAGCAGTGAAATACCTGTGCAATAAATGATCTGAGGCAGTGATCCATTCTGGTGCTGAAATTAAAATAAATTAATAAAATTAATTCATTACAATTCTAATATTACAAGCACTGAATAACAAGAGATGCTTTAATTAATGAAGGTATACAGTTCACTCACCTGAAAACATATTGCGACAGGACTTATAACTTGTATCCGTAATTATTGTAGCCAAGGCGCAGTGAAATACCTGTGCGATAAATGATTTCTTAGGCAGTGATGGACATCTGGTGCTGAAATAAAAATAAAATATTAAAATTAATTCATTCTAATATTGCAAGCAGTGAATATCAAGTGATGCTTTAATCGATGAAGGTATACAGTTCACTCAACTGAAAACATATTGGGACAGGACTTATATCTTGTACCCATAGTTCTTGTAGCCTAGGCACAGTGAGATAACTATGCGATTAATGATTTCAACGCAGTGATTCATATCTGGTGCTAAATTACAATAGAATATTAAAATTATTTCATTACAATGTATTATAGGCAGGGGATATCAAGTGTTGTTTAAATTAATGAATGTATGCATTTCACTCACCTGAAAACAAATTGGGACAGGACTTATAACTTGTACCCATAGTTCTTGTAGCATAAGCGAAGTGAAATACCTGTGTGATAAGTGATTTCTAAGGCAGTAATCCAGATCTGGTACTAAAATTAGAATAAATTATTAAAATTAATTCATTACAATATATTATAAGCAGTGAATATCAAGTGATGTTTTAATTAATGAAGGTATACAGTTCACTCACCTGAAAACATATTGCGACAGGACTTATAACTTGTGCGATAAATGATTTCTAAGGCAGTGATTCAGATCGGGTGCTGAAATTAAAATATAGTATTAAAATTAATTCATTCTAACATTACAAGCAGTGAATATCAAGTGATGCTTTAATTAATGAAGGCATACAGTTCACTCACCGAAAACATATTGGGACAGGACTTATTACTTGTACCCATAGTTCTTGTAGCCTAGGCGCAATGAAATACCTGTGTGATAAATGATTTCTAAGGCAGTAATCCAGATCTGGTACTAACATTAGAATAAATTATTAAAATTAATTCATTACAATATATTATAAGCAGTGAATATCAAGTGATGCTTTAATCGATGAAGGTATAAAGTTCACTCAACTGAAAACATATTGGGACAGGACTTATAACTTGTACCAATAGTTCTTGTAGCCTTGGGGCAGTTAAATAACTGTGCGATTAATGATTTCGAAGGCAGTGATTCAGATCTGGTGCTAAATTACAATAGAATATTAAAATTATTTCATTACAATGTATTATAGGCAGGGGATATCAAGTGTTGTTTTAATTAATGAATATATACAGTTCACTCACCTGAAAACATATTGCTACAGGTCTTATAACTTGTACCCATAGCTCTTGTAGCCTAGGCGCAGTGAAATACCTTCGTGATAAATGATTTCTAAGGGAGTAATCCAGATCTGGTGCTGAAATTAAAATAAAATATTAAAATTAATTCATTACAATTCTAATATTACAAGCAGTGAATATCAAGTAATGCTTAAATAAATAAAGGTATACAATTCATTCACCTGAAAACATATTGGTACAGGACTTATAACTTGTACCAATAGTTCTTGTAGTCTTGGCGCAGTGAAATGCCTTTGCGATACATGATTTATAAAGCAGTGATTTAGATCTGGTGCGAAATTAAAATAAAATATTAAAATTAATTCATTTTAATATTACAAGCAGTGAATATCAAGTGATGCTTTAATTAATGACGGTATACAGTTCACTCACCTGACAACATATTGGGATAGGACTTATAACTTGTACCTATAGTTCTTGTAGCCTAGGCACAGTGAAATACCTGTGCGATAAATGATTTCTAAGGCAGTGATTCCGATCTGGTGCTGAAATTAAAATATATTATTATAATTAATGCATTACAATGTATTACAAGCAGTGAATATCAAGTGATGTTTTAATTAATGAAGGTATACAGTTCACTCACCTGACAACATATTGGGATAGGACTTATAACTTGTACCTATAGTTCTTGTAGCTTGGGGGCAGTGAAATACCTGTGCGATAAATGATTTCTAAGGCAGTGATTCCGATCTGGTGCTGAAATTAAAATATAATATTATAATTAATGCATTACAATGTATTACAAGCAGTGAATATCAAGTGATGTTTTAATTAATGAAGGTATACAGTTCACTCACCTGACAACTTTGGGACAGGACTTATAACTTGTACCCGTATTTCTTGTAGCTTAGGTGCAGTGAAATACCTGTGCGATAAATGATTTCTAAGGCAGTGATTCAGATCTGGTGCTGAAATTAAAATATAATATTATAATTAATGCATTACAATGTATTACAAGCAGTGAATATCAAGTGATGTTTTAATTAATGAAGGTATGCAGTTCACTCACCTGACAACTTTGGGACAGGACTTACAACTTGTACCCGTATTTCTTGTAGCTTAGGTGCAGTGAAATACCTGTGCGATAAATGATTTCTAAGGCAGTGACTCAGATCTGGTACTGAAATTAAAATCAATATTAAAATGAATTCATTGCTATATATTACACGCAGTGGATTTCGAGTGATGCTTTAATTAATTAGGATATGCAGTTCATTCACCTGAAAACGTATTGGGACAGGACTTACAACTTGTACCCATAGTTCTGGTAGCCTAGGCACAGTGAAATACCAGTGCGATAAATATTTTCTAAGGCAGTGATTCAGATCTGGTGATGAAATTAAAATAAAATATTAAAATTAATTCAATTCAATAATTACAAGCAGTGAATATCAAGTGATACGTTAATCGATGAAGGTAAACAGTTCACTCAACTGAAAACATTTTGGTACAGGACATATAACTGACAACTTTGGGACAGGACTTATAACTTGTACCCGTATTTCTTGTAGCTTAGGTGCAGTGAAATACCTGTGCGATAAATGATTTCTAAGGCAGTGATTCCGATCTGGTGCTGAAATTAAAATATAATATTATAATTAATGCATTACAATGTATTACAAGCAGTGAATATCAAGTGATGTTTTAATTAATGAAGGTATACAGTTCACTCACCTGACAACTTTGGGACAGGACTTACAACTTGTACCCATACTTCTTGTAGCTTAGGTGCAGTGAAATAACTGTGCGATAAATGATTTCTAAGGCAGTGACTCAGATCTGGTACTGAAATTAAAATCAATATTAAAATGAATTCATTGCTATATATTACACGCAGTGGATTTCGAGTGATGCTTTAATTAATTAGGATATGCAGTTCATTCACCTGAAAACGTATTGGGATAGGACTTACAACTTGTACCCATAGTTCTGGTAGCCTAGGCACAGTGAAATACCAGTGCGATAAATGCTTTCTAAGGTAGTGATTCAGATTTGGTGATGAAATTAAAATAAAATATTAAAATTAATTCAATTCAATTCAATATATTACAAGCAGTGAATATCAAGTGATACGTTAATCGATGAAGGTAAACAGTTCACTCAACTGAAAACGATTTGGTACAGGACATATAACTTGCACCCATAGTTCTTGTAGCCTAGGCGCAGTGAAATACATGTGCGATAAATGATTTCTAAGACAGTGATTCAGATCTGGTGCGAAATTAAAATAAAATATTAAAATTAAGTCATTACAGTATATTACAAGCAGTGAATATCAAGTGATGCATTAATTAATGAAGGTATACAGTTCACTCACCTGAAAACATATTGCGACAGGACTTATAACTTGTGCGATAAATGATTTCTAAGACAGTGATTCAGATCTGGTGCGAAATTAAAATAAAATTTTAAAATTAAGTCATTACAGTATATTACAAGCAGTGAATATCAAGTGATGCATTAATTAATGAAGGTATACAGTTCATTCACCTGAAAACATATTGGTACAGGACTTATAACTTGTACCAATAGTTCTTGTAGTCTTGGCGCAGTGAAATGCCTTTGCGATACATGATTTATAAAGCAGTGATTCAGATCTGGTGCGAAATTAAAATAAAATATTAAAATTAATTCATTTTAATATTACAAGCAGTGAATATCATGTGATGCTTTAATTAATGACGGTATACAGTTCACTCACCTGACAACATATTGGGATAGGACTTATAACTTGTACCTATAGTTCTTGTAGCCTAGGCACAGTGAAATACCTGTGCGATAAATGATTTCTAAGGCAGTGATTCCGATCTGGTGCTGAAATTAAAATATATTATTATAATTAATGCATTACAATGTATTACAAGCAGTGAATATCAAGTGATGTTTTAATTAATGAAGGTATACAGTTTACTCACCTGACAACATATTGGGACAGGACTTACAACTTGTACCTATAGTTCTTGTAGCTTGGGGGCAGTGAAATACCTGTGCGATAAATGATTTCTAAGGCAGTGATTCCGATCTGGTGCTGAAATTAAAATATAATATTATAATTAATGCATTACAATGTATTACAAGCAGTGAATATCAAGTGATGTTTTAATTAATGAAGGTATACAGTTCACTCACCTGACAACTTTGGGACAGGACTTATAACTTGTACCCGTATTTCTTGTAGCTTAGGTGCAGTGAAATACCTGTGCGATAAATGATTTCTAAGGCAGTGATTCCGATCTGGTGCTGAAATTAAAATATAATATTATAATTAATGCATTACAATGTATTACAAGCAGTGAATATCAAGTGATGTTTTAATTAATGAAGGTATGCAGTTCACTCACCTGACAACTTTGGGACAGGACTTACAACTTGTACCCATACTTCTTGTAGCTTAGGTGCAGTGAAATAACTGTGCGATAAATGATTTCTAAGGCAGTGACTCAGATCTGGTACTGAAATGAAAATCAATATTAAAATGAATTCATTGCTATATATTACACGCAGTGGATTTCGAGTGATGCTTTAATTAATTAGGATATGCAGTTCATTCACCTGAAAACGTATTGGGACATGACTTACAACTTGTACCCATAGTTCTGGTAGCCTAGGCACAGTGAAATACCAGTGCGATAAATGCTTTCTAAGGCAGTGATTCAGATCTGGTGATGAAATTAAAATAAAATATTAAAATTAATTCAATTCAATAATTACAAGCAGTGAATATCAAGTGATACGTTAATCGATGAAGGTAAACAGTTCACTCAACTGAAAACATTTTGGTACAGGATATATAACTTGTACCCATAGTTCATGTAGCCTAGGCGCAGTGAAATACATGTGCGATAAATGATTTCTAAGGCAGTGATTCAGATCTGGTGCGAAATTAAAATAAAATATTAAAATTAAGTCATTACAGTATATTACAAGCAGTGAATATCAAGTGATGCATTAATTAATGAAGGTATACAGTTCACTCACCTGAAAACATATTGCGACAGGACTTATAACTTGTGCGATAGATGATATCTAAGGCAGTGATTCAGATCTGGTGATGAAATTAAAATAAATATTAAAATTAATTCATTACATTTGTTCTATTTTTATAGAAGAACCTTTCCAAATAAAAGAAATTCTAAAATGTATGTAGTTCACTCACCTGATAACGTATTGGGACCGGACTTACAACTTGTACCCATAGTTCTTGTAGCCTAGGCGCAGTGAAATACCTGTGCGATAAATGATTTCTAAGGCTGTGATTCAGATCTGGTACTGAAATTAAAATCAATATTAAAATGAATTCACTGCATTATATTACACGTAGTGAATTTCGAGTGATGCTTTAATTAATTAGGGTATGCAGTTCATTCACCTGAAAACGTATTGGGACAGGACTTACAACTTGTACCCATAGTTCTTGTAGCCTAGGCGCAGTGAAATACCTGTGCGATAAATGATTTCTAAGGCTGTGATTCAGATCTGGTACTGAAATTAAAATCAATATTAAAATGAATTCACTGCATTATATTACACATAGTGAATTTCGAGTGATGCTTTAATTAATTAGGGTATGCAGTTCATTCACCTGAAAACGTATTGGGACAGGACTTACAACTTGTACCCATTGTTCTGGTAGCCTAGGCACAGTGAAATACCAGTGCGATAAATGCTTTCTAAGGCAGTGATTTAGATCTGGTGATGAAATTAAAATAAAATATTAAAATTAATTCAATTCAATAATTACAAGCAGTGAATATCAAGTGATACGTTAATCGATGAAGGTAAACAGTTCACTCAACTGAAAACATTTTGGTACAGGAAATATAACTTGTACCCATAGTTCATGTAGCCTAGGCGCAGTGAAATACATGTGCGATAAATGATTTCTAAGGCAGTGATTCAGATCTGGTGCGAAATTAAAATAAAATATAAAAAAATAAGTCATTACAGTATATTACAAGCAGTGAATATCAAGTGATGCATTCATTAATGAAGGTATACATTTCACTCACCTGAAAACATATTGCGACAGGACTTATAACTTGTGCGATAAATGATTTCTAAGGCAGTGATTCAGATCTGGTGATGAAATTAAAATAAATATTATAATTAATTCATTACATTTGTTCTATTTTTATAGAAGAACCTTTCCAAATAAAAGAAATTCTAAAATGTATGTAGTTCACTCACCTGATAACGTATTGGGACCGGACTTACAACTTGTACCCATAGTTCTTGTAGCCTAGGCGCAGTGAAATACCTGTGCGATAAATGATTTCTAAGGCTGTGATTCAGATCTGGTACTGAAATTAAAATCAATATTAAAATGAATTCACTGCATTATATTACACGTAGTAAATTTCGAGTGATGCTTTAATTAATTAGGGTATGCAGTTCATTCACCTGAAAACGTATTGGGACAGGACTTACAACTTGTACCCATAGTTCTGGTAGCCTAGGCACAGTGAAATACCAGTGCGATAAATGCTTTCTAAGGTAGTGATTCAGATTTGGTGATGAAATTAAAATAAAATATTAAAATTAATTCAATTCAATTCAATATATTACAAGCAGTGAATATCAAGTGATACGTTAATCGATGAAGGTAAACAGTTCACTCAACTGAAAACGATTTGGTACAGGACATATAACTTGCACCCATAGTTCTTGTAGCCTAGGCGCAGTGAAATACATGTGCGATAAATGATTTCTAAGACAGTGATTCAGATCTGGTGCGAAATTAAAATAAAATATTAAAATTAAGTCATTACAGTATATTACAAGCAGTGAATATCAAGTGATGCATTAATTAATGAAGGTATACAGTTCACTCACCTGAAAACATATTGCGACAGGACTTATAACTTGTGCGATAAATGATTTCTAAGGCAGTGATTCAGATCTGGTGATGAAATTAAAATAAATATTAAAATTAATTCATTACATCTGTTCTATTTTTATAGAAGAACCTTTCCAAATAAAAGAAATTATAAAATTTAAAAACAAGTAGTCACTGAACCATGTATTTTCACACTCAAGCAAGAGAATAGACATGTTGGTGAACTAGCCTTGCACTGTGAGTGTTTTGTTGTTTGCAGTCTGTAAAATACCAGTTTTTTTAACAAATACTATTTGTAAATTCATGTGTTGAACGCTATATAATCTCAATATTTTCCAATCCGTATCCTTATATTTGAATCTGGTTCAAGACATTTGAAAAACATATTTTAGAAGAATAACAATATAACTACTAGATTTGGTGTAACAGTTTGCTCCTAATTCAAATTGGAATATTGCCAACAATAATTAATAAAGCTTGTTCAGAATACCATTCATTCCCGACATCATACTCAGTGACTAGTTCTCAGGATCCACAACAGTAAATAAATAAACAGAAATCATTTTTATGTCAATTTGGATTTGGACCATACCATTTCAAGCTGCAGGGTGTCTTAACAATGACTCAACAAACAATAAACGCATTTTCACCACCACACCAATTTTAGCCATAGTTGAATAACCAAGAAAGCTATAAATATCAGGCTGCATTCTAAAAAAAAAACAACGAGATAGCATGGAATCCTCCGCCCCTGCCAGTACACCCTACAGCATTATTGATTTCTATACTCATTTGCATCTATAGTACAACAAGCTGAGCCAATAGATACACCTGACTCATCAAACTTTTGACCAACCACACATTCTGAATATTGTTGAGTGAATTAAACAGATCGACATCTATATTCAAACAAGATCCATAGATTATCATTACCAGTGTCAGGATCATTAAACAGTGCCACCACTAACAAAGATTGCGACACAAATGACACACATATGGCTTTCAAATTGAAAATTGTGCTTACTATATTTCCTATTACCAGTGACAATTGTAATTATCATTATAGTATAATTAAGCAATATCCCCCCCGCCGAAGTCGTGTGTACCACGAGATTTTGCCTAATTCACGACATACTGTAAAACACGTATTTTCAGCTAATTTTATTTTGCTAATTCAGAATAAAGTATTTTCTCACAATAAGATTATTGGCATTTTAGCTAAATTAGGATTCTGTTAATTCGTGTATTGAGTCAAATTTGCTAAAACGGCATGTTGTTGTTCTGAGTTAAGTTTGTTGGTGTAACTTTAAGATCAGATTCTTGTATCGTTTTTGTGAAACGTACATGATGTGCCTTGTCTCACTCAACTCAGGCCGAATGAAGGACTTTGCACGCTGGCGCTCTATACTGATCGCTTTAGTTTCTAAAGATAATATTGCAGTGGCTTCGCAAGTGTTTTCCCGGTCTACCTTACAAAACGCACATGTTCTGAAATGAATATTGTTGTATTCATATAATTCATACATATAATTTAGGTCACAAATCCTGTTGTCAGATTGGTAGAAATGTGCAAGTTACCAAAACTATCCAAATGCACTTGTATCAATAATTACTACTGATAAGTTTTCTTTTATACTAAAATTGTGATTTTTATGACAAATGACAATATTCTTATATTTTTAATCAAATTGCCTGCTGACCCTAAATTGTTTATAAGGGTTATATTAGAGTTATATTATTTACTATATATTAGCACGCTTGTAACATAATATACTTTTGCATTGTGATACCTAGGGAATGGTCAACCTCCAGGCCATGTGACAGCACTATATCGCATAGTGACTAATCTGAAACGTCACGAGAGTTGTGCTTGACCTTTGAACAGCTAAACAGTAAAGGTCGCTCCACTGAGAAGCTCACCCAATACAGGTATGCAACGGTTTCTGTTCACAAAACATCACAATTAACCAGGTATATAATCAATGGTATATACCCATATACATACTGTCTTATTGATCTAATTCAAGATTCACTTCACAAAAACGTTTGCTTGCAAGGAGCATAGTTATTGACATGAACTTAAGGTTCAAAGTTCAACTCACAACCGAGTATAAACGCGAACGAATATATCCAACTATACAATTTTGAAATGTATCACAAACCTATTATTGGGCTCAATGCCATTGGATGCAATTTAATCACTAATGAGTGATAACGTCGTTAAAACCTGAAGGTATATTATTTCATAATTACCTGAACAGTTTGAAATGACGTCACAGCGCCCATGTCGTGTTGCAGTATGGACACACCACCAGACTACATCAACAGCTTTTCTACAATGTTTTGCAGGCTTAGAAAATATGAAAACGTTATTGGAACCATATGCAGTTCCATTCATAGAAGAATGGAAGCAATGTTTAGAGGATAACACAAAGTATGTCAATGCTCGTTACTAAGAAGTAAAAACGATGTTAGAGTCAGACTACGACGGAACAACTCTGATTGTTTTCAAATACATCACTGATTTTATGGTAGGAAGATATAACAAAATACCAGAAGGATATACACACACTTTTTTTGATTCGTGATCCAAATCAAAGTATTTCTAGTTTCTGGAAAACAATAATTCATACTGGAGTTTCAACCTTCCCACAGAGGTATTCATATATAAGCCTTAAACCTGTATAGAACGATTGAAGCCGTACTAGCTGATACTTCGATATACGTAATAAACATTTATAGTATAATTCACGTTCGAAATCACTGGATGATTCCATCGTGAAGTCGTGATAATTACTGTAATACTGAATTTAATCTTGATTCCATTAATGCTTGAAACCATTATAGCAGGTATGACATGTTTCAATAGCTTGTGAAATAGTACAAGTACATAGTACTTAATAACCAGACACGTTGAATACTGTTCTATTTATACATGTAATGTGCCTTTAGATAATTGAGATTTAAGATTGAGAGACAGGTATATAACAGTGTGGTTTTGTTGTTGTTTTCTCTTTCAAAATTGATTCTATTAATAAGTTTGTAATATTTTGAATTTTGTTCTAAGTACGCTTTTTCAAGATATTGGTGACGTGTTACTTCAAATTGCCTTCTTTGTGTGGTTAAAATAACTAACAACACTGACATTAAAAGGTCAAACCAATTTAATTTGTGTGTGATCAGCCTATGGGTTATAATATGCCAAAATGACCCATTTGTTAGGTGTGGACAGAATAAAAACACTGATATATTTGGTAATGAAAATGTTTTCTATGATATGTTAATCAGACAGTAACCCTATATATTGTTATATATTGCTGTATTATGCAATATAACAATTTCTATTATTAAAATAGTGATGAGCATAGAGTAATTTCCCGTCTTGTAACAAATATTGCTTAAACGTATACCTGTATGCATGATAATGTATTCAAGTTATTTATGTAATTCCTTAATTTGATACCTTGCGTGTAGTGTTTTTGAGAAAAATAAAATAATTGTAATTTGTTATTACTATGACGTGATAGTTGTTGTTTACAGCTCACATTGCTGGTTAGATATATTATTGCGCTGGTTCAGGACTTCAATTTCCAGTTTTTATATGCAAATGTCATACCAGGGGGTCAGTATTGCTTTATTTGTATTAGTTGAGAATTCTTATTTGTTACATACTCTAAATTGTCAATCGACAATGTTGTAATATTTACGCTATGTTTGTTTCATTTTAATGGATATTCACTGAAATTCATTAAACTGTTATGATAAGCACGTGACAATCTGCCTTTATTAGACGTTCTCCAATGCCGAGTTATTTGTTAGTTATTGTATACCCGAATAAAGTTACTTATTAATTAAATTAGCCACCGTGTTGTGCTAAATAAACCTACCAAAATTGCTGCAGGTTTAGGCGTTACTAATTAGCTAAATCACAGACGTGATCACCAACCTGTATAAAATAGCAAGTTTCCATATTAAGACTACCAATTGGGTAGTTTGCTGTTAAATGGAGCGAGAACACGTCCAATTCAAAGCTGGCTAACGAGTCCCAAGTTCGAGTCCCAGATATTCGCGAAGAGCATTTAGAGGGTTTTTAAACTTGCAAAATATATTCAATAAAGGTAATATTCCGATGCTTCATTATTTCCTGTTACTTTTGTACTAACTATCCCAGTTGTACTAAGTATCCCATTGGTTGGAAATTATGTGTACTAGTCCACAAAGGTTTGTAGAATAATCGAAAGCTCCAATCTTGCCGATTGAGAATCTAGAGTAAGTAGCGAATAAAAACTCCAAACGAATACAAATAAAGGGATACTGACCCCTGGTATTACCTGTTCTTCGCATGTCAGCAATGGGAATTGAAGTTATGCACCAACGCAATAATATATCTAACCAGAATTGCCAGCAGTAAATATTTGTTAAGATGGGAACAACTCTGATGAACTATCACGTCATAGTAATAAACAATTAATACTTATTCATGTTCCTCAGAAATACTATACGTTCAGTTTCAAATCAAGGTCTTAAATAATATACCATGAATTGTATACAAATCGCAAAAAATAATGCAGCAATACGTTTAATAAATATTAGGAACATGTACGAAGAAATTACTCTGTACTTTTCGCTGATGGCGGTGATATTAGTTAGTTAATTTAACAACAACAACAAGACAAATTTTATCAGCGTCTTGAAAATACGTATATAGAACACAATTAAAAAAAATGACAAGTTCAAAACCTCATTAATAGAATGTCTAATTTTGGAAGTAGAAACAACAACAACAAAAGCACATACACATACATTTACACTCTTATATACCTGTCTCTCAATCTGGGATCTTTATAATCTAAACGCACATTACAAGTATAAAGAGTACAGCATTCAAAATGTCTGGATATTGAAACATACAAATGTATAGCTGTTTCCATGACAACCCTTATGGTCAATTTAGGCCAGTAGACAATCTGGTTAAAAAAAAGTGTAGCTGTTTCCATGACAACTCTTATGGTCAATTTAGGTCAGTAGACAATTTTGTTTAAAAACGTTATTTGTAATAGAAAATCAATAATATTATTAAAAAATTAAAAATCTTTATTATTGATACAATTGCATTTCAATAGTTTACATAACATAATTAATGCAAGTCATACTTCCGATAGCTCCTAACATGGGCCAGCCATTTCTACCAATTTTACAGCGATAGTTATGATTTATATTCTCTGTATAGATTATATGAATACAAATATTTGTATTTAAAACATGGGCGATTTGCAAGGTGGACCGGGAAAATTGGGTACCGAACTGCAATATTCGCTATAGAAGCCACAAAGAACAGTGAAAGCGAGCCAATGTCAAAGAAAATGATTGAACTTCTGTACAGTCAGTATTCATCTGCTAAGGCTAGTGACTGAAATTTTAAACGTATATAAACAATTTTCAGCAATAACTATAAATGTAATTGGTAATGGAAAATCCATAATTAGTCCAATTTTCAGGTATATTTGCGAGTCTCGGGTTCGAAGCTGTAGTTCTGTGGCTCGTTTGTCCCACACGATAATGTAGAAAAAACGCAACCAATCTGTGTTGGTGGTGGCGCTGTTTAATGCTCCTTGCGTTGTGATAACCTGTGGGTCTCTTTGTCAACGATGCGTTTAAAATCGATGAGGCAATAATACATAGATATCTAGAGTGTGAAACATGACATCTGATTTAATAAAAACGTGAGACAATTCGCCCAAAGCTCAGAAAATATGAAAATTGTTATCCACACATTTCATGAGAGATCGGCAAAAACACTTTTTACGGTATCTGAAATAAATCAAATTTTACAATTCATTACTAAACAGATAGTAATATAGACACATGTTTAGCATGATGGTTTCCGATGATTGGGTACAAGAGCAAATTTAAAACAAGTTTTATCCTTAAAAGGTCTATAATTTCGTGCCATTCTAAAAATGTTATGTTTACCAAAATAATAAATTTCCTACAAATAGTTAATGCTAGTCCACATTATGTTCAATACAATTTTCATAACAAAATAATAACAATGAGTATTGACGAATCTAACTCACATAACTCACATAACATAACATACTTATTATTAGGAATATATAACATCGCACTCAACTCGTTCATACGAGAGTGTTCTATGAATAACTGCTGGGCTTTGAACGATGGTCGTTTACATTACATGTATTCGTATGGACTGGTAACTGCTGCGGTTGTTTCACTACCCTTCCCTCCAGTAACAGCTGAGTTCACAACTAGAAAATCTGCATCTGAATGTAAAAATTTATTTTGTAAAATGACGACGGCTTCAAAATTGAAGGATCACACTATATTAAGTTTGTGGTTTGAAAAGAAAGTGCTCATTGATAGTGTCCGGATCCTGACAAGAAAATCTGATTGTAAGCTACCGTGTTTCGAAATACAATGAAACTTTGTGTCATTTAAGTATGTTTTATATTTGTACGGTATTTTGTTAATCAATTTGCCAGTATCATAATTGTTTTGTGTCGTGTACGTCAATTTGTTTTCATAAATCTCATTCAAATAAAGTTATATGTATTCTTTATTCCAGTATTATTCTTAGTAAGTCTTTTACTATCACTAGAAGATATGAATAGTTTGGAAGTGAAAATACGTTGTGGTGACCAACCATATCCAGAAAATATTAATGGCGAATTCCGCAGCAATGATGATGCTTATATTTATTTAGTTGGGGATGAATTTGCATGGATCCATTTTTATTGTTCAGATGCCGGCATAGATGATTCATATACACATGGTTTATCTGTTTACAGTCGCTCTAACCAGATATATGGTATTCATATTTATGAAGTTGAGGTTTATACCACATATGGTAAGATGTATGTTACACTGTAGTGTCATATAAAAGAACATTCTATGAACAAGCAAAAATTACATGGAGAAATAGACTTTGCTGTTTTGCAGTGACTCTCTATTTAGTTCCTGTATTAATGCATTTAGTATAAAACCATGTTTTGTTTATGTGAGCCATGTAGTCAAAATTTCATAAAATGATTTGAGCTTTCCCAAATAATAGATCTCGATCTGTTATTTCAGAGTAGAACTTTAGATCTCGGAAAACACATTTTTGTTATATAAACATTCACGTTATATTACAAATGTTAATGTCTTTTATTAAGTATAATTTTCTTTTGGTACTAGATGAGTCTATTATTCAATCTCACTTACAGACCATACACTACAAAGTTACTTGGTCACGAGTACATGCGATTTGATTTAATATATAATACATTTAACAATGCATGTCATTTACAGTTCAGTGTGATTAGATAGAAGACCACGAACTTGCACCCACCATGCTTGTACCCCTAATTGCAATAGGGAATGAGTCATTAAGAATGACATGTTATTAAATATCTTGGCTCGTCTAATTATTTCCAAAGAAGATTTTGTGTTTATATGGTTGGTTAGTTCAATTCCCAAATATTCAAGTGACTGTCTAAAATATATATTGCAGGGACGATATGTCATGAGTTCCGCAGTGGGGTAAGATGTGTTCACGCAAATACCTGACATCATCTTGTGGTCAGTTTCCAAATTGTATAATATATTATGTTCTACCATTTTATTGTCAGCAATCAGTACACATATATACATATTTAATTATTTGCTGGGCATACATTATTAGATGATTTCGGAAAACAGCGGTGGACATGTCAGTGATATGAACACATCATGTTGATACACAAACAGTGGACACATTCTTTTTCTCTCTTATTAATACGAGATACTCAGGACATACCGGGTCACTCCCTTAAAGATGATTAATATGTCATTACAGGTGGGGTTGACGAGTGTTTTTGGAAAGACAATGGCTTTGATTATAGAGGAACGCATTCTGTTACATTTATGAATAAAGAATGTGTTTCATGGAATAATTACTGGACTGATATATTTCCCGAATTTCCTGTTACTTATGTCGATCGGATACAAAGTCAGGGTGTTACAGACCAACCTTACTGCAGGAATCCATTCGGGTGGAGGATGAATGTCTACTGTTTACATGATGAAATCAATATAGAAGAATGCGATATCGGCAAGCCGGGAGTTAATTGCCGTAAGTTCAACCATAATACTGATCAGTACTAGAATGAGTATAGTTTAAATAAATAAACACAACAGTTTAATTGCATGAAATGTATTAAGTTATATATAATTGAATTTGCGCATGGAGTTGTGTTAACCCAGCTCAATATGTTGTTTTTTATAACTCCAAATCAACGTCATGCAAGACAACGAGAGCTTCTTTTGCAAAATAAAATTTAACAACAGTTAGCTAGAAACTATGATGCCTCATTAGGTCATGTGTGACAGAGTTGGTTCACGCCAAAAAATATATTCAAACGAATAATAAAAACTATGCACATAAGAGTACACATTGAATTGAATCGGTTTATGTATTTTTGCACGATTTATGTATTTCGTGGTAAACACATTACACAATAATGATGTGCAGTTGGCGAGCAGAATATCTGAAAAAAACTTACATGTTCTGTGTCATGCTTAAAACTTGGTAGTCTTAAACATTAGCCTGATTCAACCACACTAGTACTAGAATACTAGTAATTGGTAATAGCTTGAAAATTGACCCAGTACAGTACTCCGTCTAGATGTGACACATTAGTCATCAGTCTGTCAGCTGATCTACTTAACCTATGTAAGACTTATTTTGGCATTACAATAAATAAAACAGTTTAAAATGCATCTCTTGCATTAAAATTTTTAAAAATAAAAAAGAAAGAAATAACATTTGACTTAGCCCACAGACACAATTGTTTCAGTTTGTACCGTGCACTCTTTCTATAATCGCGCCGTCTAGCGACTAGACGTGACTCGAAGGACGTTCAAAGCGTCGATTTCGCTTTGATTTGTGGTTGTTCGTTAATGAAAATTATGTTTTTGAGAGATATTACCATATTCCCGATGACAAACACGATCACACATAGTTGTCAACTAAAACGACGTTGCCTTCATTAATATATGTCATTTTGACGTCATAGTAGCGCTCCGTCGCTAGATGGCGCGTTTTATGGGGATAATGCTTACGAAAGTCTTCAGAGACTCCGATGTGCATGGACTTCGGAAGAGAAGTTGAAACGAGTGTACCTTACCTGTGGTTGTGGTTGACGCGTCACGAGTTCAGTCATTGTGCTACAGCATTGAACAGAAAGCATATCAGTGTGTAAATGTGTAATTCATTTTAGAATACATACTTATAACTTCAAATATTTCAACGTCAATGTCATGATGAGAACTGTCATTCACAGAAAATCGTAAATGACGACAGTTTGCACACATTTATATCACCCGGACGAAACACTACGTTGTGAGCCTGAGCAAACCCTGTATACACTGACCAACAAACCTGTGCTACTTTGGTTCCAACACAACGGTGTACTGTCTGAGTGCATACTTTGCGGTATTCTCGTAATAAACTTATTATTATACATCTTTTCCTTAGAATACATCATGGGAATGCCGAAATCCAAAAAGTTCAGAAGAGAATCAGCGATCTTCTCTGTGTAGCAGCCATGCTTGTTTTTATTATTAGTGGACGCTTACGCGCGTAATCATTCCATATTCGTATTTCCTTATATGGTAGGATGAAAATACTCCTTAAAATACCTCAACATTACTGCACGCTGTAACTTATGGCGTTACAGTGACAGATGTATACTAATACAGTATATTCCTTGGATATGTCTGCTCCGATTAGAGAATGCAATTCATGAAAATACAATGAGTGAAATATAGAATATTCCCAACAAGAACTGGCTAGAGTCGACGTCGTATACACACATATACCACTGGTGGTAATGTGATCCATTGATTTAGGTGTGTGTTTTTTAATGGAAACACAACGAGGCAGTATATCATTAGAACATGCGCACCTTGACATCGTGTTACCATAGTAGCATTACGTAAACACGTTGCGTCCACACGCGTAAAATGTTGCATATATTATCAACAACTTGCATGTTTATGGTATATATGTTAAAGCGGGAGGGTCGTCACCGGCGCACGCGCGGGAATTGAGTCCCAAGCCACGATAACAATACACGGTAAAAGTTCATGGGCAGACACTTGTTTGTGAACAATGACACGCTATGGCCATCTGACGCATGCGCAGGTGACGACATCCCCGCTTTAAGTATATAGATATCATGAATTCCATAAACACATTGTACACAAACTAAGGCTGTTTTAGTGTCTAGTACTTAAACCGCTGAGATAAAATTGCTGGTAATCATGTGATCGCACCATGTGATAACACGTTTTACTGTCGAGCCTGATAATTGACTTGACAACCCGCCCGCTTACTGTAGGTTGTTTTAGGAATAAAATTAAACTTTTCTATAAGAAACTAATGTCTAATCCTAAAAGTGAGTTTTATGAAGCATAATTTTCAACGGAATGGATTTTTAGGATATGGTATACCCGTCACGCTGTGCCACAGATTCGTGGAAATATAAAATAATAGCTTTGGGTCACTTTCATTAATCAGAATAACAAAATACCTTTGTTTTAGCTTACTCATCACATAGTACATTTCATTCTATTTTACTCTGAAAGTGGCATTGGCACATTGTTCTTTAGTTCGCCACCAGGTTCTTTCCAACTTGTCCATGTATTGGTACCCGTTTGATTATAACTACAGCAAATATGTCAATATACCTTAAGCTTAGACTAGGTTTGTACCAGGATAACATGCCATTAATATTCATTTTAGAAGATATTTGAAATGAAGCAAATATATCATTCCTAACCAAATAAAGAATAATGCATTTCAATGTTCTAAACATAACATCACGTCACATAATCGGATATGAATGATGAGCGCACATTATTAAAGCCAGAAATTTACTTTGACTACCCTATCAATGTGTATAAAAAATACCGTATCCGCCAAGGCAAACAAACAATAAAGACAAGCCGGTTGGCTTGTTGGCGATCCGCTCCGCTCAAAAACCAAACAAAATGTTTTCCGCTATTGCCATGGTAGGACATGAACGTGAAGCAAACGTCGGCTTATAACTAAAATCAGGGCCGCGTATACGAAGTTCTTTTTTGGTGAAGGGTGATAATTTTGATTTCTTGTTAAAAACCGCAAGTCTGATTGATTTTTGTTATACATGTATGCTCTCTCAGATTCATTTTAGGATGATATCTTCAATTCTTTAATTGAAATGTGCATTGCTAAGAGCAGAGCTATATTATATATATTACATCTGTCATTGCTTACACAAGCTTATAATTAGTTCCCGTTCCGATGCAGGTACTAATGGATTGACCTCTGCGAGAGCGTCCGTCAGTGTGCCCGTGCAGCCATGCGTGCATCTGGACCTATATCGTAGACATTCCTTGACCGATTACTAAAACTTCACATATACATCATACATAATATTATTCATATTGTTTCACGATCTGATTCAAGATTGGTGATTTTTGTACTGATAAATCATCGAAATCAAGCACGTCTGGCACGCCGGAACAAGTTCTCGGCTGTTTGCTGATGGATTTTGTTCAAACTTTGTACATACATTAGACATTATTTGATGCACGTCATTTTGTTTTCCAGATCGGATTAATAATATTTGACTGATTGATTTGTGACACACAGTTTCAACGACATATTTATAGAAGATCTATTTCCGACACGTTTACCCATTTTTACAACAATCTGCATACTCACAAATTATAAATTGTTTCATTTGCTATGTAATATGTAAGCATTACATTATATGCATTATATTACACAATTAATTGTTTTGTTTTTTAGTGACGCATTTGGTCTCATAAACTGGCCAGAATTTGAGCATTTCATTTGGTGCAACACGGTGGACTGCAATATACTCCGTGAAGAACCATCCTAAGTTCGACGAACCTCTGTTAATTTCAATGTTTGTGTATGGATGGACAGACACATTTAGCTTAGACATAATTACTCCGATAAATGCGTCTTCTGAAGATATGTACCCTGTTGGATGGGATGATATATAATCATAAGCCCTCGTTACAACATCTTGTGAGAGAATATACAGCGCCCCAGAAGCGTAGACTGGATAATTCTTTTCTGGATATGCTTCATATGAAGTATAATACCGGTTCTTCGGATTTCGAATCACGAGGAATCGGGCTCGTGTGTAACCAAGGTAGAGACCTGATGTTGGATTCGACTTTATTACTTGTAGTAACAGTCTTAAATTAACAAGAACATCATCGTCGGTTTTAATAGCATAATTTACTGTTGGGCAGAAGCACTGTGACCACCTAAGGAACATGATTGTTTTCAAAGTCAAGTTTCTGAAATGTTCCACAAAACTGCCTTGGACTAGGTCGTCGTACTCAGCACTTTCTCGATTCAGTCTTTTCTGCAACTGCGCATCCTCGTTAATTCCAATGAGAAATATCACTCGAGCAGATAGTCTATTTAAAAGATCATTGTTAGCCCAAGTCTGCCTCACGGCCGCACGCTGTTCGAAGTTTAGCACTAATGATTCAACACCTACAAGAAACGATGTACCCTGCGTAGTAGAGTTACTGCTGCATTTGTTTTTTGGGTTTACCAGGAATATAAAGTCCTCTGCCAAGTGATCGTAGTTTGTCCCGTTGTTTACGTACCGATTTCCGACTTCTTTTATTATCAGGGTTGCATCTGTTGTGTACAACATTCCTTCTTTATACAGTATCCATCTACAAATAAGCATAAGCGACAAACCCACTAAAACATACTTTCCCATTCTAGCAAGGTTATGAGTCTTTGAATAGTGTGATTGCATATTTACCACGTTGACGTATGATCTCAGACTGGCAAAGCAGTATCTATGTCTATAAAATATAAAACTCCGATCCAGTATGTGGCAGTCAATTTGAATATAATAATAAAAGATGTCATCTGTTACCAGTTAATTGTAAAAACACGACCCGTGAAATGACGACCCCTCAGGATACTAATTTTCAATTATTCGAAATTTTGTGTTTAATTTAAATAATTACGATTACGATTGTTTAGTAACTAAATTTAATTTTGAGACATGTTATGAATGCATATAAAAATTTAAATGATTCATCCATCAGACGAGTTTACTTCAAACATAAAATTGCAATACTAATCAGAATGTTAGGTTGACCTTTCAACATTGATGGCGCTATATGTATGTTTTGCTTATACTTCCGCTTTCAAATACTTGCAAAATAAATTTAAAAGAAGAGAATCCCCCCCCCCAAATATGAATCCCTTTTTCAGGTTCACTGGCCTCAATGATAACTTGAACCCAAAGATTAATATAACATTTGTTGAATTTTGCTATTGCTACAAAAAATGATTCCAAGATTTTTACCAATTTCAATATTTTTGGACTCACATTGTGGATCCAAATCAAAAGGGAATTCACCCCTGTCATGGTAATGCGGATTTACCAATAGACACGTCACAGAAACACACATCTAAAGTTCAGGGGATTAAATTTGGTACAAAACTTGTTCAATAGAATCTGACAAATAACAGCGTCGAATTTCCATTAAATTTACTGACCCTTGCACTTAAACAGTTTTCAAAAATTAAAAACATTCTAGTCTGTGTAACCTAATTTGACAGACAATTGCTTTAGCTTACTTTCATGTGTTATTTTTTTCAAGTATGTTCAATGAAACACATTGCATTTTAGTCTAAATTGTCGTGTTTTCAAATACAACTTTTATAAACCCAAATTCTTGTTTTAATGACTACAAATATGTTAGACACAAATAATCATTGTATATTATATTACTGGTTTCAAAATAATTATGGTGTGGAAATCAATATTCTTTTATGGAAATCGCAATTTAAATACCACACTAAGGCGTGAGCAGCAGATGTTACAGCGTTAGTATTCATTTCATATTTTTGGTAGCAAAATACAAAGTAACTAAGTCCGTTGCCCCGGGAAAAATGTATTATCCGTGCGTTGGTGCATACAATTGCGATCAATAACACAATGGCCGGCATGTGACTGGGTTTAATGTGATGTTATATGTATACTCGCATCATACATCTGTTCAGATTAGAGAATGTAATTAATGAAAAAAAAATATTATTGAAATATACAATATTGACGATAAAAATGACTGGAAAACAAATACTATTTAAAACGTTGAACCATTAGGTATTTAAGGATGTTTTCCAATGCTGTCATTTATATGCAGAAAAGTACCAATATCTTTATGTAACTGGAAGTATCTGATGTATATTTTCTGTTGAACAGTCACGGTACTGAAATATATTCCACAAAAAAGGTTTACCGACACCAGCACATGTTCAATGAGAGAAGTTGTATATGAATACACAATTTGGTTTATTGTATGAAAGTTTGTGTGCATTCAAGCCTTTCTGTGTGTGCTCAATGCTATTTGGGCCATGAATACCCACTTTCAACCACCACTCATTCCCAGTTTGGAAACATGACCATATGCTGCCACATAGACTCTTGCCCACATAAGCTGTGTATGTTTGCTCATGCTACTTGAGTCAGGAACTGGATTCAGAAACATGCATAACGGATATTTTACATGGGAAATGACGTCATTTTCACCCACACCAGACATACATTTGGACCAAATATTGTAACTGTCATCACGTTCATGACCCCTTCGTGCTCATCACTCATATCTTTTGAAAAAACATGATTTTAAGGTCACTGACCATGACTTTGGCTGCAGGTGTTCTGGCCGAAAGAAGCTCTTTATGATTTTCTGTCATTTTAATAGTTTTTTTAAATGTACTTTAATACTGTCTTTGCAACCTGTGTGGCAATGAATATATAATACAATGAGCTTGGTGCCAATTTTCGATCATTGAGATATCTGCCAGGCAATATTCTTTATTTCGACCAATCAACTGTCAAATTCAGTGTCAAGTTGCACACATACTATAGCATCATCTTCTGTATGGTCACTTTTTGCTTAGAAATTTTGTTTTGCCAAATCACAAATGTAACATTACAGATTCAAATTTAGTTTGCTAATTTAGATATTTAGGGTCAATAATTTAACAAAACAATTGGGTGTTCTACAGATCACACATACCCTCTGCAACTTTCACAAGTTTTGGCTGATATTTATCATGTTTTCCTTGTAGTTATTATTTCGATGTTGGTGCTAATGCAGTAGTACAGAAAATAATAATCAATCATGGGTAATAGCAGAGATAACATGCAAGTGATGCATTTGAAACAAATACCGCACTACGCACTACCTCGCATTATTTCCAATACGAGTCACGAATAAGTGATAAGAGTTGTTCAACATTATTAATATTAATTATCACCTGGTAATATGTGTTTGCGCTGCTGGTTTATACGAGTGCCATATTGGGCTAGTATTATCCAAGACCACCTCAGGTGAAAAACATTTTACTGAACTACGCTTACGAATACATGTAATATGCTAGTTTGGAAGACATCTAAACACTGTGTATTTACGATCACCAATATCTTTCCAAATCGGTGGAATTAATACCCTTCTTAAAAATATTGTTTTCAAAGTGAACACACACTGATTACTTTCAGATCGATTTTACACTAAACGTCACTACAGTGGACGATATCCATCATAGTTATATGATTAATAACAATAATACATGTTGCCAATCACGACTGATTATGTGGCAGTATTTAGATTGAAAAATACGTTCCACTATATTCTCCACGTGTGACATGGAATAATAGATAGCTAATCTTGACACATTAGAATATAATGCAACTGTAAATGAAGGGATTATATCAAGTTTCATCAACATGCATGTAAAGTCAATGGCGAGTATGAATGTCGTACTATATGCTCTTCGTCAAAAAAAGTGGATGCAAACATGTTGATGCCGATAACACACATTTGTAAATATGACTGTCGTGTACACATATAAGCATTGAATTAATTGTCAACAATTTCACTGCAATTTTTTTTAATATGATGCCGATTGTTTTCTTTTCTTTTGTCGGTGCTTTGAAAAATAATCTCAATGACGCCCTTGCCTGAAGCTTAGATCTACTAAAGTTAGGAACGGCTGTTTTATTTTATTGACAATGACATAGAATGGATTTACAAAGTTGTTAACGTAAGGACAACGTTCATATTTGAGTTTAAATCAACTCACATTTCTTATTTTTATTTTATGAATAATTTTATCGAAGTGTTGGAATTGTATGTTACGCATCAACGTATGAAGGTAGGTCACCATTTTTTCATTTAACAAGATTCTGTTTATGTGGTTAGGAAACAGTAGTGAAAAAATAAGTCGAACAATAATCTTTGATATGACTAAGGGGCGTGTTGTCGTAATTTGTAGAAACACGTGCATGAGAAATATTTCGTCGATGGCATTGACAGGGTATCAGAACCACGTATATATGGCATAATCAGGATATGGGTGCGAGGCTAAATATTAAAATGCTAATACAGTGTCACTGTCATGGGCATGACTACATTCAATCATTAGAATATTGTCACTTAAACAAGTGATGTCAGACTAATTATTTTTGCGACACTTTAAACATAATCTTCTAGAGCAGAAATAAATATAAATCGCGAGCAAAAATAGCAACTGAAATTTGGCAATGAATGTCGCCTGAAAAACTAGTTTAGAGCAAAGAATATACAATATAACAATTTTTCGTTGGGTCCTCTGTAAAAACAAAATACACCAAAAGTTCAATATACACAATATAGGCTTGAGCCATTTACAACAAATTTCTCAGGAAGAATTTTTTGTAAGTTTTCTTAAGGTGTCTAATGAGACTGAATTTCTGGTATGAGATGGCAAGTTATTCCATACCGTTACCACTCTATGTTTTCCATTAAGAAATGCAATGCAAATTATTGTTAAGAGAGGAAAGTGAAATGATTGACTTGTATTTCCCCAATACTACATGTATACAACGAAAGTAGAATAACGACTGCATAAATGAAAACTACAATGTTCTGTTGACGGAAATAGGTAAAATCTGCGAACTCTCACGATCTACACGATAGTCCCATGATGGACTTTTATCTATTACCATCCGAGCGACTTTTCGAATCAGAGTGTTATAATTATTTCACCATTGATGTTAAGAAAATATTTATTATTTAGCCTTAGACGGGATCATCCAACAAGCATATATTTTGATTTACATATGTAAATTGACATGTAATTTCAATTAACACAATGCAAAATTGGCCGTAATTTTTTTGTAATTAGAAATATCTGATGTGTATTTTTGTGTTGGACAGAAATATATTCTACAAAAAGGTCTACCGATACTTACACATGTTCAGTGAAAGATGTTGTATATAAATACACAGTTTGGTGCATTGTATGAAAGCTGTTGTGCAATGAAGCTATTGTGTATGTGCTCAATGCTATTTGGGCCATGATTACCCACTTTCAACCAACACTAATCCCCAGTTTGGCCACATGACCATATGCTGTCACACGCTGCTATTTAACCTAAGCAATGACGTCATTTTCACCCAGACCACACATATATTTGGACCAAAGATTTTAACTATCATCATGTTCATGGCCCATTCATGCTCAGCTCTCATGGCTTTAAAAAACATTCTTTTAAAGTCAGGGACTATGGCCTTGGCTGCTCGGGCTGAAAAAAGCTCCTTCTGATTTTTCTTTAATTTTCCTAAATTGCTTGTTTTTATATGTACTTCAATACTTTCATTGCAACCTATGTGGTAGCGTGTATAAAACACTTGAGCTTGGTGCCAATTTTGGATCATTGAAATATCCTCTTCTGCCAGGCAAAATTTATTTTGACCAATCAACTTTTGTTGTTCCTCGTCGATCAATGCCAAATTCAGTGTCAAGGTGCACTCATCCTATAACATCTTAAAAACAATTGTTTTGATCTTGGTCAAAGGAAATCGTTGTATCCTACCTTTCTGTATGATTACTTGTTGCTTAGAAATTTTGTTTTGCCAAATCAAATGTAACATTACAGATTCAAATTTAATTTGCCAGTGGATATAAAAGTTAGCTATATTTAGGGTTAATAAGTTGACAACACAACTGGGTGTTCAACATATCCCACATACCCTCTGCAACTTTCACAAGCTTTGGATGATATTAATCATGTCTTCCTTGTAGTATTTTTTCGATGTTGGTGCTAATGCAGTAGTACACATAATAAAGATCATTCATGAGTAATAGCGGAGATAACATGCAAGTGATGCATTTGAAACAAATTCGTTTTTGCCCACCTATTATTTCCAATACAAGTCACGAATAAGTGATAAGAGTTGTTGAACATGAATGTGACGACTGTAAAATTGTTGCTGTGTTTCACTGTAACTCATATCAGTGATATTGATGCGTGGGCTTTGTGTGTCTACACATACTATAAAGTCAATGGCGAGTATAAATGTCGTACTATATGCGCATTTGCATAACAAATGACCAACATTCAAAATTATCCATCTTTAGAAATTAAAACATGACTATTCATATAATGGTATTAGTGATCATGCACGTGTTATTCAAAGGCTTTTAGATTATTGGGAGCAACGAAATAGGACGATAATTACGCAAGTCATAGGATCAACCCTTGTGTAATGGAATAACTTTTGCATGTTTTAACATGTCGAGAAAAATACCTGATGAAACACCGAGGTTGAATAAATAATCAACACTTACAATACACAAATGAAAGGAGCAGACATTGCAAAGGGTCATGTGTTGATATTGAGAACAGTTGGTCCTTCGCGAACTGACATGTGTCTGGCGGTATAACAAATGGTCGAGTATTGGTCAATTTAGATTCAATAAATTTCCGTGAATTCGTAAAATATGAACCCCCACTGAAACATTAGATAGAAACTTGTTGACAACAGCTGCGAAATGTGTATTAAAATTATTAACATTTTTTAGAAGTTATTGCTAACTAATTTTTCTTAGTGGACTTAATTAAATTAACTACCAAATTACGTTTGGCTCTATATTGGTTCAGAACAGTAATATCTCCAAAAATGCTCCAAAGATTGTCAGGGGCACGCGAATCGCAATTATTATTAAAATAATATGCCATGTCTCTAATACCAGGTTAGTATTGGTGATATTGTGTACTTAAACTAGAGACGTGTTCAAAAAGACAGCCAAAAATAAAAACGCAACGAAACTTTGAATTTTCTATAGCGAATCGAAACATGGTTGTTGGATTGAGGGAATGAGTGGAGTTTACGAACCACGAAGATAGCGAAATTCACGAATTATGAATGAGAACCAAATTAACGTGTCCACTATACTAGACATTATCATGGTCCAGACATTTACATTTGAGAAAAGCCTAAATCAACTAAGAGATTAAACAAGTAGTAAATAAATGAAATCTTCAAAAATATACATTTCCTTGCCTTCCAGGTAAGTTTTTTTTATATTTTATGAGCTAACAGCACATATATGTTATGAGCAATACATGGTAATCTATAAACGCCACCAAGTAAAACATATCTACATTTAGGGGGATTTACTTTAATCCACATAATTTCAAACAAAAGGGCATGCGAATCACAATTATTATTAAAAATAGAATGCTATGTCTCAAATGCCAAATTAGTATCGGTAATATTGTGCACTTAAACTAGAGGCGTGTTCAAAAAGACAGTCAAAAATAAAGACTCAAAGAACCTTTGAAATTTCTATAGCGAACGGTAACATGGTTGTTGGATTGAGAGAAGAAGTGGAGTTTACAAACCACGAAGATAGCAAAATTACCGAATTATGAATGAGACCAAATTAACGTTTTCACTATAATTGATATTATCATGGTCCAGATATTTACCAGACGCAGGGCGCGTAACACCATTTATAATTTGAGAAAAGCCGAAATAAACTAAGAAATTAAACAAGTAGTGAGTACAATTAGATAGAACATCATGATTAAAAACTCCAAAAAATCTTCTAGACGAATAGTTTGTTTTACTTTTTCAATGAATAATTTAAAGTTTGGTTTAGAATTACTGAATTTTACGGTATACAATTCATATTTTCCAAGTAATATTAAGTGATTTCACAAGGCTTCACAATTTAGTTTGACTCCAAAATTAAATAGCACATCTTTTATATTAATGCTAATGTTATCGGTAGTGAGAGTGTTCGAGTGAAATAAATTTGTAATGTACTGGAATCAGATCTTGCCACTGATATTATTTCTCTACCAGCTAATACTAACCTAGTATTAGCGTAAATAGTTACAATTCTGTACTCATCTACGGTACTCAATACTGGGTATCAAGCTAAATAGATCACATGCCAATGCCAATGCCAGATACTGAATTGATAACATGTTAATTAACGTGGAATGCGGCTAACTTGTTTTTTTAAACTGCGCATTTTTCTGCGCATATGTCTATGCGCGTGCGTCGCAAATCTTGAGGTAAATATTGGAGGTCAGGTCAAACACTTTTTTTTATGAAGCGCTGTGTTTAAATTCCTGTACAAGTATGTTTCTTAATAAAAACGGCAAATTTGTTATTCGTGGAGCTTTCGAGCGAGAGATTGTACGGTTAGATGACAGTTACAAACGTGTAACAAGCGGTGATACAGTGTACGATCCTCTTGACGATCATTCCTAACACAGTCGAGCCGCCGAACCCAGCGACGATGTACCCGTTGTCATCGACATTCAGCATCAGGAGCAAGTCTCCCGGTAAAGTCAATTACTATATGATGATTGTGTTCCTGTAGAGGACAGTGTACAATTGTCTGATTGGAAGGTGGGTCGTCGTGTTGTAGATCTTGGAGTGCTTGCTAGAGACCTCGATGCGTGTAAACAGTGTAGTGCACCATTGCGTCTGAGCTCCTGTGTAGATGACAAGTGTTACTGCCTTGGATGTGTCCTGTACGTCCGGTGTGATAATTCAGGGTGTTTACTTATTAATCGCGTATATACAGGCAGCAGGCACAGACAGGAAGGAAAGACAACAGGATTACCTGTTTGGGATATTAATCCCAAACTCGCAATCGGTAATTTGCATAGCTTTATGGTATGTTATTGCTGCTGTTATATGTATTCAAGTTGTAGATGTTAGAAATGATATATTTTTCAAAGTGAGAACAGTTCGATCAATAAGATAACTATAATTATTGTAATACAAATGTGTTTTAAGGTATGTAACATGCTGGAATTGGTGAAAGGCAATTAAAATATGTCCTAAGTACTTTGAATGAACCTGGTATACATCATAAAAGCTTGAAGTCCAGAGAAAGAGAGGTTGGAGCTGCGATTGAAAACATAGCTAATGCTTCGGTACTGCAATCGTTTCAAGATGAAAAAAAGGCCTAACTGTAAGTTACCTTTTTTGGTTAAGTAATTTTACATATTACATGTAATTTTAATTGTATATTTTTTAATGATTTTTTTAACTATTCAGGACTAAAGAAAACCCTGTAAATATAATATCAGATGAACATGACAATTCTGAACTTGAAGGTCAGTATATTATATATCTATAATTTTAGATATTATGATGAAACATTGTTCAGGTTAGACAAATGTAAATATTTGGAAAACATGTGCACTTTTAATCTCACTGGCCATGTTTTTTTTCCAGGAACTACTGTAAACATTACAGCATCAGTAGATGGGGCATGGCAAAAACGTGGTAGTGGAAGAAGTTACAATAGTCTTTCATGTCGGTTAAAATAAATGCATGTACGTTTTCTTATAATTGATTTTTATAGGGACAGGGAGTAGATATGTTTAAGTTCAAACATTTAAAAAAAATTGTTTGTTTTTTTGATATTTATTTGAAAGGTCAACAATGATAGGTGAACAAACTGGTAAGTGCATAAGATATGCAGTACGAAGTAAGAGATGTAGTACATGCCAATATGCAAAGAAGTTATGAGTTAAGGCAAAGTCACATGATTGTAGGAACAACTGGATAGGCGGTGCAAGGGCAATGGAAGCTAGCATGGTTATAGAGATGTTAGAAAAGGCAAAAAGTAGTGATGTACTAGTAGGCACTCTTGTAGGAGATAACGATAGCACCACCATAGCACATGCTAGACATCAGTTTAACCATAACATAGAGAAGCGAAGTGACAAGAATCATGTTAAAAAGACATTAGGAAATGACTTGTATGATCTTAGAAACAAACACAAACATCTTACTATATCTGTCATTAGCTATTTGAAGAAGTATTTCAACTATGCTTGTGCACAGAATGAGGGAAATCCGGAAGGTCTCAGTTCAGCGATATTAAATATTGTGCCCCATGCATCTGGGTCACTTGAAAATTGCAATGCATTATGGTGTCAATATTTATCAAAACCAGAACACTATAAACATAAAACCTTGCCACGGGGCCAAGATTTACAAGGAGAATCTCTCAGTCAAGATCTCAGTGCCGTGTTTAATAAATATGCCAGGCAGAAAGAAAAATTGAGTTGTCTCGGGTCTAGTCAGGCTAATGAAAGTTTGAACAACACCGTAGCATCTAAAGCTCCTAAATCTCATCACTATAGCTCCTCAGAGAGTCTGAATTACAGAGTTAGTTCAGCGGTTGCACAGAAAAATTAAGGTTGTTCATATGTATCTCACGTGAGTATTAGATCAAATAAATAAATGTTGTGGTTCTGATAGTTTGTCATTACCAATACAGGTATACCGTATAGTTTATTAATTGGTAGGTAATTGAAATGAAATTTAGTGTTTAACAATAACCGAATAAATTATTATTTTTAGTAAATTTACTGAATATTGCCAAATAAAAAATAAAATATTTTTCTTTTAATCAATATGAACTATTAAGGATGGTCATTAATATCATATTTTTGAAACCCAAAAAATATATAATGCATGAACCTGATTTGAAACAATTAAATGTTATGTATGTTGGTAAAACCAAAGTCAATATTTGCATAGAAACATTTGCAATTGTGATAAAACTGTTCACTCATCAAAATAACAAACATGACCAATGTCCTATTAATAATACTTGCAATGATACTGTTAAAAGAACTACATTAATCAATCAAGTAAGCACCATTGCAAACCTAACCAATTATAGCTGGTTACCATGGAAACAACACTTAAAATTGGTCAATAAACCAACTTGTCTTTTCATTTAATAATAACTAATATATGTATGGTCTAATGTTATCTTATTATACCATTCACAGGTTAACAAAAGTATAGGCCTTTCTCAAGGACGCCATACTGTGGCGCAGGGCCTCAAGTTAGATAAAACAAGAAATCATAAAAAAACAAAACAATCATCAAAAGAATTCAAAAGAAGACGTATCGAGCTTAAAGAAGGAAAGTATAAGTATAATGTTGCCCATGAAGTTCGAGAAGGTGATAGATACGAAAGCAATATTACATTCAGTTCTGTAACTCCAGATATCAATAAAATTCCAGATCCTGTCATACCACCTGGTCGTACACCACTCACTAATAAATCAGTAAACTTTGTTGTTTTTGATCTGGAGGCTACAGGCTTAGGTGAGAATGAAATTTATTTACTTACCTTACAATATAAGTTGAGTGATTATAAAGTTGATAAACATAGGCATGCATGCACTGAATTGTTTGTGAATCAGATTCACCAAAAATTGATAATGAGTTTTAGCTCAAATGGGAGGTAATGAGTTTGGTGTATCTGTGTGCATGTGTCTGTATGGGTGTGTGTCCCTGTATAAACAATTTCAGATACACAGATATTGTTAGGGGGGATGTAATGAGTGCAATGGAATTAGTACAAACATGTACATTTATTTACCTACCGCTAATTTCTATTTTTTTCATATTTCAGATACACAAGCAGATATTGTGCAGAGAGCAGCTGAGCATGGAGATAATTGCTTCAATGAATACACATTTCCTTCAAAATATATGTCTTTTGGTGAAGAATTGGCAACAAAAATTTCAGTTAATCAAAATAATTACAAAATGTTTTATGATGGTAAAGAAGTTAATTCAGTGCCTTTGAGAGTGGGGCTCTCAAATTTCCTTTTATGGTTGAAATTAATTCCAAATGTTGTTTAATTATTAGGTCTTTACAACGCTGTAACTTAGTTGAGGAATTTCAGACCTGTTGTGCAGGATTTCTAGACACGCTTCCTCATTTTAAACATGTATTAATGGAAAGGCTAGAGTAACAAGATCAAATAGTATCATAAACTCTGTCACTACATATTTTGAATCAATCTGATCAAAAGTAATTTGACTGTCTTATTAATGCACTGTGATCAAATATGATTTGACACTGCAAATGTACCCTTTCAGGGATATATATTGTATTTATTTGTGTATATTGAGCAGAATGATCTTACAATATACATGTATTACACATTTTATGTTTATTATTTTACCAGAATCATATCTCTAATAGAAATAAACTAAAATGTATATGTACATGCATTTATGTTTACTCAGAAAATAAAATGATTTTTTGTATTTTTATAACTTTTCCATTACTTGCCACCTTCATTCTTCTGTGTGATAGGAGTAAATGAAAACGGCCCCTCTCCCTACTTCAAATCATTACCCTAGATTGGTCATAACGTGAACACATAACACACTGGATGTAGCAGGTAAATAAAGCATACCCTACCCAACTCTCCTCCTTTGGATTGGTCATAATTTGATCACATAACACACTGGATGAAGCAGGTAAATAAATCATATCCTACCCTAGATTGATCGAAAGTGATCACATAACCAGGGAAGTTGCCATGTATAGTTGTATTGACTGATGCATCTTCCCCTCCACCGTGGTATTATTGTAATGCAATAACAGATTGGATGTGGTATTAAACTGCCCCTTTCCCTCTCACATCAACAAAGATAGGTCATAACTAAAATAATATGTATATTGTCACCTTTAATATTTACATTTACATGGCATTAAACAATTTTTTTAAATATGGTTGCCATAGCAACACAAAATTTACATCCCAAGATAAACAATTTATCAATTTAGTTTCAATTTTTTTTACATTTTTCCATAACTACCACGGTTACTTTTTGCTATGGAAACCACTAGACGGCCATTATTATTGGGATTCATGTGAAGTAGTAAATATCTTAAAATCAAGATCGTTGATCCCCTATTTTTTAAAGCTTATCTAATGAAGGGTAGCCTAACCAAGCTATATGGAGAGTTTTAGGAAATCGTTGTGTTGCTATTATAAAAATTAATAAATAAAATAATAACATTTTAAATTGCAATCATTTGCAAAAATGCAAATAATTTAGCATAATCCAGTATCATTTTGCTATACAGAGCTATGATTATACGTTTCTGACAAACTGACTGATTCACCATATATTGAAGTCATATTTGAGAAAAAAATATTATTTTTCTGATTTTTAGGAATTAGTTTAGTCTATGTCATGAATTGCTCGGTTTTAGGCAACTTCTTGACACTAGAGGGCGCCACATCTCCAAAAATTGACCGGTGACCATACATTTTGTTTTGTTCTTGAATACTCTAAACTTAGTTCTACTACTGTAGAGAGTTCCAGAAAATTACTGTGTAACATTACCCTTAGTAGCGACCCTCCTTTACCAAAACCGGCATGGAAGAATACTGCCGCAAATTTGAAACTATATGATAATAGATGTGTTTGTAGCAGAAGTTCTGTTGAAAGGCATCACAGGTATGGGTGTTTTAATTGAGAATTCAAATATATTAAGGCTGATGGTAAAGTCACCAGACAAATGGAAACAAACTATGAAACAACAGTGGAAGACACTCGTAATGTACTTTGATTACGTGCTTTTCAAGTGCTTGACGGGTGCCAAATTTGAACTCAAACAATTAACTGTTTCGTGTTCAGCCAGAATATACCTGGCACATATCAATATCCCAGAACGTGTTGAATTGTTTCAGACAGACTCAAGGTCATTCAGAATCTCACAGTCAAAATATTCACACTAGATCAGGCTTGTGTATGTGCTCTCTCAGGAAGTTGGAGCATCAGTTGAATATACAGTTGAAGACTGTCAGACTCCCAGTACTATGGTTCGCCCTCAATGGCTCACAGAATTTCTATTTTAACAGCTCCCCACTAGTGATCACACTTTGGTGGCAAAAAGCATGTTGGGGACAGGAGAAGGGGTGTGTACAGTAGAGTATGGAATTGGTACAAACCGTCCTTATTACATTGCTGCTGAGATACGACCAAGGATAAGTACAAGGAGGTTTACCCAAGAGTGAATAGCGAAGAGTGACACGTGGTTGATATTGATTCAATCATATAATTTTACAATAGTAAATATATGGAGATTATAACAAAAACATTTGTGAGCACTATTTTACTAATAGCTCACTGCATAATATTTGTTTCAGACATGAAGGGTGACGTAAAAGCACTATGCCTGCTAATGGTTCTATGTTCCCCAAATGTTACTCAAGGGCTAGCACCCAACCAGGGCTAGTTATCCCGATTTTGTTTAATATTGTGAAATGTTACATAACAACATAAAAAGTCGTGTATCATAAAAGTACTATATCTTCAAGTTCAAGCTTGAATATGTTTATTCACTCAACGAATCACCGACTAATCCGTTCTTGATGATGATCTATCCTTTTAAAATTAAATATGTTCATGGGAACTCAAGAATCCAGTTCGCTCCCGAAAATGAAACTGCTTAGTTTATCTTTTGAACATACCTACCTTAATGTTTAAAGAAATTGTGTGGTTGGCAACGAATAACCATTCAACACATTCTTGTTTACTTGGAAAAAACGGCCAGATTGAAACCAATGAATTGATTTTTTATGTGGGACTCCTTTTAAAAGCGGCATGAGAATCAATAATTTTTGAATTTATGAATGAAAGATCGATCTCAAAATGTGACTTTCACTTTTTCTCGACAATTTCTTCTGAAAATGTATAAGAATTCATCTTTAACGGTTTGTGTTATTTCCGAAACAGTTAATAAATGTTTTTTTTATTTTGGTTATGTTATTTTCCGTAATTTTTGTTTCTAGGATCTCCTTGTTTTGTGCGGTACAGCCTCAGAAGAGCGCGTCCTGTGTCTCCCCCTACTAAACCATCATGCCTTGACAGGAATTGTTGTTGGGGTGAACGATTGAAGATGTGTTATAACCAGTCTACTGTAGGTAAGATAATCTAAAACAAAAAAGCAGTCATGTTGTTGTGTTTTGTTTGTTTTTGTTTTATTTAGGCCTGAATTTAATCTATGAAAACTTCAAAATTGCATTGGATATACGCACGTTCAATAACCAGAATCCTTAGTACTTATATTGTGGTTCTAATTTTATGATGTTTCATTATTTCTTCTAGTTGTTTGATTAATGCTATTGATATCTGTAAATAGTGCTGCAACAATGGCCCAAAAAGGTCATTATTTTGGGAGTTGGTGGCACCCCATAGTGCAACATTTGTCCTCATGCATTTCAAACGAAATGACCTGTACTTCTCAGGGTTTTCAACACCAGCTTCAGTTGCAAGCTCTTGAAAGCGAGATCGCAGTTTTGAAAGGGTGAAGACTTGTTTTTCGTTTATGATGGTTGGTCAGAATTCATCAATAAAGGCCTTCAGTGCAGTCCGGTACACATTTTCAGTGTCTATCACTTATGTAGCTCGGGTAGCACCCCTTTTGTCTATGGTACCGTGCTTCAACATCGACAAGATCCCCGTTTGCAACACCGTAAAGTCGTGCCAACATGGTCTGATCACTTCTTCGTTTAGCAGCAGCTAACATTTTTGTGTACATATTCTCTGTTTCAGGTACATTGTACCATAGACTAGTTGTATCTGTGTTTTGGATTGCAATTCCACCCCCCCCAGATAAAGTTTGTGTTAGGGAGAAAAAGAAAAATTGTGCGCCAAGCTATTCCAGACGTATAGAAAGTACAAACAACCCGACTCCCGGAAGCCTCCAACTTTTCGAGAAGGATAATAAAATGTTGCTATCAACATGTTGATTTATCAACATGACTCCTATGGTCAAACAAAAACTGTAATCATTTAAATAAAATAGTATTTTACTAAGCATAGTTTGATCTATATCATTCAAGGGAATGATGAACATGCTATACGGTGAAAATATGTGTGATACCATTGGTAACGTGATCATTTGACCTCTGGTGACCTTTGCCTATAACCTATGAACATATAACTTACAGAGTCTGCAAGGCTATCAATATAGCTTTACAATGATATATAAGTTTTTAAGATAAAGTAATGAAATGGAATTATATGAGGATTTTTATATTAACGCTAGCGTCTGTTTTGCCAGTTCTACATTACCAAATTTAAACCTCAATTTCTCAGCTCTCCAGCATTTCCGAAGATGTCCTCAGGCTGTTTCATACTCTAGACATATTGTCCTTCAAATTTATGCAAGAGGACAAATGTGGCACTTTGGGTGCCAGTACCCCCTCTCAGAGGTGGCCACTGCTGCAGCACTAAAATTGCTACACTAAATATAGGGTAATTTTAACCCATTCGTTTGAACATGTTCTTAATAAAATGGGCGAACTGATTGGCGTACTGGGTGTACGTTTCCATATCATGTTGTAAATCCCTAGTATGTTCGATTGTGTCGTGTCGCGTTGCTTTCGAGAAATCACAGAGTTAGATTTGAAACCGGAAATGGCAAATGTATTTCGTGTTTACATCATACCGTAGTGCCTTGTCCTGCGCGATGCTATCAGAATTCGCATCATCCCTCGTCGTCGACTCATCATCGTCAGTACCAGGGATTGTGAGTTCCTGGACAGTCGTGTACCGTCGCGTCTTAGAACTGACGTAAGGCGGGCTTGGGTAAACTTAACAGAACTGCACAAAAATGGTATTATCGTATGTTCACATTTTTCGATTGAGAGCATTGCATACAGTATTGGCCATATTTGAGGGAAATTAAATATGAGCTGTTTATACCAAAGTAGCCAGACAAAATAAATGCGCCAAAAAATTAACTGTCTGTTATACCAAATTGTAAAACTTTGTCCTTCCCTATTTTGCTAGCTGGTGGGCTAAATTTCGAATTTAGGCTTTGTTTCAGAATTTACTAAAAATTTAGTTTTTTTCTCATAAGCAGAAAGATGATGTTGGTAAGCGTTTCCCTCACCCTCACCCCTCCCGTATTTCAGTTGTATATGTGTAGCTATGGAGGGGCAATTTTGAATTATAGGGGGGCTGGAGTGTTAGGGCCCTAGTTAGGGGTTTGTAGACATTCACTGTTTTAGTAATTACTAAACTCATTTTTCCCGTGTCACTAATACCAAGATACAAGTCTGTATTTGATAGTGAATAAACTCATCAGATTGCACATTGTATATATAAGACTTTGCTCAAAGCAATTTTTTAAATTGGAACCACATATTAGTTAAAGACAACGGCACATGAACGATCCAAGAAATGTAATGTATTGTACTGTATGTTTTAAAAAACCATATGTCTCCTTATTTACTGTGTAAATGTTGTGTGACATCACACTGAAGAAACCACAACCACACCCTTAGCAATCCTACCTCAAAATATTAAGCTAACAATAGTGTACAATTATTCTTGATGGCAACATTTGGGTACGATTCCTTGACATATTAATAGAATTCAAATGAATGCCTATAGCAAAACATAATTAATAATTGCTACTACAGTAAGTTACAAATGACATATTTGCCACAAGGTGTCCTAACCACACTTGAACTATACAATCATTTCATATTGATTTTTTAATGGGTCTATCTCTAGCAACCAATAACATCACTATAGCAATGTGGTATGAACAGATTATTGGATGATTACTTCCACAATAAGTGGGCTATGTTTAGAAAAGGGGTTTTGACGCAGGAACAAAACTGTTATTTTTTAAAGATATGTGCATGGTTGCCATGGAAGCCCTAAATAAATACAAAAGGTTAAGATCGAGTTTCCAGGAAAAGTTTGTAAAATATTGCCCTTATAATGTTGGCGATGGCAATTAGATTTTGGTAAGGATGCCCATCTGGTTGCCAGGGAAACAAAAATGTTGGTGTTATTTTCTATTTCATGTAGAAATAAATTTCTTTGAATGATATTGTTACGTAAATCTCAACATTAATATTCCCCAATAGATGTTCTAGAAGGGTTATCTCTTAACATAATTAAATCAACTATATTGGCGGAGATGCTGGCATGCGTACCTCGTTGCCATGACAACAACGGATACAACTCAACAAGTTATAGCAGACTCTTCGTGAAAATTTCAGAAATAAGAAACAATCGATTTGAGGTTGGAAGCGATGTTTGAAATGGAAACAACAATTTCGGAAACGACTTTTCATTCATTTTTAGTCAACTGACCATCTAATTAAGTGACCGACCATCCAACTAACCGCATTTGTCACTGGCACTAGGTGTCAACCAGGACAACACTAAGTGAAACAAACCATTGTTTTGGAGGCATAATTATTCAATTTGTAATGTAATTTAAATAAATTATTTCAAATTTAAAACAAGTTTTATCCTTAAAAAGTCTATAATTTCGTGCCATTCTAAACATGTTATGTTTAGCAAAATAATAAATTTCCTACTAATAGTTAATGCTAGTCCACATTATGTTCTATACAATTTTCATAACAAAATAATAACAATGAGTATTGACGAATCTAACTCACATAACTCCTACTTATTATTAGGAATATATAACATCGCACTCAACTCGTTCATACGAGAGTGTTCTATGAATAACTGCTGGGCTTTGAACGATGGTCGTTTACATTACATGTATTCGCATGGACTGGTAACTGCTGCGGTTGTTTCACTACCCTTCCCTCCAGTAACAGCTGAGTTCACAACTAGAAAATCTGCATCTGAATGTAAAAATTTATTTTGTAAAATGACGACGGCTTCAAAATTGAAGGATCACACTATATTAAGTTTGTGGTTTGAAAAGAAAGTGCTCATTGATAGTGTCCGGATCCTGACAAGAAAATCTGATTGTAAGCTACCGTGTTTCGAAATACAATGAAACTTTGTGTCATTTAAGTATGTTTTATATTTGTACGGTATTTTGTTAATCAATTTTCCAGTATCATAATTGTTTTGTGTCGTGTACGTCAATTTGTTTTCATAAATCTCATTCAAATAAAGTTATATGTATTCTTTATTCCAGTATTATTCTTAGTAAGTCTTTTACTATCACTAGAAGATATGAATAGTTTGGAAGTGAAAATACGTTGTGGTGACCAACTATATCCAGAAAATATTAATGGCGAATTCCGCAGCAATGATGATGCTTATATTTATTTTGTTGGGGATGAATTTGCATGGATCCATTTTTATTGTTCAGATGCCGGCATAGATGATTCATATGCACATGGTTTATCTGTTTACAGTCGCTCTAACCAGATATATGGTATTCATATTTATGAAGTTGAGGTTTATACCACATATGGTAAGATGTATGTTACACTGTAGTGTCATATAAAAGAACATTCTATGAACAAGCAAAAATTACATGGAGAAATAGACTTTCCTGTTTTGCAGTGACTCTCTATTTAGTTCCTGTATTAATGCATTTAGTATAAAACCATGTTTTGTTTATGTGAGCCATGTAGTCAAAATTTCATAAAATGATTTGAGCTTTCCCAAATAATAGATCTCGATCTGTTATTTCAGAGTAGAACTCTAGATCTCGGAAAACACATTTTTGTTATATAAACATTCACGTTATATTACAAATTTTGATGTCTTTTATTAAGTCTAATTTTCTTTTGGTACTAGATGAGTCTATTATTCAATCTCACTTACAGACCATACACTACAAAGTTACTTGGTCACGAGTACATGCGATTTGATTTAATATATAATACATTTAACAATGCATGTCATTTACAGTTCAGTGTGATTAGATAAAAGACCACGAACTTGCACCCACCATGCTTGTTGATAACATTACTTTATCTTAGGCATGACTAACATACCCCTAATTGCAATAGGGAATGAGTCATTAAGAATGACATGTTATTAAATATCTTGGCTCGTCTAATTATTTCCAAACAAGATTTTGTGTTTATATGGTTGGTTAGTTCAATTCCCAAATATTCAAGTAACGGTCTAAAATATATATTGCAGGGACGATATGTCATGAGTTCCGCAGTGGGGTAAGATGTGTTCACGCAAATACCTGACATCATCTTGTGGTCAGTTTCCAAATTGTATAATATATTATGTTCTACCATTTTATTTTCAGCAATCAGTACATATATATACATATTTAATTATTTGCTGGGCATACATTATTAGATGATTTCGGAAAACAGCGGTGGACATGTCAGTGATATGAACACATCATGTTGATACACAAACAGTGGACACATTCTTTTTCACTCTTATTAATACGATATACTCAGGACATATCGGGTCACTCACTTAAAGATGATTAATATGTCATTACAGGTGGGTTTTACGAGTGTTTTTGGAAAGACAATGGCTTTGATTATAGAGGAACGCATTCTGTTACATTTTTGAATAAAGAATGTGTTTCATGGAATAATTACTGGACTGATATATTTCCCGAATTTCCTGTTACTTATGTCGATCGGATACAAAGTCAGGGTGTTACAGACCAACCTTACTGCAGGAATCCATTCGGGTGGAGGATGAATGTCTACTGTTTACATGATGAAATCAATATGGAAGAATGCTATATCGGCAAGCCGGGAGTTAATTGCCGTAAGTTCAACCATAATACTGATCAGTACTAGAATGAGTATAGTTTAAATAAATAAACACAACAGTTTAATTGCATGAAATGTATTAAGTTATATATGATTGAATTGACATTTGCGCATGGAGTTGTGTTAACCCAGCTCAATATGTTGTTTTTTATAACTCCAAATCAACGTCATGCAAGACAACGAGAGCTTCTTTTGCAAAATCAAATTTAACAACAGTTAGCTAGAAACTATGATGCCTCATTAGGTCATGTGTGACAGAGTTGGTTCACGCCAAAAATATATTCAATCGAATAATAAAAACTATGCACATAAGAGTACACATTGAATTGAATCGGTGTATGTATTTTTGCACGATTTATGTATTTCGTGGTAAACACATAACACAATAATGATGTGCAGTTGGCGAGCAGAAAATCTGAAAAAAACTTACATGTTCTGTGTCATGTTTAAAACTTGGTAGTCTTAAACATTAGCCTGATTCAACCACACTAGTACTAGAATACTAGTAATTGGTAATAGCTTGAAAGTTGACCCAGTACAGTACTCCGTCTAGATGTGACACATTAGTCATCAGTCTGTCAGCTGATCTACTTAACCTATGTAAGACTTATTCTGGCACTACAATAAATAAAACAGTTTAAAATGCATCTCTTGCATTAACATTTTTAAAAATAAAAAAAAAAAGAAATAACATTTGACCTAGCCCACTGACACAATTGTTTCAGTTTGTACCGTGCACTTTTTCTATAATCGCGCCGTCTAGCGACAGACGTGACTCGAAGGACGTTCAAAGCGTCGATTTCGCTTTGATTTGTGGTTGTTCGTTAATGAAAATTATGTTTTTGAGAGATGTTACCATATTCCCGATGACAAACACGATCACACATAGTTGTCGACTAAAACGACGTTGCCTTCATTAATATATGTCATTTTGACGTCATAGTAGCGCTCCGTCGCTAGAGGGCGCGTTTTATGGGGATAATGCTTACGAAAGTCTTCAGAGACTCCAATGTGCATGGACTTTGGAAGAGAAGTTGAAACGAGTGTACCTTACCTGTGGTTGTGGTTGACGCGTTCAGTTCACGAGTTCAGTCATTGTGCTACAGCATTGAACAGAAAGCATATCAGTGTGTAAATGTGTAATTCATTTTAGAATACATACATATAACTTTAAATATTTCAACGTCAATGTCATGATGAGAACTGTCATTCACAGAAAATCGTAAATGACGACAGTTTGCACACATTTATATCACCCGGACGAAACACTACGTTGTGAGCCTGAGCAAACCCTGTATACACTGATCAACAAACCTGTGCTACTTGGTTCCAACGCAACGGTGTACTGTCTGAGTGCATACTTTGCGGTATTCTCATAATAACCTTATTATTATACATCTTTTCCTTAGAATACATCATGGCAATGCCGAAATCCAAAAAGTTCAGAACAGAATCAGCGATCTTCTCTGTGTAGCAGCCATGCTTGTTTTTATTATTATAGGACGCTTACGCGCGTAATCATTCCATATTCGCATTTCCTTATACGGTAGGATGAAAATACCCCGTAAAATACCTCAACATTACTGCACGCTGTAACTTATGGCGTTACAGTGACAGATGTATAATAATACAGTATATTCCTTGGATATGTCTGCTCCGATTAGAGAATGCAATTCATGAAAATACAATGAGTGAAATATAGAATATTCCCAACAAAAACTGGCTAGAGTCGACGTCGTATACACACATATACCACTGGTGGTAATGTGATCCATTGATTTAGGTGTGTGTTTATTAATGGAAACACAACGAGTCAGTATATCATTAGAAAATGCGCACCTTGACATCGTGTTACTATAGTAGCATTACGTAAACACGTTGCGTCCACACGCGTAAAATGTTGTATATATTATCAACAACTTGCATGTTTATGGTATATATGTTAAAGCGGGAGGGTCGTCACCTGCGCACGCCCGGAAATTGAGTCCCAAGCCACGATAACAATACACGGTAAAGGTTCATGGGCAGACACTTGTTTGTACATGTATGCTCTCTCAGATTCATTTTAGGATGATAGCTTCAATTCTTTAATTGAAATGTGCATTGCTAAGAGCAGAGCTATATTATATATATTACATCTGTCATTGCTTACGCAAGCTTATAATTAGTTCCCGTTCCGATGCAGGTACTAATGGATTGACCTCTGCGAGAGCGTCCGTCAGTGTGCCCGTGCATCCATGCGTGCATCTGGACCTATATCGTAGACATTCCTTGACCGATTACTAAAACTTCACATATACATCATACATAATATTATTCATATTGTTTCACGATCTGATTCAAGATTGGCCAAATATGGCGGTGATTTTTGTACTGATAAATCATCGAAATCAAGCATGTCTGGCACGCCGGAACAAGTTCTCGGCTGTTTGCCGATGGATTTTGTTCAAACTTTGTACATACATTAGACATTATTTGATGCACGTCATTTTGTTTTCCAGATCGGATTAATAATATTTGACTGATTGGCGGCCATTTTTTGTTTTAATGAATGCGGTTCTAGAGCCATATCTCTGACATGCTTTGACTGATTATGTTCAAATTTTATATATTCATTATACAATATAATCATGGATATACAGATGTATTCAAAATGGCCGACTAATTAATGCTGTTCCAGAGCAATACTGTGTTGCATGTATAGCTTGTTTAATTTAGTTTCAGGCTTGCATTTTTACTTACAATGGGTCGTCTTGTGTTCGAAAATCGTGCGTGCATGTTTATATGTTCGTAAGCTGCCAGTACGTATACTACATTAATTCTGTTCAGTTCCATAATCCCCCACTAGTAACATACATTTCAGCTCACGCACGCACATTTCAGCTCCACATCATTCTTTGATCACCACTTCTATAATAATATCCATTAGAAATGTACATTCAAATTATACAGCTGGGATTGCACTGCTTTCAGTGGTTCCTATAGTAAGGTCATGTCTTTGGCGGGAGGAGTGTTGAGCAGATCTTACCCCTCCATGCGAAATTTTGTGCCGCCGCCTCTGTTTTTGAACGCACCTGATTGCCAAATATTGATTTGAAATATTATTCAATTGATTGTAAATCAACGTACCGATTCCCGGTATAATCTATCTGCCAAATACTGATTTTATACATCCCATATAGTCTACATAATAGGCTAAATGAAACACCGTTTCTTACCAGGATAATCTACTTCAAATGAACCCTAGCAACCAACCCAACTATAGCAAATAAATAAACTGTACACTGTATATGATCAAGCAATATTTAATATTGAATGAATGTACATTGTAATATAGTGGCGGATATTTTAATAATATTTGTGTGCTAAAAGGTAATAAAAGCAACAGTATTAATTATTTCTATTGGACATGAATTTGTGACACACAGTTTCAACGACATATTTATAGAAGATCTATTTCCGACACCTTTACCCATTTTTACAACAATCTGCATACTCACAAATTATAAATTGTTTCATTTGCTATGTAATATGTAAGCAATACATTATATGCATTATATTACACAATTAATTGTTTTGTTTTTAGTGACGAATTTGGTCTCATAAACTGGCCAGAATTTGAGCATTTCATTTGGTGCAACACGGTGGACTGCAATATACTCCGTGAAGAAGCATCCTAAGTTCGACGAACCTCTGGTAATTTCAATGTTTGTGTATGGATGGACAGAAACATTTAGCTTAGACATAATTACTCCGATAAATGCGTCTTCTGAAGATATGTACCCTGTTGGATGGGAAGATATATAATCATAAGCCCTCGTTACAACATCTTGTGAGAGAATATACAGCGCCCCAGAAGCGTAGACTGGATAATTCTTTTCTGGATATGCTTCATATGAAGTATAATACCGGTTCTTCGGATTTCGAATCACGGGGAATGTGGCTCGTGTGTAACCAAGGTAGAGACCTGATGTTGGATTCGACTTTATTACTTGTAGTAACAGTCTTAAATTAACAAGAACATCATCGTCGGTTTTAATGGCATAATTTACTGTTGGGCAGAAGCACTGTGACCACCTAAGGAACATGATTGTTTTCAAAGTCAAGTTTCTGAAATGTTCCACAAAACTGCCTTGGACTAGGTCGTCGTACTCTGCACTTTCTCGATTCAGTCTTTTCTGCAACTGCGCATCCTCGTTAATTCCAATGAGAAATATCACTCGAGCAGATAGTCTATTCAAAAGATCATTGTTAGCCCAAGTCTGCCTCACGGCCGCACGCTGTTCGAAGTTTAGCACTAATGATTCAACACCTACAAGAAACGATGTACCCTGCGTAGTAGAGTTACTGCTGCATTTGTTTTTTGGGTTTACCAGGAATATAAAGTCCTCTGGCAAGTGATCGTAGTTTGTCCCGTTTTTTACGTACCGATTTCCGACTTCTTTTATTATCAGGGCTGCATCTGTTGTGTACAACATTCCTTCTTTATACAGTATCCATCTACAAATAAGCATAAGCGACAAACCCACTAAAACATACTTTCCCATTCTAGCAAGGTTATGAGTCTTTGAATAGTGTGCTTGCATATTTACCACGTTGACGTATGATCTCAGACTGGCAAAGCAGTATCTATGTCTATAAAATATAAAACTCCAATCCAGTATGTGGCATTCAATTTGAACATAATAATAAAAGATGTCATCTGTTACCATTTAGTTGTAAAAACACGTCCCGTGAAATGACGACCCCTTAGGATACTGATTTTCAATTATTCGAAATTTTGTGTTTAATTTAAATAATTACGATTACGATTTTTTAATAACTAAATTTAATTTTGAGACATGTTATGAATGCATATATAAATTTAAATGATTCATCCATCAGACGAGTTTACTTCAAACATAAAATTGTAATACTAATCAGAATGCTAGGTTGACCTTTCAACATTGATGGCGCTATATGTATGTTTTGCTTATACTTCCGCTTTCAAATACTTGCAAAATAAATTTAAAAGAAGAGAATTTCCCCCCTCAAATATGAATCCCTTTTTCAGGTTCACTGGCCTCAATGATAACATGAACCCAAAGATTAATATAACATTTGTTGAATTTTGCTATTGCTACAAAAAAGATTTTTTACCAATTTCAATATTTTTGAACTCACATTGTGGATCAAAATCAAAAGGGAATTCACCCCTGTCATGGAAATGCGGATTTACCAATAGACACGTCACAGAAACACACATCTAAAGTTCAGGGGATTAAAGTTGGTACAAAACTTGTTCAATAGAATCTGACAAGGAACAGCGTCGAATTTCCATTAAATTTACTGTCCCTTGCACTTAAACAGTTTTCAAAAATTAAAAACATTCTAGTCTGTGTAACCTAATTTGACAGACAATTGCTTTAGCTTACTTTCATGTGTTATTTTTTTCAAGTATGTTCAATGAAACACATTGCATTTTAGTCTAAATTGTCGTGTTTTCAAATACAACTTTTATAAACCCAATGTTTTGTTTTAATAACTACAAATATGTTAGACACAAATAATCATTGTATATTATATCACTGGTTTCAAAATAATTATGTTGTGGAAATCAATATTCTTTTATGGAAATCGCAATTTAAATACCACACTAAGGCGTGAGCAGCAGATGTTACAGGGTTAGTATTCATTTCATAATTTTTGGTAGCAAAATACAAAGTAACTAAATCCGTTGCCGCGGGAAAAATGTATTATCAGTGCGTTGGTGCATACAATGGCGATCATTAACACAATGGCCGGCATGTGACTGGGTTTAATGTGATGTTATATGTATACTCGCATCAAACATCTGTTCAGATTAGAGAATGTAATTAATGAAAAAAATATTATTGAAATATACAATATTGACGATAAAAATGACTCGAAAACAAATACTATTTAAACCGTTGAACCATTAGGTATTTAAGGATGTTTTCCAATATTGACTTCATTACTCCACTAAGTCATGTGTTCCACATTATTTCTAACGTAAGTGTAATGATGAGGACATTTAAACGTGAAAAATATTTGACAACATGATTTCTCAACAACTGGACATAATGATAACCCACGCACATACTATGCTTACAAACTGAAAAATGTTTTCAAATTCAATATCACATCTTCATGTTAACACTTGTCTATGCCGGTAAAACAATTAGAAATATAATTTTAACTGTTTGCTATATGTAATATGCAGACTTTCCGTTTTCAACATAGAGAAATGCTGTCATTTATATGCAGTAAAATACCAATATCTTTATGTAATTGGAAGTATCTGATGTGTATTTTCTGTTGAACAGTCACGGTACTGAAATATATTCCACAAAAATGTTTACTGACACCAGCACATGTTCAATGAGAGATGTTGTATATGAATACACAATTTGATTTATTGTATGAAAGTTGTTGTGCATTGAAGCTTTTCTGTGTGTGCTCAATGCTATTTGGGCCATGAATACCCACTTTCAACCACCACTCATCCCCCGTTTGGAAACATGACCATATGCTGCCACATAGACTCTTGCCCACATAAGCTGTGTATGTTTGCTCATGCTACTTGAGTCAGGAACTGGATTCAGGAACATGCATAAAGGATATTTTACATGGGAAATGACGTCACCCACACCACACATACATTTGGACCAAATATTGTAACTATCATCACGTTCATGACCCCTTCGTGCTCATCACTCATATCTTTTGAAAAAACTTGAGGTGCAGGTGTTCGGGCCGAAAGAAGCTCTTTATGATTTTCTGTCATTTTAATAGTTTTTTTTAAATGTACTTCAATACTGTCCTTGCAACCTGCGTGGCATTGAATATATAATACATTGAGATTGGTGCCAATTTTCGATCATTGAGATATCCTCTTCTGTCAGGCAAAATTTATTTTGACCAATCAACATTTGTTGTTCCTCATCGATCAATGCCAAATTCAGTGTCAAGGTGCACTCATCCTATAACATCTTAAAAACAATTGTTTTGATCTTGGTCAAAGGAAATCGTTGTATCCTACCCTTCTGTATGATTACTTGTTGCTTAGAAATTTTGTTGTGTCAAATCAAATGTAACATTACAGATTCAAATTTAATTTGCCAGTGGATATAAAATTTAGCTATATTTAGGGTTAATAATTTGACAACACAACTGGGTGTTCAACATATCCCACATACCCTCTGCAACTTTCACAAGCTTTGGATGATATTAATCATGTCTTCCTTGTAGTATTTTTTCGATGTTGGTGCTAATGCAGTAGTACACATAATAAAGATCATTCATGAGTAATAGCGGAGATAACATGCAAGTGATGCATTTGAAACAAATTCGTTTTTGCCCACCTATTATTTCCAATACAAGTCACGAATAAGTGATAAGAGTTGTTGAACATGAATGTGACGACTGTAAAATTGTTGCTGTGTTTCACTGTAACTCATATCAGTGATATTGATGCGTGGGCTTTGTGTGTCTACACATACTATAAAGTCAATGGCGAGTATAAATGTCGTACTATATGCGCATTTGCATAACAAATGACCATTATTCAAAATTATCCATCTTTAGAAATTAAAACATGACTATTCATATAATGGTATTAGTGATCATGCACGTGTTATTCAAAGGCTTTTAGATTATTGGGAGCAACGAAATAGGACGATAATTACGCAAGTCATACGATCAACCCTTGTGTAATGGAATAACTTTTGCATGTTTTAACATGTCGAGAAAAATACCTGATGAAACACCGAGGTTGAATAAATAATCAACACTTACAATACACAAATGAAAGGAGCAGACATCGCAAAGGGTCATGTGTTGATATTGAGAACAGTTGGTCCTTCGCGAACTGACATGTGTCTGGCGGTATAAAAAATGGTCGAGTATTGGTCAATTTAGATTCAATAAATTTCCGTAAATTCGTAAAATATGAACCCCCACTGAAACATTGGACCGAAACTTGTTGGCAACAGCTGCGAAATGTGTATTAAAATTATTAACAATATTTTAGAGGTTATTGCTAACTATTTTTTCTTAGTGGACTTAATTAAATTAACTACCAAATTACGTTTGGCTCTATATTGGTTCAGAACAGTAATATCTCCAAAAATGCTCCAAAGATTGTCTCTGTCTTTAATTTTAGGTAGAATGTCCGTATTTAGCCATCCTGGTTGCCTTAATGTTTTCACATGTCTACAAACAAAGGGGCATGCGAATCGCAATTATTATTAAAAATAAAATGCCATGTCTCAAATACCAAATTAGTATTGGTGATATTGTGTACTTAAACTAGAGACATGTTCAAAAAGACAGCCAAAAATAAAAACTCAACGAACCTTTGAAATTTCTATAGCGAACAGAAACATGGTTGTTGGATTGAGGGAAGGAGTGGAGTTTACGAACCACGAAGATAGCGAAATTCACGAATCATGAATGAGAACCAAATTAACGTGTCCACTATACTAGACATTATCATGGTCCAGACATTTACATTTGAGAAAAGCCTAAATAAACTAAGAGATTAAACAAGTAGTAAATAAATAAAATCTTCAAAAATATACATTTCCTTGCCTTCCAGGTAAGTTTTTTTCTATTTTATGAGCTAACAGCACATCTATGTTATGAACAATACATGGTAATCTATAAACGCCACCAAGTAAAACATATCTACATTTAGGGGGAGTTACTTTAATCCACATAATTTCAAACAAAAGGGCATGCGAATCACAATTATTATTAAAAATAGAATGCTATGTCTCAAATGCCAAATTAGTATCGGTAATATTGTGCACTTAAACTAGATGCGTGTTCAAAAGACAGTCAAAAGTAAAGACTCAAAGAACATTTGAAATTTCTATAGCGAACAGAAACATTTTATATCTAGACAACAAAACAAAAACAATGTCTTTTAAGTAAATCTTTATTTGTATAGGCCCTGGTAGAATACCCATTGGTAAAATGAGATATTGCTGAACAATAATAAATGTATGGTAAAATTAAAGTATACTAACGATTTCAGTTTTGCCATAATTGAATGACTGGAAAGAAAATGATTATTAGAGTCATAATTTCTAATTTGTGATTGCTAAGAACGCCACCAGCGTTTCTTAAATAATTCTTTTCAATCATTCAGCAAAGGAGCAACATTCACTTTTATTGGAATTGAGAAGATTTGTTGAATTTGGAACATATTTGAATAATATGTTGTCAATCAGAAATTTCTGCGTATGTAAAATTTTAGTATACCTTTGCATTAGTCTTGTTCTTGAAAATTAGTTAAAATCGCAAAAAAATACTATTTATTTATAAACAATTAGAACCATGTATGCAATTATATATATTTATTTGAACATGCAAAAAACATATCGAGCTCAATCGCGGACAATCAATTCTGTAACCATTACAAATACATATATTAGTTATTTCTTGTTTAGACATTGTGGAAATTGAATTATCTGCAATTTCGGTAATTTTTAAGGTAATTCAGTTTGCCCAAGTGGTACAAGTGTCAGAATAGTTACTGCATTTCAATCCATAGAATATGCAATGATGTAATCGACTGTCCTAGCAAAGAAAATGAACAGAACTGTGGTAAGATGAAACTATTTTCATTTTACGATATGTAAGACACATATAATTTAACTGGCCAAATACAACAGTGTTTTTTTTAACAATTTTAACAGCTTACATATGTAAATATATACATTTAATGTAAGTATATATTTATTTATTTATTTATTTATTTGAGCGATAAATAAAAAAACAATTATGGCCTGAATATTGATAAGTAGATAATTAGTGTACAAAACAATGTAACAATATCAAATTGTGATCAGTCTATATCAGTTGATTCAATATAAAAAACAATTTTGGAATGACAGATATGCATCTTTAATTATCTCAGTCGTCGTGCAGTGTTGTTCACGTTATGAGTGTCATATATATGTAACTCAGGTACAGGTCATGTGTATTTATGTGAAACCATTTGAGATGCAGGTAAACGGTTAATCAAGTATGGTTTTAGTAACATATTTCAATCTATAAATCTGATAATTACAATTTTCATCGCCATCGTTTATATTTTAGTGAACATTCCTTATTACTGTTTTTGTGAATGTACAGTAATGTCATCTTTTACAGAATCATACAGGTGTAATCAATGGAACTTTTAAATGTAAAAATAAAAACATGTGTATTGCAAAAGATTATATATGTGATGGAATTGCACACTGTAAAGATGGTGGCGATGAACAATACTATTGTACGATTCAATTGTTTAATAATAAAGTTCAACAACAACACAGACAATACAATAAGAATGTAGACTTTCAGTTTTATTACTGATAGTAAAATATCCTCATGAGCTCTATATATTTTCAAAACCATGTATTTGATATGTTCATGTAAACAACTATTGGAATGTTTATTAATATTGATATCCTGTTTCAGATTTCAATTGTCCAGGGGAGTGCGAGTGTAAAAGTTATGATGTAAACTGCGCAAGCGAAAACATTTTTCCATTTACACAATTACATGAGGATAGTCGAAGTGTGTAAGTTGTCATTTACACCTAAAATATAATTGTCCACTGATATTCAATCATTAAACTCGAAAAGTAATATATAAGCATGAATTAGAGAATGTTTTGTCAATGCGGTCTTCCACCTGTTATGACGCAATAAGGTAGAAGTCTACTCATAAATTATTTTGACACTATTATAACACTTTTACCACAGGTTCCTAAGACAGAGATATTATGCAATATCGCAAAATCTAGCGTGGTTACATAGGATGAAAACAAAAATTATATATTGTTAATGATGGAATATTTTTTGTTGTTCTGAATTATTTAAAAAATGCGGGTTTTAAAAAGTTTCAAAATTGCAATTTTTCTTTAACATTGTGTTATATGGACTTGTTCTAAAAATAGCAATTTTAAAGAAATATTAGGACGTTTCTCAAAAAAACATGACTGTAACACACAACATAATGCTATTCCATTGTACCATGAAACATTAGCTTCATGATTGTATGTAATAAACTATTGAACATTGTCATGCGATTTGTGACCAATTTTGTCAAAAAATATTACTAAGCTTCTACCTTAAGTTCTTTTCCGCTTTAGTAGCACAAAAAATATATCGTGGCTCATTAGCATTGTATACCCATAAAAATTGTTTTGGAATCATATTTTTCTTTATCTTTTAGCAACATTAGTAATATGAACAGAAATGGAAATGAAAGTCTGATTCAGTTCGGGAATGGCTTGCAATATTTAGTGGAATTGTAAGTATGACTTGATTTAAATGACTTGAGATATTTTTGCATGGATGTTACATGACTGTGTATATAAAGTAAAACCCAATTATTCATAATAGTATATCAATCTACGCACCATAATATTTCTATACTATTACATGAGTAGAATTATTATTAGTTTTCAGCTACTTCTTGATTAATTTTCATTAATTCGAAACATGATAACAAATCCCAGTAATTTTTAGATCTGCGTTTAGTGATGAACTTACGTGACCAAATTGATACCGTTATTTACATACATAATTTAGCAAAAATACGAAATATAACAAGCAGTGAACATTGTTGTTATTAAACAGCCAGGACAGTCTCTCTCTCAATTTCGAGATTCCATTGAATTGACTGCTAGATAGTTCAATATAAATTTTGATACAATATGTCACACACAAAAATAGGTTTATATGCGAACCTGCGAAAAACATTTCTTGTTGAATATTACAGGGACATCTCTTCCAATAGACTACAAGAATTATCTGATGAACTGTTCAATGTAATGAATAATATATTGCATCTGTAAGATAAGTATTATCCATATTCATAACTAGATCCATATTTCCCTTAAACGGCGGGGTTAAAAAAATCATCAATATCCTAGATGTTAGACCCTATGTATAAGACAAACAGTTCTATTATTTGACAGCGACGTTTATATGTTGCCATTTATCACCTGTATCGTGCACTATAAGTGACATGAGGCAATGTATTATTTTGCCATGTTACACTAAATCTGAATGCACGCACTGTGAAAATGGCAAACTGACAAAACAAAGTTTGTTTGATGAAATATTTTGTCAAAAAAATTGTTCGATAAATTAATTTTTGAACATGCGTTTTCGTGTTGAAGCGCATTTGAAGGTTTTACTAGCAATTTAGTAAAAGTGTCTTGATATGGAACAATTCTCATAGTAGTTTCTCAAAGCGCATGTTATAAACAAGATATTGTTGTGATAGTATATGACAGAACCCCACACCCTCCCCGTGGCTTTCGTTGCGTATGGAAGTTATTTTCACCATTGATGCGGTGTATCCTGCGGCCTACAGCAGAATACACCGCATCTCAAGTGAAAATAACGCATAAAGATGCGTTATGTCATGGGAGTATATGTGGTGACAGTTGTGTCATTGATAAAAAGGGAAGTGTAAGTACCTAATTTTATTGCATATGTTAGCTCTTACCAAAACGTACAAACGTGTTATAAACAACCAAATGTATATATGCAATGGATTAATTAATTGTAGAGTAATAAGTACAGTGATGACTTGCATGTGGAAAACCAGTGGGTGCCCTCACGATATTTCTAATCCGTTTCATTATTTCTTTTAGGGTTTGTACTACGGAGCTTTTCTTTTGATTGAAGACGTTATGGAAGAAGCCACCTCGACAGGTATTTTAAACGACCGTCATCAATTGAAAATGGTATCCAATTACATTGAGTCCGAGACTAAAAAAAAGTACATTAAAGACTAACTAAATACCTGAATTAAAAAGATGATACTGTGAAATAAATATACTTGAGCTATCAGTAGAGAACATATTATTGGTGTATTTAATATCTTGACATGACTATATCATTGGTAATAACCAGAAATATATGTTTATTGTATGACATGCTAATATTATTCATTTGCGTTGCTTTTCAAAGGTAATATAGGTATATTTATACGAGTTTTCTTGTAATACATTTTTCATCATCAATTCTGCTACCTATCTGGTTTTGATGTGAATAAAATGTCGATGATCGTGCAGCAAATGTTGTCCAAATTCGATTGCTTCAAAATTCGATGGTTATATTTCAGACATTACATGAAAGAACCACATATATACGCGTATTTATATGCTTCATTAAATAAGTTTGTCGTCTTCTGAGCTATATATGTCCGGACTAAATGTTGATACAAAGATATAACACTACTTAAAATACTTGACAGGTTCGAACATTTTTTTAGTGATGAATAACATGAAATAATATGTATTACAGTGACTGTTAACACATGAGTTATTGAACACACTACATATTTTGTTATTCAGTTGCGTTGAGTCATAACTCAAGACAAAAGAAATGCACAAATATAGAAAATATAGCATAGTTTTGAATTATTATTTTCGTGTAATCGGTTATTACCGTAATTATTATTGGTGTGCAAATTTATTACATATCGTGATGAATTATTGTTATTATATTTCTGAGCTTTCTTGTCAACATCGGTGGTTTTAATTATTTTTACAAATATATCACCACATTACTACAAGTTATTCTAATGTAACAACTGTGACATTATGGTTTGCACTTTTTAATTGTGCACCTCAACAAACTATCATATGTTGTGATTGATTACTCGTTCTTAGACAGATTATATCAGGGAGTGTATTGATATTACAAATATTGTTGCGTATAGTAAAGAATACATTAAATCTTTAGCACATGTTACTGATTTTCGTTGTCAATGTTTTACAATGTTACTACTTATTACTGGTGCAAGCAACATGTCATATGATCACATCAGAAACTGATAGCACGTTTTGGTCATGACATCGATATACATATATCATTCTTTTGTACTTTAATTGTTGTGGATGCTCGGTGATTGTTTATATAAAATCTCGTATAGCACATTAATTTCTGTACTACTGTGCTCAATGTACTATGTATGTGTGTAAATGTATGTCGTCCCATGTATTACTGTCGCCATGCGTGACAAAAAAAAAACGATTCCTAGGGCTCACGACGATGAGTACAGACGCTGGTAGCGCCATGCACGACCAGGCACGACGGTATGATGTAAAACGTGATATCTTTGTCGTTTCCGGTTTCGAATCCCACACTCTTTGTGCATTCTCAGCACGCAACAAGCAGTGTTCAAAACCTCGGCTCGGTGCTATCGCTTGTGTCAAATTTGATGAACATAGAACGATGAGCAGGCATATTGCTTTTTCATTTTCCTTCGTGTATCAAACAAATATTATGCAGTTAGTTATTAATAAAATAATACTCTCTATATATTATTAATAAAATAGTGATTTCTATATATTTACTATTGTATAATTCTATGATTGAATTAATAGCAACCACGTGTCAATCTCCAGCTATTTTTCCTTGCTTGTATGAGCCTACTTGTACATATCCTTTGTCGTATCTCAGCAGAAAAGTTGATAAGGGCTGTTTGTACATCTTCTATACTCTACCGTACACACCTCTTCACCTGTCCCCCAAACAAGCTTCTGGCAGTCATTCTGTGCTTTATCACTAGCGAGTAACTGTAAAATTGAACCCTAGTCGGTCTAGCAGTCATCAACTGTATGTCCACTTGATGCTCCAACAAAATACCTGTCTAGTATTAATATTCGGAATAGCCTTGCGTCTTTCTAAATCAAATCAAAGATACATCACAAATGTCGTCCACTGTACTTTCACAATTACTTCTTCCATCTGTCAGTCAAATATAGACAGTTCACGTTGCATGTTTCATTTCTTCAGCATCAGCCTCAAAAGACTTAGATTCTACTCAATTACAATATCTATACTTGCGTCTTTCAAAAGAACGTCTGCTACCATCGCATCTATTATCATATAGTGTCTAATTTACAGCAGTATTATTTCATGCCGGTCTTGATTCATTAATCTGCTATCAATTCATTTTCTGGCATTGACCATACCTTACTGCATGTGATGTAGTTGACTGGATACACTGTATTGAGTAGTCTGCGAGGGATAACATGTGTCTGCCTCAATAAAAACATGCCTATGGTTGCCCGTGCAAATGTCTGTCTAGCATTTACTATCTACTGTGATTCCTGTAATTATTAGTGGATGAGTAATGAATTGTAACTATATACGTTAATACTAGTTAGTAATGGTTGACAGAGAATTAATACCAGTGACACTCACTGACTCCTGTACGCTACAAATTTATTTTATTCATCACTCGTGTTATGACTAAGGTTAGTTACTCATACCAAGCATTGCAAAATAACAGTCCATCAAATATTAAAGCGAGACTATGAGCAAATTGTCACTGACCAGATATGTGAATAAGCACACACAATACATTCTATGCTCTAAATTTTTGTTTCGTATCAGATTCAGAGCCAAATCTCGGTTTCTACATCCAATGTCTATTTTAGTCTGCCGTTTATTTCTGCTCTAACTGTAATTCCCAACACAACATATTTATCGATTGATATTTGTCACTAATACTAACAGTTTACCTGCATCGCAAATGGATTCACATAAATACACATGATATGTACATGAGTTACATATATATGACATCAATACCGTGCACAACATTGCACGATGACTGAGATAATTGAAAATGCATATATGTCATTCCATTATTGTTTTATATTGAATCAACTGATATCGACTGATCACAATTCTATATTGATTTGTATTTTTCTAATTACTTAGCACTAATTATCTACTAATTGTATGTATAGTATATTTATTGCAAAGTAAAAGGCCATTGGCTCAATAAGAAAATACAGTTTCACTTAACAATGGTAACAATAAAAAAATCATTCAAGTTATGCTTTTCAAATATATCACAAGATTACTACACGTTATTCTAATGTAACAACTGTGACATTATGGTTTGCACTTTTTTATTGTGCACCTCAACAAACTATCATACTTTGTGATTTATTTTGATGGCAAAATAAACATAACTCGCTAACTGATTTAAAATTACATCGTTTCTTGTACTCATGGGCGAGATAAATTTATTGTGAGTGGGGTTGGTGCAAAACTATACAGACAAAAATTCCGCTCCAATACATTGATAACGATGGCAAATAGCTATACAATGATATTCGTCTTCAATATAAATTTGAATGCGTTCAACACAGTATTTACACAATCTGTTATCGAGGGGAACATTTTCATGTCTTCCCTTTTCAATACACAAATTGTGAGGAGAACAACGTAACTTTGACAATACAGCTCTGAATTTGAAAACATGCAAGACAAATTTGTTCTTGTTCAAATTGAGATAGGAACGAAGTTTGGGGAAGAAGCAGTGTCGTCGTGCCATACTTGTTGCGCACAATCTTTAATTCTCTGTGTGAACTGTGAAAGAATCACAGTTTTCGAACCGACACCTTGGTTCAGCCATACATGACCGAACCCAAAGCGAAATAGCAACATTTTTACATTAAAAGCCCAATTTGCCGACGTTATAACACGTTGATCGCATAATCTTTTTAACATTCAATAACATTTATGAGGATATCTATTAACATCCATTTGTAATAGTCTCAGCCAGTAGCTAATGCATCCTTTAACGTAAATAACATAGAGATTAAATCGATCACATTCGCCAACAGCTGATAAATCGCTTGAGTTTTTACTTACACAGAGTAGAAATTTACAAAATTGATTCTGAACTGGTGCAATTTCGGGAGCGTTCTCACTACCATATAATATGATTAGCACAACGATGGATAATTTGAATGAATAAGATCACCAAGTTTTCAAATTAATACTTCAAGTTGTAACATTGTTTTTTTACCTAGTGCTGATTGGTATTAATATTTATGCCATAATATTTTTTTTTATTTATTGCTCAAATAATATGCGAAAACCATAAGATTTTCGTGGTCGTATCAATATATTATGGCGTTGTGTTTTTAGAATTTTCGAATAACCAAAGCAATAAAATAGTAATAGTGCGCCACCAGTGAAACAGTACAACATTGTGCATGTTAAGTGTTTATAAGCGATATGTTTTATGGGTTGCATGGCAGCAAACAAACATGTCAAGACGATATCCCTTTTAAAATTGAAAGTGTGAGTATTAGCGTATCACTAAAATGTACAAGACTATAGCGTTTGAACTTAAACAACACATGTATTATTACAGACTATATGCTCGTCAAAACATGCATCCCAATGAGACATACTTACATGCCTCTTCGTCACTGCCATCGTTACAGTCTATGGAGTCATCAACTGCAATGTACCATCAATACAACGCCCAGTGTCGCCACACTTGAATTCTTTTCTCTTGCACACTGTGATATGAAAATTATTTAAATTAGTGGACGTTTGTGTAATATTTATTATAATTAACGGGGAAAATATAATAAGCACTCAACCTTTTCAATTTTAAATACATGCATACCCTCGAATAAATGTTGTTCTAGCATAATCACAATCATGAATGTCTGCATAATCGCCCCATGATTAATATAAATATTTTGTCATATATCTCTTGATTTCGAAAACTGTAACTGCCCTTCATTGTAGATATATGAGACAAAAATAGAGAAATACAATAACTGTATTTTAATTGTAATATGTAATGATATGTATAATAACTGTGTGAGGCTGCCCTCATATTATTATAATTATTGGAATTTGCTATTTATAAATGTTTATTTTAAACACATTGTATTACATCGTCATTTATCTGTTCTCTAGCAATTATTGTAGAAAAATAAAATAAAATATTTTTTCTACATTAATATGAGACGATTGTATTTTTTATGTAGATAACATACTACGTTACACAAAAGTCGTAATTTGTCATATAAAAATCCACAAACCAAAAAAAAAACAATCTCGGGGAGTCATCCAGTCTTATTCTTAATATTATGATTAATGGATAATGTTGGTAACTTCAATTTAGCATGTAGTATAGTTACATATAAGGTGGAAAATAATGTGTAAATTGAAGTCGCATTTGAAAATTTGAATTTTTTTTTTAATTGCAGCTGAAAGCACCGTATTACAAAATACGTAACTCATGTATAAAAAAATATTATTTATCAAATAGTATTTTACTAGATTAAAATACTGTATTGTCACCCACAAACACAGTCTTTATCATAGTGTTCCTGTTTCAGGATTAATATTTGGCCAATACCTGTCAGCATCCTTAAGTAAATTAAAACATAGCCTTTTTGGTTTTCGATAATCTAATTCGATATTGTTAACTTTAAAAATAGTCTCCAAACTAAAATAGACTAAGCTAAACCTATTAATAGGTTAGTACACACACTGTCTCATTGGTTTCGATTATCCCAAGTCACGATTCGTTTATTATTAAGAATAATTCTATAATTATTCTTTTTCGTATCATAGTTCTACTGACCAGATACATTGAAAAAGAGTATTTTCACAAATTTCCCAGTAATATCGGGGCAGTGAATTGATATTTAAAACAACATACCACAATCGTTCTCGTCTTCGCCTTCATAACAATTGAATTTACGATCACATTTAATTTTTTCGTAAATACATGCGCCTGTGGGGCTTCCAGAAACGCATTTTATTTTTCCAGCATTGCAGTCCCCTGTAAAGAAAACAATTCAATTAACATCAGAACAACGCAAAACAAAATTATTCCATAATGTTAGTTCCAGTCATACAGTTGCGAGGTTATTCATGATATTGCCACACCTGGTAGTTATTTTAAAATTTAATATTATTCAACACATAAAATGAAACATAACATTCCAAAGAATAACACCAGCATAATCTAGTTATTGCACTTAGCACTGGAGATGATGACTCCAATGACAGACGTCGGAAATATATTAGTGTACAAGTCCAATAGATACACAATTAGTAAGTACCATAAACGCAGCCAGACTCGTCACTCGTATCCCCACAATTATCAATTCCATCACATTTGAGATATGTCTTAACACAACCACCATTTGTGCACTGATAATCTCCCTCTAAACAGTCACCTGAAAAGATAGCAACAACAAAAATAGAGCACATATAATAAACAATGATCGCACTATAAAGATTCTATAAAATAATTCTCAATCAAAAAACTATTGTGTGGGATGCAGATGTGTTGTTACTGTACTGTTTTCCAAAACTATTACCAAAATGTATAAAATGGTATAATACACAAAGACAAAAATGTTTAGCAGCTGATTCTCGGACCATATATAGTGTAGACACGTCACATATAAAATTAATTTTTAATTAATTTCGGCAAAATTGTATAATTCATTTCAAAAATGCAGAAACATCATACAACTATAACAATAAAATATGTGTTCTCACCAAAATATGGCTCAGCGATGCCAGTATCAACCGTCAGAAGCTCACTGTATTCGGACTCAGATATAGCAGACTTTCGTAGTTTGTTTGTATTGCATATAGAGACACTTGGAAATGGCATTTGTGCAGCGGTCACAATTTCAGTCTGTTCACAAAACATGTTTAATATAATCGACAGATTGTCGTCATGGACGTACAATTAGACAGATTAGATCAATATAAAAAAAAGTGTATTGGCAATATGACAGTACGCCAGGGACGAGGATATCACCGTGTTCAGAACATATCCTTACAAACTTACCATGACAGAAACATCACGTGCAATGAAATGTTTCACCAGCAAGCCTATTTGCCATATGGAAACCGCAATAGCAGAACAAAATATTAATACCCCGAATAAACTTAGCCATAAACTTCTTCCTTCATAGGCTCTTGGTAGACCATGGGCTGTGGTACTTGACATGAAGTTGTGAACAATACTCGATTGAGATTTTCTGTCAGCATCTTTAACATCGTTCATTGAGTCCATTCTTCGTAGTTTCTGCTAATGAAGTATTAAAAGCATTTTCTATGCGTACCGTCTCTCTCTACGTACATCTATTCACGAGCAACTTCTTATCATGCCAACATTAACCGGCGGCATAAATAAATGACCTTTAGTTTTTAAAGTTGTTGTTGTCAACATTGTCATGATTTACGAGAAGCAACACTCATTCATCAACCATCATATGTATATTTAACAGTTGTTATTGTAGCGGAATTCAGACTATGGTTACCTTGGTTACATCCTTAGGTCACGTATGTGTACGATTTATATAATTTTGGGCTTGCGAGCACACAGCCTTATTTTTTTACCCTAACCAAATAATGTGAATTATATTCCGATGAAGGACGTTTTCATATTACATTAAGTCAGTGTATTTAATAGAAATGTACTATTGGTCTTAAAATTTATGCCAAACACTGTGCATCATTTAGTTTTTGTCAGATTTGAATACCTTTTATCGAAAAGCAATTTATCATGAACTTCAGGTAATGTTATATTTAGAATAAGTGTCCTAATAGTTTGTCTATACTTCCAGCTTATCAATTTGTAAAACTGCATTGTAATAATTCCTGCTGGCAATAAGAACATTCATTGTAGAAAACAATTGCAAGTTAATAAATAACCTCGTAGTGATGAGAAAATACAGTACTATTAGATTTTATGTTGTATTTCTGCATAAATACGTGCTGAGTCATACAAAAATGAAAGGATGATTGCCCTGTTGAAAAGTTTATGCTATGGTATATATATATATATAAATATCAAAATCCTAAACATGGTATGAATTTGACAGTGATTATCTTTATGTATGTCATAAGAACGGTTATTTATTAAAGTTATATTTATTAATCATATTCACAGATTGTACAGTTGCTAGTTCCAGTGTAGCAGGAATTAATTTCGTCCTAAGGAATGTATTTTTATTAAAACGCGGCCCTCGTTAGTATTTACTAACCGTCATTTGACAATTGGACATTTGAAAAGAATAATATATATATCCTACTTAAATATTGCATGTGGTGTGTACCAATTTAATCACATGAATTATACACAGAGATTAAAACACGAAGACCGTACTGCAAAGGTGGATTGTGTATATTTACAGTAACTAGTAATGTCCATAACCAGTTATCATTGTAACTAGCAAAAAACAAAGAAAATACATACCGTTGGCTTTCAAAACAAGTGTTCAGGTTACATTGCAAAACTTTGCCAAATGACCTGAGTCTGAATGTAATTCGTGTGAGGGAATTATATACTTATACAAATTTATGGGTGATAGCTTTCTATTTTTAAAATAATCTGACACAAATTTGATATTATGTTGCGCTTTGTAAGCATCAACACATATGGATTATAGAGGTAATTCCCTCATGTCAATCAGCAACATCTAATTTAGTGTTTGTGTTATAACATGTCAAGATGTGAATTTCAGTAAAAATGTACAATTGACATTACATCACATTGCTGATTTCGAGTTTAAGATTGGCGAGTATGTCAGTGTTAAGTAACAACCCGTCAATGTTTGTTTCTATTTTTCTCTAACCTCCATAAACTAGTCATTGCAAACACAAACGCAAACGATTATATTGCTAACTAACCAGTATTGTTGTTCAAAGTGATCTAGAAAACAATTTGCCTTCGTCCTCATTTGTAAATATTCCTGCAAAGTAGAACCTACTCATTGCTATAGAAAGTCAAGTCACAATGCTCATTGATTTACTGTGTAGAAGTGTGGCGCTAGTGTGAACATTAAACGATAAATAAAAATAGCATTACATTAAATTGAAGAGCATTAGTGAATACAGTTTTGCTCCATTACAGTACACATTGGACTATCTTGCTTGGCATAAATATTCATCTTCTACATTTCTCTCCCCTCAAACCTGTATACGTATAATATTTTTTATATTTGACTAATCTGAGAAACTGTTACAAATAAATAATTAAGTTGGCTACTACTGTTTGGCTACTACTACTATAATATGAACAATTGTATATTATTTGTCTATATATTTATACGAATTATTTAAAATTTAAAAACATGATACCAATATAAAGTATTGTAATGAGTATTGTAATAAGTATCACGAATGGATATGTATATGTATTTTTTATGTAATTGTCTTTTTTGTTCAAGCGATTTCCTGAATCATGGTATACTTGTTATGACTAATAAACACGTAAAAAGGTTAATTAAAAAAGTTCATTCATTTTTGGGTGGGTATTTTTTTTTCTCTGACACCATTTTTACAAGACACTGGATACTTTTCCCATTAATATTTAACTTAATCTTTTCCAAACATTTTTAACAAAAACATATTCTCCCATTGTTTGTGCTGAATTTGACATGTTTTATAAAAATTCTAAAAATATAATAAAATAAATTTACAAGTGAACATGTCAATGTTTTGCGACGACTTGTTTCATTACCACAAATTTAACAATGATCATCCACAAATGACAGTTATAATCACAGAAATTTGAAACACCTATTCACTAAAATAAAAAAGATACGAATAAATTTATTATACAAGCAATCATCATTATTATCACTTATGTTTTGAATGAATATGAATGTATTTTTTCGTACATTATATCTTATTCTGTTCAAGGAATTAAGCAATACATACACCGTTCTACTAGAGAAACGTGGTTTTAAATAATGGAAGATGTAAAAATTGCCAGACAATATGTTGAATTTGTTGTTCACCGCCCATTAAATAAACATGAATATATGCTAGTTAGCCAACTAGTTGAGTGTCATATGAGCTGACCGCAACAAGTTCTAAAACACCCTAAAAGATATAAAGAGCATTTGAAAAGTTGGTGGGTTTAGTTAATATGTTTGACCATTGTTACAACGACCCCGCAGTTAAAAATATAGAAACAAATAGCAAATGTGTTGGAAAAACCGCTTATATTTTCAGATTATACCACTATCAAAGTATAAAATGATCAACATACTGCTTACAAAGTTGTGAAAAGTTATTTCGAATTTGACAAATTTACATGAAAATGTGACCTATGTTGTTACATTATCGAGACCCGTCGTTAAAATTTAAAAAAAAAGTGAGTAAATATTTATTAAATAGCCGTTTATTACGTCCATACTGCAGAAGAACGTTGAGGACATAGGTCAACTTATAAAAGCCACAAATGCAAACAATTGCAATATTGAAACATTTCCAAACATTAAATGCCGCCAATTCAAATAAAGTTCAACTGGCTCTAATATGCGAGTAGTCAGGTGACAGACTTGTATCAATAGCTAAGATCAATCGGGCGGGTTAGTAATTGCATAACAGACTTCCTGAGCCAAACAGCTTGTGATTTTTTTTTGCTTTCGTTACAAACATGCGAAAGACGTAAAGCATTTTTTTGTATATTTATTATTGTAATGTCGCACATTTATAGGCGAAAATTGTAATGATTATTAAAATATTTTAAATTTATAGAAAGTTTTAAAATTTGCCCATATTGTTATTGTACAACGAGTTTTTGCAGTCGGCTATAATGATTTAGGCTATTGAAACGGCGTGCAAAATGAGTGCAAAGTTGGTAAATTTGCGTGTATATTTTAACTAAATTGTTTTCATGCCTAACCGTGAAGTTATAAAGCAGGAAATGTGAATACAATGCATGTGAAAGTCCCGTATAATAGTAGAGTGCCATATGAGCTGAACGCAACATGATCTGAAACAGCCTAAAAATATGAAAAGCATTTGAAAAGTTGGTGGGTTTGGTTAATATATTTGACCTAAGTCATTGTTACAACGACCCCGCAGTTGAAAATATAGAAACAAATAGCAAATGTGTTAGAATAACCGCTTATTTTTTCGGATTATACCACTATCAAAGTATAAAATGACCAACAAACTGCTTACAAAGTTGTGAAAAGTGATTGCAAAGTTGACAAATTTACATGAAAATGTGACCTATGTTGTTATATTATCGAGAACCTTCGTTAAAATATAGAAAAAGTGAGTAAATATTCTTAAATTACCGTTTATTATCGACCAGACTGCAGAAGATCGTGGAGGTCATAGGTCAACTTACGAAAGCCACGAATGCAAACGAATGCAATTTCAAAACATTTCCAAATATTAAATGACCGCCAATTCGACTAAAGTTCAACTGGCTCTAATAGCCGAGTAGTCAGCTGATACATAGTCACAATAGCTAAGATCAATCGAGCGGGCTAGTAATTGCATAGGAGACTCCCTTAACCAACCAGCTGGTCAAATATTTTCTTTTTGCTTTCGTTACAAAAATGCAAAAGACGTAAAACATTCTTTTTTGGTAAATTTATTATTGTAATGTCACACATTTATAGTAGAAAATCGTAATGATTATTTTGATATTTTAAGTTTATAAAAAGTTTTAAAATTTGCCCATATTTTCATTGTACAACGAGTTTTGCGGTGGGCTATAATGGATGTAAGCTATAAAAACGGCGTGAAATGTTATGCATAGTGAGTGCAATGTTTGTAGATTTGCGTGTATTTTTGAACTAAATTGTTGTCATATCTAACCGCGAAGTTCTAAAGCAGGAAAAGTGAATAAAGTGCTAGTGAAAGTCCCGTATATTAGTAGAGTGTCATATGAGCTGACCGCAACATGTTCTAAAGCACCTTAAAAGATATGAAAAACATTTGAAAAGTTGGTGGGTTTGTTAATATAATTGACCAAAGTCATTGTTACAACGACCCCGCAGTTAAAAATATAGAAAACAAATAGCAAATGTGTTGGACAAGCCGCTTATATTAGCAGATTCTGCTTCTATCAAAGTATAAGATGATCAACAAACTGCTTACAAAGTTGTGAAAAGTGATTGCAAATTGGGCAAATTATCGAGACCCATCGTTAAAGTTTGAAAAAGTGAATAAAAATGTATTAAATTGCCGTTTATTGTCATTCAGACTGCAGAAGAACGTGGAGATCATAGGTCATCATACGGAAGCCACGAATGCAATCGAATTCAGTTTTGATATATTTCCAAATTTTAAATGTCCGCCAATTCAAATAAAGTGTGGTCAGGTGATTGACCTGTCACAATAGCTAAGATCAATCGGGCGGGCTAGTAATTGCATTTGAGACTACCTGAGCCAACCAGCTGGTGAAATATTTTTTTTTTGCTTTCGTTACAAACATGCAAAAGACATAAAGCATTTTTTTGTATATTTATTATTGTAATGTCACATATTTATAGTAAAAATCGTGCTGCTTATTTTGATATTTAAGTTAAAAGAATAATAGAATTTAAAATGTTCACGTTTTTTCATTGATCAACTAGTGTTTGCCTTTAGCTATAATGGGTGTAAGATATTAAAACGGCGTGAAAAATTTATAGATTTACGAGTAATTTGACCGAAGTTGCTGTCGTCTTATTTCACTGTGGAGTTTTAAACATGAAAAGTGGAAAGATGCACGTGTAAGTCCCGTATATTCGACGAGTGCCATATGAGCTGACTGTGATATGTTCTAAAACGCGATTAAAACATATGAAAAGCATTGGAAAAGTTCGTGGGATTGTTAATATTTTACCGTAGTCATTGTTACATCGACCCCGCAGTTAAAAATATAGAAAAAATGAGCAAAACCAATATAAAAGTGTAAAATGATAAACACACTGCTATAGTAGATAACAATATTTTTTTTCAGCAGTTTAAAATGTTTTTTGTTTAAATATGCTCATGTAGACGTTTCATCAGCAACCTTTGATCGGAGTATGATAGCATTTTTCAAAACATAATAACGTTTCATCAGAATATAATAAAATGTTACTAGTACACAATGACGTTTGACCAGCACATTATGATGTTTGATCAGATTATAATAACGTTTGATCAGAATATAATAGCGTTTGATCAGAATATAATAATATTTGATCAGAATATAATAAGGTTTGAACAGCCCATAACAACATTTGATCAGAATATAATAACATTTGATTTAAATACAATTAAGTTTAATCAGAATTTAATTACGTTTGATATGCACATAATGGAATTTTATCAGGATAAAATAACATTTAATTAGCACTTGATGTCATTTGGTCAGAATATAATGATGTTTATTCAGAACATAATAACGTTTCATCAGCACATAATGACGTTTAATCAGAATTCAATAACGATTGATCAGCAAATATTGACGTTCAATCAGCACATAATGACGATTGATCAGAATATAATAACGTTGGATATTCACATAATGACGTTTGAATAGAATAATTAATGTTTAATCAGCACATAACAACATTTGATCAGTACATAATGACGTTTGATCTAAACATATTAACGTTTAATCAGCACATAATAACGTTTGATCAGCACATGATGACGTTTGATCGGGATATAATAACATATAATCAGCACATAATGACGTTTGACAAGCACATAATTATGTTTGATCAGAGTAAATGAACGGTTGTTCAGAATATAATAACATTTAATCAGAATGTACTAAAATTTGTTTATTACATAATGACATTTGATCAAAATATAATTACATTTGATCATCACATAGTGACGTTTTATCAAAATATAATAACGTTTAATCATCACTTAAGGTATAGAAGCAGGTTCGTGGGCACTTGGAGTGGATTTTTGTTTTTGGCTTTTTCTTACCTAAGCAGTCTTGGCTAGATAGTGTAAAAAATTCGGAGCATTGTCAATGCCGGAACATACTCAAAAATCAATTTTAAAAATATAGGGAACCTAGGCACGCGTAAGTGATTAAAAGTCCCGAAATTGTGTTTACGTTGCTCTTTGATTGACAAGTCACTGTTGATGTTATATGTAAATGAGTTGCCGGCCTCAGTTACGGTGCGGCGATGTGTTACTCCATGTCCGCGACCCTATTTAACTTACCTCAAGCGCTATCAACTAGTCTCACAAACTACACAAAAAAAAAAAAAAAAAAAAAAAAACAGACAAGACGTCGACGCTTCCAGCATGCAAGCGAAATACAAAAAAAATACAGTTGTAAATGATAAGTAAAGTTGTTCACGCTTATCTCGCAATATGTCGACAACCTCTAGCTTGGCATCTTCCAGTGGTGTACTGTTAACAATTTTTTTTTACACGCATTTTTTTACGAAGGCATTATAAAACTGACTAATTTTACATTTTTCGTTTCGCTGAACAATCACCATGCTGATAGCATTGCGTTTCAATGGATAAACACCATTGCTGTGCTGTCATCGACAACTAACTTTTCAGTGGCACAATACACAAACGTGAAATGCTCGGTTAATTAAAAATAAAAAGTATCCCGGAAATTATAGAAACATCGGCAACGAGATGCTGTTTTTAAACACTGCGGAACAAATCATGCACTCTGCGATGCCATCTTGGTTACCTTAATCGAAAACCCCCTTGTCAGCTAGCATGAATCTATAGCGATGTCGCAAGGTACGTTGTACGGTCGTGCTCGGCGACCTTTGATACTAAGGCACTCTATGAATGTATTTCCAGAGGTCAGGGTTCGTTTTAATTTGTATCGACCCGTCTCATCTGCTCGTAGTTGAATGAAACCTGTTTCGATTTACAATAATTGTCTTCCATTTCGACGTTTTCTCACCGGCGTTTGAGCGATTGAGTACAAAAACTGCGAATAGCCGTTGTGTAGCAAAATATGGCCCTTTTTAACCTGGCCGTCTAACTTCGCACGGTCCATTTCACTAGAGATCGTGAAAAACTGCGTCATATAGAGTATATTTTTAATGGTTCGGGGAAAGGTAAATTTAGACTCAACCCACCCAATGGAGTTCGCTATTTTTATATAAATGTATGAATATCTCATCGGCTTTACGTAATCCATTGCGCCCCTCTCTAAGTGGAAATGATAACACGACGCCATGACATTTTTCACGCAAGGTTTTGACACCGCGGACAATTTCACGTCCGTTTCCCTGGTATAATAAATATTTTTATTTTTATTTTTTATCTGACGATTGAACATCAACAAGCGTCGGTGTATGATGGATTTTGGCATGTCGTCATGATGCAATAACCATTTTTATGGACGATTAACGTCACTTTCATAAAACAGGCATTATATCCGTTCGTGTTTTCTAGTTGGTCAGAGAGATTGAAAATTAAATAGCTCCCACAGTTTTTGTCAGTTTTGTCTTGATATTTTTTCACTCTATTTTCACAACGTCTCTACGAACAAAAGGACTTTGACTTTTTGGCTTATTTTAAAGCTTTGCATTCTCGGACAATGACAATCGAAGTGTGAAATACTGACCGGGATTGAATATATGGCACGCATCCTGCTTGACAACTTTGTAATATGAAAACAAAATTTATTACATATACGCCAGGACGTCTTTTGTTAACAAACAACTGATAAACGTTGTGTGAAAGTTTCACTCAAAATAAGCAAAAATTGTGCGAGCTACTTAGATTTGAACTTATATGGTAAACTGAAAACACAAGTGGAGATAATGGCTAATTTGCATAATCATTCACTCAGTAAGAAGTTTCCTTATGCTCGTAATTAAAATGGCTGTAACAGTTCCAAATTTAAACCTATTATCTTATTGTAAAAAGTTAAATATAGTGCATAATATAGAGATCCCGTCATTTCATTTTTCACCATGTTTCTTTTTTATTATTTATGTACAGCCTTGCTAAATCTTGCTAAGCATTCAAAAGATAGAATGTTTGTACCTGTTTTCTATATTTTAAAATCGTCTTTTGAGTATGTTCTACTATTCATAATGCTGCGAAATATTAACAGTCTATAGCCAAGTCTGTTTGGGTAATATATATTAAGCAAAAAAAAAAGAAAATTCACTCCCAAGTGCCAACGAACCTGCATCTATGCCTTAATAACGTTTGATCGGCACATAATGGCGTTCGATCAGCATATAGTGACGTTTGATCAGAATGTAATAACATTTGACCAGCAAATAGTAACTTTTGATCAGAATATAATAATGTTTGATATGCACATGACGATCTAAAATTTGACCAGAAGATAATGTTGTCTGATCAGAGTAAATTTACGGTTGATCAGAATATAATAATATTTAGTCAGAATGTAATAAAATGTTTTCACTACGTAATGACGTTTCATCAGAATATAATTACATTTGATCAGCACATAATGGCGTTTGATCAGAATATAATAACGTTTGCTCAGAATACAATAACGTTTTATCAGCACGCAATGACTTTTGATCAGAATATAATTACATTTGATCAGCACATAATGGCGTTTGATCAGAATATAATAACGTTTGGTCAGAATATAATAACATTTTATCAGAATATAATAAAGTTCGTTCAGAAGGCAAGTGATCAGAATAGTTGTAGTGAATTTAAGACAGTTACGGCTTTCCATATTCAGGTATTGAAAAGTCTATTTCCGGCGTGGCAGAGATTTCGACTCTCATCCCTTGTTTAATACTCTGCTTACTATGTTCCAATTCTATAATATTAGCTGTTTTCAAAATTGCAGCCTTGTAATCATCAACTTTTTTATCTCTAAATCACATCATGTTGGAATTATAGAAATGATGTATGTTTGACATGCGTGTACATAGCACACATGTGGTAATTATTTCATGCAATGACTCCTGACTACAAAACACATTAAAAATACAAATTACTCAGCAAAGTATTTAACGCAATGATTTCACTGATCAACGGATACTACTTTAGGTTTACCAGCGGTTAGTTGATCAACCAAACCATCAATATTTTTACTGTTATCGATGTCAATAAACATGCCTTACAAGTTACACTTCGAAAATACCACTGAGCGTCATATTAACTTTCCTTTCAGTCAACATGGGGCTCTCTTGAGGTTAAAAGTACAGAAATACATTTTACCATTTTTTGCATTAGTCTCTATGCCCGTGTCCAGGATTGTGCTTGTGGGAGTTCTTTTTACTCTCTGAGGATTGAGCTTGGCAAAGGGGTTCTTTTCACACTCTGAGAGACCAATGAGCTTTCATAGGGTGGTTTGGGGGCTTGTTTGCCCGGTAAATTTTGAACTTTCAAAAATGACATTTCCTGCGTTTTTGAGAGCATTTAAAAAAAATCATCTTCTAATCCAATATCAATCAATGTATCCGACCACCGACACGAAAACTGGATGCTTTACAACGCTCTTGCGTTTGAAATGTTTTCTCTTTTAGAAATGGGTTAAACTACATTAATGCCAATGGGGGATCTTGAAGTTAACGGAGTTAACGGAGAATGATCTATTAACAGGTGCAATCATTTTATTGTGTGATTAGGTTATCCTAAACGTGGGGAGTACTTTCGTCACACGCGGTTGTCCGTACAAAATACAGTATTCCGTGTTGTAAATACCATTGAAACATCTAATCTAAGAGTAGGTAAATGGTGTGCACCGGAAGTAATGCAGACTCTATTGATGTCGGATATCATGCTGAAAAATGTATTTCAATTTTATAGCAATGCAAACAAAAACATCATCTGAGTAACTATAATTTGTATGTTTTAATGACATGGGAATAAAAATAGCACAGGTTACTACACGTATGCTAAATATATTAATCCAGCCCTGTGGCTAGTTGAAACAGAGCAGCTGGGAAGTGTGAATACACATTATTATTATACACCTGTCACCGTAAACTTACAGCGTTACGTAATTTGATTGTATTGCACTGGGTATTTTTCAGCCTACCATATTAGGAAACACGAATTCAAAATATGGAACAATCAGCGCTTTCTCGTCCTATCATAATATAAAACAAACATGGTTGCCCACTGGGTTTGACCTGACTCACACAAAGATGTTCGCTAAATCTGTTTTTAACGTTTTAGATTTCGGCATTACCATGATGTATTCCTGGGTGGAAAAGATGCATAATATTAGGAGGATACTGCAAAGTATGTGAATAGACATTACGCGGTCGCATCGACCTATGCAGATACTCCTGCTGTACTGTCTTCGAGCATATTATCCTTTTTAAATATATATATATAACTAAATCTCAACCACTACTTAAAGGGGAGCAGAGGTGTGGCTTTTGACACTCTGTACATAAAATTTGAGATCTATGAATGAATTCTGTCGATGAAAACAACTTGTATGCGCTGCGAAATGCCCTAAATATCGGGTATAAAACGGGCTGTGAAGCAGACGACAAACTTCCGCTTTTCCTGGTGTCATTTCGCCTCTAGAGGGCCAGTCAAATGACGTCATCAGTGAACACTGATAATTGAACCCATTCATGCTAGTACGCCAATCCCATAGAAATGTTACTATGAAAGACCTTGTTAACTGACTACTTAAAAGTTGAAACATGGTGAAATGTTGTGCGCATGAATCCCATAACGATTCATGTTAAGTTTCTCGAAATCCCAAATAAAAAATCACGTTGTTGGTTGCGAGAAAACGGCAGAAGAACTAACCTGAAAATGAAGACACGTACAGCGCTCTAGCTATAGTAAACAGTGAGTAAATAAGTATTGTTTGAGTTATAAAATAAATTAGAAATACGCTAATATCCTTACAGTAATCATTTCGCCCAACTTCCCACTTTTAATCGACCGCTTATCGCTTAATTTCCGACCGCACTGTATTTTCCGGCCGGAAAACGACCGCATTTATATCGTAATTTTTCTCTCACCGACCCATTGAAAACACCGACCGGTCGCCCAAACACTGGTCACTGGCACAGGAGTGATCCAAATAGTGGTTTTGAGTGATATAGTTTGGGGATACAACGGGTACTAACTATTATTTAATTCCGAACTACTCTTCAAATCTATACCACATTGTATCGTTCGCGGAGGAAACTTCACCTGTGTTCAATATTAAATAACTGACTTTGCGTAATTATTATGAAATCGATATATTACAATGTTGAAATTTTTAGATCCGGTACAACATTGTAAACAAATTTGCGTAATTAGTAAAGCAGCGCACTAAGTAAACGATCTCAAAATATACAAGTTTGCTTACAGCACCGTCAGAACTAATAACAATTTTACATGATCGACGCGCGGAGCATGAAAGAAAAAGATTGCTAAGGTAACGCGCCTGTTCAGTGCGTGACTTGGGGGTCAAACTTCGGTCAACACACACTTGATGTCAGCATCGCCGCGCAGTAAGTTACGCAATGAAGTACTTAAAATTCAATTGCACCCTAAAATGATGTCGTTAATCACTCAGTCTTTTGCAAAATATTATAACTAGTTTCCAAGCTTTTGATGCAGCCAGATTTATTTAACTTTGTGGAAATATATTTTTTAATTTCTCAGTCCTTTCTGGGCGACCTGCGGCTGTTTGATTTTCTACTCGCTCCTAAGCTAGCGATTGGTGAGAATGGTTATTGATATATTACCCAATGCACTTGTAAATCGGACAGTCATACCTCAATTGTGTTGAAACATTTTTGGGGCAGTAAGTAACGTCAGAATATTGTTTAAAATAATAATTATATTCCATCCCAATCAAATCGAGGTCAAAAGGTCAAAGTGCGTGCATATAATTATATATAGTTAAAAACTAAATATATTTGAATGTTTGACGGCTATTCAACGTTTTGCAAACAAGAATAGAAAAGGTAGTGTATACAATAGCGATATGACTGAGATATCATGGCATTTGTTTACAATATTGTACCGGCTCTAGTATTTGACACAGATGAAGTTGTTCGCGAACGATACAGAGTGGTATAGATTTGAAGAGCCGTTCAGAATTTATAATAGTTAACACTTGTTGTATATCCCCAAACATTTTGACTACTCCTGTGCCGGTGACCAGTGTTTGGGCGAGCGGTCGGTGTTTTCAATATACGAGCGAGAGAAAAAAAACGGTAAAAATGTGGTCGTTTTCCGGTCGGAAAATACAGTGCAGTCGGAAATTACGCGATCGTTTAAAAAGTGGGAAGTTGGGCAAAATGAGTACTGTGGTTCAAGTGATATTAGCATATTTCTCATTTAGTTTTAACTCGTACAATATTTATTCACTCACTGTTTACTATAGCCAGAACGCTGTATTGTCTTCACTTTCAGGTTAGTTCTTCCGCCGATTTCTCGCAACCAACAACGTGATTTTTTATTTGGGATTTCGAGAAACATAACATGAATCGTTACGGCATTCATAACACAACACCTCGTCATGTTTCAACTTTTAAGTAGTCAGTTAACAAGGTCTTTCATAGTAGCATTTCTATGGGATTGACGTACTAGCATGAATGGGTTCAATTATCAGTGTTCACTGATGACGTCATTTGACTGTCCCTCTAGAGGCGAAATGACGCCAGGAAAAGCGGAAGTTTGTCGTCTGCTTCACAGCCCGTTTTATACCCGATATTTATGGCATTTCGCAGCACATATAAGTTATTTTTATCGACAGAATTCATTCATAGATCTCAGATTTCATGTACAGAGTGTCAAAAGCCACACCTCTGCTCCCCTTTAAGAAATCATATATCGCACTACTATTCACTGCGCCTAGGCTACAAAATCTAGAGGAACAAGTTATAAGTCATGCCATAGTATGCTTACAGGTGGGTGACTTGTATACCTTCTCTAATTAAAGCATAATTAAATACTCACTGCTTGTAATATTAGATCTGTTTTATTCGTTTAAAACATTCCTCTTATTAGTAAATAGCGCCCTCACTCAACAATATTTAGAATGAGTGGTTGGTCAAAAGTTTGATGAATCAGGTGCATCGATTGACTAAGCTTGTTGTACATAGATGCAAATGAGTATAGTAACCATTAATGCTGTAGGGTGTACTGGGAGGGGTGGAGGATTTCATGTTTGTAATGACTGGTTTTAATGTGGTATCTCGTTGTTTTCAAGATGCAGTCTGATATTTGTTGCTTTCTTGGTTGTTCAATTGTGGCTAAAATTTGTGTGGTGGGTGGAAGATGTGTTTATTGTTTGTTGAGTCATTGTTTAGACACCCTGCAGCTTGAAATGGTATGGCCCAAATCCAAATTCGATATGGCGGTGTTGAATATCTGTGCGATATGGCAGTGTCGTCTGAAAACGACGCATCAAATTGATTTCTGTTTATTTATTCCTCAGCTCCTGAGAGCGAGGTTATTTGTAGATTTATTGGCGATCGCCGCTGTGTTTGCGGAAGTACTATGGGAGATTGCATGATGGGAGTGAAAAGTCTTTTGATCAGTAAGATAATTTTAGAAAAGTGAAAACTTGAGTGACTGTGAAATGAAGGTTGGTTTTAATTATTAAATACCATGGAATCTGGATGAAATAATGAAAGGAAATTGAACGGGTATGAAAGGGCAGTAAATGTTGCATGAATGTAAGTTCAGATTCGAGAGGTCGACGTATGTCACAATACATTCATCATAGCGGCTGTCAACAACTATGGATGCAGTAAAAGTCTTGATTTGCGGTTTGAGTGAATGGCCGGGGAAAATCATGCCAATTCTGTGCTTCAGTAAGAGTATTTGCTGCTTTTTGTGCAATGGAAATTAATTCAAGTAATGCTGTCAAAGGACATTTCCTTCTAGTAAACAAAACAACCCTGGAACAGTCGTTGTTGTGAAACAATGGACATACTTCTCCAGGGTATCAAGGGTAGTTTTGATTTCTAAAAAAGGGAAACTGGTGCTTTATGGAAAAGCAAAAAAATGTCAATGTCATTGACCACAGTAATTCTAAATCGATGTTGGTTTTAATTGGTGTTGCCTGGTGTAGAAGTAATAACATTACGATGTTTTTGAGTTTAATAGTAAATTATTAATATTAAGAAATTAATAGTAAATGGTAGACTCCCATTTGATTAACATCAACCAGTTTAACCTGGTTGATAACAATGAAATTCTAACAGCAAGGCAATTAGGACAAATTAATAAAAATATACAAAAATCATTTATATCAACTTGGAAAAGTGAATTACAATACGACAATTAATCAAACCAAAATGAAATATAAATAAATTAAGAACATACAGGAACATACAGAGAATTAAAAAAACAATTTTGCTTTTGAAACCTACCTTGTTATCCTGCAAAATATTGTGACTGACAGACACAACGGAATACCCCTTGCTAATAGATTATGTAACCTTGTGATCAGAATCAAGTAGAAGATGAATATCAACTAATGATGTCATGCAAAAGTTGTACCCCCGATAGAAATGTCTTATTTGAAATGGCAAAAACCAAGATTTGTCACCAAAGACACAATTCATAGCCTTGCTAAACAACAGTGGTCTAACACTCCCTGTAGCAAGGTGCCTAAAGAAGTGTTTTGAAATAAGACAGCAACCCCAGTGACAATTGTCGTTCACAGTAAAGTTTTGCATTTTTTTTGTATAATAATTTAGTCTTAATATTTTCTTTCTCTGTTACAGTAATGTATTAACTTAGTTTTTTGTATGTTTTTATTTTATATTATTTATTTAATTTTTTTAACCTTTCATTCTTTCTTAAACACTTAGAGCCATTGCCAATCCCTCCGGGGAATGTGTAAGTGTTAATAAAATGAATATTATTTAATTAATGACCCCGCACATTATTGATTGGCCTTGGCTAGTTGAAGCGGTTTTTAAATGGGCGACTCGATAGAAGTATTCGCCGTGACTCAAGACTTTTCATTCGGGTTAATACAACGCTTATATGTTACTGTCAGGAAGGTCTAATGTCTTGTTTGTATTTGCACAATGTGAAAGAGGGGTTTATTGTCAACATGTACTAGTACATGGGTGGTTGTATGCATATTGAACTATACAAAATTTGAATTATGTCACCAAACTATGCAATTGCAATTGTAAGATTATATTTCTGATATACTCGAAGTGAATCTCAGCACTGTACTCTTTATAAATGTTATGGTTCGGTTAATAATTTTCTGGAAACTGTGCAGAAAATCACAGACTTTCATTATTTTTTGTTCATAGTTTTTCTAAATTTCAGTTTTTGTTGTTCATAATTATTTACAGCAATAACACTTGTTTTCTTTTGTGAAACCATTTCCAGTTATTATGAATGTGTACATGACAGCTTTCCCCCACACAATAAGACATGTATGGATATGTGCGAGTATGTTTGTTGGGTTAATATGACACTTCTTTATATCCCACAATGTCTGGTAATTCTAACTAACTACTATTTCGCAAATTTGCGTAGCCTTGCTTCTACTCCCATATTGTCCTTAATAGTGAAGGTTAATGCGGATATATTGTAAGTTACACAGAGGTAACACTACAATACATTTCCCTTTACATTCCCTTGTATTACATAACAGTCTTTGAGCTGAGGCAGTTATGGTTCTACAGCCATCACCAGTTCTCTTGTTTACTGTTGTAGATCCTGAGAACTAGCCATTCAATATGATGTCGGGAATAAATGGTTTTCTGAACAAGCTTTATTAATTATTGCTGGCAATATTCCAGTATGAATTGGGAGCAAACTGTGACACCAAATCTAGTCGTTGTATTGTTATGCTTATAAAATATTTTTTTTTTTAAATAAAATAAATTAAATAGAAATATTATGTGTATTTTTGTATGTGGAAACATGGCTGGCCCACTCAAAAATATAAAGAAGTGTGGTCTGCAGTTCTTTTTTTTAATTTTTTTTATTTGTAAAAAAACTGGTATTTTACAGAGTGTAAACAATAAAACACTCGCAGTGCGAGGCTAGTTCACCAACGTGTCTATTCTCTTGCTTGAGTGTGAAAGTACATGGTTTAGTGACTACCTCTTATATTTTTAATCTTTAGAAATTCTTATATATATAATTTATTATTCAGAAATCATCACTCTCAGTCTATGAATTGCTATACGATGATACCAAACAGCACAAATAAACCAATAATAAATCAGCCACAAATAGAAAAAGAAAAGGTCTTATAAGTGTATACCAGTGCACAGGCATGCATCCATGGCTGTTGTGCCAGTTCATCTCAAACTGTACTTGTTAGCACATGGAAGAAACATGTTGTCAATTCAAAACGGACGCCTTCATCGAGGATGTGGATTGTACGTGCCCAGTATTTAAACTGACAATTATTTTGTATTCAGATGTTACCCAGCTGCATTTGATATGCCAGGTGAACGTTAGATAATGAAGCAATATACACCTATGTAGATATGTTAATGTAGCTTTGTATACGCCGTGGTTTAGTGTGAATTAGAAGACGACTGTTGTTTGGCATGGCCAGCAATTATAAAACCTTATTTTCGATTCAAGTTACAATACACCAATAATTCCGGTACGTACATTTTCCGCGCAATACAGAAATGTAGCATTTGATATGAATTATAAAACTTCTGATATTATATATCAGTCACTACAATAAAGAAATGTATCCGTACTTTCTATAACAATAAGATAATTCATACACATATTCCGTAGTCATGCATATATACCCTTTTTCTCAAAGAAATTGTGTTATAGATAACATTCTGTCAAGGTTAAATGTAATGGTGGGTAGAACTAAAATAATGAAGTTATACATTGTTACGGGAGATTCGTCACCTGCGCATGGGTCAGATGGCCATAGCGTGTCATTGTTTACAAACAAACGGCTACCGATGAGCCTTTACGTTTTTAGCGTGTGCTGTTATCGTCGCTTGAGACTCAATTTCCACGCGTGCGCAGGTGATGACCCTCCTGATTTAACTTGTCTGAATTATATGCACGTATTCGTGTCAGTAACTTCTGTCTCATATAAGTTGTGAATGGCAACTCGGTTCGGGTCAAACCAACACATATTGTATTATTCACAGCACCTGGTTTCAATCTAAAGCTTTCCACCTTAATATGTGAGGGATGCCAAACCCTGGAATCGTTGCTTACAACGTTATCGATGCATTCATCGATTAATTTCTGGAGTCGAACTTTTAACATATCAAGTTCACTTTGTAGACGAGCAGAACCAAAGTTCTTGATTCGCTTCCAGAATGTTTTATTGAAAGTCTTGTACAGCAAAACGTCTCCCGCATTCCACTCCCGTATTTTCCTAGCAGTATCTTCTGTAATGTTACTCTTCGAGCTTTTAGCTCGTGCGTTTATAGATAGGGTGACGATATCGTCTATATCCCAACACATCATGTCTTTCAATAAAATAAGTGATTCGTCCATATACTCGGCTATTAAGACAAGATCGAATACTTGAGTAAACCAGATAATTTGTCGATTTATAAATGACACATTTGTCATCCGTACAGGTGGGATACCAAGATCATATAGCATAGGATTCCAAGCCAGAGTGTGTGATGTTTTGTAATATCTTCGTGGATTAGAAATGAATCTATCTAGACTGCCTGGACCGCGTAACCTAAACTTTGCCCTAAGATTGAAGTATGTGAAGACAGATTCATACATAACGACAGGATCACGGAGTACCATCACAAATATCGTGTCATTGGGCATTATTGTTTTGAGTGGTTCATACGTAAATCGGGAATGATGTGTGAAGACATTATACTCATTCCATGGTACTTGAAGTACCATTGACGTTTGGAAGGGTTTTGGCCATCCTAGACGGGTTCCACTGTGTGGCATAGCAACCGTTAAATTGTACTTATCAGCATATCTGAGTAATATGTTCAAAATCGTACTACTTCCACATTTGTGCATTTTGAGAAAGGCAATATTGATCTTCGGTTTGCATAGAATTGGAGCCAATAAAGGAGTTGTTACATTAATCTTTTGATAACTGGTATAGTTCGTTTTAGCTTTCCTGCCGGCATGTCTTTGTCTCACGTATGTGTTGATAATAAACGGCAATTCAATAAGAACAACCGAAACTAAACAACATGCTATTAATATACACATGCGTATCTTCATTTTGAAGCTTTGGTCACGTGGTATTGTCAACATTGGGTAATTTGTTTATAATTTCTATGTCGATTTCGATGAATAATCTTGATATGTCCCAGTATACGGGCGTTTCTGTTGAAACAAATAACACAAGAAAGCGATTACGTAATTCTCGTATGTTACACAATTTCATATTTCAAAATTGTTCTTCAAGTTTTAAGACAGGAGTTGCATCACAGTTATACAAAACATAGCATAAACATTTTTAGCTTGCCCTTTTTCAATGGTAACACGGAATGAACCTGAAGGCATTACAAGGATGCAGATGTATTTTCCAGATTATTTGAAGGGCAACAATGTGTAATCTAGCACCAATTGTATTGTAACGATGTAACACAGTGTGGGTGGGGCACGATGACAATGGACGATGTAATACTATGTGGGAGGGATACGATGACAATGGACGATGTAATACTGTGTGGGAGGGATACGATGACATTGGACGATGTAACACTGTGTGGGAGGGATACGATGACAATGGACGATGTAACACTGTGTGGGAGGGATACGATGACAATGGATGATGTAACACTGTGTAGGAGGGATACGATGACAATGGACGATGTAACACTGTGTAGGAGGAATACGATGACAATGGACGATGTAACACTGTGTAGGAGGGATACGATGACATTGGACGATGTAACACTGTGTCGGAGGGATACGATGACAATGTACGATGTAACACTGTGTCGGAGGGATACGATGACAATGGAAGATGCAACACTGTGTGGGAGGGATACGATGACAGTGGACGATGTAACACTGTATGGGAGGGATACGATGACAATGGATGATGTAACACTGTGTATGAGGGACACGATGAAAATGGACGATGAAACACTGTGTAGGAGGGATACGGTGACAATGGACGATGTAACACTGTGTGGGAGGGATATGACAATGGACGATGTAACATTGTGTGGGAGGGATACGATGACAATGGACGATGTAACACTGTGTAGGAGGGATACGATGACAATGGACGATGTAACACTGTGTGGGAGGGGCACGATGACAATGGACGATGTAACACTGTGTGGGAGGGATACGATGACAATGGACGATGTAACACTGTGTGGGAGGGATACGATGACAATGGACGATGTAACACCGTGTGGGAGGGATACGATGACAATGGACGATGTAACACTGTGTGGGAGGGATACGATGACAATGAACAATGTAACACTGTGTAGGAGGGATACGATGACAATGGACAATGTAACACTGTGTAGGAGGCATACGACAATGGACGATGTAACACTGTGTAGGAGGGATACGATGACAATGGACGATGTAACACTGTGTGGGAGGGATACGATGACAATGTACGATGTAACACTGTGTAGGAGGGATATGATGACAATGGACGATGTGACACTGTGTAGGAGGGATACGATGACATTGGACGATGTAACACTGTGTGGGAGGGATACGATGATAATGGACGATGTAACACTGTGTAAGAGGGATACGACAATGGACGATGTAACACTGTGTAGGAGGGATGCGATGACAATGGACGATGTAACACTGGGTGGGAGGGATACGATGACAATGGACGATGTAACACTGTGTGGGAGGGATACGATGACAATGGACAATGTAACACTGTGTAGAAGGGATATGATGACAATGGACGATGTAACACTGTGTGGGAGGGATACGATGACAATGGACGATGTAACACTGTGTGGGAGGGATACAATGACAATGGACGATGTAACACTGTGTAGGAGGGATACGATGGCAATGGACAATGTAACACTGTGTGATTGGGGCACGATGACAATGGACGATGTAACACTGTGGGAGGGATATGATGACAATGGACGATGTAACACTGCGTGGGAGGGATACGATGACAATGGACGATGTAACACTGTGTCGGAGGGTTACGATGACAATGGACGATATAACACTGTGTTGGAGGGATTCAATGACAATGGACGATGTAACACTGTGTAGGAGGGATATGATGACAATGGACGATGTAACGCTGTGTGGGAGGGATACGATGACAATGTACGATGTAACACTGTGTAGGAGGGATATGATGACAATGGACGATGTAACACTGTGTAGGAGGGATACGATGACATTGGACGATGTAACACTGTGTGGAAGGGATACGATGACAATGGACGATGTAACACTGTGTAAGAGGGATACGACAATGGACGATGTAACACTGTGTAGGAGGGATACGATGACAATGGACGATGTAACACTGCGTGGGAGGGATACGATGACAATGGACGATGTAACACTGTGTGGGAGGGATACAATGACAATGGACAATGTAACACTGTGTAGAAGGGATATGATGACAATGGACGATGTAACACTGTGTGGGAGGGGCACGATGACAATGGACGATGTAACACTGTGTGGGAGGGATACGATGACAATGGACGATGTAACACTGTGAGGGAGGGATACGATGACAATGGACGATGTAACACTGTGTGGGAGGGATACGATGACAATGGACGATGTAACACTGTGTGGGAGGGATACGATGACAATGTACGATGTAACACTGTGTAGGAGGGATACGATGACATTGTACGATGTAACACTGTATCGGAGGGATACGATGACAATGGAAGTTGCAACACTGTGTGGGAGGGATACGATGACAATGGACAATGTAACACTGTGTAGAAGGGATATGATGACAATGGACGATGTAACACTGTGTGGGAGGGATACGATGACAATGGACGATGTAACACTGTGTGGGAGGGATACGATGACAATGGACGATGTAACACTGTGTAGGAGGGATACGATGACAATGGACAATGTAACACTGTGTGATTGGGGCACGATAACAATGGACGATGTAACACTGTGTGGGAGGGATATGATGACAATGGACCATGTAACACTGTGTGGGAGGGGCATGATGACAATGGACGATGTAACACTGTGTGGGAGGGATACGATGACAATGGACGATGTAACACTGTGTCGGAGGGTTACCATGACAATGGACGATATAACACTGTGTTGGAGGGATTCAATGACAATGGACGATGTAACACTGTGTAGGAGGGATACGATGACAATGGACGATGTAACACTGTGTGGGAGGGATACGATGACAATGTACGATGTAACACTGTGCAGGAGTGATATGATGACAATGGACGATGTAACACTGTGTAGGAGGGATACGATGACATTGGACGATGTAACAATGTGTGGAAGGGATACGATGACAATGGATGATGTAACACTGTGTAAGAGGGATACGACAATGGACGATGTAACACTGTGTGGGAGGGATACGATGACAATGGACGATGTAACACTGTGTAAGAGGGATACGACAATGGACGATGTAACACTGTGTAGGAGGGATGCGATGACAGTGGACGATGTAACACTGCATGGGAGGGATACGATGACAATGGACGTTGTAACACTGTGTGGGAGGGATACGATGACAATGGACAATGTAACACTGTGTAGAAGGGATATGATGACAATGGACGATGTAACACTGTGTGGGAGGGATACGATGACAATGGACGATGTAACACTGTGTGGGAGGGATATGATGACAATGGACGATGTAACACTGTGTGGGAGGGATACGATGACAATGGACGATGTAACACTGTGTCGGAGGGTTACGATGACAATGGACGATATAACACTGTGTTGGAGGGATTCAATGACAATGGACGATGTAACACTGTGTAGGAGGGATACGATGACAATAGACGATGTAACAGTGTGTGGGAGGGATACAATGACAGTGTACGATGTAACACTGTGTAGGAGGGATATGATGACAATGGACGATGTAACACTGTGTAGGAGGGATACGATGACATTGGACGATGTAACACTGTGTGGAAGGGATACGATGACAATGGACGATGTAACACTGTGTAAGAGGGATACGACAATGGACGATGTAACACTGTGTAGGAGGGATACGATGACAATGGACGATGTAACTCTGCGTGGGGGGGATACGATGACAATGGACGATGTAACACTGTGTGGGAGGGAAACGATGACAATGGACAATGTAACACTGTGTAGGAGGGATACGATGACAATGGACAATGTAACACTGTGTGATTGGGGCACGATGACAATGGACGATGTAACACTGTGTGGGAGGGATATGATGACAATGGACGATGTAACACTGTGTTGGACGGGCATGATGACAATGGACGATGTAACACTGTGTGGGAGGGATACGATGACAAAGGACGATGTAACACTGTGTCGGAGGGTTACGATGACAATGGACGATGTAACACTGTGTGGGAGGGATACGATGACAATGGACGATGTAACACTGTGTGGGAGGGATACAATGACAATGGACGATGTAACACTGTGTAGGAGGGATACGATGACAATGGACGATGTAACACTGTGTAGGAGGGGCATGATGACAATGGACGATGTAACACAGTGTGGGAGGGATACGATGACAATGGACGATGTAACACTGTGAGGGAGGGATACGATGACAATGGACTATGTAACACCGTGTGGGAGGGATACGATGACAATGGACAATGTAACACTGTGTGGGAGGGATACGATGACAATGTACGATGTAACGCTGTGTAGGAGGGATACGATGACAATGGACGATGTAACACTGTGTAGGAGGAATACGATGACAATGGACGATGTAACACTGTGTAGGAGGGATACGATGACATTGGACGATGTAACACTGTGTCGGATGGATACGATGACAATGTACGATGTAACACTGTGTGGGAGGGATACGATGACAATGGAAGATGCAACACTGTGTGGGAGGGATACGATGACAATGGACAATGTAACACTGTGTAGAAGGGATATGATGACAATGGACGATGTAACACTGTGTGGGAGGGATACTATGACGATGGACGATGTAACACTGTGTGGGAGGGATACGATGACAATGGACGATGTAACACTGTGTAGGAGGGATACGATGACAATGGACAATGTAACACTGTGTGATTGGGGCACGATGACAATGGACGATGTAACACTGTGTGGGAGGGATATGATGACAATGTACGATGTAACACTGTGTAGGAGGGATATGATGACAATGGACGATATAACACTGTGTTGGAGGGATTCAATGACAATGGACGATGTAACACTGTGTAGGAGGGATACGATGACAATGGACGATGTAACACTGTGTGGGAGGGATACGATGACAATGTACGATGTAACACTGTGTAGGAGGGATATGATTACAATGGACGATGTAACACTGTGTAGGAGGGATACGATGACATTGGACGATGTAACACTGTGTGGAAGGGATACGATGACAATGGACGATGTAACACTGTGTAAGAGGGATACGACAATGGACGATGTAACACTGTGTAGGAGGGATATGATGACAATGGACGATGTAACACTGTGTAGGAGGGATACGATGACATTGGACGATGTAACACTGTGTGGAAGGGATACGATGACAATGGACGATGTAACACTGTGTAAGAGGGATACGACAATGGACGATGTAACACTGTGAAGGAGGGATACGATGACAATGGACGATGTAACACTGCGTGGGAGTGATATGATGACAATGGACGATGTAACACTGTGTGGGAGGGAAACGATGACAATGGACAATGTAACACTGTAGAAGGGACATGATGACAATGGACGATGTAACACTGTGTGGGAGGGATACGATGACAATGGACGATGTAACACTGTGTGGGAGGGATACGATGACAATGGACGATGTAACACTGTGTAGGAGGGATACGATGAAAATGGACAATGTAACACTGTGTGATTGGGGCACGATGACAATGGACGATGTAACACTGTGTGGGAGGGATATGATGACAATGGACGATGTAACACTGTGTTGGACGGGCATGATGACAATGGACGATGTAACACTGTGTGGGAGGGATACAATGACAATGGACGATGTAACACTGTGTCGGAGGGTTACGATGACAATGGACGATGTAACACTGTGTGGGAGGGATACGATGACAATGGACGATGTAACACTGTGTGGGAGGGATACAATGACAATGGACGATGTAACACTGTGTAGGAGGGATACGATGACAATGGACGATGTAACACTGTGTGGGAGGAGCATGATGACAATGGACGATGTAACACTGTGTGGGAGGGATACGATGACAATGGACGATGTAACACTGTGAGGGAGGGATACGATGACAATTGACGATGTAACACCGTGTGGGAGGGATACGATGACAAGGGACAATGTAACACTGTGTGGGAGGGATACGATGACGATGTACGATGTAACACTGTGTAGGAGGGATACGATGACAATGGACGATGTAACACTGTGTAGGAGGAATACGATGACAATGGACGATGTAACACTGTGTAGGAGGGATACGATGACATTGGACGATGTAACACTGTGTCGGATAGATACGATGACAATGTACGATGTAACACTGTGTCGGAGGGATACGATGACAATGGAAGATGCAACACTGTGTGGGAGGGATACGATGACAATGGACAATGTAACACTGTGTAGAAGGGATATGATGACAATGGACGATGTAACACTGTGTGGGAGGGATACGATGACAATGGACGATGTAACACTGTGTGGGAGGGATACGATGACAATGGACGATGTAACACTGTGTAGGAGGGATACGATGACAATGGACAATGTAACACTGTGTGATTGGGGCACGATGACCATGGACGATGTAACACTGTGTGGGAGGGATATGATGACAATGGACGATGTAACACTGTGTGGGAGGGGCATGATGACAATGGACGATGTAACACTGTGTGGGAGGGATACGATGACAATGGACGATGTAACACTGTGTTGGAGGGATTCAATGACAATGGACGATGTAACACTGTGTAGGAGGGATACGATGACAATGGACGATGTAACACTGTGTGGGAGGGATACGATGACAATGTACGATGTAACACTGTGCAGGAGGGATATGATGACAATGGACGATGTAACACTGTGTAGGAGGGATATGATGACATTGGACGATGTAACACTGTGTGGAAGGGATACGATGACAATGGACGATGTAACACAGTGTAAGAGGGATACGACAATGGACGATGTAACACTGTGTAGGAGGGATACGATGACAATGGACGATGTAACACTGCGTGGGAGGGATACGATGACAATGGACGATGTAACACTGTGTGGGAGGGATACGATGACAATGGACAATGTAACACTGTGTAGAAGGGATATGATGACAATGGACGATGTAACACTGTGTGGGAGGGATACGATGACAATGGACGATGTAACACTGTGTGGGAGGGATGCGATGACAATGGACGATGTAACACTGTGTAGGAGGGATACGATGACAATGGACAATGTAACACTGTGTGATTGGGGCACGATGACAATGGACGATGTAACACTGTGTGGGAGGGATATGATGACAATGGACGATGTAACTCTGTGTGGGAGGGGCATGATGACAATGGACCATGTAACACTGTGTGGGAGGGATACGATGACAATGGACGATGTAACACTGTGTCGGAGGGTTACGATGACAATGGACGATATAACTCTGTGTTGGAGGGATTCAATGACAATGGACGATGTAACACTGTGTGGCAGGGATACGATGACAATGGACGATGTAACACTGTGTGGGAGTGATACGATGACAATGGACGATGTAACACTGTGTGAAGGGATACGATGACAATGGACGATGTAACACTGTGTGGGAGGGATACGATGACAATGGACGATGTAACACTGTGTGGGAGGGATACGATGACAATGGACGATGTAACACTGTGTGGGAGGGATACGATGACAATGGACGATGTAAAACTGTGTAGGAGGGATACGATGACAATGGACGATATAACACTGTGTGGGAGGGGCACGATGACAATGGACGATGTAACACTGTGTGGGAGGGATGCGATGACAATGGACGATGTAACACTGTGTCGGAGGGTTACGATGACAATGGACGATATAACACTGTGTGGGAGGGATTCAATGACAATGGACGATGTAACACTGTGTCGGAGGGATACGATGACAATGTACGATGTAACACTGTGTCGGAGGGATACGATGACAATGGACGATGCAACACTGTGGGAGGGATATGATGACAGTGGACGATGTAACACTGTATGGGAGGGATACGATGACAATGGACGATGTAACACTGTGTAGGAGGAATACGATGACAATGGACGATGTAACACTGTGTAGGAGGGATACGATGACATTGGACGATGTAACACTGTGTCTGATGGATACGATGACAATGTACGATGTAACACTGTGTCGGAGGGATACGATGACAATGGAAGATGCAACACTGTGTGGGAGGGATACGATGACAATGGACAATGTAACACTGTGTAGAAGGGATATGATGACAATGGACGATGTAACACTGTGTGGGAGGGATACGATGACAATGGACGATGTAACACTGTGTGGGAGGGATACGATGACAATGGACGATGTAACACTGTGTAGGAGGGATACGATGACAATGGACAATGTAACACTGTGTGATTGGGGCACGATGACCATGGACGATGTAACACTGTGTGGGAGGGATATGATGACAATGGACGATGTAACACTGTGTGGGAGGGGCATGATGACAATGGACGATGTAACACTGTGTAGGAGGAATACGATGACAATGGACGATGTAACACTGTGTGGGAGGGATACAATGACAATGGACAATGTAACACTGTGTAGAAGGGATATGATGACAATGGACGATGTAACACTGTGTGGGAGGGATACAATGACAATGGACGATGTAACACTGTGTGGGAGGGATACGATGACAATGGACGATGTAACACTGTGTAGGAGGGATACGATGACAATGGACAATGTAACACTGTGTGATTGGGGCACGATGACCATGGACGATGTAACACTGTGTGGGAGGGATATGATGACAATGGACGATGTAACACTGTGTGGGAGGGGCATGATGACAATGGACGATGTAACACTGTGTGGGAGGGATACGATGACAATGGACGATGTAACACTGGGTCGGAGGGTTACGATGACAATGGACGATATAACACTGTGTTGGAGGGATTCAATGACAATGGACGATGTAACACTGTGTAGGAGGGATACGATGACAATGGACGATGTAACACTGTGTGGGAGGGATATGATGACAATGTACGATGTAACACTGTGCAGGAGGGATATGATGACAATGGACGATGTAATACTGTGTAGGAGGGATACGATGACATTGGACGATGTAACACTGTGTGGAAGGGATACGATGACAATTGACAATGTAACACTGTGTAGAAGGGATATGATGACAATGGACGATGTAACACTGTGTGGGAGGGATACGATGACAATGGACGATGTAACACTGTGTGGGAGGGATACGATGACAATGGACGATGTAACACTGTGTAGGAGGGATACGATGACAATGGACAATGTAACACTGTGTGATTGGGGCACGATGACCATGGACGATGTAACACTGTGTGGGAGGGATATGATGACAATCGACGATGTAACACTGTGGGAGGGGCATGATGACAATGGACGATGTAACACTGTGTAGGAGGAATACGATGACAATGGACGATGTAACACTGTGTAGGAGGGATACGATGACATTGGACGATGTAACACTGTGTCTGATGGATACGATGACAATGTACGATGTAACACTATGTCGGAGGGATACGATGACAATGGAAGATGCAACACTGTGTGGGAGGGATACGATGACAATGGACAATGTAACACTGTGTAGAAGGGATATGATGACAATGGACGATGTAACACTGTGTGGGAGGGATACGATGACAATGGACGATGTAACACTGTGTGGGAGGGATACGATGACAATGGACGATGTAACACTGTGTAGGAGGGATACGATGACAATGGACAATGTAACACTGTGTGATTGGGGCACGATGACCATGGACGATGTAACACTGTGTGGGAGGGATATGATGACAATAGACGATGTAACACTGTGTGGGAGGGGCATGATGACAATGGACGATGTAACACTGTGTGGGAGGGATACGATGACAATGGACGATGTAACACTGTGTCGGAGGGTTACGATGACAATGGACGATATAACACTGTGTTGGTGGGATTCAATGACAATGGACGATGTAATACTGTGTAGGAGGGATACAATGACAATGGACGATGTAACACTGTGTGGGAGGGATATGATGACAATGTACGATGTAACACTGTGCAGGAGGGATATGATGACAATGGACGATGTAACACTGTGTAGGAGGAATACGATGACATTGGACGATGTAACACTGTGTGGAAGGGATACGATGACAATGGACGATGTAACACTGTGTAAGAGGGATACGACAATGGACGATGTAACACTGTGTGGGAGGGATATGATGACAGTGGACGATGTAACACTGTATGGGTGGGATACGATGACAATGGACGATGTAACACTGTGTAGGAGGAATACGATGACAATGGACGATGTAACACTGTGTAGGAGGGATACGATGACAATGGACAATGTAACACTGTGTGATTGGGGCACGATGACCATGGACGATGTAACACTGTGTGGGAGGGATATGATGACAATGGACGATGTAACACTGTGTGGGAGAGGCATGATGACAATGGACGATGTAACACTGTGTGGGAGGGATACGATGACAATGGACGATGTAACACTGTGTCGGAGGGTTACGATGACAATGGACGATATAACACTGTGTTGGAGGGATTCAATGACAATGGACGATGTAACACTGTGTAGGAGGGATATGATGACAATGGACGATGTAACACTGTGTAGGAGGAATACGATGACATTGGACGATGTAACACTGTGTGGAAGGGATACGATGACAATGGACGTTGTAACACTGTGTAAGAGGGATACGACAATGGACGATGTAACACTGTGTAGGAGGGATACGATGACAATGGACGATGTAACACTGCGTGGGAGGGATACGATGACAATGGACGATGTAACACTGTGTGGGAGGGATACGATGACAATGGACAATGTAACACTGTGTGATTGGGGCACGATGACAATGGACGATGTAACACTGTGTGGGAGGGATATGATGACAATGGACGATGTAACACTGTGTGGGAGGGGCATGATGACAATGGACGATGTAACACTGTGTGGGAGGGATACGATGACAATGGACGATGTAACACTGTGTCGGAGGGTTACGATGACAATGGACGATATAACACTGTGTTGGAGGGATTCAATGACAATGGACGATGTAACTCTGTGTGGCAGGGATACGATGACAATGGACGATGTAACACTGTGTGGGAGTGATACGATGACAATGGACGATGTAACTTTGTGTGAAGGGATACGATGACAATGGACGATGTAACACTGTGTGGGAGGGATACGAAGACAATGGACGATGTAACACTGTGTGGGAGGGATACGATGACAATGGACGATGTAACACTGTGTGGGAGAGATACGATGACAATGGACGATGTAAAACTGTGTAGGAGGGATACGATGACAATGGACGATATAACACTGTGTGGGAGGGGCACGATGACAATGGACGATGTAACACTGTGTGGGAGGGATGCGATGACAATGGACGATGTAACACTGTGTCGGAGGGTTACGATGACAATGGACGATATAACACTGTGTGGGAGGGATTCAATGACAATGGACGATGTAACACTGTGTCGGAGGGATACGATGACAATGTACTATGTAACACTGTGTCGGAGGGATACGATGACAATGGACGATGCAACACTGTGTGGGAGGGATATGATGACAGTGGACGATGTAACACTGTATGGGAGGGATACGATGACAATGGACGATGTAACAATGTGTATGAGGGACACGATGACAATGGACGATGTAACACTGTGTAGGTGGGATACGATGACAATGGACGATGTAACATTGTGTGGGAGGGATATGACAATGGACGATGTAACATTGTGTGGGAGGGGCACAATGACAATTGAGGATGTAACACTGTGTGGGAGGGATACGATGACAATGGACGATGTAACACTGTGTGGGAGGGATACGATGACAATTGACGATGTAACACTGTGTGGGAGGGATACGATGACGATGGATGATGTAACACTGTGTAGGAGTGATACGATGACAATGGACGATGTAACACTGTGTGGGAGTGGCACGATGACAATGGACGATGTAACACTGTGTGGGAGTGATACGATGACAATGGACAATGTAACACTGTGTAGAAGGGATATGATGACAATGGACGATGTAACACTGTGTGGGAGGGATACGATGACAATGGACGATGTAACACTGTGTGGGAGGGATACGATGACAATGGACGATGTAACACTGTGTAGGAGGGATACGATGACAATGGACAATGTAACACTGTGTGATTGGGGCACGATGACCATGGACGATGTAACACTGTGTGGGAGGGATATGATGACAAGTGACGATGTAACACTGTGTGGGAGGGGCATGATGACAATGGACGATGTAACACTGTGTGGGAGGGATACGATGACAATGGACGATGTAACACTGTGTCGGAGGGTTACGATGACAATGGACGATATAACACTGTGTTGGAGGGATTCAATGACAATGGACGATGTAACACTGTGTAGGAGGGATACGATGACAATGGACGATGTAACACTGTGTGGGAGGGATATGATGACAATGTACGATGTAACACTGCAGGAGGGATATGATGACAATGGACGATGTAACACTGTGTAGGAGGGATACGATGACATTGGACGATGTAACACTGTGTGGAAGGGATACGATGACAATGGACGATGTAACACTGTGTAAGAGGGATACGACAATGGACGATGTAACACTGTGTAGGAGGGATACGATGACAATGGACGATGTAACACTGCGTGGGAGGGATACGATGACAATGGACGATGTAACACTGTGTGGGAGGGATACGATGACAATGGACAATGTAACACTGTGTAGAAGGGATATGATGACAATGGACGATGTAACACTGTGTGGGAGGGATACGATGACAATGGACGTGGTAACACTGTGTGGGAGGGATACGATGACAATGGACGATGTAACACTGTGTCGGAGGGTTACGATGACAATGGACGACATAACACTGTGTTAGAGGGATTCAATGACAATGGACGATGTAACACTGTGTGGCAGGGATACGATGACAATGGACGATGTAACACTGTGTGGGAGTGATACGATAACAATGGACGATGTAACACTGTGTGAAGGGATACGATGACAATGGACGATGTAACACTGTGTGGGAGGGATACGATGACAATGGACGATGTAACACTGTGTGGGAGGGATACGATGACAATGGACGATGTAACACTGTGTGGGAGGGATACGATGACAATGGACGATGTAACACTGTGTGGGAGGGATACGATGACAATGGACGATGTAACACTGTGTAGGAGGGATACGATGACAATGGACAATGTAACACTGTGTGATTGGGGCACGATGACCATGGACGATGTAACACTGTCTGGGAGGGATATGATGACAATGGACGATGTAACACTGTGTGGGAGGGGCATGATGACAATGGACGATGTAACACTGTGTAGGAGGAATACGATGACAATTGACGATGTAACACTGTGTAGGAGGGATACGATGACATTGGACGATGTAACACTGTGTCTGATGGATACGATGACAATGTACGATGTAACACTGTGTCGGAGGGATACGATGACAATGGACGATGTAACACTGTGTCGGAGGGTTACGATGACAATGGACGATATAACACTGTGTTGGAGGGATTCAATGACAATGGACGATGTAACACTGTGTAGGAGGGATACGATGACAATGGACGATGTAACACTGTGTGGGAGGGATATGATGACAATGTACGATGTAACACTGTGTGGGAGGGATACGATGACAATGGACGATGTAACACTGTGTGGGAGGGATACGATGACAATGGACGATGTAACACTGTGTAGGAGGGATACGATGACAATGGACAATGTAACACTGTGTGATTGGGGCACGATGACCATGGACGATGTAACACTGTGTGGGAGGGATATGATGACAATGGACGATGTAACACTGTGTGGGAGGGGCATGATGACAATGGACGATGTAACACTGTGTGGGAGGGATACGATGACAATGGACGATGTAACACTGTGTCGGAGGGTTACGATGACAATGGACGATATAACACTGTGTTGGAGGGATTCAATGACAATGGACGATGTAACACTGTGTAGGAGGGATACGATGACAATGGACGATGTAACACTGTGTGGGAGGGATATGATGACAATGTACGATGTAACACTGTGCAGGAGGGATATGATGACAATGGACGATGTAACACTGCGTGGGAGGGATACGATGACAATGGACGATGTAACACTGTGTGGGAGGGATACGATGACAATGGACAATGTAACACTGTGTAGAAGGGATATGATGACAATGGACGATGTAACACTGTGTGGGAGGGATACGATGACAATGGACGTGGTAACACTGTGTGGGAGGGATACGATGACAATGGACGATGTAACACTGTGTAGGAGGGATACGATGACAATGGACAATGTAACACTGTGTGATTGGGGCACGATGACAATGGACGATGTAACACTGTGTGGGAGGGATATGATGACAATGGACGATGTAACACTGTGTGGGAGGGGCATGATGACAATGGACGATGTAACACTGTGTGGGAGGGATACGATGACAATGGACGATGTAACACTGTGTCGGAGGATTACGATGACAATGGACGATATAACACTGTGTTGGAGGGATTCAATGACAATGGACGATGTAACACTGTGTGGCAGGGATACGATGACAATGGACGATGTAACACTGTGTGGGAGTGATACGATGACAATGGACGATGTAACATTGTGTGAAGGGATACGATGACAATGGACGATGTAACACTGTGTGGGAGGGATACGATGACAATGGACGATGTAACACTGTGTGGGAGGGATACGATGACAATGGACGATGTAACACTGTGTAGGAGGGATACAATGACAATGGACAATGTAACACTGTGTGATTGGGGCACGATGACAATGGACGATGTAACACTGTGTGGGAGGGATATGATGACAATGGACGATGTAACACTGTGTGGGAGGGGCATGATGACAATGGACGATGTAACACTGTCTGGGAGGGATACGATGACAATGGACGATGTAACACTGTGTCGGAGGGTTACGATGACAATGGACGATATAACACTGTGTTGGAGGGATTCAATGACAATGGACGATGTAACACTGTGTGGCAGGGATACGATGACAATGGACGATGTAACACTGTGTGGGAGTGATACGATAACAATGGACGATGTAACACTGTGTGAAGGGATACGATGACAATGGACGATGTAACACTGTGTGGGAGGGATACGATGACAATGGACGATGTAACACTGTGTGGGAGGAATACGATGACAATGGACGATGTAACACTGTGTGGGAGGGATACGATGACAATGGACGATGTAACACTGTGTGGGAGGGATACGATGACAATGGACGATGTAACACTGTGTAGGAGGGATACGATGACAATGGACAATGTAACACTGTGTGATTGGGGCACGATGACAATGGACGATGTAACACTGTGTAGGAGGGATACGATGACAATGGACGATGTAACACTGTGTGGGAGGGATACGATGACAATGGACGATGTAACACTGTGTGGGAGGGATACGATGACAATGGACAATGTAACACTGTGTGATTGGGGCACGATGACCATGGACGATATAACACTGTGTTGGAGGGATTCAATGACAATGGACGATGTAACACTGTGTAGGAGGGATACGATGACAATGGACGATGTAACACTGTGTGGGAGGGATATGATGACAATGTACGATGTAACACTGCAGGAGGGATATGATGACAATGGACGATGTAACACTGTGTAGGAGGGATACGATGACATTGGACGATGTAACACTGTGTGGAAGGGATACGATGACAATGGACGATGTAACACTGTGTAAGAGGGATACGACAATGGACGATGTAACACTGTGTCTGATGGATACGATGACAATGTACGATGTAACACTGTGTCGGAGGGATACGATGACAATGGAAGATGCAACACTGTGTGGGAGGGATACGATGACAATGGACAATGTAACACTGTGTAGAAGGGATATGATGACAATGGACGATGTAACACTGTGTGGGAGGGATACGATGACAATGGACAATGTAACACTGTGTAGAAGGGATATGATGACAATGGACGATGTAACACTGTGTGGGAGGGATACGATGACAATGGACGTGGTAACACTGTGTGGGAGGGATACGATGACAATGGACAATGTAACACTGTGTGATTGGGGCACGATGACAATGGACGATGTAACACTGTGTAGGAGGGATACGATGACAATGGACGATGTAACACTGTGTGGGAGGGATACGATGACAATGGACGATGTAACACTGTGTGGGAGGGATACGATGACAATGGACGATGTAACACTGTGTAGGAGGGATACGATGACATTGGACGATGTAACACTGTGTGGAAGGGACACGATGACAATGGACGATGTAACACTGTGTAAGAGGGATACGACAATGGACGATGTAACACTGTGTCTGATGGATACGATGACAATGTACGATGTAACACTGTGTCGGAGGGATACGATGACAATGGAAGATGCAACACTGTGTGGGAGGGATACGATGACAATGGACAATGTAACACTGTGTAGAAGGGATATGATGACAATGGACGATGTAACACTGTGTGGGAGGGATACGATGACAATGGACAATGTAACACTGTGTAGAAGGGATATGATGACAATGGACGATGTAACACTGTGTGGGAGGGATACGATGACAATGGACGTGGTAACACTGTGTGGGAGGGATACGATGACAATGGACGATGTAACACTGTGTAGGAGGGATACGATGACAATGGACAATGTAACACTGTGTGATTGGGGCACGATGACAATGGACGATGTAACACTGTGTGGGAGGGATATGATGACAATGGACGATGTAACACTGTGTGGGAGGGGCATGATGACAATGGACGATGTAACACTGTGTGGGAGGGATACGATGACAATGGACGATGTAACACTGTGTCGGAGGATTACGATGACAATGGACGATATAACACTGTGTTGGAGTGATTCAATGACAATGGACGATGTAACACTGTGTGGCAGGGATACGATGACAATGGACGATGTAACACTGTGTGGGAGTGATACGATGACAATGGACGATGTAACATTGTGTGAAGGGATACGATGACAATGGACGATGTAACACTGTGTGGGAGGGATACGATGACAATGGACGATGTAACACTGTGTGGTAGGGATACGATGACAATGGACGATGTAACACTGTGTAGGAGGGATACGATGACAATGGACAATGTAACACTGTGTGATTGGGGCACGATGACAATGGACGATGTAACACTGTGTGGGAGGGATATGATGACAATGGACGATGTAACACTGTGTGGGAGGGGCATGATGACAATGGACGATGTAACACTGTCTGGGAGGGATACGATGACAATGGACGATGTAACACTGTGTCGGAGGGTTACGATGACAATGGACGATATAACACTGTGTTGGAGGGATTCAATGACAATGGACGATGTAACACTGTGTGGCAGGGATACGATGACAATGGACGATGTAACACTGTGTGGGAGTGATACGATAACAATGGACGATGTAACACTGTGTGAAGGGATACGATGACAATGGACGATGTAACACTGTGTGGGAGGGATACGATGACAATGGACGATGTAACACTGTGTGGGAGGGATACGATGACAATGGACGATGTAACACTGTGTGGGAGGGATACGATGACAATGGACGATGTAACACTGTGTGGGAGGGATACGATGACAATGGACGATGTAACACTGTGTAGGAGGGATACGATGACAATGGACAATGTAACACTGTGTGATTGGGGCACGATGACCATGGACGATGTAACACTGTGTGGGAGGGTTATGATGACAATGGACGATGTAACACTGTGTGGGAGGGGCATGATGACAATGAACGATGTAACACTGTGTAGGAGGAATACGATGACAATGGACGATGTAACACTGTGTAGGAGGGATACGATGACATTGGACGATGTAACACTGTGTCTGATGGATACGATGACAATGTACGATGTAACACTGTGTCGGAGGGATACGATGACAATGGAAGATGCAACACTGTGTGGGAGGGATACGATGACAATGGACAATGTAACACTGTGTAGAAGGGATATGATGACAATGGACGATGTAACACTGTGTGGGAGGGATACGATGACAATGGACGATGTAACACTGTGTGGGAGGGATACGATGACAATGGACGATGTAACACTGTGTAGGAGGGATACGATGACAATGGACAATGTAACACTGTGTGATTGGGGCACGATGACCATGGACGATGTAACACTGTGTGGCAGGGATATGATGACAATGGACGATGTAACACTGTGTGGGAGGGGCATGATGACAATGGACGATGTAACACTGTGTGGGAGGGATACGATGACAATGGACGATGTAACACTGTGTCGGAGGGTTACGATGACAATGAACGATATAACACTGTGTTGGAGGGATTCAATGACAATGGACGATGTAACACTGTGTAGGAGGGATACGATGACAATGGACGATGTAACACTGTGTGGGAGGGATATGATGACAATGTACGATGTAACACTGTGCAGGAGGGATATGATGACAATGGACGATGTAACACTGTGTAGGAGGAATACGATGACATTGGACGATGTAACACTGTGTGGAAGGGATACGATGACAATGGACGATGTAACACTGTGTAAGAGGGATACGACAATGGACGATGTAACACTGTGTAGGAGGGTACTATGACAATGGACGATGTAACACTGCGTGGGAGGGATACGATGACAATGGACGATGTAACACTGTGTGGGAGGGATACGATGACAATGGACAATGTAACACTGTGTAGAAGGGATATGATGACAATGGACGATGTAACACTGTGTGGGAGGGATACGATGACAATGGACGTGGTAACACTGTGTGGGAGGGATACGATGACAATGGACGATGTAACACTGTAGGAGGGATACGATGACAATGGACAATGTAACACTGTGTGATTGGGGCACGATGACAATGGACGATGTAACACTGTGTGGGAGGGATATGATGACAAAGGACGATGTAACACTGTGTGGGAGGGGCATGAGGACAATGGACGATGTAACACTGTGTGGGAGGGATACGATGACAATGGACGATGTAACACTGTGTCGGAGGATTACGATGACAATGGACGATATAACACTGTGTTGGAGGGATTCAATGACAATGGACGATGTAACACTGTGTGGCAGGGATACGATGACAATGGACGATGTAACACTGTGTGGGAGGGATACGATGACAATGGACGATGTAAAACTGTGTAGGAGGGATACGATGACAATGGACGATATAACACTGTGTGGGAGGGGCACGATGACAATGGACGATGTAACACTGTGTGGGAGGGATGCGATGACAATGGACGATGTAACACTGTGTCGGAGGGTTACGATGACAATGGACGATATAACACTGTGTGGGAGGGATTCAATGACAATGGACGATGTAACACTGTGTCGGAGGGATACGATGACAATGTACGATGTAACACTGTGTCGGAGGGATACGATGACAATGGACGATGCAACACTGTGTGGGAGGGATATGATGACAGTGGACGATGTAACACTGTATGGGAGGGATACGATGACAATGGACGATGTAACAATGTGTATGAGGGACACGATGACAATGGACGATGTAACACTGTGTAGGAGGGATACGATGACAATGGACGATGTAACATTGTGTGGGAGGGATATGACAATGGACGATGTAACATTGTGTGGGAGGGGCACAATGACAATGGAGGATGTAACACTGTGTGGGAGGGATACGATGACAATGGACGATGTAACACTGTGTGGGAGGGGCATGATGACAATGGACGATGTAACACTGTGTGGGAGGGATACGATGACAATGGACGATGTAACACTGTGTCGGAGGGTTACGATGACAATGAACGATATAACACTGTGTTGGAGGGATTCAATGACAATGGACGATGTAACACTGTGTAGGAGGGATACGATGACAATGGACGATGTAACACTGTGTGGGAGGGATATGATGACAATGTACGATGTAACACTGTGCAGGAGGGATATGATGACAATGGACGATGTAACACTGTGTAGGAGGAATACGATGACATTGGACGATGTAACACTGTGTGGAAGGGATACGATGACAATGGACGATGTAACACTGTGTAAGAGGGATACGACAATGGACGATGTAACACTGTGTAGGAGGGTACTATGACAATGGACGATGTAACACTGCGTGGGAGGGATACGATGACAATGGACGATGTAACACTGTGTGGGAGGGATACGATGACAATGGACAATGTAACACTGTGTAGAAGGGATATGATGACAATGGACGATGTAACACTGTGTGGGAGGGATACGATGACAATGGACGTGGTAACACTGTGTGGGAGGGATACGATGACAATGGACGATGTAACACTGTAGGAGGGATACGATGACAATGGACAATGTAACACTGTGTGATTGGGGCACGATGACAATGGACGATGTAACACTGTGTGGGAGGGATATGATGACAATGGACGATGTAACACTGTGTGGGAGGGGCATGAGGACAATGGACGATGTAACACTGTGTGGGAGGGATACGATGACAATGGACGATGTAACACTGTGTCGGAGGATTACGATGACAATGGACGATATAACACTGTGTTGGAGGGATTCAATGACAATGGACGATGTAACACTGTGTGGCAGGGATACGATGACAATGGACGATGTAACACTGTGTGGGAGGGATGCGATGACAATGGACGATGTAACACTGTGTCGGAGGGTTACGATGACAATGGACGATATAACACTGTGTGGGAGGGATTCAATGACAATGGACGATGTAACACTGTGTCGGAGGGATACGATGACAATGTACGATGTAACACTGTGTCGGAGGGATACGATGACAATGGACGATGCAACACTGTGTGGGAGGGATATGATGACAGTGGACGATGTAACACTGTATGGGAGGGATACGATGACAATGGACGATGTAACAATGTGTATGAGGGACACGATGACAATGGACGATGTAACACTGTGTAGGAGGGATACGATGACAATGGACGATGTAACATTGTGTGGGAGGGATATGACAATGGACGATGTAACATTGTGTGGGAGGGGCACAATGACAATGGAGGATGTAACACTGTGTGGGAGGGATACGATGACAATGGACGATGTAACACTGTGTGGGAGGGATACGATGACAATTGACGATGTAACACTGTGTGGGAGGGATACGATTACAATGGACGATGTAACACTGTGTAGGAGGGATACGATGACAATGGACGATGTAACACTGTGTGGGAGTGGCACGATGACAATGGACGATGTAACACTGTGTGGGAGGGATACGATGACAATGGACGATGTAACACTGTGTCGGAGGATTACGATGACAATGGACGATGTAACACTGTGTCGGAGGGTTACGATGACAATGGACGATGTAACACTGTGTGGCAGGGATACGATGACAATGGACGATGTAACACTGTGTGGGAGGGATACGATGACAATGGACGATGTAAAACTGTGTAGGAGGGATACGATGACAATGGACGATATAACACTGTGTGGGAGGGGCACGATGACAATGGACGATGTAACACTGTGTGGGAGGGATATGATGACAATGTACGATGTAACACTGTGCAGGAGGGATATGATGACAATGGACGATGTAACACTGTGTAGGAGGAATACGATGACATTGGACGATGTAACACTGTGTAGGAGGGATACGATGACAATGGACAATGTAACACTGTGTGGGAGTGATACGATGACAATGGACGATGTAACATTGTGTGAAGGGATACGATGACAATGGACGATGTAACACTGTGTGGGAGGGATACGATGACAATGGACGATGTAACACTGTGTGGGAGGGATACGATGACAATGGACGATGTAAAACTGTGTAGGAGGGATACGATGACAATGGACGATATAACACTGTGTGGGAGGGGCACGATGACAATGGACGATGTAACACTGTGTGGGAGGGATGCGATGACAATGGACGATGTAACACTGTGTCGGAGGGTTACGATGACAATGGACGATATAACACTGTGTGGGAGGGATTCAATGACAATGGACGATGTAACACTGTGTCGGAGGGATACGATGACAATGTACGATGTAACACTGTGTCGGAGGGATACGATGACAATGGACGATGCAACACTGTGTGGGAGGGATATGATGACAGTGGACGATGTAACACTGTATGGGAGGGATACGATGACAATGGACGATGTAACAATGTGTATGAGGGACACGATGACAATGGACGATGTAACACTGTGTAGGAGGGATACGATGACAATGGACGATGTAACATTGTGTGGGAGGGATATGACAATAGACGATGTAACATTGTGTGGGAGGGGCACAATGACAATGGAGGATGTAACACTGTGTGGGAGGGATACGATGACAATGGACGATGTAACACTGTGTGGGAGGGATACGATGACAATTGACGATGTAACACTGTGTGGGAGGGATACGATGACAATGGACGATGTAACACTGTGTAGGAGGGATACGATGACAATGGACGATGTAACACTGTGTGGGAGTGGCACGATGACAATGGACGATGTAACACTGTGTGGGAGGGATACGATGACAATGGACGATGTAACACTGTGTGGGAGGGATACGATGACAATGGACGATGTAACACTGTGTCGGAGGGTTACGATGACAATGGACGATATAACACTGTGTTGGAGGGATTCAATGACAATGGACGATGTAACACTGTGTGGCAGGGATACGATGACAATGGACGATGTAACACTGTGTGGGAGGGATACGATGACAATGGACGATGTAACACTGTGTAGGAGGGATACGATGACAATGGACGATGTAACACTGTGTGGGAGGGATACGATGACAATGGACGATGTAACACTGTGTGGGAGGGATACGATGACAATGGACGATGTAACACTGTGTGGGAGGGATACAATGACAATGGACGATGTAACACTGTGTAGGAGGGATACGATGACAATGGACAATGTAACACTGTGTGATTGGGGCACGATGACCATGGACGATGTAACACTGTGTGGGAGGGATATGATGACAATGGACGATGTAACACTGTGTGGGAGGGGCATGATGACAATGGACGATGTAACACTGTGTAGGAGGAATACGATGACAATGGACGATGTAACACTGTGTAGGAGGGATACGATGTCATTGGACGATGTAACACTGTGTCTGATGGATACGATGACAATGTACGATGTAACACTGTGTCGGAGGGATACGACGACAATGGAAGATGCAACACTGTGTAGGAGGGATACGATTACAATGGACAATGTAACACTGTGTAGAAGGGATATGATGACAATGGACGATGTAACACTGTGTGGGAGGGATACGATGACAATGGACGATGTAACACTGTGTGGGAGGGATACTATGACAATGGACGATGTAACACTGTGTAGGAGGGATACGATGACAATGGACAATGTAACACTGTGTGATTGGGGCACGATGACCATGGACGATGTAACACTGTGTGGGAGGGATATGATGACAATGGACGATGTAACACTGTGTGGGAGGGGCATGATGACAATGGACGATGTAACACTGTGTGGGAGGGATACGATGACAATGGACGATGTAACACTGTGTCGGAGGGTTACGATGACAATGGACGATATAACACTGTGTTGGAGGGATTCAACGACAATGGATGATGTAACACTGTGTAGGAGGGATACGACGACAATGGACGATGTAACACTGTGTGGGAGGGATATGATGACAATGTACGATGTAACACTGTGCAGGAGGGATATGATGACAATGGAATGATGTAACACTGTGTAGGAGGAATACGATGACATTGGACGATGTAACACTGTGTGGAAGGGATACGATGACAATGGACGATGTAACACTGTGTAAGAGGGATATGACAATGGACGATGTAACACTGTGTAGGAGGGATACGATGACAATGGACGATGTAACACTGCGTGGGAGGGATACGATGACAATGGACGATGTAACACTGTGTGGGAGGGATACGATGACAATGGACAATGTAACACTGTGTAGAAGGGATATGATGACAATGGACGATGTAACACTGTGTGGGAGGGATACGATGACAATGGACGTGGTAACACTGTGTGGGAGGGATACGATGACAATGGACGATGTAACACTGTGTAGAAGGGATACGATGACAATGGACAATGTAACACTGTGTGATTGGGGCACGATGACAATGGACGATGTAACACTGTGTGGGAGGGATATGATGACAATGGACGATGTAACACTGTGTGGGAGGGGCATGATGACAATGGACGATGTAACACTGTGTGGGAGGGATACGATGACAATGGACGATGTAACACTGTGTCGGAGGGTTACGATGACAATGGACGATATAACACTGTGTTGGAGGGATTCAATGACAGTGGACGATGTAACACTGTGTGGCAGGGATACGATGACAATGGACGATGTAACACTGTGTGGGAGTGATACGATGACAATGGACGATGTAACATTGTGTGAAGGGATACGATGACAATGGACGATGTAACACTGTGTGGGAGGGATACGATGACAATGGACGATGTAACACTGTGTGGGAGGGATACGATGACAATGGACGATGTAACACTGTGTGGGAGGGATACGATGACAATGGACGATGTAAAACTGTGTAGGAGGGATACGATGACAATGGACGATATAACACTGTGTGGGAGGGGCACGATGACAATGGACGATGTAACACTGTGTGGGAGGGATGCGATGACAATGGACGATGTAACACTGTGTCGGAGGGTTACGATGACAATGGACGATATAACACTGTGTGGGAGGGATTCAGTGACAATGGACGATGTAACACTGTGTCGGAGGGATACGATGACAATGTACGATGTAACACTGTGTCGGAGGGATACGATGACAATGGACGATGCAACACTGTGTGGGAGGGATATGATGACAGTGGACGATGTAACACTGTATGGGAGGGATACGATGACAATGGACGATGTAACAATGTGTATGAGGGACACGATGACAATGGACGATGTAACACTGTGTAGAGGGATACGATGACAATGGACGATGTAACATTGTGTGGGAGGGATATGACAGAGGACGATGTAACATTGTGTGGGAGGGGCACAATGACAATTGAGGATGTAACACTGTGTGGGAGGGATACGATGACAATGGACGATGTAACACTGTGTGGGAGGGATACGATGACAATTGACGATGTAACACTGTGTGGGAGGGATACGATGACAATGGACGATGTAACACTGTGTAGGAGGGATACGATGACAATGGACGATGTAACACTGTGTGGGAGTGGCACAATGACAATGGACGATGTAACACTGTGTGGGAGTGATACGATGACAATGGACAATGTAACACTGTGTAGAAGGGATATGATGACAATGGACGATGTAACACTGTGTGGGAGGGATACGATGACAATGGACGATGTAACACTGTGTGGGAGGGATACGATGACAATGGACTATGTAACACTGTGTGATTGGGGCACGATGACCATGGACGATGTAACACTGTGTGGGAGGGATATGATGACAAGTGACGATGTAACACTGTGTGGGAGGGGCATGATCACAATGGACGATGTAACACTGTGTGGGAGGGATACGATGACAATGGACGATGTAACACTGTGTCGGAGGGTTACGATGACAATGGACGATATAACACTGTGTTGGAGGGATTCAATGACAATGGACGATGTAACACTGTGTAGGAGGGATACGATGACAATGGATGATGTAACACTGTGTGGGAGGGATATGATGACAATGTACGATGTAACACTGTGCAGGAGGGATATGATGACAATGGACGATGTAACACTGTGTAGGAGGGATACGATGACATTGGACGATGTAACACTGTGTGGAAGGGATACGATGACAATGGACGATGTAACATTGTGTAAGAGGGATACGACAATGGACGATGTAACACTGTGTAGGAGGGATACGATGACAATGGACGATGTAACACTGCGTGGGAGGGATACGATGACAATGGACGATGTAACACTGTGTGGGAGGGATACGATGACAATGGACAATGTAACACTGTGTAGAAGGGATATGATGACAATGGACGATGTAACACTGTGTGGGAGGGATACGATGACAATGGACGTGGTAACACTGTGTGGGAGGGATACGATGACAATGGACGATGTAACACTGTGTAGGAGGGATACGATGACAATGGACAATGTAACACTGTGTGATTGGGGCACGATGACAATGGACGATGTAACACTGTGTGGGAGGGATATGATGACAATGGACGATGTAACACTGTGTGGGAGGGGCATGATGACAATGGACGATGTAACACTGTGTGGGAGGGATACGATGACAATGGACGATGTAACACTGTGTCGGAGGGTTACGATGTCAATGGACGATATAACACTGTGTTGGAGGGATTCAATGACAATGGACGATGTAACACTGTGTGGCAGGGATACGATGACAATGGACGATGTAACACTGTGTGGGAGTGATACGATGACAATGGACGATGTAACACTGTGTGAAGGGATACGATGACAATGGACGATGTAACACTGTGTGGGAGGGATACGATGACAATGGACGATGTAACACTGTGTGGGAGGGATACGATGACAATGGACGATGTAACACTGTGTGGGAGGGATACGATGACAATGGACGATGTAAATCTGTGTAGGAGGGATACGATGACAATGGACGATATAACACTGTGTGGGAGGGGCACGATGACAATGGACGATGTAACACTGTGTGGGAGGGATGCGATGACAATGAACGATGTAACACTGTGTCGGAGGGTTACGATGACAATGGACGATATAACACTGTGTGGGAGGGATTCAATGACAATGGACGATGTAACACTGTGTCAGAGGGATACGATGACAATGTACGATGTAACACTGTGTCGGAGGGATACGATGACAATGGACGATGCAACACTGTGTGGGAGGGATATGATGACAGTGGACGATGTAACACTGTATGGGAGGGATACGATGACAATGGACGATGTAACAATGTGTATGAGGGACACGATGACAATGGACGATGTAACACTGTGTAGGAGGGATACGATGACAATGAACGATGTAACATTGTGTGGGAGGGATATGACAATGGACGATGTAACATTGTGTGGGAGGGGCACAATGACAATGGAGGATGTAACACTGTGTGGGAGGGATACGATGACAATGGACGATGTAACACTGTGTGGGAGGGATACGATGACAATTGACGATGTAACACTGTGTGGGAGGGATACGATGACAATGGACGATGTAACACTGTGTAGGAGGGATACGATGACAATGGACGATGTAACACTGTGTGGGAGTGGCACGATGACAATGGACGATGTAACACTGTGTGGGAGGGATACGATGACAATGGACGATGTAACACTGTGTGGGAGGGATACGATGACAATGGACGATGTAACACTGTGTGGGAGGGATACGATGACAATTGACGATGTAACACTGTGTGGGAGGGATACGATGACAATGGACGATGTAACACTGTGTAGGAGGGATACGATGACAATGGACGATGTAACACTGTGTGGGAGTGGCACGATGACAATGGACGATGTAACACTGTGTGGGAGGGATACGATGACAATGGACGATGTAACACTGTGTGGGAGGGATTCGATGACAATGGACGATGTAACACTGTGTGGGAGGGATACGATGACAATGGACGATGTAACACTGTGTGGGAGGGATATGATGACAATGTACGATGTAACACTGTGTGGGAGGGATACGATGACAATGGACAATGTAACACTGTGTGAGAGGGGCACGATGACAATGGACGATGTAACACTGTGTGGGAGGGATATGATGAAAATGGACGATTTAACACTGTGTGGGAGGGGCATGATGACAATGGACGATGTAACACTGTGCGGGAGGGATACGATGACAATGGACGATGTAACACTGTGTGGGAGGGATACGATGACAATGGACGATGTAACACTGTGTGGGAGGGATACGATGACAATGGACGATGTAACACTGTGTGGGAGGGATATGATGACAATGTACGATGTAACACTGTGTAGGAGGGATATGATGACAATGGACAATGTAACACTGTGTGAGAGGGGCACGATGACAATGGACGATGTAACACTGTGTGGGAGAGATATGATGAAAATGGACGATTTAACACTGTGTGGGAGGGGCATGATGACAATGGACGATGTAACACTGTGCGGGAGGGATACGATGACAATGGACGATGTAACACTGTGTCGGAGGGTTACGATGACAATGGACGATATAACACTGTGTTGGAGGGATTCAATGACAATGGACGATGTAACACTGTGTGTGAGGGATGCGATGACAATGGACGATGTAACACTGTGTCGGAGGGTTACGATGACAATGGACGATATAACACTGTGTGGGAGGGATTCAATGACAATGGACGATGTAACACTGTGTCGGAGGGATACGATGACAATGTACGATGTAACACTGTGTCGGAGGGATACGATGACAATGGACCATGCAACACTGTGTGGGAGGGATACGATGACAGTGGACGATGTAACACTGTATGGGAGGGATACGATGACAATGGACGATGTAACACTGTGTATGAGGGACACGATGACAATGGACGATGTAACACTGTGTAGGAGGGATACGATGACAATGGACGATATAACATTGTGTGGGAGGGATATGACAATGGACGATGTAACATTGTGTGGGAGGGATATGACAATGGACGATGTAACATTGTGTGGGAGGGGCACAATGACAATGGAGGATGTAACACTGTGTGGGAGGGATACGATGACAATGGACGATGTAACACTGTGTGGGAGGGATACGATGACAATGGACGATGTATCACTGTGTGGGAGGGATACGATGACAATTGACGATGTAACACTGTGTGGGAGGGATACGATGACAATGGACGATGTAAAACTGTGTAGGAGGGATACGATGACAATGGACGATATAACACTGTGTGGGAGGGGCACGATGACAATGGACGATGTAACACTGTGTGGGAGGGATGCGATGACAATGGACGATGTAACACTGTGTGGGAGGGATACGATGACAATTGACGATGTAACACTGTGTGGGAGGGATACGATGACAATGGACGATGTAAAACTGTGTAGGAGGGATACGATGACAATGGACGATATAACACTGTGTGGGAGGGGCACGATGACAATGGACGATGTAACACTGTGTGGGAGGGATGCGATGACAATGGACGATTTAACACTGTGTGGGAGGGGCATGATGACAACGGACGATGTAACACTGTGCGGGAGGGATACGATGACAATGGACGATGTAACACTGTGTCGGAGGGATACGATGACAATGGACGATGTAACACTGTGTCGGAGGGTTACGATGACAATGGACGATATAACACTGTGTTGGAGGGATTCAATGACAGTGGACGATGTAACACTGTATGGCAGGGATACGATGACAATGGACGATGTAACACTGTGTGGGAGTGATACGATGACAATGGACGATGTAACATTGTGTGAAGGGATACGATGACAATGGACGATGTAACACTGTGTGGGAGGGATACGATGACAATGGACGATGTAACACTGTGTGGGAGGGATACGATGACAATGGACGATGTAACACTGTGTGGGAGGGATACGATGACAATGGACGATGTAAAACTGTGTAGGAGGGATACGATGACAATGGACGATATAACACTGTGTGGGAGGGGCACGATGACAATGGACGATGTAACACTGTGTGGGAGGGATGCGATGACAATGGACGATGTAACACTGTGTCGGAGGGTTACGATGACAATGGACGATATAACACTGTGTGGGAGGGATTCAGTGACAATGGACGATGTAACACTGTGTCGGAGGGATACGATGACAATGTACGATGTAACACTGTGTCGGAGGGATACGATGACAATGGACGATGCAACACTGTGTGGGAGGGATATGATGACAGTGGACGATGTAACACTGTATGGGAGGGATACGATGACAATGGACGATGTAACAATGTGTATGAGGGACACGATGACAATGGACGATGTAACACTGTGTAGGAGGGATACGATGACAATGGACGATGTAACATTGTGTGGGAGGGATATGACAGAGGACGATGTAACATTGTGTGGGAGGGGCACAATGACAATTGAGGATGTAACACTGTGTGGGAGGGATACGATGACAATGGACGATGTAACACTGTGTGGGAGGGATACGATGACAATTGACGATGTAACACTGTGTGGGAGGGATACGATGACAATGGACGATGTAACACTGTGTAGGAGGGATACGATGACAATGGACGATGTAACACTGTGTGGGAGTGGCACGATGACAATGGACGATGTAACACTGTGTGGGAGTGATACGATGACAATGGACAATGTAACACTGTGTAGAAGGGATATGATGACAATGGACGATGTAACACTGTGTGGGAGGGATACGATGACAATGGACGATGTAACACTGTGTGGGAGGGATACGATGACAATGGACTATGTAACACTGTGTGATTGGGGCACGATGACCATGGACGATGTAACACTGTGTGGGAGGGATATGATGACAAGTGACGATGTAACACTGTGTGGGAGGGGCATGATCACAATGGACGATGTAACACTGTGTGGGAGGGATACGATGACAATGGACGATGTAACACTGTGTCGGAGGGTTACGATGACAATGGACGATATAACACTGTGTTGGAGGGATTCAATGACAATGGACGATGTAACACTGTGTAGGAGGGATACGATGACAATGGATGATGTAACACTGTGTGGGAGGGATATGATGACAATGTACGATGTAACACTGTGCAGGAGGGATATGATGACAATGGACGATGTAACACTGTGTAGGAGGGATACGATGACATTGGACGATGTAACACTGTGTGGAAGGGATACGATGACAATGGACGATGTAACATTGTGTAAGAGGGATACGACAATGGACGATGTAACACTGTGTAGGAGGGATACGATGACAATGGACGATGTAACACTGCGTGGGAGGGATACGATGACAATGGACGATGTAACACTGTGTGGGAGGGATACGATGACAATGGACAATGTAACACTGTGTAGAAGGGATATGATGACAATGGACGATGTAACACTGTGTGGGAGGGATACGATGACAATGGACGTGGTAACACTGTGTGGGAGGGATACGATGACAATGGACGATGTAACACTGTGTAGGAGGGATACGATGACAATGGACAATGTAACACTGTGTGATTGGGGCACGATGACAATGGACGATGTAACACTGTGTGGGAGGGATATGATGACAATGGACGATGTAACACTGTGTGGGAGGGGCATGATGACAATGGACGATGTAACACTGTGTGGGAGGGATACGATGACAATGGACGATGTAACACTGTGTCGGAGGGTTACGATGTCAATGGACGATATAACACTGTGTTGGAGGGATTCAATGACAATGGACGATGTAACACTGTGTGGCAGGGATACGATGACAATGGACGATGTAACACTGTGTGGGAGTGATACGATGACAATGGACGATGTAACACTGTGTGAAGGGATACGATGACAATGGACGATGTAACACTGTGTGGGAGGGATACGATGACAATGGACGATGTAACACTGTGTGGGAGGGATACGATGACAATGGACGATGTAACACTGTGTGGGAGGGATACGATGACAATGGACGATGTAAAACTGTGTAGGAGGGATACGATGACAATGGACGATATAACACTGTGTGGGAGGGGCACGATGACAATGGACGATGTAACACTGTGTGGGAGGGATGCGATGACAATGAACGATGTAACACTGTGTCGGAGGGTTACGATGACAATGGACGATATAACACTGTGTGGGAGGGATTCAATGACAATGGACGATGTAACACTGTGTCAGAGGGATACGATGACAATGTACGATGTAACACTGTGTCGGAGGGATACGATGACAATGGACGATGCAACACTGTGTGGGAGGGATATGATGACAGTGGACGATGTAACACTGTATGGGAGGGATACGATGACAATGGACGATGTAACAATGTGTATGAGGGACACGATGACAATGGACGATGTAACACTGTGTAGGAGGGATACGATGACAATGAACGATGTAACATTGTGTGGGAGGGATATGACAATGGACGATGTAACATTGTGTGGGAGGGGCACAATGACAATGGAGGATGTAACACTGTGTGGGAGGGATACGATGACAATGGACGATGTAACACTGTGTGGGAGGGATACGATGACAATTGACGATGTAACACTGTGTGGGAGGGATACGATGACAATGGACGATGTAACACTGTGTAGGAGGGATACGATGACAATGGACGATGTAACACTGTGTGGGAGTGGCACGATGACAATGGACGATGTAACACTGTGTGGGAGGGATACGATGACAATGGACGATGTAACACTGTGTGGGAGGGATACGATGACAATGGACGATGTAACACTGTGTGGGAGGGATACGATGACAATTGACGATGTAACACTGTGTGGGAGGGATACGATGACAATGGACGATGTAACACTGTGTAGGAGGGATACGATGACAATGGACGATGTAACACTGTGTGGGAGTGGCACGATGACAATGGACGATGTAACACTGTGTGGGAGGGATACGATGACAATGGACGATGTAACACTGTGTGGGAGGGATTCGATGACAATGGACGATGTAACACTGTGTGGGAGGGATACGATGACAATGGACGATGTAACACTGTGTGGGAGGGATATGATGACAATGTACGATGTAACACTGTGTAGGAGGGATATGATGACAATGGACAATGTAACACTGTGTGAGAGGGGCACGATGACAATGGACGATGTAACACTGTGTGGGAGGGATATGATGAAAATGGACGATTTAACACTGTGTGGGAGGGGCATGATGACAATGGACGATGTAACACTGTGCGGGAGGGATACGATGACAATGGACGATGTAACACTGTGTGGGAGGGATACGATGACAATGGACGATGTAACACTGTGTGGGAGGGATACGATGACAATGGACGATGTAACACTGTGTGGGAGGGATATGATGACAATGTACGATGTAACACTGTGTAGGAGGGATATGATGACAATGGACAATGTAACACTGTGTGAGAGGGGCACGATGACAATGGACGATGTAACACTGTGTGGGAGAGATATGATGAAAATGGACGATTTAACACTGTGTGGGAGGGGCATGATGACAATGGACGATGTAACACTGTGCGGGAGGGATACGATGACAATGGACGATGTAACACTGTGTCGGAGGGTTACGATGACAATGGACGATATAACACTGTGTTGGAGGGATTCAATGACAATGGACGATGTAACACTGTGTGTGAGGGATGCGATGACAATGGACGATGTAACACTGTGTCGGAGGGTTACGATGACAATGGACGATATAACACTGTGTGGGAGGGATTCAATGACAATGGACGATGTAACACTGTGTCGGAGGGATACGATGACAATGTACGATGTAACACTGTGTCGGAGGGATACGATGACAATGGACCATGCAACACTGTGTGGGAGGGATACGATGACAGTGGACGATGTAACACTGTATGGGAGGGATACGATGACAATGGACGATGTAACACTGTGTATGAGGGACACGATGACAATGGACGATGTAACACTGTGTAGGAGGGATACGATGACAATGGACGATATAACATTGTGTGGGAGGGATATGACAATGGACGATGTAACATTGTGTGGGAGGGATATGACAATGGACGATGTAACATTGTGTGGGAGGGGCACAATGACAATGGAGGATGTAACACTGTGTGGGAGGGATACGATGACAATGGACGATGTAACACTGTGTGGGAGGGATACGATGACAATGGACGATGTATCACTGTGTGGGAGGGATACGATGACAATTGACGATGTAACACTGTGTGGGAGGGATACGATGACAATGGACGATGTAAAACTGTGTAGGAGGGATACGATGACAATGGACGATATAACACTGTGTGGGAGGGGCACGATGACAATGGACGATGTAACACTGTGTGGGAGGGATGCGATGACAATGTACGATGTAACACTGTGTGGGAGGGATACGATGACAATTGACGATGTAACACTGTGTGGGAGGGATACGATGACAATGGACGATGTAAAACTGTGTAGGAGGGATACGATGACAATGGACGATATAACACTGTGTGGGAGGGGCACGATGACAATGGACGATGTAACACTGTGTGGGAGGGATGCGATGACAATGGACGATGTAACACTGTGTCGGAGGGTTACGATGACAATGGACGATATAACACTGTGTGGGACGGATTCAATGACAATGGACGATGTAACACTGTGTCGGAGGGATACGATGACAATGTACGATGTAACACTGTGTCGGAGGAATACGATGACAATGGACGATGCAACACTGTGTGGGAGGGATATGATGACAGTGGACGATGTAACACTGTATGGGAGGGATACGATGACAATGGACGATGTAACAATGTGTATGAGGGACACGATGACAATGGACGATGTAACACTGTGTAGGAGGGATACGATGACAATGGACGATGTAACATTGTGTGGGAGGGATATGACAATGGACGATGTAACATTGTGTGGGAGGGGCACAATGACAATGGAGGATGTAACACTGTGTGGGAGGGATACGATGACAATGGACGATGTAACACTGTGTGGGAGGGATACGATGACAATTGACGATGTAACACTGTGTGGGAGGGATACGATGACAATGGACGATGTAACACTGTGTAGGAGGGATACGATGACAATGGACGATGTAACACTGTGTGGGAGTGGCACGATGACAATGGACGATGTAACACTGTGTGGGAGGGATACGATGACAATGGACGATGTAACACTGTGTGGGAGGGATACGATGACAATGGACGATGTAACACTGTGTGGGAGGGATACGATGACAATTGACGATGTAACACTGTGTGGGAGGGATACGATGACAATGGACGATGTAACACTGTGTGGGAGGGATACGATGACAATGGACGATGTAACACTGTGTGGGAGGGATATGATGACAATGTACGATGTAACACTGTGTAGGAGGGATATGATGACAATGGACAATGTAACACTGTGTGAGAGGGGCACGATGACAATGGACGATGTAACACTGTGTGGGAGGGATATGATGACAACGGACGATGTAACACTGTGCGGGAGGGATACGATGACAATGGACGATGTAACACTGTGTCGGAGGGATACGATGACAATGGACGATGTAACACTGTGTGGGAGGGATACGATGACAATGGACGATGTAACACTGTGTGGGAGGGATATGATGACAATGTACGATGTAACACTGTGTAGGAGGGATATGATGACAATGGACAATGTAACACTGTGTGAGAGGGGCACGATGACAATGGACGATGTAACACTGTGTGGGAGGGATATGATGAAAATGGACGATTTAACACTGTGTGGGAGGGGCATGATGACAATGGACGATGTAACACTGTGCGGGAGGGATACGATGACAATGGACGATGTAACACTGTGTCGGAGGGTTACGATGACAATGGACGATATAACACTGTGTTGGATGGATTCAATGACAATGTACGATGTAACACTGTGTCGGAGGGATACGATGACAATGTACGATGTAACACTGTGTCGGAGGGATACGATGACAATGGACCATGCAACACTGTGTAGGAGGGATACGATGACAGTGGACGATGTAACACTGTATGGGAGGGATACGATGACAATGGACGATGTAACACTGTGTATGAGGGACACGATGACAATGGACGATGTAACACTGTGTAGGAGGGATACGATGACAATGGACGATGTAACACTGTGTGGGAGGGATACGATGACAATTGACGATGTAACACTGTGTGGGAGGGATACGATGACAATGGACGATGTAACACTGTGTAGGAGGGATACGATGACAATGGACGATGTAACACTGTGTGGGAGTGGCACGATGACAATGGACGATGTAACACTGTGTGGGAGGGATACGATGACAATGGACGATGTAACACTGTGTGGGAGGGATACGATGACAATGGACGATGTAACACTGTGTGGGAGGGATACGATGACAATTGACGATGTAACACTGTGTGGGAGGGATACGATGACAATGGACGATGTAACACTGTGTGGGAGGGATACGATGACAATGGACGATGTAACACTGTGTGGGAGGGATATGATGACAATGTACGATGTAACACTGTGTAGGAGGGATATGATGACAATGGACAATGTAACACTGTGTGAGAGGGGCACGATGACAATGGACGATGTAACACTGTGTGGGAGGGATATGATGAAAATGGACGATTTAACACTGTGTGGGAGGGGCATGATGACAACGGACGATGTAACACTGTGCGGGAGGGATACGATGACAATGGACGATGTAACACTGTGTCGGAGGGATACGATGACAATGGACGATGTAACACTGTGTGGGAGGGATACGATGACAATGGACGATGTAACACTGTGTGGGAGGGATATGATGACAATGTACGATGTAACACTGTGTAGGAGGGATATGATGACAATGGACAATGTAACACTGTGTGAGAGGGGCACGATGACAATGGACGATGTAACACTGTGTGGGAGGGATATGATGAAAATGGACGATTTAACACTGTGTGGGAGGGGCATGATGACAATGGACGATGTAACACTGTGCGGGAGGGATACGATGACAATGGACGATGTAACACTGTGTCGGAGGGTTACGATGACAATGGACGATATAACACTGTGTTGGAGGGATTCAATGACAATGGACGATGTAACACTGTGTGTAAGGGATGCGACGACAATGGACGATGTAACACTGTGTTGGAGGGTTACGATGACAATGGACGATATAACACTGTGTGGGAGGGATACGATGACAGTGGACGATGTAACACTGTATGGGAGGGATACGATGACAATGGACGATGTAACACTGTGTATGAGGGACACGATGACAATGAACGATGTAACACTGTGTAGGAGGGATACGATGACAATGGACGATATAACATTGTGTGGGATGGATATGACAATGGACGATGTAACATTGTGTGGGAGGGATATGACAATGGACGATGTAACATTGTGTGGGAGGGGCACAATGACAATGGAGGATGTAACACTGTGTAGGAGGGATACGATGACAATGGACGATGTAACACTGTGTGGGAGTGGCACGATGACAATGGACGATGTAACACTGTGTGGGAGGGATACGATGACAATGGACGATGTAACACTGTGTGGGAGGGATACGATGACAATGGACGATGTAACACTGTGTGGGAGGGATACGATGACAATTGACGATGTAACACTGTGTGGGAGGGATACGATGACAATGGACGATGTAACACTGTGTGGGAGGGATACGATGACAATGGACGATGTAACACTGTGTGGGAGGGATATGATGACAATGTACGATGTAACACTGTGTAGGAGGGATATGATGACAATGGACAATGTAACACTGTGTGAGAGGGGCACGATGACAATGGACGATGTAACACTGTGTGGGAGGGATATGATGAAAATGGACGATTTAACACTGTGTGGGAGGGGCATGATGACAACGGACGATGTAACACTGTGCGGGAGGGATACGATGACAATGGACGATGTAACACTGTGTCGGAGGGATACGATGACAATGGACGATGTAACACTGTGTGGGAGGGATACGATGACAATGGACGATGTAACACTGTGTGGGAGGGATATGATGACAATGTACGATGTAACACTGTGTAGGAGGGATATGATGACAATGGACAATGTAACACTGTGTGAGAGGGGCACGATGACAATGGACGATGTAACACTGTGTGGGAGGGATATGATGAAAATGGACGATTTAACACTGTGTGGGAGGGGCATGATGACAATGGACGATGTAACACTGTGCGGGAGGGATACGATGACAATGGACGATGTAACACTGTGTCGGAGGGTTACGATGACAATGGACGATATAACACTGTGTTGGAGGGATTCAATGACAATGGACGATGTAACACTGTGTCGGAGGGATACGATGACAATGTACGATGTAACACTGTGTCGGAGGGATACGATGACAATGGACCATGCAACACTGTGTAGGAGGGATACGATGACAGTGGACGATGTAACACTGTATGGGAGGGATAGGATGACAATGGACGATGTAACACTGTGTATGAGGGACACGATGACAATGGACGATGTAACACTGTGTAGGAGGGATACGATGACAATGGACGATGTAACACTGTGTGGGAGGGATACGATGACAATTGACGATGTAACACTGTGTGGGAGGGATACGATGACAATGGACGATGTAACACTGTGTAGGAGGGATACGATGACAATGGACGATGTAACACTGTGTGGGAGTGGCACGATGACAATGGACGATGTAACACTGTGTGGGAGGGATACGATGACAATGGACGATGTAACACTGTGTGGGAGGGATACGATGACAATGGACGATGTAACACTGTGTGGGAGGGATACGATGACAATTGACGATGTAACACTGTGTGGGAGGGATACGATGACAATGGACGATGTAACACTGTGTGGGAGGGATACGATGACAATGGACGATGTAACACTGTGTGGGAGGGATATGATGACAATGTACGATGTAACACTGTGTAGGAGGGATATGATGACAATGGACAATGTAACACTGTGTGAGAGGGGCACGATGACAATGGACGATGTAACACTGTGTGGGAGGGATATGATGAAAATGGACGATTTAACACTGTGTGGGATGGGCATGATGACAACGGACGATGTAACACTGTGCGGGAGGGATACGATGACAATGGACGATGTAACACTGTGTCGGAGGGATACGATGACAATGGACGATGTAACACTGTGTGGGAGGGATACGATGACAATGGACGATGTAACACTGTGTGGGAGGGATATGATGACAATGTACGATGTAACACTGTGTAGGAGGGATATGATGACAATGGACAATGTAACACTGTGTGAGAGGGGCACGATGACAATGGACGATGTAACACTGTGTGGGAGGGATATGATGAAAATGGACGATTTAACACTGTGTGGGAGGGGCATGATGACAATGGACGATGTAACACTGTGCGGGAGGGATACGATGACAATGGACGATGTAACACTGTGTCGGAGGGATACGATGACAATGGACGATATAACACTGTGTTGGAGGGATTCAATGACAATGGACGATGTAACACTGTGTGTAAGGGATGCGATGACAATGGACGATGTAACACTGTGTTGGAGGGTTACGATGACAATGGACGATATAACACTGTGTGGGAGGGATTCAATGACAATGGACGATGTAACACTGTGTCGGAGGGATACGATGACAATGTACGATGTAACACTGTGTCGGAGGGATACGATGACAATGGACCATGCAACACTGTGTAGGAGGGATACGATGACAGTGGACGATGTAACACTGTATGGGAGGGATACGATGACAATGGACGATGTAACACTGTGTATGAGGGACACGATGACAATGGACGATGTAACACTGTGTAGGAGGGATACGATGACAATGGACGATATAACATTGTGTGGGAGGGATATGACAATGGACGATGTAACATTGTGTGGGAGGGATATGACAATGGACGATGTAACATTGTGTGGGAGGGGCACAATGACAATGGAGGATGTAACACTGTGTGGGAGGGATACGATGACAATGGACGATGTAACACTGTGTGGGAGGGATACGATGACAATGGACGATGTATCACTGTGTGGGAGGGATACGATGACAATTGACGATGTAACACTGTGTGGGAGGGATACGATGACAATGGACGATGTAACACTGTGTAGAAGGGATACGATGACAATGAACGATGTAACACTGTGTGGGAGTGGCACGATGACAATGGACGATGTAACACTGTGTGGGAGGGATACGATGACAATGGACGATGTAACACTGTGTGGGAGGGATAGGATGACAATGGACGATGTAACACTGTGTGGGAGGGATACGATGACAATGGACGATGTAACACTGTGTGGGAGGGATATGATGACAATGTACGATGTCACACTGTGTAGGAGGGATATGATGACAATGGACAATGTAACACTGTGTGAGAGGGGCACGATGACAATGGACGATGTAACACTGTGTGGGAGGGATACGATGACAATTGACGATGTAACACTGTGTGGGAGGGATACGATGACAATGGACGATGTAACACTGTGTGGGAGGGATACGATGACAATGGACGATGTATCACTGTGTGGGAGGGATACGATGACAATTGACGATGTAACACTGTGTGGGAGGGATACGATGACAATGGACGATGTAACACTGTGTAGAAGGGATACGATGACAATGAACGATGTAACACTGTGTGGGAGTGGCACGATGACAATGGACGATGTAACACTGTGTGGGAGGGATACGATGACAATGGACGATGTAACACTGTGTGGGAGGTATAGGATGACAATGGACGATGTAACACTGTGTGGGAGGGATACGATGACAATGGACGATGTAACACTGTGTGGGAGGGATATGATGACAATGTACGATGTCACACTGTGTAGGAGGGATATGATGACAATGGACAATGTAACACTGTGTGAGAGGGGCACGATGACAATGGACGATGTAACACTGTGTGGGAGGGATACGATGACAATTGACGATGTAACACTGTGTGGGAGGGATACGATGACAATGGACGATGTAACACTGTGTGGGAGGGATACGATGACAATGGACGATGTAACACTGTGGGAGGGATACGATGACAATGGACGATGTAACACTGTGTGGGAGGGATACAATGACAATGGACGATGTAACACTGTGTGGGAGGGATATGATGACAATGTACGATGTAACACTGTGTAGGAGGGATATGATGACAATGGACAATGATACACTGTGTGAGAGGGGCACGATGACAATGGACGATGTAACACTGTGTGGGAGGGATATGATGACAATGGACGATGTAACACTGTGTGGGAGGGGCATGATGACAATGGACGAAGTAACACTGTGTGGGAGGGATACGATGACAATGGACGTTGTAACACTGTGTTGGAGGGTTACGATGACAATGGACGATATAACACTGTGTTGGAGGGATTCAATGACAATGGACGATGTAACACTGTGTGTGAGGGATACGATGACAATGGACGATGTAACACTGTGTGGGAGTGATACGATGACAATGGACGATGTAACACTGTGTGGAGGGATACGATGACAATGGACGATGTAACACTGTGTGGGAGGGATATGATGACAATGGACGATGTAACACTGTGTGGGAGGGATACGATGACAATTGACGATGTAACACTGTGTGGGAGGGATACGATGACAATGGACGATGTAACACTGTGTAGGAGGGATACGATGACAATGGACGATGTAACACTGTGTGGGAGTGGCACGATGGCAATGGACGATGTAACACTGTGTGGGAGGGATACGATGACAATGGACGATGTAACACTGTGTGGGAGTGATACGATGACAATGGAAGATGTAACACTGTGTGGGAGGGATACGATGACAATGGACGATGTAACACTGTGTGGGAGGGATATGATGACAATGTACGATGTAACACTGTGTAGGAGGGATATGATGACAATGGACAATGTAACACTGTGTGAGAGGGGCACGATGACAATGGACGATGTAACACTGTGTGGGAGGGATATGATGACAATGGACGATGTAACACTGTGTGGGAGGGGCATGATGACAATGGACGAAGTAACACTGTGTGGGAGGGATACGATGACAATGGACGATGTAACACTGTGTCGGAGGGTTACGATGACAATGGACGATATAACACTGTGTTGGAGGGATTCAATGACAATGGACGATGTAACACTGTGTGTGAGGGATACGATGACAATGGACGATGTAACACTGTGTGGGAGTGATACGATGACAATGGACGATGTAACACTGTGTGGAGGGATACGATGACAATGGACGATATAACATTGTGTGGGAGGGATATGACAATGGACGATGTAACATTGTGTGGGAGGGATATGACAATGGACGATGTAACATTGTGTGGGAGGGGCACAATGACAATGGAGGATGTAACACTGTGTGGGAGGGATACGATGACAATGGACGATGTAACACTGTGTGGGAGGGATACGATGACAATGGACGATGTATCACTGTGTGGGAGGGATACGATGACAATTGACGATGTAACACTGTGTGGGAGGGATACGATGACAATGGACGATGTAACACTGTGTGGGAGTGATACGATGACAATGGAAGATGTAACACTGTGTGGGAGGGATACGATGACAATGGACGATGTAACACTGTGTGGGAGGGATATGATGACAATGTACGATGTAACACTGTGTAGGAGGGATATGATGACAATGGACAATGTAACACTGTGTGAGAGGGGCACGATGACAATGGACGATGTAACACTGTGTGGGAGGGATATGATGACAATGGACGATGTAACACTGTGTGGGAGGGGCATGATGACAATGGACGAAGTAACACTGTGTGGGAGGGATACGATGACAATGGACGATGTAACACTGTGTCGGAGGGTTACGATGACAATGGACGATATAACACTGTGTTGGAGGGATTCAATGACAATGGACGATGTAACACTGTGTGTGAGGGATACGATGACAATGGACGATGTAACACTGTGTGGGAGTGATACGATGACAATGGACGATGTAACACTGTGTGGAGGGATACGATGACAATGGACGATATAACATTGTGTGGGAGGGATATGACAATGGACGATGTAACATTGTGTGGGAGGGATATGACAATGGACGATGTAACATTGTGTGGGAGGGGCACAATGACAATGGAGGATGTAACACTGTGTGGGAGGGATACGATGACAATGGACGATGTAACACTGTGTGGGAGGGATACGATGACAATGGACGATGTATCACTGTGTGGGAGGGATACGATGACAATTGACGATGTAACACTGTGTGGGAGGGATACGATGACAATGGACGATGTAACACTGTGTAGAAGGGATACGATGACAATGAACGATGTAACACTGTGTGGGAGTGGCACGATGACAATGGACGATGTAACACTGTGTGGGAGGGATACGATGACAATGGACGATGTAACACTGTGTGGGAGGGATAGGATGACAATGGACGATGTAACACTGTGTGGGAGGGATACGATGACAATGGACGATGTAACACTGTGTGGGAGGGATATGATGACAATGTACGATGTCACACTGTGTAGGAGGGATATGATGACAATGGACAATGTAACACTGTGTGAGAGGGGCACGATGACAATGGACGATGTAACACTGTGTGGGAGGGATACGATGACAATTGACGATGTAACACTGTGTGGGAGGGATACGATGACAATGGACGATGTAACACTGTGTGGGAGGGATACGATGACAATGGACGATGTATCACTGTGTGGGAGGGATACGATGACAATTGACGATGTAACACTGTGTGGGAGGGATACGATGACAATGGACGATGTAACACTGTGTAGAAGGGATACGATGACAATGAACGATGTAACACTGTGTGGGAGTGGCACGATGACAATGGACGATGTAACACTGTGTGGGAGGGATACGATGACAATGGACGATGTAACACTGTGTGGGAGGGATAGGATGACAATGGACGATGTAACACTGTGTGGGAGGGATACGATGACAATGGACGATGTAACACTGTGTGGGAGGGATATGATGACAATGTACGATGTCACACTGTGTAGGAGGGATATGATGACAATGGACAATGTAACACTGTGTGAGAGGGGCACGATGACAATGGACGATGTAACACTGTGTGGGAGGGATACGATGACAATTGACGATGTAACACTGTGTGGGAGGGATACGATGACAATGGACGATGTAACACTGTGTGGGAGGGATACGATGACAATGGACGATGTAACACTGTGGGAGGGATACGATGACAATGGACGATGTAACACTGTGTGGGAGGGATACGATGACAATGGACGATGTAACACTGTGTGGGAGGGATATGATGACAATGTACGATGTAACACTGTGTAGGAGGGATATGATGACAATGGACAATGAAACACTGTGTGAGAGGGGCACGATGACAATGGACGATGTAACACTGTGTGGGAGGGATATGATGACAATGGACGATGTAACACTGTGTGGGAGGGGCATGATGACAATGGACGAAGTAACACTGTGTGGGAGGGATACGATGACAATGGACGTTGTAACACTGTGTTGGAGGGTTACGATGACAATGGACGATATAACACTGTGTTGGAGGGATTCAATGACAATGGACGATGTAACACTGTGTGTGAGGGATACGATGACAATGGTCGATGTAACACTGTGTGGGAGTGATACGATGACAATGGACGATGTAACACTGTGTGGAGGGATACGATGACAATGGACGATGTAACACTGTGTGGGAGGGATATGATGACAATGGACGATGTAACACTGTGTGGGAGGGATACGATGACAATTGACGATGTAACACTGTGTGGGAGGGATACGATGACAATGGACGATGTAACACTGTGTAGGAGGGATACGATGACAATGGACGATGTAACACTGTGTGGGAGTGGCACGATGGCAATGGACGATGTAACACTGTGTGGGAGGGATACGATGACAATGGACGATGTAACACTGTGTGGGAGTGATACGATGACAATGGAAGATGTAACACTGTGTGGGAGGGATACGATGACAATGGACGATGTAACACTGTGTGGGAGGGATATGATGACAATGTACGATGTAACACTGTGTAGGAGGGATATGATGACAATGGACAATGTAACACTGTGTGAGAGGGGCACGATGACAATGGACGATGTAACACTGTGTGGGAGGGATATGATGACAATGGACGATGTAACACTGTGTGGGAGGGGCATGATGACAATGGACGAAGTAACACTGCGTGGGAGGGATACGATGACAATGGACGATGTAACACTGTGTCGGAGGGTTACGATGACAATGGACGATATAACACTGTGTTGGAGGGATTCAATGACAATGGACGATGTAACACTGTGTGTGAGGGATACGATGACAATGGACGATGTAACACTGTGTGGGAGTGATACGATGACAATGGACGATGTAACACTGTGTGGAGGGATACGATGACAATGGACGATGTAACACTGTGTGGGAGGGATACGATGACAATGGACGATGTAACACTGTGTGGGAGGGATACGATGACAATGGACGATGTAACAATGTGTGGGAGGGATACGATGACAATGGACGATGTAAAACTGTGTAGGAGGGATACGATGACAATGGACGATGTAACACTGTGTGGGAGGGGCACGATGACAATGGACGATGTAACACTGTGGGAGGGATGCGATGACAATGGACGATGTAACACTGTGTCGGAGGGTTACGATGACAATGGACGATATAACACTGTGGGAGGGATTCAATGACAATGGACGATGTAACACTGTGTCGGAGGGATACGATGACAATGTACGATGTAACACTGTGTCGGAGGGATACGATGACAATGGACGATGCAACACTGTGTGGGAGGGATACGATGACAGTGGACGATGTAACACTGTATGGGAGGGGTACGATGACAATGGACGACGTAACACTGTGTATGAGGGACACGATGACAATGGACGATGTAACACTGTGTAGGAGGGATACGATGACAATGGACGATGTAACATTGTGTGGGAGGGATATGACAATGGACGATGTAACATTGTGTGGGAGGGTTACGATGACAATGGACGATATAACACTGTGTTGGAGGGATTCAATGACAATGGACGATGTAACACTGTGTGTGAGGGATACGATGACAATGGTCGATGTAACACTGTGTGGGAGTGATACGATGACAATGGACGATGTAACACTGTGTGGAGGGATACGATGACAATGGACGATGTAACACTGTGTGGGAGGGATATGATGACAATGGACGATGTAACACTGTGTGGGAGGGATACGATGACAATTGACGATGTAACACTGTGTGGGAGGGATACGATGACAATGGACGATGTAACACTGTGTAGGAGGGATACGATGACAATGGACGATGTAACACTGTGTGGGAGTGGCACGATGGCAATGGACGATGTAACACTGTGTGGGAGGGATACGATGACAATGGACGATGTAACACTGTGTGGGAGTGATACGATGACAATGGAAGATGTAACACTGTGTGGGAGGGATACGATGACAATGGACGATGTAACACTGTGTGGGAGGGATATGATGACAATGTACGATGTAACACTGTGTAGGAGGGATATGATGACAATGGACAATGTAACACTGTGTGAGAGGGGCACGATGACAATGGACGATGTAACACTGTGTGGGAGGGATATGATGACAATGGACGATGTAACACTGTGTGGGAGGGGCATGATGACAATGGACGAAGTAACACTGCGTGGGAGGGATACGATGACAATGGACGATGTAACACTGTGTCGGAGGGTTACGATGACAATGGACGATATAACACTGTGTTGGAGGGATTCAATGACAATGGACGATGTAACACTGTGTGTGAGGGATACGATGACAATGGACGATGTAACACTGTGTGGGAGTGATACGATGACAATGGACGATGTAACACTGTGTGGAGGGATACGATGACAATGGACGATGTAACACTGTGTGGGAGGGATACGATGACAATGGACGATGTAACACTGTGTGGGAGGGATACGATGACAATGGACGATGTAACAATGTGTGGGAGGGATACGATGACAATGGACGATGTAAAACTGTGTAGGAGGGATACGATGACAATGGACGATGTAACACTGTGTGGGAGGGGCACGATGACAATGGACGATGTAACACTGTGGGAGGGATGCGATGACAATGGACGATGTAACACTGTGTCGGAGGGTTACGATGACAATGGACGATATAACACTGTGGGAGGGATTCAATGACAATGGACGATGTAACACTGTGTCGGAGGGATACGATGACAATGTACGATGTAACACTGTGTCGGAGGGATACGATGACAATGGACGATGCAACACTGTGTGGGAGGGATACGATGACAGTGGACGATGTAACACTGTATGGGAGGGGTACGATGACAATGGACGACGTAACACTGTGTATGAGGGACACGATGACAATGGACGATGTAACACTGTGTAGGAGGGATACGATGACAATGGACGATGTAACATTGTGTGGGAGGGATATGACAATGGACGATGTAACATTGTGTGGGAGGGGCACAATGACAATGGAGGATGTAACACTGTGTGGGAGGGATACGATGACAATGGACGATGTAACACTGTGGGAGGGATACGATGACAATGGACAATGTAACACTGTGTGGGAGGGATACGATGACAATTGACGATGTAACACTGTGTGGGAGGGATACGATGACAATGGACGATGTAACACTGTGTAGGAGGGATACGATGACAATGGACGATGTAACACTGTGTGGGAGTGGCACGATGACAATGGAGGATGTAACACTGTGTGGGAGGGATACGATGACAATGGACGATGTAACACTGTGTGGGAGGGATACGATGACAATTGACGATGTAACACTGTGTGGGAGGGATACGATGACAATGGACGATGTAACACTGTGTAGGAGGGATACGATGACAATGGACGATGTAACACTGTGTGGGAGTGGCATGATGACAATGGACGATGTAACACTGTGTGGGAGGGATACGATGACAATGGACGATGTAACACTGTGTGGGAGGGATACGATGACAATGGACGATGTAACACTGTGTAGGAGGGATACGATGACAATGGACGATGTAACACTGTGTGGGAGTGGCACGATGACAATGGACGATGTAACACTGTGTGGGAGGGATACGATGACAATGGACGATGTAACACTGTGTGGGAGGGATACGATGACAATGGACGATGTAACACTGTGTGGGAGGGATACGATGACAATGGACGATGTAACACTGTGTGGGAGGGATATGATGACAATGTACGATGTAACACTGTGTAGGAGGGATATGATGACAATGGACAATGTAACACTGTGTGAGAGGGGCACGATGACAATGGACGATGTAACACTGTGTGGGAGGGATATGATGAAAATGGACGATTTAACACTGTGTGGGAGGGGCATGATGACAATGGACGATGTAACACTGTGTCGGAGGGATACGATGACAATGGACGATGCAACACTGTGTGGGAGGGATACGATGACAGTGGACGATGTAACACTGTATGGGAGGGGTACGATGACAATGGACGATGTAACACTGTGTATGAGGGACACGATGACAATGGACGATGTAACACTGTGTAGGAGGGATATGATGACAATGGACAATGTAACACTGTGTGAGAGGGGCACGATGACAATGTACGATGTAACACTGTGTAGGAGGGATATGATGACAATGGACAATGTAACACTGTGTGAGAGGGGCACGATGACAATGGACGATGTAACACTGTGTGGGAGGGATATGATGAAAATGGACGATTTAACACTGTGTGGGAGGGGCATGATGACAATGGACGATGTAACACTGTGTCGGAGGGATACGATGACAATGGACGATGCAACACTGTGTGGGAGGGATACGATGACAGTGGACGATGTAACACTGTGTGGGAGGGATACGATGACAATGGACGATGTAACACTGTGGGAGGGATATGATGACAATGTACGATGTAACACTGTGTAGGAGGGATATGATGACAATGGACAATGTAACACTGTGTGAGAGGGGCACGATGACAATGGACGATGTAACACTGTGTGGGAGGGATATGATGAAAATGGACGATTTAACACTGTGTGGGAGGGGCATGATGACAATGGACGATGTAACACTGTGTGGGAGGGATACGATGACAATGGACGATGTAAAACTGTGTAGGAGGGATACGATGACAATGGACGATGTAACACTGTGTGGGAGGGGCACGATGACAATGGACGATGTAACACTGTGTGGGAGGGATGCGATGACAATGGACGATGTAACACTGTGTCGGAGGGTTACGATGACAATGGACGATATAACACTGTGTGGGAGGGATTCAATGACAATGGACGATGTAACACTGTGTCGGAGGGATACGATGACAATGTACGATGTAACACTGTGTCGGAGGGATACGATGACAATGGACGATGCAACACTGTGTGGGAGGGATACGATGACAGTGGACGATGTAACACTGTATGGGAGGGGTACGATGACAATGGACGATGTAACACTGTGTATGAGGGACACGATGACAATGGACGATGTAACACTGTGTAGGAGGGATACGATGACAATGGACGATGTAACATTGTGTGGGAGGGATATGACAATGGACGATGTAACATTGTGTGGGAGGGGCACAATGACAATGGAGGATGTAACACTGTGTGGGAGGGATACGATGACAATGGACGATGTAACACTGTGGGAGGGATACGATGACAATGGACGATGTAACACTGTGTGGGAGGGATACGATGAAAATTGACGATGTAACACTGTGTGGGAGGGATACGATGACAATGGACGATGTAACACTGTGTAGGAGGGATACGATGACAATGGACGATGTAACACTGTGTGGGAGTGGCACGATGACAATGGAGGATGTAACACTGTGTGGGAGGGATACGATGACAATGGACGATGTAACACTGTGTGGGAGGGATACGATGACAATGGACGATGTAACACTGTGTGGGAGGGATACGATGACAATTGACGATGTAACACTGTGTGGGAGGGATACGATGACAATGGACGATGTAACACTGTGTTGGAGGGATACGATGACAATGGACGATGTAACACTGTGTGGGAGTGGCACGATGACAATGGACGATGTAACACTGTGTGGGAGGGATACGATGACAATGGACGATGTAACACTGTGTGGGAGGGATACGATGACAATGGACGATGTAACACTGTGTGGGAGGGATACGATGACAATGGACGATGTAACACTGTGTGGGAGGGATATGATGACAATGTACGATGTAACACTGTGTAGGAGGGATATGATGACAATGGACAATGTAACACTGTGTGAGAGGGGCACGATGACAATGGACGATGTAACACTGTGTGGGAGGGATATGATGAAAATGGACGATTTAACACTGTGTGGGATGGGCATGATGACAATGGACGATGTAACACTGTGCGGGAGGGATACGATGACAATGGACGATGTAACACTGTGTCGGAGGGATACGATGACAATGGACGATGTAACACTGTGTGGGAGGGATACGATGACAATGGACGATGTAACACTGTGTGGGAGGGATATGATGACAATGTACGATGTAACACTGTGTAGGAGGGATATGATGACAATGGACAATGTAACACTGTGTGAGAGGGGCACGATGACAATGGACGATGTAACACTGTGTGGGAGGGATATGATGAAAATGGACGATTTAACACTGTGTGGGAGGGGCATGATGACAATGGACGATGTAACACTGTGCGGGAGGGATACAATGACAATGGACGATGTAACACTGTGTCGGAGGGTTACAATGACAATGGACGATATAACACTGTGTTGGAGGGATTCAATGACAATGGACGATGTAACACTGTGTGTGAGGGATGCGATGACAATGGACGATGTAACACTGTGTCGGAGGGTTACGATGACAATGGACGATATAACACTGTGTGGGAGGGATTCAATGACAATGGACGATGTAACACTGTGTCGGAGGGATACGATGACAATGTACGATGTAACACTGTGTCGGAGGGATACGATGACAATGGACCATGCAACACTGTGTGGGAGGGATACGATGACAGTGGACGATGTAACACTGTATGGGAGGGATACGATGACAATGGACGATATAACATTGTGTGGGAGGGATAGGACAATGGACGATGTAACATTGTGTGGGAGGGATATGACAATGGACGATGTAACATTGTGTGGGAGGGGCACAATGACAATGGAGGATGTAACACTGTGTGGGAGGGATACGATGACAATGGACGATGTAACACTGTGTGGGAGGGATACGATGACAATGTACGATGTAACACTGTGTAGGAGGGATATGATGACAATGGACAATGTAACACTGTGTGAGAGGGGCACGATGACAATGGACGATGTAACACTGTGTGGGAGGGATATGATGAAAATGGACGATTTAACACTGTGTGGGAGGGGCATGATGACAATGGACGATGTAACACTGTGTGGGAGGGATACGATGACAATGGACGATGTAAAACTGTGTAGGAGGGATACGATGACAATGGACGATGTAACACTGTGTGGGAGGGGCACGATGACAATGGACGATGTAACACTGTGTGGGAGGGATGCGATGACAATGGACGATGTAACACTGTGTCGGAGGGTTACGATGACAATGGACGATATAACACTGTGTGGGAGGGATTCAATGACAATGGACGATGTAACACTGTGTCGGAGGGATACGATGACAATGTACGATGTAACACTGTGTCGGAGGGATACGATGACAATGGACGATGCAACACTGTGTGGGAGGGATACGATGACAGTGGACGATGTAACACTGTATGGGAGGGGTACGATGACAATGGACGATGTAACACTGTGTATGAGGGACACGATGACAATGGACGATGTAACACTGTGTAGGAGGGATACGATGACAATGGACGATGTAACATTGTGTGGGAGGGATATGACAATGGACGATGTAACATTGTGTGGGAGGGGCACAATGACAATGGAGGATGTAACACTGTGTGGGAGGGATACGATGACAATGGACGATGTAACACTGTGGGAGGGATACGATGACAATGGACGATGTAACACTGTGTGGGAGGGATACGATGAAAATTGACGATGTAACACTGTGTGGGAGGGATACGATGACAATGGACGATGTAACACTGTGTAGGAGGGATACGATGACAATGGACGATGTAACACTGTGTGGGAGTGGCACGATGACAATGGAGGATGTAACACTGTGTGGGAGGGATACGATGACAATGGACGATGTAACACTGTGTGGGAGGGATACGATGACAATGGACGATGTAACACTGTGTGGGAGGGATACGATGACAATTGACGATGTAACACTGTGTGGGAGGGATACGATGACAATGGACGATGTAACACTGTGTTGGAGGGATACGATGACAATGGACGATGTAACACTGTGTGGGAGTGGCACGATGACAATGGACGATGTAACACTGTGTGGGAGGGATACGATGACAATGGACGATGTAACACTGTGTGGGAGGGATACGATGACAATGGACGATGTAACACTGTGTGGGAGGGATACGATGACAATGGACGATGTAACACTGTGTGGGAGGGATATGATGACAATGTACGATGTAACACTGTGTAGGAGGGATATGATGACAATGGACAATGTAACACTGTGTGAGAGGGGCACGATGACAATGGACGATGTAACACTGTGTGGGAGGGATATGATGAAAATGGACGATTTAACACTGTGTGGGATGGGCATGATGACAATGGACGATGTAACACTGTGCGGGAGGGATACGATGACAATGGACGATGTAACACTGTGTCGGAGGGATACGATGACAATGGACGATGTAACACTGTGTGGGAGGGATACGATGACAATGGACGATGTAACACTGTGTGGGAGGGATATGATGACAATGTACGATGTAACACTGTGTAGGAGGGATATGATGACAATGGACAATGTAACACTGTGTGAGAGGGGCACGATGACAATGGACGATGTAACACTGTGTGGGAGGGATATGATGAAAATGGACGATTTAACACTGTGTGGGAGGGGCATGATGACAATGGACGATGTAACACTGTGCGGGAGGGATACAATGACAATGGACGATGTAACACTGTGTCGGAGGGTTACAATGACAATGGACGATATAACACTGTGTTGGAGGGATTCAATGACAATGGACGATGTAACACTGTGTGTGAGGGATGCGATGACAATGGACGATGTAACACTGTGTCGGAGGGTTACGATGACAATGGACGATATAACACTGTGTGGGAGGGATTCAATGACAATGGACGATGTAACACTGTGTCGGAGGGATACGATGACAATGTACGATGTAACACTGTGTCGGAGGGATACGATGACAATGGACCATGCAACACTGTGTGGGAGGGATACGATGACAGTGGACGATGTAACACTGTATGGGAGGGATACGATGACAATGGACGATATAACATTGTGTGGGAGGGATAGGACAATGGACGATGTAACATTGTGTGGGAGGGATATGACAATGGACGATGTAACATTGTGTGGGAGGGGCACAATGACAATGGAGGATGTAACACTGTGTGGGAGGGATACGATGACAATGGACGATGTAACACTGTGTGGGAGGGATACGATGACAATGGACGATGTAACACTGTGTGGGAGGGATACGATGACAATTGACGATGTAACACTGTGTGGGAGGGATACGATGCCAATGGACGATGTAACACTGTGTAGAAGGGATACGCTGACAATGAACGATGTAACACTGTGTGGGAGTGGCACGATGACAATGGACGATGTAACACTGTGTGGGAGGGATACGATGACAATGGACGATGTAACACTGTGTGGGAGGGATAGGATGACAATGGACGATGTAACACTGTGTGGGAGGGATACGATGACAATGGACGATGTAACACTGTGTGGGAGGGATATGATGACAATGTACGATGTCACACTGTGTAGGAGGGATATGATGACAATGGACAATGTAACACTGTGTGAGAGGGGCACGATGACAATGGACGATGTAACACTGTGTGGGAGGGATATGATGACAATGGACGATGTAACACTGTGTGGGAGGGATACGATGACAATTGACGATGTAACACTGTGTGGGAGGGATACGATGACAATGGACGATGTAACACTGTGTGGGAGGGATACGATGACAATGGACGATGTAACACTGTGTGGGAGTGGCACGATGGCAATGGACGATGTAACACTGTGTGGGAGGGATACGATGACAATGAACGATGTAACACTGTGTGGGAGGGATACGATGACAATGGACGATGTAACGCTGTGTGGGAGGGATACGATGACAATGGACGATGTAACACTGTGTGGGAGGGATATGATGACAATGTACGATGTAACACTGTGTAGGAGGGATATGATGACAATGGACAATGAAACACTGTGTGAGAGGGGCACGATGACAATGGACGATGTAACACTGTGTGGGAGGGATATGATGACAATGGACGATGTAACACTGTGTGGGAGGGGCATGATGACAATGGACAAAGTAACACTGTGTGGGAGGGATACGATGACAATGGACGTTGTAACACTGTGTTGGAGGGTTACGATGACAATGGACGATATAACACTGTGTTGGAGGGATTCAATGACAATGGACGATGTAACACTGTGTGTGAGGGATACGATGACAATGGACGATGTAACACTGTGTGGGAGTGATACGATGACAATGGACGATGTAACACTGTGTGGAGGGATACGATGACAATGGACGATGTAACACTGTGTGGGAGGGATATGATGACAATGGACGATGTAACACTGTGTGGGAGGGATACGATGACAATTGGCGATGTAACACTGTGTGGGAGGGATACGATGACAATGGACGATGTAACACTGTGTAGGAGGGATACGATGACAATGGACGATGTAACACTGTGTGGGAGGGATATGATGACAATGTACGATGTAACACTGTGTAGGAGGGATATGATGACAATGGACAATGTAACACTGTGTGAGAGGGGCACGATGACAATGGACGATGTAACACTGTGTGGAAGGGATATGATGAAAATGGACGATTTAACACTGTGTGGGAGGGGCATGATGACAATGGACGATGTAACACTGTGTGGGAGGGATACGATGACAATGGACGATGTAAAACTGTGTAGGAGGGATACGATGACAATGGACGATGTAACACTGTGTGGGAGGGGCACGATGACAATGGACGATGTAACACTGTGTGGGAGGGATGCGATGACAATGGACGATGTAACACTGTGTCGGAGGGTTACGATGACAATGGACGATATAACACTGTGTGGGAGGGATTCAATGACAATGGACGATGTAACACTGTGTCGGAGGGATACGATGACAATGTACGATGTAACACTGTGTCGGAGGGATACGATGACAATGGACGATGCAACACTGTGTGGGAGGGATACGATGACAGTGGACGATGTAACACTGTATGGGAGGGGTACGATGACAATGGACGATGTAACACTGTGTATGAGGGACACGATGACAATGGACGATGTAACACTGTGTAGGAGGGATACGATGACAATGGACGATGTAACATTGTGTGGGAGGGATACGATGACAATGGACGATGTAACACTGTGTGGGAGGGATACGATGACAATGGACGATGTAACACTGTGTGGGAGTGGCACGATGGCAATGGACGATGTAACACTGTGTGGGAGGGATACGATGACAATGAACGATGTAACACTGTGTGGGAGGGATACGATGACAATGGACGATGTAACGCTGTGTGGGAGGGATACGATGACAATGGACGATGTAACACTGTGTGGGAGGGATATGATGACAATGTACGATGTAACACTGTGTAGGAGGGATATGATGACAATGGACAATGAAACACTGTGTGAGAGGGGCACGATGACAATGGACGATGTAACACTGTGTGGGAGGGATATGATGACAATGGACGATGTAACACTGTGTGGGAGGGGCATGATGACAATGGACAAAGTAACACTGTGTGGGAGGGATACGATGACAATGGACGTTGTAACACTGTGTTGGAGGGTTACGATGACAATGGACGATATAACACTGTGTTGGAGGGATTCAATGACAATGGACGATGTAACACTGTGTGTGAGGGATACGATGACAATGGACGATGTAACACTGTGTGGGAGTGATACGATGACAATGGACGATGTAACACTGTGTGGAGGGATACGATGACAATGGACGATGTAACACTGTGTGGGAGGGATATGATGACAATGGACGATGTAACACTGTGTGGGAGGGATACGATGACAATTGGCGATGTAACACTGTGTGGGAGGGATACGATGACAATGGACGATGTAACACTGTGTAGGAGGGATACGATGACAATGGACGATGTAACACTGTGTGGGAGGGATATGATGACAATGTACGATGTAACACTGTGTAGGAGGGATATGATGACAATGGACAATGTAACACTGTGTGAGAGGGGCACGATGACAATGGACGATGTAACACTGTGTGGAAGGGATATGATGAAAATGGACGATTTAACACTGTGTGGGAGGGGCATGATGACAATGGACGATGTAACACTGTGTGGGAGGGATACGATGACAATGGACGATGTAAAACTGTGTAGGAGGGATACGATGACAATGGACGATGTAACACTGTGTGGGAGGGGCACGATGACAATGGACGATGTAACACTGTGTGGGAGGGATGCGATGACAATGGACGATGTAACACTGTGTCGGAGGGTTACGATGACAATGGACGATATAACACTGTGTGGGAGGGATTCAATGACAATGGACGATGTAACACTGTGTCGGAGGGATACGATGACAATGTACGATGTAACACTGTGTGGGAGGGATATGATGACAATGTACGATGTCACACTGTGTAGGAGGGATATGATGACAATGGACAATGTAACACTGTGAGGGAGGGATACGATGACAATGGACGATGTAACACTGTGTGGGAGGGATACGATGACAATGGACGATGTAACACTGTGTGGGAGGGATATGATGACAATGTACGATGTAACACTGTGTAGGAGGGATATGATGACAATGGACAATGTAACACTGTGTGAGAGGGGCACGATGACAATGGACGATGTAACACTGTGTGGGAGGGATATGATGAAAATGGACGATTTAACACTGTGTGGGAGGGGCATGATGACAATGGACGATGTAACACTGTGCGGGAGGGATACAATGACAATGGACGATGTAACACTGTGTCGGAGGGATACGATGACAATGGACGATGTAACACTGTGTGGGAGGGATACGATGACAATGGACGATGTAACACTGTGTGGGAGGGATATGATGACAATGTACGATGTAACACTGTGTAGGAGGGATATGATGACAATGGACAATGTAACACTGTGTGAGAGGGGCACGATGACAATGGACGATGTAACACTGTGTGGGAGGGATATGATGAAAATGGACGATTTAACACTGTGTGGGAGGGGCATGATGACAATGGACGATGTAACACTGTGCGGGAGGGATACGATGACAATGGACGATGTAACACTGTGTCGGAGGGTTACGATGACAATGGACGATATAACACTGTGTTGGAGGGATTCAATGACAATGGACGATGTAACACTGTGTGTGAGGGATGCGAAGACAATGGACAATGTAACACTGTGTCGGAGGGTTACGATGACAATGGACGATATAACACTGTGTGGGAGGGATTCAATGACAATGGACGATGTAACACTGTGTCGGAGGGATACGATGACAATGTACGATGTAACACTGTGTCGGAGGGATACGATGACAATGGACCATGCAACACTGTGTGGGAGGGATACGATGACAGTGGACGATGTAACACTGTATGGGAGGGATACGATGACAATGGACGATATAACATTGTGTGGGAGGGATAGGACAATGGACGATGTAACATTGTGTGGGAGGGATATGACAATGGACGATGTAACATTGTGTGGGAGGGGCACAATGACAATGGAGGATGTAACACTGTGTGGGAGGGATACGATGACAATGGACGATGTAACACTGTGTGGGAGGGATACGATGACAATGGACGATGTAACACTGTGTGGGAGGGATACGATGACAATTGACGATGTAACACTGTGTGGGAGGGATACGATGACAATGGACGATGTAACACTGTGTAGAAGGGATACGCTGACAATGAACGATGTAACACTGTGTGGGAGTGGCACGATGACAATGGACGATGTAACACTGTGTGGGAGGGATACGATGACAATGGACGATGTAACACTGTGTGGGAGGGATATGATGACAATGGACGATGTAACACTGTGTGGGAGGGATACGATGACAATGGACGATGTAACACTGTGTGGGAGTGGCACGATGGCAATGGACGATGTAACACTGTGTGGGAGGGATACGATGACAATGGACGATGTAACACTGTGTGGGAGGGATACGATGACAATGGACGATGTAATGCTGTGTGGGAGGGATACGATGACAATGGACGATGTAACACTGTGTGGAGGGATACGATGACAATGGACGATGTAACACTGTGTGGGAGGGATACGATGACAATGGACGATGTAACACTGTGTGGGAGGGATACGATGACAATGGACGATGTAACACTGTGTGGGAGGGATACGATGACAATGGACGATGTAAAACTGTGTAGGAGGGATACGATGACAATGGACGATGTAACACTGTGTGGGAGGGGCACGATGACAATGGACGATGTAACACTGTGTGGGAGGGATGCGATGACAATGGACGATGTAACACTGTGTCGGAGGGTTACGATGACAATGGACGATATAACACTGTGTGGGAGGGATTCAATGACAATGGACGATGTAACACTGTGTCGGAGGGATACGATGACAATGTACGATGTAACACTGTGTCGGAGGGATACGATGACAATGGACGATGCAACACTGTGTGGGAGGGATACGATGACAGTGGACGATGTAACACTGTATGGGAGGGGTACGATGACAATGGACGATGTAACACTGTGTATGAGGGACACGATGACAATGGACGATGTAACACTGTGTAGGAGGGATACGATGACAATGGACGATGTAACATTGTGTGGGAGGGATATGACAATGGACGATGTAACATTGTGTGGGAGGGGCACAATGACAATGGAGGATGTAACACTGTGTGGGAGGGATACGATGACAATGGACGATGTAACACTGTGGGAGGGATACGATGACAATGGACGATGTAACACTGTGTGGGAGGGATACGATGACAATTGACGATGTAACACTGTGTGGGAGGGATACGATGACAATGGACGATGTAACACTGTGTAGGAGGGATACGATGACAATGGACGATGTAACACTGTGTGGGAGTGGCACGATGACATTGGACGATGTAACACTGTGTGGGAGGGATACGATGACAATGGACGATGTAACACTGTGTGGGAGGGATACGATGACAATGGACGATGTAACACTGTGTGGGTGGGATACGATGACAATGGACGATGTAACACTGTGTGGGAGGGATACGATGACAATGTACGATGTAACACTGTGTAGGAGGGATATGATGACAATGGACAATGTAACACTGTGTGAGAAGGGCACGATGACAATGGACGATGTAACACTGTGTGGGAGGGATATGATGACAATGGACGATGTAACACTGTGTGGAAGGGGCATGATGACAATGGATGATGTAACACTGTGTGGGAGGGATACGATGACAATGGACGATGTAACACTGTGTCGGAGGGTTACGATGACAATGGACGATATAACACTGTGTTGGAGGGATTCAATGACAATGGACGATGTAACACTGTGTGGAGGGATACGATGACAATGGACGATGTAACACTGTGTGGGAGGGATACGATGACAATTGACGATGTAAAACTGTGTAGGAGGGATACGATGACAATGGACGATGTAACACTGTGTGGGAGGGGCACGATGACAATGGACGATGTAACACTGTGTGGGAGGGATGCGATGACAATGGACGATGTAACATTGTGTCGGAGGGTTACGATGACAATGGACGATATAACACTGTGTGGGAGGGATTCAATGACAATGGACGATGTAACACTGTGTCGGAGGGATACAATGACAATGTACGATGTAACAGTGTGTCGGAGGGATACGATGACAATGGACGATGCAACACTGTGTGGGAGGGATACGATGACAGTGGACGATGTAACACTGTATGGGAGGGATACGATGACAATGGACGATGTAACACTGTGTATGAGGGACACGATGACAATGGACGATGTAACACTGTGTAGGAGGGATACGATGACAATGGACGATGTAACATTGTGTGGGAGGGATAAGACAATGGACGATGTAACATTGTGTGGGAGGGGCACAATGACAATGGAGGATGTAACACTGTGTGGGAGGGATACGATGACAATGGACGATGTAACACTGTGTGGGAGGGATACGATGACAATGGACGATGTAACACTGTGTGGGAGGGATACTATGACAATGGACGATGTAACACTGTGTGGGAGGGATACGATGACAATGGACGATGTAACACTGTGTAGGAGTGATACGATGACAATGGACGATGTAACACTGTGTGGGGGGGGGCACGATGACTATGGACGATGTAACACTGTGTGGAGGGATACGATGACAATGGACGATATAACATTGTGTGGGAGGGATATGACAATGGACAATGTAACATTGTGTGGGAGGGATATGACAATGGACGATGTAACATTGTGTGGGAGGGGCACAATGACAATGGAGGATGTAACACTGTGTGGGAGGGATACGATGACAATGGACGATGTAACACTGTGTGGGAGGGATAAGATGACAATGGACGATGTAACACTGTGTGGGAGGGATAGGATGACAATGGACGATGTAACACTGTGTGGGAGGGATATGATGACAATGTACGATGTCACACTGTGTAGGAGGGATATGATGACAATGGACAATGTAACACTGTGTGAGAGGGGCACGATGACAATGGACGATGTAACACTGTGGGAGGGATATGATGACAATGGACGATGTAACACTGTGTGGGAGGGATACGATGACAATTGACGATGTAACACTGTGTGGGAGGGATACGATGACAATGGACGATGTAACACTGTGTAGGAGGGATACGATGACAATGGACGATGTAACACTGTGTGGGAGTGGCACGATGACAATGGACGATGTAACACTGTGTGGGAGGGATACGATGACAATGGACGATGTAACACTGTGTGGGAGGGATACGATGACAATGGACGATGTAACACTGTGTGGGAGGGATACGATGACAATGGACGATGTAACACTGTGTGGGAGGGATACGATGACAATGGACGATGTAACACTGTGTGGGAGGGATACGATGACAATTGACGATGTAACACTGTGTGGGAGGGATACGATGACAATGGACGATGTAACACTGTGTAGAAGGGATACGATGAAAATGGACGATGTAACACTGTGTGGGAGGGGCACGATGACAATGGACGATGTAACACTGTGTGGGAGGGATATGATGACAATGGACGATGTAACACTGTGTGGGAGGGATACGATGACAATTGACGATGTAACACTGTGTGGGAGGGATACGATGACAATGGACGATGTAACACTGTGTAGGAGGGATACGATGACAATGGACGATGTAACACTGTGTGGGAGTGGCACGATGACAATGGACGATGTAACACTGTGTGGGAGGGATACGATGACAATGGACGATGTAACACTGTGTGGGAGGGATACGATGACAATGGACGATGTAACACTCTGTGGGAGGGATACGATGACAATGGACGATGTAACACTGTGTGGGAGGGATATGATGACAATGTATGATGTAACACTGTGTAGGAGGGATATGATGACAATGGACAATGTAACACTGTGTGAGAGGGGCACGATGACAATGGACGATGTAACACTGTGTGGGAGGGATATGATGACAATGGACGATGTAACACTGTGTGGGAGGGGCATGATGACAATGGACGATGTAACACTGTGTGGGAGGGATACGATGACAATGGACAATGTAACACTGTGTCGGAGGGTTACGATGACAATGGACGATATAACACTGTGTTGGAGGGATTCAATGACAATGGACGATGTAACACTGTGTGTGAGGTATACGATGACAATGGACGATGTAACACTGTGTGGGAGTGATACAATGACAATGGACGATGTAACACTGTGGGAGGGATACGATGACAATGGACGATGTAACACTGTGTAGAAGGGATACGATGACTATGGACGATGTAACACTGTGTGGGAGGGATATGATGACAATGGATGATGTAACACTGTGTGGGAGGGGCATGATGACAATGGACGATGTAACACTGTGTGGGAGGGATACAATGACAATGGACGATGTAACACTGTGTGGGAGGGGCATGATGACAATGGACGATGTAACACTGTGTGGGAGGGATACGATGACAATGGACGATGTAACACTGTGTCGGAGGGTTACGATGACAATGGACGATGTAACACTGTGTGGGAGTGATACGATGACAATGGACAATGTAACACTGTGTGGGAGGGATACGATGACAATGGACGATGTAACACTGTGTGGGAGGGATACAATGACAATGGACGATGTAACACTGTGTAGAAGGGATACGATGACAATGGACGATGTAACATTGTGTGGGAGGGATACGATGACAATGGATGATGTAACACTGTGTGGGAGGGATACGATGACAATGGACGATGTAACACTGTGTAGGAGGGATACGATGAAAATGCACAATGTAACACTGTGTGAGAGGGGTACGATGACAATGGACGATGTAACACTGTGTGGGAGGGATACAATGACTATGGACGATGTAACACTGTGTGGGAGGGATATGATGACAATGGATGATGTAACACTGTGTGGGAGGGGCATGATGACAATGGACGATGTAACACTGTGTGGGAGGGATACGATGACAATGGACGATGTAACACTGTGTCGGAGGGTTACGATGACAATGGACGATATAACACTGTGTGGGAGGGATTCAACGACAATGGACGATGTAACACTGTGTAGGAGGGATACGATGACAATGGACGATGTAACACTGTGTTGGAGGGATACGATGACAATGGACAATGTAACACTGTGTAAGAGGGATACGATGACAATGGACGATGTAACACTGTGTAGGAGGGATATGATGACAATGGACGATGTCACTCTGTGTGGGAGGGATACGATGACAATGGAGGTTGTAACACTGTGTGGGAGTGATACGATGACAATGGACGATGTAACACTGTGTGGGAGGGATACGATGACAATGGACGATGTAACACTGTGTGGGAGGGATACAATGACAATGGACGATGTAACACTGTGTGGGAGGGATACGATGACAATGGGCAATGTAACACTGTGTGGGAGGGATACGATGACAATGGACGATGTAAAACTGCGTAGGAGGGATAAGATGACCATGGACGATGTAACACAGTGTGGGAGGGGCACGATGACAATGGGCGATGTAACACTGTGTGGGAGGGATACGATGACAATGGACGATGTAACACTGTGTGGGAGGGATACGATGACAATGGACGATATAACACTGTGTGGGAGGGATACGATGACAATGGACGATGTAACACTGTGTGGGAGGGGCATGATGACAATGGAGGATGTAACACTGTGTGGGAGGGATGCGATGACAATGGACGATGTAACACTGTGTCAGAGGGTTACGATGACAATGGACGATATAACACTGTGTGGGAGGGATTCAATGACAATGGACGATGTAACACTGTGTAGGAGGGATACGATGACAATGGACGATGTAACACTGTGTAGGAGGGATACGATGACAATGGACAATGTAACACTGTGTAAGAGGGATACGATGACAATGGACGATGTACCACTGTGTAGGAGGGATATGATGACAATGGACGATGTCACTCTGTGTGTGAGGGATACGATGACAATGGACGATGTAACACTGTGTGGGAGTGATACGATGACAATGGACGATGTAACACTGTGTGGAGGGATACGAAGACAATGGACGATGTAACACTGTGGGAGGGATACGATGACAATGGACAATGTAACACTGTGTGGGAGGGATACGATGACAATGGACGATGTAACACTGTGTAGGAGGGATACGATGACAATGGACAATGTAACACTGTGTAGAAGGGATACAATGACAATGGACGATGTATCCCTGTGTGGGAGGGATACGATGACAATGGACGATGTAACACTGTGTGGGAGGGATGCGATGACAATGGACGATGTAACACTGTGTAGGTTGGATACAATGACAATGGAGGTTGTAAAACTGTGTGGGAGTGATACGATGACAATGGACGATGTAACACTGTGTGAGAGGGATACGATGACAATGGACGATGTAACACTGTGTGGGAGGGATACAATGACAATGGACGATGTAACACTGTGTGGGAGGGATACGATGACAATGGACAATGTAACACTGTGTGGGAGGGATACGATGACAATGGACGATGTAAAACTGTGTAGGAGGGATAAGATGACAATGGACGATGTAACACAGTGTGGGAGGGGCATGATGACAATGGGCGATGTAACACTGTGTGGGAGGGATACGACGACAATGGACGATGTAACACTGTGTGGGAGGGATACGATGACAATGGACGATATAACACTGTGTGGGAGGGATAAGATGACAATGGACGATGTAACACTGTGTAGGAGGGATACGGTGACAATGGATGATGTAACACTGTGTGGGAGGGGCACGATGACAATGAATGATGTAACACTGTGTGGGAGGGATACGATGACAATGGACGATGTAAAACTGTGTGGGAGGAATACGATGACAATGGACGATATAACACTTTGTGGGAAGGATACGATGACAATGGACGATGTAACACTGTGTGGGAGGAATACGATGACAATGGACGATGTAACACTGTGTGGGAGGGGCTCGATGACAATGGACGGTGTAACACTGTGTGGGAGGGATACGATGACAATGGACGATGTAACACTGTGTGGGAGGGATACGATGACAATGGACGATGTAACACTGTGTGGGAGGAATACGATGACAATGGACGATATAACACTTTGTGGGAGGGATACGATGACAATGGACGATGTAACACTGTGTAGGAGGGATACGATGACAATGGACGATGTACACTGTGGGAGGGGCACGATGACAATGGACGATGTAACACTGTGTGGGAGGGATACGATGACAATGGACGATGTAACACTGTGTAGGAGGGATACGATGACAATGGACAATGTAACTCTGTGTAGGAGGAAAACGATGACAATGGACGATGTATCACTGTGTGGGAGGAATACGATAACAATGGACGATGTAACACTGTGTAGGAGGGATACGATGACAATAGACGATGTAACACTGTGTAGGAGGAATACGATGACAATGGACGATATAACACTTTGTGGGAAGGATACGATGACAATGGACGATGTAACACTGTGTGGGAGGGATACGATGACAATGGACGATGTAACACTGTGTGGGAGGGGCTCGATGACAATGGACGGTGTAACACTGTGTGGGAGGGATACGATGACAATGGACGATGTAACACTGTGTGGGAGGGATACGATGACAATGGACGATGTAACACTGTGTGGGAGGAATACGATGACAATGTACGATATAACACTTTGTGGGAGGGATACGATGACAATGGACGATGTAAAACTGTGTAGGAGGGATAAGATGACAATGGACGATGTAACACAGTGTGGGAGGGGCATGATGACAATGGGCGATGTAACACTGTGTGGGAGGGATACGACGACAATGGACGATGTAACACTGTGTGGGAGGGATACGATGACAATGGACGATATAACACTGTGTGGGAGGGATAAGATGACAATGGACGATGTAACACTGTGTAGGAGGGATACGGTGACAATGGATGATGTAACACTGTGTGGGAGGGGCACGATGACAATGAATGATGTAACACTGTGTGGGAGGGATACGATGACAATGGACGATGTAAAACTGTGTGGGAGGAATACGATGACAATGGACGATATAACACTTTGTGGGAAGGATACGATGACAATGGACGATGTAACACTGTGTGGGAGGGATACGATGACAATGGACGATGTAACACTGTGTGGGAGGGGCTCGATGACAATGGACGGTGTAACACTGTGTGGGAGGGATACGATGACAATGGACGATGTAACACTGTGTGGGAGGGATACGATGACAATGGACGATGTAACACTGTGTGGGAGGAATACGATGACAATGGACGATATAACACTTTGTGGGAGGGATACGATGACAATGGACGATGTAACACTGTGTAGGAGGGATACGATGACAATGGACAATGTAACACTGTGGGAGGGGCACGGTGACAATGGACGATGTAACACTGTGTGGGAGGGATACGATGACAATGGACGATGTAACACTGTGTAGGAGGGATACGATGACAATGGACAATGTAACTCTGTGTAGGAGGAAAACGATGACAATGGACGATGTATCACTGTGTGGGAGGAATACGATAACAATGGACGATGTAACACTGTGTAGGAGGGATACGATGACAATGGACGATGTAACACTGTGTAGGAGGAATACGATGACAATGGACGATGTAACACTGTGTGGGAGGAATACGATGACAATGGACGATGTAGCATTGTGTGGGAGGGATACGATGACAATGGACGATGTAACACTGTGTAGGAGGAATACGATGACAATGGACGATGTAACACTGTGTAGGAGGAATACGATGACAATGGTCGATATAACACTGTGTGGGAGGGATATGATGACAATGGACGATGTAACACTGTGTGGGAGGGACACGATGACAATGAGCGATGTAACACTGTGTGGGAGGGATACGATGACAATGGACGATGTAACACTGTGAAAGGGATACGATGACAATGGACGATATAACACTGTGTGGGAGGGATACGATGACAATGGACGATGTAACACTGTGTAGGGGGATACGATGACAATGGACGATGTAACACTGTGTGGGAGGGGCACGATGACAATGGATGATGTAACACTGTGTGGGAGGGATACGATGACAATGGACGATGTAACACTGTGTGGGAGGAATATGATGACAATGGACGATATAACACTTTGTGGGAGGGATACGATGACAATGGACGATGTAACACTGTGTAGGAGGGATACGATGACAATGGACGATGTAACACTGTGTGGGAGGGGCACGATGACAATGTACGATGTAACACTGTGTGGGGGGGATACGATGACAATGGACGATGTAATACTGTGTGGGAGGGATACGATGACAATGGACGATGTAACATTGTGTGGGAGGGGCACGATGACAATGGACGATGTAACACTGTGTGGGAGGGATACGATGAAAATGGACGATGTAACACTGTGTGGGAGGGATACGATGACAATGGACGATGTAACACTGTGTGGGAGGGGCACGATGACAATGTACGATGTAACACTGTGTGAGAGGAATACGATGACAATGGACGATGTAACACTGTGTGGGAGGAATACGATGACAATGGACGATATATCACTTTGTGGGAGGGATACGATGACAATGGACGATGTAACACTGTGTGGGAGGGGCACGATGACAATGGATGATGTAACACTGTGTGGGAGGGATACGATGACAATGGACGATGTAACTCTGTGTAGGAGGGATACGATGACAATGGACAATGTAACACTGTTTAGGAGGAATACGATGACAATGGACGATGTAACACTGTGTAGGAGGGACACGATGACAATAGACGATGTAACACTTTGTGGAAGGGATACGATGACAATGGACGATGTAACACTGTGTGGAGGGATACGATGACAATGGACGATGTAACACTGTGTGGGAGGGATACGATGACAATGGACGATGTAACACTGTGTGGAAGGGATACGATGACAATGGACGATGTAACACTGTGTGGAAGGGATACGATGACAATGGACGATGTAACACTGTGTGGGAGGGATACGATGACAATGGATGATGTAACACTGTGTGGGAGGGATACGATGACAATTTACGATGTAACACTGTGTGGGAAGGATACGATGACAATGGACAATGTAACACTGTATGGGAGGGATACGATGACAATGGACGATGTAACACTGTGGGAGGGGCAGGATTACAATGGAGAACAATTTACTGAGGGCAAAAGGCTGCGTAACTCTCTCGCTTTCAACGAGATCTCGAGGCATTTGTAAATAAGATATATCAATTAACATAAACATAAAATGTAAATAAATACATAAATGAAGATTACAACCGAACGTTTAAGCGTAGTTGTAATGACGTTGTTGTTTGCATTGTAATCTCTAGGCACGGTAGCCTGGACAACTGACGAAACGGGAAGTTCTGAGTCAATGTCAGCTAAAATGAACAAATGTATTGGTTTTCAATTAGCAATGATGTCGCCGAGAGATATTCATTTTGGATTGCAATCCGATCTTTTAATATTCCAACTGAGTTAAGTTGGTTCTACACCATAAACAAATCTCACGCTAAAATTTCACAGATTAGTGTGTAATCTTAGCAACAATGACGAAATACATTGAACTCGTTCTATTATTGATAAATTAAAGATGTATTAATTTCAGACAAAACTCACAGAAAGTCCATCAATTGCATTGAACATTTCCTTTAACCTCTGTGCAATCGTGAACGGTTTCCTAACAGACATAATTGTGAAATCTCATTAATTACATATAATAGAAATATCCGATTCCAAAATACAGAGTTGCAATTCGTTATTATATTTGATGCCATGACTTGGGTTGATTAAAAGAGTTAGAGTCACTTACCATACTCATCAGATATTCATGGTGTATGGTTTAGCCGATCACTTGGTAAGCTATGTCGCCTCGTTTTGTATTGCCATGCATACACATACGCGTTATTTCGCACGCATTGCCACGTCGTATTGAAATTGAAATATGGATTCCGTATTATGCTGTTAAACCTGTGCCGTGACCGAATGACGATTAAATTAATAGTATTATAGACAGATCAGTAGCAGGTGCAGAATAGTCGTACACACACTGAGACAATGTAATTTGAATAATTTAACATTGGGAACATAACGACTATAATAACAAAGTAATTATTTATTTATTATTTTATGATTGACATTAGTGTGTTGAATATGTTATTACCTAAATGAAGAATACTTTCCACAATTAGCTACAATGTATGACGGTATATCGTCTAGTAAATATACCGGATATATAATATATAATACCAAAGCACTTATACGAAACATCAGTACAATTATTTGACTCCAATAAACGATCGTCGAGAAGAGAACCGCCATAGCAAATTATGCATATATGCAAATAAAGTATGCTTATTCCTTAATAATAATATGTTGATGTACAACGATACTTGTACGTGAGTCAAACTATCCAAGTATTTAGTTGATCACTATCATTTTAAATCTATCTAAAGAGGATCGATTATACTGAAGGGTTATCCGTTGCTGTGAGACGCACAACTGTATATCTACTATTATAGTTACCACGTGATTACCTGTAATACTTTGTCTACAACAACACGTAGATATAATACATAGTTAGTGATATACAAGGACAATGCACCAAAAAAAGTGTCACTTCTTGTAATTCAAAAAGGCTACTAATTTATAATTTAGACTTAAGGTATATAAGAATCAACTTATTCCCACACCAATGATCTTCACTTTGAAACAAGGATATACATTGAATTTCCAATATTAAAATTATCTGTTGAAAAGAAGAGTTTAAGTAAAAGAGTCATTTCCTTCCAGGTGTTAAATTATAGTACAGCGAAACTATCATTTATCTTATTTGTTGATTTACAATGTTCTTCATACTATGGCCCACGGCGAAATAAAGAACGCTATACTCCAAATCCCCATATAACGTTCTAACCCGACATAGAGCTAAGCTTATTCGCAATTAGATGCAATTTCTCGTCCTATAAATCACGTTGCTAACGTACTAGAGGACTTCAAGTCACATCGACAATCTTGTCGATGAAGTGTGTGATCGGCGTCTGATATTGTGGTCAGGGAAAAGTGCTTTATTTCAATCACGTGACAGCTTTGTTATCATAGGATTACATGACAGTGTATGAAGTCAATACAAGAACATACTTACAAAATGTGAATGATTCTTCACGTTTCATTGTTGTATTCAATTTCATGGCATTATAATTGAAATAAAGCACTTTTCCATCCGACGCTTGAAACCCCATATTATACAGTTTGTTCCTTCACACCCGCTGAATAATAGTAATTGTGAAAGCATAATTCATATATTTTTGTCAAATATGCTGTGAGTTAATTATAACAGCATTTACATACACAATAAAAGAATGATCAAAAAAGGTAAAATAATACACAGCTACATATATCTTATATCTAATACCAGGTAAATCAATTAATTAAAGACCATGAGTTGTTTCAACACATATTTCAATAACATACAGTATGCCGCGTCTGGCACTAATGATATTATCTCGTGTTCTTTTGCTCACTCGCCACTCACTCTGCTTTATATTATGAAATTTATTGTGTGTTGTCTGAGCCATAATTTCTGGTATTATATACCCGGCGTGACTCTGTACAATACTAGTATTTTATTTCATCGATAGGTACCGACTACGTGGAGGTTCATTTAAGGTCATGTTATGACATCTTTAGTAATTTGTTCTTGTTTTCCACCTAATCTCATCACTAAAATACAAATAATTATATTTACTTTCGGAGCTTCCCAGTAATAGTGTGGCATGTGTTGGGTACATATAGACTAAATATTGTGCATTAAGATGTTATTAACATAATTGTCTGTAGATCAAGTAATTATATTAGAATACAATTCATTATAATAAATTGAAACAAAATCGTACATCAATATTAGTTTTCTGTGTTTCATAATTTAGATTTTAGTGTTAGGGGATATCACCCTGGCACAGATTTCCGTATTTTATTATTTTATCTTACTCAATTCCCCAATTATTATACAAATAAGTTAAATAATAATAATAATAATAATAATAACGAGTTTGCAAGTCACCGTTTAGCATTTAGCATACATAATAGGCCCGTAGCCAGCGCTTTTGAATAGGGGGTTCGAAAACAATAATATGGTGTAATTTGATGTGAAATGTACATTTTTTAATTTTTAAAAGAAAAAGGAGCGAATTCTTTGGTATCTTATAGCTCTGTTACAGACATTTTTATATTCTTGGTTTTAAATTTAATTGGCTTACTTTGTGTTACGTTGTTAAGTTATTTCACGTAACATCTTTAACTATTTTACCATTTTTAGAGAAGGGGTTCCTGAGCCACCCCCACTCTCAGACAAACACAAACACCCAGACCCACTACTGCAAATTGTTGTAATTAAAGTTAAGATTTGATTTATTTTAGCATCATTTTCTAAGCATTTTAAGGTAGAATGCTACTCACGAGGGTTTATCTCTTCGCAAATTTTATAGCACATAGCAGTGACACTATTTGGTGACTGTCTGTGTTATTTGCATAATTGCATAGTGTTATTGACAAAAGATCTGACCTGGATATATAAAAGTGAAGTTCATTTTCTACCACTCATTTTCTCAAATGTATTACTGCAAAACAACAATTTCTTGATCTAACGGTATTTTTGTCTGTCTGCCTAACATTAAGTTTATGGCCAAAACAGCGAAAACTTGCCAGTATATATTTTACCTATAATTGCTTGCTAATAAAGTATCTTTAAGGTTCTAATAATTTGGTTTTTCCGTAAGTACACAGCCTGGATGATTGAGACATTTTCTTTCATTCATTGAGTAAATATGTTTGAGAAATTTGCAGTTTCCCCAACTTATTGACAATGCCGAAACCATATTTGAACAGAAGATGTTTTTCATGTGGGTTGTGTTTTCAACCAATACGAGATACAACGCTTGGAATAAAAACAGCATAATGGAAGCCTTCCACTGCAAAATTGTTTGTAGAACTATTAACACCAAGTAAAATGTTGTCCGTACCCTCTCAATGATCTACGAATGTTCGTACCCCCATATCTCGCTACCATAACAAATAGCTGTCACAATGATTGCATCGACCAAATTAAATGCACTATCCAATGGCATACCAGCAAGTTTTCTTACAGTATGTACATTTTTTTGGTTCACTGTAAATTTTTTTTGGGGGGGGGGGGCTGGTGGTAAAATAGTATGCATTCAGTTGTATTTTAGCAGCGGTCTCTATAGACTACAATGACTAAAATGTACTAAAAATATTGTCAACGTTTCACGACATCAAAACGAAACGTGACAGGCACTATTATTATTATATATCTTTGTTATCATATGTTACCGAGTCAAATTGTGAGATATATGCCTGCGATAAAAAAGACAATAGTAATATGCCCTAAAACAGGCAAAACAATTGCTGAACACAACTAGCTTCACTGTATTTTATTGATCGAGTACGGTGATCCCAATTTTTTTATTTCGTTTACTTCATTCTTGTAACATCATTTTTTTACATGATATATCATTTATGTAAAAATGAAGAGACTGACAATAGTTTGTGTAGCACACTACTTTGATAACGCAAACTTTGCATATCACACAATACATTACATAAGTTATCCTCCTTGGATGTAACTTTGCGAACGAATCCACAACACGATCAATATCGATTTCTCGATGAAATTGGAGTAAAATCTATTTCGCCCCATATATGTATTCAACCTTCTGAATGTGGAGAAACTGCGCTCACACTCACAGCTTGTCACTGAAATGACAGCAGTTTCTGTAGTCAAACGAATATGTTTGAAACGCGTGATTCATACTTTCAGTGCTGAAGCAATACACTGGAGTAAATTGTTGACTGCAAGAGGCTCTTCGACCTATACAACTCGTCATCGAACAATTTTGATGCTGATAAATCTTCGACATTTTTTTCAATGATCTTTTCAACCCGTAGCTGTACACTTTTGTCCAATACCACAGGCTACACGCAACAATACAATGAGTTGGCTACATTTGGCTGATTTATAAAAGCTTGCTATTTACAAAAACTCTTTTTGATTGGCTGCTGTTTAGCCTCTCAGCTTAACACCACATGCAAACTCTTTATATGATGGCAGTTAACAACAAAAATATCTTAATCACTGTAAATATATTAACAAACAGCCTCTGGCAGACTCATAACCTCAGTTAAATACATTGTTGATTGGTCGTGTAACTGTCTTTCTCGCTTTACAAAACTGGACCAAGAAGAGCAACTACTTCCGATGAATAACGCAGATCTGAACGCCAGTTCTTGTTCTACGAGAGAAAGAATGTAATTGTCTTCATAAAGGAATGTAAACTCTTTCCTCCCAGATTCAGCAATGAGACTTACTGGGGTGTAGACTCGTGTAATGCTCATCCGTAAATGTTCAACCACATTCCACGCGTCTGATGGCGCTGCCACATAGACGCACTTTACTTTATGGTGATTCATGGTCGACAGTAATTGTTCACTGATGATCGATCCAGTGTGGTTTAAATCATGAAGTAATCTGCATTCTGGGTATTTAAGTGTGTTGCACCATGTACGCATGAAATCGTCATTGATTCTCCAGTGCAGCACAGCATACGGAGCTCCGCTGCAGATAATTGCTTCAAATCCGTCTGCTAGTGTGTGGATTGCAGCTGTTCTGACCGTATGTTCATCAACTAGTCTCCCTATCGTGTAATACCTATTAACGCTGATAGGTGATGTTAGGTTCATGAATTCATAATCCATTGTCAATGGAGTGTAGAAACCTAGGCAATGAACACTTTGCGCATTTCTGAATTTCAAAGCACTTCTTAACACATATTTAGATGTAGCAGCGGACCCTGGTAGTACAATCCCAGTGGTGAAGTTCAGACGTCTGCGCGTTTTTCGATATTTATCCTTATAAAGTTCATAATCCGATACTGACTTCATCAACGGTCTTCCGTGCACAATCTTCTCAACTTCCCCATGACAGTCGCGATAGAATCGGTCAATGGATGCCACTGGTACAACAGATCTGATGGTAGAGACATCGAATGTCTCGTTAAAGTGTCTCATCTCTCGTTTCACAAGAAAGTGGTTATAGAACGGACCTAAAACCAAAGTCCTGTTAAAATGAATAGCAAACAGAGCCGCTACCTTAAAACTCCTGTACTGGTTATTCGGCCCTGTACCATATCGAAATATTGGTAGAAGATACATTGGGATGTCAGCGTGAGCGTAGTCTGTAAAAACTGTGGTCGAACGTATCACATTTCTTTCACCATTATATCCCACTGCTAAATCACTTAATGACAAATCAGCTAAATGAAGCGCGCGTTCGTTGGTGATTTTTCGGAACTTATCAAAGTCTTTTCTATGAAATTGAAGCCATAAAAATAGGAGAAATAAAGCAAATATTGAAACTGTGTATCGTACCAGAACCTTCATTATTCAGCAGTGAGTTCGCATTCGCGTAGTAAACTGTCACTTCAGTTATGTGAACTGAGGTATGACTGATCACCAACTTATAAATATGTAAAAGAAAACAGTGATAGGTTTTGATATGACAATATATATATCGACAGCTGCAACAAGAATCTATGATTACACGCGATGATAAAATATACAGTTTGTGCGTACCCATATATTGTACACCGATGTATATTACTCCATATTAAGTGTGAATATGAAAACAGTGTGTTATAAACCATTAACAGTTTCATTTTGTTGTATTTTACTACTGTTCACATCTTACTATTATATTTTCGAAATTATCAAAAGTGTGTTTCTATATCACTTATTTATTGTACTAGTAGTGTAGCCGACATATTTGAGCTGTGACTGAGTGTTTTAGATACTATGTCTACACGATATTGACTGATAATATGTAATTCAACTGAAAGACACATGATGTTGTAAGGCAATGGTCGAAGAGTAACATGTGCATCATATAAAACATGAAATTGCAATGATTGGTAAATAACAGTCATGTGTATAGGCTAAAGCGCCACCGACTGTCTTCTTTAATTTGAATGCGAAATATTGTTGGACAGGTTGGAAGACACACAATTCATACTCAATACGTCTGTTTATGCCACATGTAGACGATATGCCCTGACATACATACTGCATTCTCCGTAGTATTGACTCGCTTTGTAAACACACTTAAGTAAGGTTTGTTAAGCATATATTGTCTTTATACGTAATTAGGTATGTTTGATTGGCTCAGTATGTCGGGAGCAAAGACGTGTTCATTTCTAAATGTATGGTTTGAATTACCAACATATGTAGACAACAATGGAAAAGCAATATTTTAACAGAAACAAATATGCGAAATTATAACGACGTGAAAGGTCACGCTGAGTTATGTCTCTGAATATTCTCTCTAAATATAAACGGTATTGATCCTGAGAGTATGCATTGTTTGTAAAGCAAATGTTGTCGTAGGTGAGTATTACTTTCTATTGATATGCCAAGTATACTAAGATATACAGGATTTAGTTTAATTTAAATATACTAGGTTACCAAACACCTACACCTTCAATCATTACTTTCTATTGATATGCCAAGTATACTAAGATATACAGGATTTAGTTTAATTTAAATATACTAGGTAACCAAACACCTACACATTCAATCATCAGACATAACCAAAAAGCAATATTTTGTTTATATCTACAAAGGTCAGGACGTCAGGAGATCAATTATAAAACAGTGACACGTGACACATCCAGTAATATAGTTCATTTAGTATATTGTTCTTTGTTTTCTTTTTATATTTTGTATCGGTTTATGAGGCAGAGTTAGTAAATTATAGATATATTTAATCCATCCCGTTGGCGTTCCTTATTTCAGCAGTGATAAATAATGATGTTGATGCAAGCCCGCCAATGACGACCACATATTATTGAGATTAAACTTAAACATCGCCATGATGAAGAACTCATTGCTTTGCTCAAAATGAAAGAAAAAAGTTTCTCGAGCATCGAGAGATTCATATCGACGAAACTGTCGTTGTAGCTGGAGGTAATCGAGGAGTGAGACGTGATATTTGTGAAAATATCTAATTTCGAGTAAGCTGAGCTTTAGGTTGTAAAGAGCGTTATATGGCGATTCGAAGTTTAACGTTATTTTCTCTTTTGGTCTAGAAGCGACCTGTCAACCTTCCAAACTACAAAGCCCACCTTCACAAACATATATAATAATATATTATAACGACTCTGATAAATATGCGTACACAAACAACATTCGACTGATATCATCCTGGTATATTATCATAATTACATTGGCATCGCAATGATGTTTAACAGCGCCAGCACCGACGAAGAAAGATTCGGGTTTGTTTTCGCGATTGAGTGCGGCCTGTGTTCCTCCAATGGACGCACTTCGATTTCGGTAACATGGCGTACCAGACTTGTATTTACGGTGATTGTATAGAACGATCGAACCCCAAATAAGCAAGTCTAGTTGGTTTGCCTATATTACAGAATAATGCCTTAACCGAATGATCATCTACACGATTATTAATTTACAATTCTTGATGTTTAGCATATACAAAAAAGGAATCTTAACAATGCTATCACCGCATCCGCATAAACAATATATGAGCTAATATTATAACCAACGAACTCTGTAAAGTAGATGTAAGTGGTCCAATATCATCACATAGTCTTATAGCTGGTGTACTTGGTGGCGCTTTTGCACAACTGTGTTCTGGTATTTATATATATATATATATATATATATATATATATATATATATATATATATATATATATATATATATATATATATATATATATATATATATATATATATATATATATATATATATATATATATATATATATATACACTCGGATTTGTCATGATTGCTGATTATTGCGTCTGTCATCCAGTTGTTCTGACACGAATTGTTCACCTCATTTAAACACGACTTATCTACAATATATTGCTGTAACCGCAAAACACGTTGAAATACCGGCATGCAATTTTAGCGGATTTGACTCTTGGCATGAATTAACAAAATCTTAACTTAGCTAAAGTGCCTACTATCTCCTCGTCAGAATATACTTTCTGTTAAATTATCTGCATCTTGAATTAGCAAAATTACAGATTATCTAAATTAGCTAAAATAACATGCTAGCTAAAAAGACATGTTTTACAGTAGTAATCTCTGGCCCATCTTATTAAACTGTACCTCATGTTTTTTTTCTGGTTGGTCTTCAAGTGCCTTTTCCTTTGTCCATGTTGATACCTGGCAATGATTGTACTCTTCATGAAATTATCTTTTTTCTTGGTTGTTGAAAACTTCACGGTTCTTATGTCAAATATTATTTTTGAGTATGATAATAATTCTTGCATCTGTTTCATCTTAGAAACTGCAGAAAGTCTTAGTTGTATTTCTTTAATGGGTGGTAGTCGTTGCTCCATGCATGTGAGAAATATATGGGTCTCATATAAACAAAGATGGCGACTATGGCTGTCGCGCAGATTAATAAGTACAAACTGAGACGTTATCAAGCTTTAATTAGGTATTTTTAGGTGATTGGAATGTATCGAAAAGGTCACCGTAATTAGTGCAAGTCGCGCCCAGGGTAAACCTCATGTTGATTTTCATTAGAAGAGCGCATTGAATTGTGGGGAAAATCAATGTTTAGCAACAGAAATGTCGCACATGCGCAGCGCAATGATCACCGCCTTTTAATCATTTTTTTAAAATAATTTAACATATAGATGCCATGGTTTAATTTACTCAATAATAAAGTGTTTATTATTACGCTATTAGAATCACACAAACCACATTGCCATGTGTATGCAAACGTGAATTTACCGTGGCTATAGGTTATTGGTTGGTGAATAGTGTCTTAATTAAGATTGCTCTACCCTCAGCAATACATAAAACTATAAACAATGCACCTCAATAAGCATATACCAATGTGATTTAATTAAATAACAACTTACTATCAGTTTCAATAATAATAACAATTAGGAATCAAGTTACACCGAATCCACAAGAATAAACTATTAGCAACACAAACTAATCATAACCATAGCAACGAATCGCCACATACCAAACTAGGAGAATGCTTGGCCGTATCAAATATGCTAAATAAGAATTAAATTCGCACAAGCACTAAATTTTATTTCAAAGTAAATGATAGGTATTACGATATAAATATAATAAAGAAGTGTTTTAATAACAACTCTGAAGTGAATTAAAATCATTGTCCACTTTCTGTGTTACCAGGAATACCAACACTTAAAGGTTAGTGGCCCTGATGAAAAGTTGGTAGATCATCTTTCCAATGTTGTTAAAATCAGGAAAGCATCGGAAAGCAACATGCAGTATGTATGTACTTAAATTCAATACTGTAAATGAAACATCAATATCTTTTCTGACTTACGGAGTAACCTTCTCAATCTTTTCATGTAATTTGTATAACTTTGCTGCTGATTGTTGTCTCTACCGATATTTATTTATATTTATTGGCATTGCGAAAAGTCATTTTTGAAACAAAAGGCTCCAAAAATGATTATTTTCTAAACTGTTCCTGTATGGGTACGATAACTTTATTATACTGTGAGTTTGACGAGTTAATGTGGATTGTGTGATCCTTTTTTGTATAGAGAGATAATGAAGCGTTATTTTTGCAGCGTATACATGTGTGTGTTATATCAAACTATCAAACTATGTTTTTGCTATATCGCAAAAGAGTCGGTATTTAGTTTCACTAACAGGGGTTTCATGGAGGATCTGCCAGGACAGGATCTATTTCGTTTCCTTGGTGTGTGTGTGTTAGGTAACCGATTAGAATTACACAACACATATGTTACATGCACGTATACTTACTTGCAACACATTCAATTCTTTCATAATAAAAACCTTTTTTCCTAGAAATCCCTGGCACATCTTGATGTTTTAATTTTCATATTTTCTGGTGAGAACATTGCTGCATACGTGTGTTATGTAACTAGTTTTGTGTTGACGAACACAGGATTACATGCAGAAAAATAACACGTGATACATGTATCTGTATTCATGCATCACTTGTTACATTCGAACTGGATTTGAGACCCGGCGAAATAAAAATTTCCGGCTCAAAACATTGTCTTCATGGGGAAACAAGCTCCGTAATGCTCACCTGAAAATAAGATGCACTGATATTGTTCAGCTGGTGCTTCCAAAATGTATTCGAAACTAAAATCGCGTTTTCTAACCTACCGAGTTTGATGTCAATTTTGGGAAGGAGAGGCCGTTTAAATAACTAATCTGGGGTTGTTACTTTAGACCAATCGGCAGTGTTATTAGTGGACCAATAAGTAAGGCTTTTTCCGCCACTTACCGAAAGTAATTTTATTCTATATAATCTTACGTTTATTAGAAGTTTAGTCTCTCTGCGTAATAAACGTTGTTGCTGTTTCGTATTATACTGGTTGTGTCTGTTTGGCTTTGAATCGCATTCAAAAATAATCTCAGAGTGCAGCCTCTTTCTTAATTTCAATGGAGAAATGTTACAAATATGGAACCATTATTTTTCAGATCAACCAAACTCTTAAGTGATCACTCTACTGTCGAGCTAAGCAACTGATAGAATGGGTTGAAGTCATTAAAATGACATGTATCAGATATGATGTGAAACTCTGGTCTAAAAACGAAAGAAAAACACCAGGTTCTGGCAGAATCTTCCTGAAACTCACCTGAGTTAGTGGTTATCTGTAGCTGAAACTCCAATACCGATTTTGAGATAATTCTTCCAAAGCAACTTTCCATTTTTTCAATCAACGTTTTGCCTTCAAAATCTTCCTTGCTTTGCATACGACGTTTTTATCTTTTTAAACAACCTTCCTTACTTTGTAACAAACATTTACTTTTTTTAAAAACCGCTTTTCAACAACTCTCCCAACTTATAAAAAAGAACTAGGGACATTGCAGATGACTTTCTTGGCTTGTCAACCCACTTTTCATACCATTCAGGCAAAATGTTGGGCTTCCGAAGCAACTAGACTGACTTTTCATTGATATGCAATATCAAAGTATATGTATTCACTATTTGCAATATTAGGTGTGTTCTACTATCAATTACACAATCTTCGATTGCTGGCATCTCTGCGTGCTGTCTGTCCGCTTTGATATAGGACCTTTTTCCGTTTCGCAATAGTTTTATATTATGTAAAAATTACACGACTGTACCCGACTACGTTTTTAGGTATTGCCATGGAAACCAAACGCCATGGAATTTGACCAAACGCACCTGTCACTGATCTGTCTATAATACTATTATTTTTATCACCATGCGGTCACAACGTTATCAGCATAATACGGATTCCTTATTTCAGTGCATTTATATGTGTACGTGGAAACGTGTGTCAACAAATACGTATGTATAAACATGATAATACAAAACGGGGCGCCATAGCTTACCAAATTATCGGCTAAACCATGCACCATGAATATCCGATGAGTATAGTAAGTGGCTCTAACACTTTTAACTCTTTGTATTTGCAAATTGGATATTTATATCATATGTAATAGGTGGTTTTCCGTTCTGCTGTGAGATCTCGCGATTTGCGAGAAAGACGCGCGTCTGACGCAAAAATCGAACGATTTGATTTTGAACTCGAATTTCTTCATTTTGTAGCTCACTTCGGAAAGCCGATCTTTGACAGGAGAATACTGCGTTTGAGTATCCTCACCTTATCGAAATTTACCATCATCAAATATGTAGAGCATATTATTAAACATGAAAACAACCCTCTTTTGCGTTTGTCGAATCCCACGCGATGTTTGTAGCCACTACTACGTTATGACCTTTGTTTGTCCGGTTTTAGGTTCGATTTCACGCATAACGCGTGATCTCGCAGTGAACGGAAAATGGTCTATTAGAGACAACATAATCACAGCACTATATGTGTGTACACAATTATGCAAGTTAGGAAACCGTTCCATAGAAATTAAAGAGAAAGATAAATATAATGCAATTGACGGACTCACTGTAAGATGTCTGAAATTAAAACATTTTTATTCTATGAATAACAGAATGAGTACAATGTCATTATCATTCTCCAAAATTGTTAGATTTTGATACTTAGACATGTTAGGCACTGCTTTTGTGAGCGATTTCATTCAAACTTTGTATGGGGATCATGCATATTATTTTACAGGTTTCCATATATGGCCTGATTTAGTTGAACGTTTGTACATAGGTACTACTGTCGAGTTTGGAGGATATGTTTTTCTCTCACTGTTTATTTTATTTCTATATTCGTATGAAGCTGAATTTCTGCTAAAATTATTTAAAAAACAAAAGGTAGAAGAAGCCCAATCTTTTGAATTCGCATTCCGAATTTATTAAGTGAACGGTTTTGTAGATCCCTTAACAATCAAATTTTGTTTGCAGATATAATGATCTTACCGTTCAATACATAAAACTGTTACAAAGATGATCTTAGGTGGTAACAATGTCACTTGTCTGATGTAGGGATCTGGTTTCACAGAGAACCCATTCTATGACTAAGATTGATGTATGTGTAACATGATGTTCTTTTACAATTACCTTACATCCCACCATGTGTGCCATACGTCTATTGCTGTCAGGGAACATTACAACAGCATAGGTTAATAAGCTGAATACCAAATATGTGCATTTTTTATTTAGTTACGAAACATAGCGCCCCTCTTGTGTATTTTTTTCTCGAAAAGTTTATTGTAATAGACGCCTTATGTAATTGTGTCCTTACGTCATTGTTTAGAACACACTAGCGCCGTCTGGTGTTGAACATTAATACTCAGTTATCTACGTACATTAAAATTGTGCCTATCAATCATTATAAGATTGTCTAATATTAGTTATTTTTCTTTGTTTCTATTAGCACTGAGCTCTGATAAATTTTGTCTCAGTACACTATTGACCTTAATCCAAGCTTGCTATGGATTGCTTTAAGATTTTTGATCCCGTAGAAAACTTTGCATAAAGAGGGATTGCACGTTTTATGAACACAAAAATCTCTGCCTTTTCCATAAAGAGTGCGTTACACATGCATATAAAGCGTGTGTATGAATATTTGTACAATAAAGGTAAACATGTCAATTGCATTCGAAACTAGAAACTAGTGATCTCGTATCACGCCATATGTGACAATGTTTTTTTTATCATGGAATACAAAGTTTTTGGGAACCACCTAAAATTCTCGTGGATACTGCATTAAAATTCAGGACATATACAACATTGACCACAAGTTCTCGATGTCCATAGTGGTGGTTCACATTCACCAACTCAAAATACATGAAAAACTGTGTTAACAGATCCTGAACCACTCAATCATCTGCCCGATGTCCTTAAACTAGAAAAGCCTTCAACAGCATAGTGTTTGTAACTTATGACAAAATATGATTATTTGAACCAGGAGCATCTAACATATACAGGACGGGTATCATGTATGAACACTTTTACGGTCAAACTTAACAGACAGGTAACGTCTGGTAACAGGTAACAGTAACAAATACATCTATTCAAATCTGTGAATCAAAATCTAAAAATCTAAAACACATCTCATTCTAATTTGCTTGGGTGTGTGCCTAAAATTACTAGTTTGTTTTCGAGTCTATTCCACCGTTACAATGGCGTCACAAAAAAATGTTTTTCTTTTTCTTTTTTGAATGGAGCGGATCGCCAATCAGCCTACAGAAAAATAGTAAGTTAGTTGCGTTGTATTTGTACTTTGTAGTGCAAGTTTTGTTTATAAATTATGAATTCTGATCTTTATTGGGTATGATGTATTTCTATTTTGCTTATCTGAGAAACTTACGTACACTGTCGCCACTACCCAGTGACGCCAGATAGAGGGCGTGTCTGAGCAAGTTGGTTGGTTTCACATCGCTTCTGTAATTTCTCTATTTTCTCACGACTGTCTCGTCTAGTTCACTACCACAATGAGATGCATTGATTGCAAAACTACCAGGAAAGTTAATCTGTACCAAGGAGACTTACAATTATGCCAAAAATACGAAGAAAAGCGGTTTCAAACGCCAGCACCTAATACGCCAACAACGACAACAGCGCAAACAATAGACAACATGGCGAGTATGAAAATCTTGTCACCTTCCCGGCAAAGTCAAACACAGCCATCACAGCTACTGACTGCTGTATATGCAATACAGAAAGATATCCATGACATGAAGACGAATCAGCAAGGTATGGACACTTATATGAAGTTTATTAATAACCAATTTAAAGAAATGAGAAAAAGAATGAAGAAACTTGAATTGAGTAACACAAACCTGGCGCGAGAGAACATCCAATTACGTGACAGAGTTGGTGTATTAGAAAAGGAGCTTCGCGATCAAGATCAATACACCCGTCGAATTAACCTAGAAATCAATGGAATTCCAGAAAGTGAGAATGGTGAGGAGGATACGGAGCAAATTGCGTTATCTGTATTTCGCAAAATAGATCCGACCATAACACCAGCCGACATTGACGTCACACACAGCATTGGTAAAAAAGACACCTCAACCAACCAACCAACCTACGCGTCCGAGATCAATTATTGTTCGTTTTGCAGCCAGGAAAAAAACGCAATGTTATTTATGAAAATCGTCGCAAACTACGGGACATTACAACAAAAAATATCGGATACCGTCGTTCAAACTACATATTTGTGAATAAAAACTTAACACCATCGTCACGTCAGCTGTTATCAAGAGTCAATTGCGCAAGAAAGGAAGCACACTATCAGTATCTCTGGACTTATAATGGGCGCATATATGTAAAAAAGGATAACACTGCAATGTCCATCATAATTCACACTGAGCGTGATATCGAAAAAAAATTCATTAATTGAACATCATGTGAAATAACTCCAGGAACGTGAACTGTAATAATGGGTATGTCACAATGCTATGTTCTAAAGTTTATTTCATTCCAATTTCTATATTGTAATTGCATACTGTATAGTAATTCGTTATTACTACTACATTTATTATCAGTTCTTTCTCAAGCTGTAAATTTCAATGATGATAATGGATTCAAATAGTGAGGAATTTGACACACATTTTGACAGCTGCAACACTTATTCCTATAATGCATTTCTTGAATTCACTGGAGACATTCCGAAAGGTGCGTTTTCCATCACTCATGTCAACATAAGATCGCTTACTAAAAACTTTGATCAGTCAAAAATAAAGATATGTTCAATCTATATAATTACTCATTAGAAACAAAAGGCAGAACAAATCAAAGGGGTGGTGGAGTAGGGGCCTATATCCACACCTCTTTAAATTATAATTTGATTGATGTTGAGGTAAAACACGCTGAAACATTGTGGGTAAATGTTAATGTTGGTAGGAATAAGTCGCTGGTAATTGTCATAATCTACAGAAAACCAAACACAAATGTTGCTGAGTTTTTAGACAGTTTAGAGCATACAGTGTTACATAATTTACCAATTAATTCCGAATGTGTCTTAGTTGGTGATTTGAATATAAATTTAAATAATTTAGACTCTAGTCATGTTAGAAAACTTTGTCACACATTATCATGCTACAACTTTAAACAAATTATTAATGTACCCACACGTATAACAGCTAACTCTCATAGTGTAATTGACCATTTATTCACAAATATTCATTCAAATTTGTCAGTACAGGGACAATAGAGGTGGAAATATCCGATCACCTACCAATATTTGGAATTTTCCAAGACTTAGAAACGTATTTCCCGGAAACTGGTAATATATCATTTCGTGACTACTCCAAACTTGATATAATCAAATTTAAAAATGAACTTGAAAGTCAGAACTGGTCCGATGTGTATAATAGTAATGATGTTGATAATGTATATGAAGCATTCTCTGGCACTTTTTTGAATATTTGTAACAAACATGCCCCTCTCATTACCAAACAAATTGGTTCTCACACTATCCCCCAAAATCCCTGGTTAACTATAGAGTTAAAAAGGGCAATAAATAAAAAAAACATAAATTGTTTTCAAAAATGGTTAGATGTAATTAGAATGCGGACAGCATGGCTAAATATAAACGCTATAGAAATTATATGACAAATGCTCTTAGAGATGCCAAACGTAATTTCTATTCAGAACAGTTTGTTGAATATAAACTGTATATATTGGAAAACCAATAAAACCTGGAAAATAATAAATGAAATATTAGGAAGAGGACACTCAAAAACAAAATTACCGGACCACATTGATGTCCATTACCCCGGTAGCAATGCTACGACTACACTGAATGACCAAGATGCAATTGTGAATGGGTTCAATAACTTTTTTACCAGAGTTGGGGCGAACCTTGCAAACGAAATCCCACCACGTACATTCGACATTTACAATGCACATATGACAAATTCATTTTTCTTGCGTGATACCACAGCTCATGAAGTGTCAGATATATTGAGAGGGTTAGATAAAAAGAAGGCAGTTGGTTATGATGAAAAAAGTGCTAAGCTACTCATACATGCAGCGGAGTATATTTCTAAGCCCCTCTCTCACATTATAAATCTTTCATTCTCTTCTGGTTCGTTTTCAAATACTCTTAAAATAGCAAAGGTTACCCCTATCTTTAAAAAGGGAACTCCTTTTGACCCTGGTAATTATAGACCTGTCTCAGTACTGCCCCAATTAAGTAAATTATTCGAGAAAATAATCAACAAACAATTAACTTTATTTGAATAAATTCAATATATATTATTCCAAGCAGTACGGCTTTAGAGAAAACATTAGTACAAAACTCTCTGTTATAGACTTAGCACAAAAGATATTAGATGAAATTGATCAAGGGAATGTAGTTCTTGGAGTTTTCTTAGAGTTTTCTTAGATTTTAGAAAGGCGTTCGACACTGTTAATCACTCAATTTTACCTTTGGACTTGATCGACGGCTATTTACAAAAAAGGGAACAACATGTAAGTGTGAATGGTGTAACATCAGACTCACTTCCAATAATATGCGGTGTTCCGCAAGGGTCTGTACTTACATGGTCCTTCTTTGTTTCTTCTTTATGTTAATGATATAGCATTATCATCCACGTACTTTGACATCCGTCTGTTTGCAGGCGACACCAGTCTATTTCATACATTTCAATCTGGGAACAGTATTAATCTACACTATGTTAATGAAAAGTTAAATCAAATAGTTGACTGGTGCGACTGCAATAAACTGACAATAAATACTAACAAAACTGAATATATACTATTCAGAGGTAAAAATACAAAGGTAGTGACTTTTGGGAGTTTGACAATTAGAAACCAAAGCATTAGTGAGGTAAAGTGTACTAAATATGTTGGTGTGCTGCTGGACCACAAGTTAAATTGGAAAAAAACATATTGATCATGTGATGAGCAAAATAAGTGTCAAAGCAGGTATCATATATAAATTAAGAAAAATTGTTCCAAGGTCAACTCTATTATTATTGTATAACTCATTTATTTTTCCACATATTTCATATATGTTAGAAACCTGGGGAAATGCCCATAAAACTCATTTACAAACAATACTAATTATTCAAAAACGAATTGTACGTACTATTTCTGGTTCACCTCCTTTTTCACATACTCTCCCATTGTTTAACAGCTGTAATATACTTGATATATACAAACAACACCAGTTCCAATTAGCCCTTTTCGTTTTTGATAGTATTCATGGACATTTTCCTAATTCTATATCCCAACTCTTTCAGCATGTACCCAAAACTTATCATACTAGGTTTCATACCAAAGGAAATTTAATAATTCCAAAGTACCGTATTAATGTAGGTCAACGTTCTATTAAAAATACTGGCCCCCAAGCTATGGAACCAGCTACCACAGAATATAAAAGACATTACCTCAAGGAAATTGTTTAAGTTAAAAATGAAAGAAAAATTAATTGAATAATAATATAAGGTTATTACGAAGATACCTCAAAGTATGCACGAAGACAGTACAGCGGCAGTATCGACCGACCGTACTGTCTGTCGTAATAACCTTATTATTATACATCTTTTCCCTTCAAGGATACATCATGGAAATGCCGAAATCCAAAAAGTTTAGAACAGAATCAGCGAACTTCTTTGTATGGAGTCCGGACAAATCCTGGTGGCAGCCATGTTTGTTTTTATTATTAGAGGACGCTTACGCGCGTAATCATTCCATATTTGGAATTGGCATTTCCAAATATGGTAGTATGAAAATACCCCGTAAAATACCGCAAAATTATGGCACGCTGTAACTTATGGCGTTACGGTGACAGATGTATAATAATAATAATTATCATCATTATCATTATCATTGTCATTATTATTATTATTATTATTATTATTATTATTGTTATTATTATTATTGTTGTTATTGTTATTAATATTATTAGCTTCACTTACAGGTTCAGGTTATTATAAATCACCCTCAAAGATAGTGTAATTCATTATGTTTTTTGAGGAATCAGACTAGATTTGCCAACGGCTATTTCTGGTTCCTATTTTACCTATTTATAATTGATTCAGTAGTATTTCCGTGATGCACATTGAAGTTAAAAAATGTCAATGATTGTATAATAAGTTTCCATTGATACTAAATATAATATAGTTATCATAACCAGGAGTATGTTATTCAACAAATTGACTCGCTTATATCTACTTTATCTACTTATCTGTTTGGGTTGTTTATACGGTACGGATGGTCTAGGGTGTAGCAATACTTCAAAAAACAATGCTGGAAAATGCTAAAATGTCCGAATGGCAAACAAACTGAATTTTACTTGGTACGCGATAGGTTGAAACAATTTCTACGAAATTGCCTAAGAAAAAGCATAGGGCTTAAAAAGCATCAGGGACACCAACCATGATACCCGAGTTTCACCTTTTCTGAACTTTTTAATAGAATTTAGACATTATTTACATTTCATTATTCGATTTATTCACTGACCTAATTATTATTTGAATTATTCTAATGTTTTTGGAACGAGGTCTCCGGTTGATTATTTCGTAAATCATTAACATAGACATAGACAGACATAGGCTGGGGTAATGTATTCTTTGCGCCCTTAGGTTGAAGTTTTCCATGTCCAGGGCTTCCACCATGTAGCACCTAGATTAGAGAACCTACTGTTGGTAGCACTAGTACTCAAGGACCGTTTGAGCCCCGATATAGAACTTCTACGCTTTTTGATAGAACCCTTTAGGGTTTCAGTCACTCCTAAATCTTCGCTAACAAGACTGGCACATCGTTTTCTGCCTTTAAATCCTGGTTCAGATCTGGTTGAACATTGCCGATCGTGTGCTAAAATCTCATTCTCGTCTCTGTCAGTTGTTGCCGTCATGGCAACACATCCTGCATCATACTTAACACTGACAATGGAAGGATCAGTGCAAATTGAGAAATTTCTCGAAGCGGTTTCAGTTTCCATAGCAACGAATGCTCCAGCATCTGGTGTTTTGTCAGTGAAGAAAGCCCTTCCTGCTTTCTGCTCTCTTTCAGGACCACCAAACATTCTAGCATAATCTAAATCCTTCCTTTTACCAAACCTAGTGTTGCCATGGCGACTGTTCCTTTTATCTTTCTCCTCAAGCGTTTTCACCTATCAATAAATGCAAAACATACTTGATTTTTTACTCAAACTATTGTCTCATGTGTACAAGTGGCATTAAAGCAGCATGATGCAACATTCTCTTATTTTTACAACTGATATATTTGTAGTTGGTGAAATAGATAAAATAAAAAAATGATTAATCATAGTCTGAACACGCATCAAAGACTCTTGTATACTTTTCATCTGTATAAATATGCATTATGATATTATACAAAGCTGGGGGATTGTTTATTTTTATTATATCACATCACATCATAACATTATGTATTTTGTGTAATATTAAAAGGCGGTAATCGTCGCGCCACGCATTCGCGAGAGATATATGGGTCTAATATAAACAAAGATGGCGACTTTGACTGTTGCGCAGAAAGTCTACAAAAGTAGACGTATATTTAATTATTTTTTAGGTGATTGGAAGGTATGAAGGAGTCACCGGCGGTAATTAGTGCAAGTCGTGCACAGGTCAAGCCTCATAACTTGTGATTTCCGTTAGAAGAGTGCATTCTATTGTGGGAAAATCAAAGTTTATCAACACAAATGTCGCACATGCGCAGTGTGACGACCACCGTCTTTTAAGCATTGAAAAAAACATAAAAACAGAAATACTTAAAATGAGAAAAACAAACTCAAACTTTAACAAGGCATTCTGAATGTATTCACTGTGAAACAGAATCTGTTCTGGAATCAGATATTTGCCATCTTAATTGCATAAATGCTATGAGCAGCAGTCAATTCTAAACCAGTCTCCCGTATAAAAAACTGCTTACAATTCACAATGATTGTACTCCCTGACAAAAAATCTAGACTTGGATCAAATAAAAAAATCTAAAATTTGTTGCACCAGATATGGTATGCAAGATTTCAGGTTGCAGGTTGATTATGTTAATAGCTCCTTAATTTCTAGTGTTACCAAATGAAAAGCAAACTGCTGAGCATTGAGGTAATCGTAATCAAAGTAAAATATAAATGGATGGCAATGCCTTCAAATAATGTCATAATAAAGATATTCTATGTCTTCCTGTTAATACTGTCATACCTGCTCATCAATACTACGGAATTGCCAGGGCCATTTTGCATTGTACAGAAACTGACGTAGATCAAATCTGTTATCATCTAGACTGTAGGATTCAGCATGATATGATGGGGTCAGTGTTGTCATCTTATGTCGGTTGATGGAGTAGGTACGGAAAAATGCTTCACTTTCTCTGCTACCTGCAATACAGTAACATGATATGACATTTTTATGTATGCTGCAAGTCTTGAGACACACGCTGTTAATATTGTGCTTGACTATTTACTAGCATGTTTGTGGAAGTGAAAGCATTTTAATTTCACGCGTTTATACATTGTATTACCAGGTGTCCAACACAATTGATGCAAAAACAATGAAAAATGCAGCATGCATGCGTGGCAAACATCCCACAGTTAGCAACGAGCTTTCCCTTGAAATTAAATATTATGTGATGTGCTGTTCAAATAATCGAAACAATAATTTTCTAAAACACACGGCCCAATGTTTTCTATATTACGAGCGATTTAGTGAGATATATAGCATAGACATATATTTAATAGTATCATCATATAACTACACAGTTGAGTTAATTTAAATATGATCACTCGAAATTAAATTGTCAGTCTAACAACCACATTATACTCTCTACTTTGGGATTGCTTGCTTTAATCAAAACGTGGAATATAATTTTTCTAAGACTTCAAAACTTGGCAAGCAATGATACATAACATTATTTATAGGTACTTGTGCATCTCGATTTATATAACAGCAAATTACTTTGTATATGGGTCAATAGTATCCACAAAATTTACATTGTTACAACACATTTTTAGAATTAATTTGGTGATCAAAGAATTCTCCAAGTGACAATTTAAGTGACCTTATTTACAAACGGCTGCAGAGATCTGGCTGATAAAAGGAGAGCTATGTGACCTGGGCCCTCATAAAGTTCCATTCTCATAAACATTTTGCCACTACAAGGACTTTTCCATTACGTCATTATGGGCAAGCCAAACATTATTGTTGGCAATAATGATTTTAATTCCCTACCATGTGACCACGATTTGACCAATCAATGTGACATTTGCACATAAACCGAAATACAAGTATTGTTACTATTGAACATATAAAATAGGATTACCTTACAATAGCTATATGGCAACAATGTTCAATACCTTTTTTAACTAAATATCATAAGCAGTTATAGTTAATGGAAAAGTCAAATCTAACAACATAATACTCCCAGATGAAAGAGCTCGGCAAATGTAAGAAAATGCAATTCACAGTTTTTCACTTTTCATTATATATATATATATATATATATATATATATGTGGATCTGATGTCACACTTGAATATTTAGAGAATGAAAAGTGATATAAAAAAACTGTAAATTGCATTCTCCTACATTTATAGAGGTCTTTCTTTAGGGAGCATTATGTTGTTTGCCTTGACTTCCCCGTTAACTGAAGTAAGATTTTGTATTTTAAGATTACTGTTACTATTTTCCAATTTTGATTGTTAAATTCGTTTGTTTTATTGAGGAAAAACAATAGTTTTACTAAATGAAATAATATTTATTAGAGTTAATAGTCATATATGAGTTGTTTCAGCTGTTTCAGTCATAAATGACAATTGAAATAACAAACATTTCAAAAATATATTAAATTATGTTTTGTCTCTAACTAGTATTTTCGTGAATTCAGTAATAATCAAAATTATCGTTGGCATGCTTGTGGAATACATTTTTAATAAAATATTCATAATAATAACATATTTCTGTATTAACTTGTCAAAATCAATTGTTGTGGGGTGTTTTTTGGCCAAAAAAGAAGGGAAAATATTTATCGTAGTGTTTTTATAATATTTGACTTACCTGCCTTGGAGAGTATGCGTCCCTCCACTGATGTATCAACTTGCAAAACATTGAGAAAGGACCGCATTTGGACATTTTACGAAGTCTTCCACAGTCGAACAGTTGAGCATGAGACATGCCCATGTCTTCCTTCAATACAAATATAACAAATATTTTGAGATTATGGATTTTCAAAATAATTTTTAAAATTTCTAATATGAGGAACACTATATAAAAGTAATGAAAAGAATATCAATATTAAATTCAGAAAATGTATGCGTATTTGAAGCAGATTGCAGCAATGAAATGTGTACTACAGTTTTACTGTACATTTCAGTGTTGACAAATCTCACAATTTCGAAAGTTTAAGACATGTGTCCATTTATTAAAAAAAACTTGAAATCTAGATATATATCTGTCAGAAAAGTATTCATTCATTGTTAAAGAACAAAACTAATCAGACAACGTAACTCGTCTATATAAATATACCATATACAATTATACTAAGTATTATATTAAGTAACATCATTCAGCTTGAGAGAACCTACCTACACAGTAGATAATAGTACTTTAAAGAATGATATGGAGCCTATTACCTCATCTTTCTGTGTTATTTTCCCTGCAGTTAAAGGTTCTAGTTCAGCAGTCGGTGGTGTTTGGATGATTCTACAATTGGGAAAATGAATAATTACACAAATCAATAAAATAAGAAATTTTCAATAATTTGCCGTCACATAGTAAATGCTGTGTCTAATACTGAAACAATTCAATTGGATGCTGATTGATTGCCTTGGTAAGTGTCGTTCTCTTATAAACACATTACAGGTGGAACAGAAGTTGCATTGAGATGAGGGTTCCCATAAAAACCTCTGAATGTAATTATCTATATTTTGAATAACAAGGGATGGTATTCTTGTATTTCAAACTGTTTTATTTATTATTGTACACGAATAAACCCATCCAAGGTTTCTGAATTAAATTTTAGCGAACACCAACTCGGTTTTGGAAATGCACAACGTTTCCAATATTGCCAATAACAGTGTAGATGATCGGTTTCAATCTTCAACACAGATGATTTTGTTTGTTTTATTTAAAAAAAATGACAAATACCGTTTCATAATTTTGTTGGTACGCGACTATTTGGTTTTTATTCATGAAATAGCCCATCTTTTGAATCGCGTGGATTTGCGAGCTCCATGTAAACATACTTTTCTGTAAACGAAACCCTGTGGGTTACCTTGGCTGGCGAAGATTAAATAGCCTTACTTTTCAAGATTTTACATAGGTTTATTTGTAGTACGAGATCAGTTAGAACATGGCTAATGATTGGAGTGAAATTGGAGGTTTTATACGAGTGATACTGGTTGTGCTAATCAGTATATTCGAGATGGCAAGGTGTGCATTATGAGGTTCAAGTGAGCATACAGTACACTGCGATGGTCAGGTACAACAGTAAGACCAATCAAAAGCATCAAATTGCTTAAAAAGACTCCTTAACTCAGACAGTTTTTTGTACTTACTTGTCAAGTGAAGGCAGGTTGTATTTTTCTTTTGCATATAAAATGAATTGTCTGAGAATAGTTTTACTAATCCCACCAATAGGATTGATATCAGCGCTGGAAAAGTCATATTTAGTGAGATAACCTCTCAAGCTAATAATAAATGGAAACAAAATAAGTAAACATCTACATGTACATGTACAAGGACTGCAACCATGAGATGTTGCTCCAATATAGTCACCAATATCTACGCAAAACAACAGGTCATATAAGTCGTGATTAAGAACAATACTTGACAAGTTCGAGGTAAACATACTCTCCTATGCAGGATTGCACTAAGAAGTCGCGTATTTCACCTCAATAAAAATGCACAGATTTGAGGCGTCTCTAAAGCATGCGCACAACCACGACTGGCGTAACATATGACAAAAGGTCATAAACAAAATTGTAGCGTTGTGTTGCTGATCAAGAAGAGTTGCCGATGAATTTCCCACATTACACATTTACCACTTTCCAGGGCTGTCTATAGAATGTGGCCTAATACTGAACAAAAACCGTTGGTCGTAGAATATCACTTGATTGGCATGGGTTACAATGTGTATTTGAAGCAGGTACCGAAGATGATGACATGCGCCTCGAGCATGGGTCGGTCTGTACAAAATATTGAAATCATTCCTAAAATAATATCAGTGGAGTTCTTACATTAGGCAATACCGTGAATATAGTTACTATGTTTTCAATTGTATGTAGATGAAAGTCTGTGTTAATATTATACTGAAAAAAATATATATGTCACATCATGCACACAATTATTACCGTGCATTTCACAGCGAGCCTCACGTTAGTAAAATGGCAACTTAGTCTTGTGATTCTGACGAACGATGGAAAATCACAAATGTGGACACAGTTTGTTGGGTAAACATTATTTCACCTTTTCTATAAAAAACAGTATAAAATGAAGGATACCTTTCTTCAAAATTGGTAGATCCCAGTACTAATAGTACTCCACTTAATCCACGTGAACATAGTGATAACTGGGCAAACTGGTAAGATAGAACCATTCTCGTACGAGCCTATAACATATTAATTGTTTTGTTTTTTTGTGGTAATTTTATACCAAAATCAAGCACTTTTGATAAGTTTTTATTGTAAAATTCCACTTATTAATTATTAGTATTGTGTTAGCATGTAATATAAAACACCTCATACTAGACATAAAACGAAAAAAAAACACACAGGAATATGGAAACAGTAATATGCACATACATATTATATCTTCATTTTACTTGATTCATGGGCTGAATGAGAATAGCAAATCATTTCTTCTGTATCAATTTCTTACGAACAGTCAACATCAGAAGTCGATTAAAAGAGAAACTCAACATCTTACAATAGCCGGAATCTACACCAAAGTGCTGAAAACAACCAACAATAAAATAAATCTGTACCTGTATATTCTGCAAAGCAAGGTTTTCACGAACACTGCCTCCATGCGCTTTGAACTTTGGAGTTTTACCTGTTGTCATGGTGAATATTCCAACCGATGCAGACACAGCAGAGTCAATTTTGATGTCCAAATGGTAACTATGGTAACAGAATATATGGCATCTCTTATTATGAATAAATATATAAACAAAATTCTGTACACACATTATCCCATAACACAATTCTGGGTTTTGTCAAAAATCACAATATTAAGAAACACAAGTTAGCATACCACTGTATTTTCTCTGTAATCCACATATACAGACTAAACTAAACAGGCATTTGCACAAACACAAGCATGCAAATAGAGTTTGAGTCAACAGTTTTGACCTTCCATGATGAACTCACCTGCCAATATCAGCAGCCAATCTCTTGGCATTTTCCTTTGTTTCTTCAGATGAATTCACTGTTCCCATGTAACATGTTGTAAACATTTTGCAAGCCAAGTCTTTGGGATCTCTTGGTGTATATGTTTTATCACTGACTACTCTGTGTACGTCAGATAACACATCAATATCTATGGAAACGAAAAGTATACAATGACTTGAATGAATACTTTTGCATTCTGACATGAACTATTCGATTTATTTGAAAAAAAATAAAATGTCAATGTGATGAATACGTGTGACACCACATATCAAATGTAACATTGATAGCACTTTCACCAGAGATGGCATTAGACACCAAATGATGCATTGATAACACTTACTTTCATTAGAGATGGCGTCACACATCAAATGACACATTGATAACACTTACTTTCATTAGAGCTGACATCACACATCAAATGATACATTGATAACACTTACTTTCATTAGAGATGACGTCACACATCAAATGACACATTGATAAAACTTATTTTCATTAGAACTGACATCACACATCAAATGATACATTGATAACACTTTCATCAGAGATGACATTATACACCAACCGATACATTGATAACACTTACTTTCATTAGAGATGACATCACACATCAAATGATACATTGATAACACTTACTTTCATTAGAGATTACATCACACATCAAATGACACATTGATAACACTTACTTTCACTAGAGCTGACATCACACATCAAATGATACATTGATAACACTTTCGTCAGAGATGACATTAGACAGCAACCGATACATTGATAACACTTACTTTCATTAGAGATGACATCACACATCAAATGACACATTGATAACATTTACTTTCATTAGAGATGACATCACACATCAAATGACACATTGATAACACTTACTTTCATTAGAGATGACATCACACATCAAATGACACATTGATAACACTTTCATTAGAGCTGACATCACAAATCAAATGATACATTGATAACACTTTCATCAGAGATGACATTAGACACCAACCGATACATTGATAAAACTTACTTTCATTGGAGATGACGTCACACATTAAATGACACATTGATAACACTTACTTACACTAGAGCTGAAATCACACATCAAATGACACATTGATAACACTTACTTTCATTAGATCTGGCATCACACATCAAATGATACATTGATAATACTTTCATCAGAGATGACATTAGACACCAACCGATACATTGATAACACTTACTTTCATTAGAGATGTCACCACACATCAAATGACACATTGATAACACTTACTTTCATTAGAGCTGACATCACACATCAAATGATACATTGATAACACTTTTATCAGAGATGACATTAGACACCAACCGATACATTGATAACACTTACTTTCATTAGAGATTACATCACATATCAAATGACATATTGATAACACTTACTTTCACTAGAGCTGACATCACACATCAAATGATACATTGAACTTTCATCAGAGATGACACTAGACACCAACCAATACATTGATAACACTTACTTTCATTAGAGATGACATTACACATCAAATGACACATTGATAACACTTACTTTCATTGGAGATGACATCACACATCAAATGATACATTGATAGCACTTACTTTCATTAGAGCTGACATCACACATCAAATGATACATTGATAACACTTTCATTAGAGATGACATCACTCATCAAATGATACATTGATAACACTTTCATTAGAGATGACATCACACATCAAATGACACATTGATAACACTTACTTCCATTAGTGATGGCATCACACACCAAATGACACATTGCTAACAAAAGACATGCTGTAGACGAACTATCAATACCACCACTTAATGGAAGAAAAAATCCACCCTAAAGATAAGAAAACCACCAATGATCAAATGCAGTTAAGAGTACATTTCTATATATATAATAAAACTTAGGTGTCATGGAAGCAAAATTCATAAGAAATTATGTAACGCAATAATCGTTTAAATGAATCAAATACATTGAAATAAAATACAACCTGTCCACTGCGTCGTAGGTAGTCCCAAAGCCAGCATGCTGGACCAAGTGTAATTTCCTCAGGTACTGTGTGGTATTGCCATTCGATTGGTTGAAAGTAAGGAATCGCAACGTCGTCATCGAGCGACAGGGAAAAGTCAACTTGAATTCTGGGATAAACTTGTGCATTAGTTGCCTGGTAATGAAATAATAGATGCAGATATGAGCGTCACAATTTGATAAAATATGTTATTGATCAGATATTTTTTTTACATTTATAGACATTAGAGCATCCTTATCACAATCAGATGGCGACTTCATTCATTGCATCTTGTACTCTCACCAATTACAATGGCCAGGTTGACCATGTTTGTTACAGTATATAGTTTAGGTTATACCGTAAAGTATAAACTAGAAGATTGTATTAATTAATTAATGCAATCATGTTCTGCTTGAACTTTAGTCAATTTTTACCATTCTATCCTAAACCTATTCAAGCAACATAAATATGAATTTAATTCGTATTTATAAACACCACTTCCATATGTTATTTAGTGATACTTGAACATTTTGCTGGCTAGCACAATTATATCCATTTTCATACATTGTCAGTGAACATAATAGAGCCTCACTGATGTTAATGTGCTAATTTTTAAAACATAGTAGCACTGTTGAATGATACACATTTACATGTTAATATTGAATCAAGACTACTGAAATTTTGATTCAAATTGGCAATGGCATTTTATGATGCTTGTTAAGTAATTACCTGCATAGAGCGGCTTGAAAACTGGCCACGGAATGTTCGAGTATCCTCCAAATCTAAAATTGCAGTGTAAACTTCCTACAGAATGGAACAAATGAAGTCTATAGATACAAATTAACATATGAATCCCTTTTTCCCCGAACAGTACCTTTGTAGGGTTCATACTGCCCTCTAATCTTCATACTTAAATTTCTCTTGTTTGTTTGCATCTTCATTGCATATTCAAATGAGGCTTATTTACTATTTTGCATAGCATAGTTTGTCCCACTTTGTTTTGAATTCAATATAATATATGCATTGTATTGTCCATCAGAACTGATTTTGTAGGTGTCATTCTCAACTAGTGATGGAACGCATCTTTGACGTCAAAATGTTGTACATGGGTCAAGTCAATGATGGACGATTACAGATCTAATTGATATTGATGCTTTCAATGGCCTTTGTGTCACCCATTTACGTAACAGAAGTTGTCACTAGAGGGTGCAATTTATGGGAATGTTGCCATTTCCTTTTGAATACTACTTTTCCCATTTTTGACCCCCTGGATAAATACAGTCACATTACATTATAGGGCTTAGCTAGATAAGAGTTAAAACTAAATGACATGATTTCACAATAAAACATACCACGTTATTCAATGAAAACTGTTCTCCCTGAACAGCTATCTTGCCATTGAGACAAATCATAGAGCCCCCATCATAGTAGTATCTAGTATTGACCTATGACCTCTACATACTTGGAGCAACACTACGGTAATTTAACAGCAAGTCTCGAAATATTTATTCACATTTTCGAACTTTTAACTGTGGTTCTTGTTATTATGATATCTCAGGTAACAATCCCGCTTGAAACAACCAACTTTGCAATCAATTTTCACAACTTTGTAAGCAGTTTGTTGTCGATACTTCGGTTGGCTGTTGTGATAATTTGTTTATATATGAGGCATTCCTGTTGCATTTACTTAATGTTTTCTAAATTTAACTGCGGGGGTGTCGTTACAATGACTTAGGTTAAATAAACAAACAACTCCGCCAACATTTCCTTCGCTTTTTCCAACATTGCACGCTGTTTTCTAACATTTTACAGTCAGTTTATGTGAACATCCATAGCTTGCTTTCAATTGGCATTTATTAAATGTGTTGACTTTACAGCTGCACGTTTCTATATGCCAACAACTTAGGTCATGTATACCGATATATCTACCAAAGTTTCCATAACTTTGCACAACTTTGCCATCACTTTGAACAACTTTGCCCGGTGTGTTAACGGCTTAAAACCCACTATGTGCCGATAGCATCTACAACTTGTTCTTGAAAATTAGAAGCAATTTGAAAACTTTTCCTTAATTATAATAGTTACAAAAAAACCACGATTTTCCACTATAAATGATTGCCATCACTGTAAAAACGAATGAAGTAACGTGGCCTTATATCTTTACTATGTGTGTGATGAAACAAAAAAAATAAATTAAACTGTTCGTTTACTCAGGGAGTCTCCCATGCAAGTACTAACCACCTCCGATCGTGCTTTACTTTAAACATTTGTCGGTCACGTAACCACTTAGCTGCATGGATCATTTCAAGTTAAGCCGAATTGGCGGGTATTTCATGTTTTTGGATGTTTTAAAATCGTTATCGCTGGCACAAAGTACATTCTAGATTCTAGTATTGACCTATGACCTCTACATACTTGGAGCAACACTACGGTAATTTAACAGCAATTCTCGAAATATTTATTCACATTTTCGAACTTTTAACTGTGGTACTTGTTATTATGATATCTCAGGTAACAATCCCGCTTGAAACAACCAACTTTGCAATGAATTTTCACAACTTTGTAAGCAGTTTGTTGTCGATACTTCGGTTGGCTGTTGTGATAATTTGTTTATATATGAGGCATTCCTGTTGCATTTACTTAATGTTTTCTAAATTTAACTGCGGGGGTGTCGTTACAATGACTTAGGTTAAATAAACAAACAACTCCGCCAACATTTCCTTCGCTTTTTCCAACATTGCACGCTGTTTTCTAACATTTTACAGTCAGTTTATGTGAACATCTATAGGTTGCTTTCAATTGGCATTTATTAAATGTGTTGACTTTACAGCTGCACGTTTCTATATGCCAACAACTTAGGTCATGTATACCGATATATCTACCAAAGTTTCCATAACTTTGCACAACTTTGCCATCACTTTGAACAACTTTGCCCGGTGTGTTAACGGCTTAAAACCCACTATGTGCCGATAGCATCTACAACTTGTTCTTGAAAATTAGAAGCAATTTGAAAACTTTTCCTTAATTATAATAGTTACAAAAAACCACGATTTTCCACTATAAATGATTGCCATCACTGTAAAAAAGAATGAAGTAACGTGGCCTTATATCTTTACTATGTGTGTGATGAAACAAAAAAATAAATTCAAATGCTCGTTTACTCAGGGAGTCTCCCATGCAAGTACTAACCACGCCCGATCGTGCTTTACTTTAAACATTTGTCGGTCACGTAACCACATAGCTGCATGGATCATTTGAAGTTAAGCCGAATTGGCAGGTATTTCATGTTTTTGGATGTTTTAAAATCGTTATCGCTGGCACAAAGTACATTCTAGATTCTAGTATTGACCTATGACCTCTACATACTTGGAGCAACACTACGGTAATTTAACAGCAATTCTCGAAATATTTATTCACATTTTCGAACTTTTATCTGTGGTACTTGTTATTATGATATCTCAGGTAACAATCCCGCTTGAAACAACCAACTTTGCAATGAATTTTCACAACTTTGTAAGCAGTTTGTTGTCGATACTTCAGTTGGCTGTTGTGATAATTTGTTTATATATGAGGCATTCCTGTTGCATTTACTTAATGTTTTCTAAATTTAACTGCGGGGGTGTCGTTACAATGACTTAGGTTAAATAAACAAACAACTCCGCCAACATTTCCTTCGCTTTTTCCAACATTGCACGCTGTTTTCTAACATTTTACAGTCAGTTTATGAGAACATCTATAGGTTGCTTTCAATTGGCATTTATTAAATGTGTTGACTTTACAGCTGCACGTTTCTATATGCCAACAACTTAGGTCATGTATACCGATATATCTACCAAAGTTTCCATAACTTTGCACAACTTTGCCATCACTTTGAACAACTTTGCCCGGTGTGTTAACGGCTTAAAACACACTATGTGCCGATAGCATCTACAACTTGTTCTTGAAAATTAGAAGCAATTTGAAAACTTTTCCTTAATTATAATAGTTACAAAAAAACCACGATTTTCCACTATAAATGATTGCCATCACTGTAAAAAAAGAATGAAGTAACGTGGCCTTATATCTTTACTATGTGTGTGATGAAACAAAAAAATAAATTCAACTGCTCGTTTACTCAGGGAGTCTCCCATGCAAGTACTAACCACGCCCGATCGTGCTTTACTTTAAACATTTGTCGGTCACGTAACCACATAGCTGCATGGATCATTTGAAGATAAGCCGAATTGGCGGGTATTTCATGTTTTTGGATGTTTTAAAATCGTTATCGCTGGCACAAAGTACATTCTAGTATTGACCTATGACCTCTACATACTTGGAGCAACACTACGGTAATTTAACAGCAATTCTCGAAATATTTATTCACATTTTCGAACTTTTAACTATGGTACTTGTTATTATGATATCTCAGGTAACAATCCCGCTTGAAACAACCAACTTTGCAATCAATTTTCACAACTTTGTAAGCAGTTTGTTGTCGATACTTCGGTTGGCTGTTGTGACAATTTGTTTATATATGAGGCATTCCTGTTGCATTTACTTAATGTTTTCTAAATTTAACTGCGGGGGTGTCGTTACAATGACTTAGGTTAAATAAACAAACAACTCCGCCAACATTTCCTTCGCTTTTTCCAACATTGCACGCTGTTTTCTAACATTTTACAGTCAGTTTATGAGAACATCTATAGGTTGCTTTCAATTGGCATTTATTAAATGTGTTGACTTTACAGCTGCACGTTTCTATATGCCAACAACTTAGGTCATGTATACCGATATATCTACCAAAGTTTCCATAACTTTGCACAACTTTGCCATCACTTTGAACAACTTTGCCCGGTGTGTTAACGGCTTAAAACCCACTATGTGCCGATAGCATCTACAACTTGTTCTTGAAAATTAGAAGCAATTTGAAAACTTTTCCTTAATTATAATAGTTACAAAAAAACCACGATTTTCCACTATAAATGATTGCCATCACTGTAAAAAAGAATGAAGTAACGTGGCCTTATATCTTTACTATGTGTGTGATGAAACAAAAAAAATAAATTCAACTTCTCGTTTACTCAGGGAGTCTCCCATGCAAGTACTAACCACGCCCGATCGTGCTTTACTTTAAACATTTGTCGGTCACGTAACCACATAGCTGCATGGATCATTTGAAGATAAGCCGAATTGGCGGGTATTTCATGTTTTTGGATGTTTTAAAATCGTTATCGCTGGCACAAAGTACATTCTAGTATTGACCTATGACCTCTACATACTTGGAGCAACACTACGGTAATTTAACAGCAATTCTCGAAATATTTATTCACATTTTCGAACTTTTAACTATGGTACTTGTTATTATGATATCTCAGGTAACAATCCCGCTTGAAACAACCAACTTTGCAATCAATTTTCACAACTTTGTAAGCAGTTTGTTGTCGATACTTCGGTTGGCTGTTGTGATAATTTGTTTATATATGAGGCATTCCTGTTGCATTTACTTAATGTTTTCTAAATTTAACTGCGGGGGTGTCGTTACAATGACTTAGGTTAAATAAACAAACAACTCCGCCAACATTTCCTTCGCTTTTTCCAACATTGCACGCTGTTTTCTAACATTTTACAGTCAGTTTATGAGAACATCTATAGGTTGCTTTCAATTGGCATTTATTAAATGTGTTGACTTTACAGCTGCACGTTTCTATATGCCAACAACTTAGGTCATGTATACCGATATATCTACCAAAGTTTCCATAACTTTGCACAACTTTGCCATCACTTTGAACAACTTTGCCCGGTGTGTTAACGGCTTAAAACCCACTATGTGCCGATAGCATCTACAACTTGTTCTTGAAAATTAGAAGCAATTTGAAAACTTTTCCTTAATTATAATAGTTACAAAAAAACCACGATTTTCCACTATAAATGATTGCCATCACTGTAAAAAAAGAATGAAGTAACGTGGCCTTATATCTTTACTATGTGTGTGATGAAACAAAAAAAATAAATTCAACTGCTCGTTTACTCAGGGAGTCTCCCATGCAAGTACTAACCACGCCCGATCGTGCTTTACTTTAAACATTTGTCGGTCACGTAACCACATAGCTGCATGGATCATTTGAAGATAAGCCGAATTGGCGGGTATTTCATGTTTTTGGATGTTTTAAAATCGTTATCGCTGGCACAAAGTACATTCTAGTATTGACCTATGACCTCTACATACTTGGAGCAACACTACGGTAATTTAACAGCAATTCTCGAAATATTTATTCACATTTTCGAACTTTTAACTATGGTACTTGTTATTATGATATCTCAGGTAACAATCCCGCTTGAAACAACCAACTTTGCAATCAATTTTCACAACTTTGTAAGCAGTTTGTTGTCGATACTTCGGTTGGCTGTTGTGATAATTTGTTTATATATGAGGCATTCCTGTTGCATTTACTTAATGTTTTCTAAATTTAACTGCGGGGGTGTCGTTACAATGACTTAGGTTAAATAAACAAACAACTCCGCCAACATTTCCTTCGCTTTTTCCAACATTGCACGCTGTTTTCTAACATTTTACAGTCAGTTTATGAGAACATCTATAGGTTGCTTTCAATTGGCATTTATTAAATGTGTTGACTTTACAGCTGCACGTTTCTATATGCCAACAACTTAGGTCATGTATACCGATATATCTACCAAAGTTTCCATAACTTTGCACAACTTTGCCATCACTTTGAACAACTTTGCCCGGTGTGTTAACGGCTTAAAACCCACTATGTGCCGATAGCATCTACAACTTGTTCTTGAAAATTAGAAGCAATTTGAAAACTTTTCCTTAATTATAATAGTTACAAAAAAAACACGATTTTCCACTATAAATGATTGCCATCACTGTAAAAAAAGAATGAAGTAACGTGGCCTTATATCTTTACTATGTGTGTGATGAAACAAAAAAATAAATTCAACTGCTCGTTTACTCAGGGAGTATCCCATGCAAGTACTAACCACGCCCGATCGTGCTTTACTTTAAACATTTGTCGGTCACGTAACCACATAGCTGCATGGATCATTTGAAGATAAGCCGAATTGGCGGGTATTTCATGTTTTTGGATGTTTTAAAATCGTTATCGCTGGCACAAAGTACATTCTAGTATTGACCTATGACCTCTACATACTTGGAGCAACACTACGGTAATTTAACAGCAATTCTCGAAATATTTATTCACATTTTCGAACTTTTAACTGTGGTACTTGTTATTATGATATCTCAGGTAACAATCCCGCTTGAAACAACCAACTTTGCAATGAATTTTCACAACTTTGTAAGCAGTTTGTTGTTGATACTTCGGTTGGCTGTTGTGATAATTTGTTTATATATGAGGCATTCCTTTTGCATTTACTTAATGTTTTCTAAATTTAACTGCGGGGGTGTCGTTACAATGACTTAGGTTAAATAAACAAACAACTCCGCCAACATTTCCTTCGCTTTTTCCAACATTGCACGCTGTTTTCTAACATTTTACAGTCAGTTTATGTGAACATCTATAGGTTGCTTTCAATTGGCATTTATTAAATGTGTTGACTTTACAGCTGCACGTTTCTATATGCCAACAACTTAGGTCATGTATACCGATATATCTACCAAAGTTTCCATAACTTTGCACAACTTTGCCATCACTTTGAACAACTTTGCCCGGTGTGTTAACGGCTTAAAACCCACTATGTGCCGATAGCATCTACAACTTGTTCTTGAAAATTAGAAGCAATTTGAAAACTTTTCCTTAATTATAATAGTTACAAAAAAAACACGATTTTCCACTATAAATGATTGCCATCACTGTAAAAAAAGAATGAAGTAACGTGGCCTTATATCTTTACTATGTGTGTGATGAAACAAAAAAATAAATTCAACTGCTCGTTTACTCAGGGAGTCTCCCATGCAAGTACTAACCACGCCCGATCGTGCTTTACTTTAAACATTTGTCGGTAACGTAACCACATAGCTGCATGGATCATTTGAAGATAAGCCGAATTGGCGGGTATTTCATGTTTTTGGATGTTTTAAAATCGTTATCGCTGGCACAAAGTACATTCTAGTATTGACCTATGACCTCTACATACTTGGAGCAACACTACGGTAATTTAACAGCAATTCTCGAAATATTTATTCACATTTTCGAACTTTTAACTGTGGTACTTGTTATTATGATATCTCAGGTAACAATCCCGCTTGAAACAACCAACTTTGCAATGAATTTTCACAACTTTGTAAGCAGTTTGTTGTTGATACTTCGGTTGGCTGTTGTGATAATTTGTTTATATATGAGGCATTCCTTTTGCATTTACTTAATGTTTTCTAAATTTAACTGCGGGGGTGTCGTTACAATGACTTAGGTTAAATAAACAAACAACTCCGCCAACATTTCCTTCGCTTTTTCCAACATTGCACGCTGTTTTCTAACATTTTACAGTCAGTTTATGTGAACATCTATAGGTTGCTTTCAATTGGCATTTATTAAATGTGTTGACTTTACAGCTGCACGTTTCTATATGCCAACAACTTAGGTCATGTATACCGATATATCTACCAAAGTTTCCATAACTTTGCACAACTTTGCCATCACTTTGAACAACTTTGCCCGGTGTGTTAACGGCTTAAAACCCACTATGTGCCGATAGCATCTACAACTTGTTCTTGAAAATTAGAAGCAATTTGAAAACTTTTCCTTAATTATAATAGTTACAAAAAAAAACACGATTTTCCACTATAAATGATTGCCATCACTGTAAAAAAGAATGAAGTAACGTGGCCTTATATCTTTACTATGTGTGTGATGAAACAAAAAAATAAATTCAAATGCTCGTTTACTCAGGGAGTCTCCTATGCAAGTACTAACCACGCCCAATCGTGCTTTACTTTAAACATTTGTCGGTCACGTAACCACATAGCTGCATGGATCATTTGAAGTTAAGCCGAATTGGCAGGTATTTCATGTTTTTGGATGTTTTAAAATCGTTATCGCTGGCACAAAGTACATTCTAGATTCTAGTATTGACCTATGACCTCTACATACTTGGAGCAACACTACGGTAATTTAACAGCAATTCTCGAAATATTTATTCACATTTTCGAACTTTTATCTGTGGTACTTGTTATTATGATATCTTAGGTAACAATCCCGCTTGAAACAACCAACTTTGCAATGAATTTTCACAACTTTGTAAGCAGTTTGTTGTCGATACTTCGGTTGGCTGTTGTGATTATTTGTTTATATATGAGGCATTCCTGTTGCATTTACTTAATGTTTTCTAAATTTAACTGCGGGGGTGTCGTTACAATGACTTAGGTTAAATAAACAAACAACTCCGCCAACATTTCCTTCGCTTTTTCCAACATTGCACGCTGTTTTCTAACATTTTACAGTCAGTTGATGAGAACATCTATAGGTTGCTTTCAATTGGCATTTATTAAATGTGTTGACTTTACAGCTGCACGTTTCTATATGCCAACAACTTAGGTCATGTATACCGATATATCTACCAAAGTTTCCATAACTTTGCACAACTTTGCCATCACTTTGAACAACTTTGCCCGGTGTGTTAACGGCTTAAAACCCACTATGTGCCGATAGCATCTACAACTTGTTCTTTAAAATTAGAAGCAATTTGAAAACTTTTCCTTAATTATAATAGTTACAAAAAAAACACGATTTTCCACTATAAATGATTGCCATCACTGTAAAAAAAGAATGAAGTAACGTGGCCTTATATCTTTACTATGTGTGTGATGAAACAAAAAAATAAATTCAACTGCTCGTTTACTCAGGGAGTCTCCCATGCAAGTACTAACCACGCCCGATCGTGCTTTACTTTAAACATTTGTCGGTAACGTAACCACATAGCTGCATGGATCATTTGAAGATAAGCCGAATTGGCGGGTATTTCATGTTTTTGGATGTTTTAAAATCGTTATCGCTGGCACAAAGTACATTCTAGTATTGACCTATGACCTCTACATACTTGGAGCAACACTACGGTAATTTAACAGCAATTCTCGAAATATTTATTCACATTTTCGAACTTTTAACTATGGTACTTGTTATTATGATATCTCAAGTAACAATCCCGCTTGAAACAACCAACTTTGCAATGAATTTTCACAACTTTGTAAGCAGTTTGTTGTCGATACTTCGGTTGGCTGTTGTGATAATTTGTTTATATATGAGGCATTCCTGTTGCATTTACTTAATGTTTTCTAAATTTAACTGCGGGGGTGTCGTTACAATGACTTAGGTTAAATAAACAAACAACTCCGCCAACATTTCCTTCGCTTTTTCCAACATTGCACGCTGTTTTCTAACATTTTACAGTCAGTTTATGTGAACATCTATAGGTTGCTTTCAATTGGCATTTATTAAATGTGTTGACTTTACAGCTGCACGTTTCTATATGCCAACAACTTAGGTCATGTATACCGATATATCTACCAAAGTTTCCATAACTTTGAACAACTTTGCCATCACTTTGAACAACTTTGCCCGGTGTGTTAACGGCTTAAAACCCACTATGTGCCGATAGCATCTACAACTTGTTCTTGAAAATTAGAAGCAATTTGAAAACTTTTCCTTAATTATAATAGTTACAAAAAAACCACGATTTTCCACTATAAATGATTGCCATCACTGTAAAAAAAGAATGAAGTAACGTGGCCTTATATCTTTACTATGTGTGTGATGAAACAAAAAAATAAATTCAACTGCTCGTTTACTCAGGGAGTCTCCCATGCAAGTACTAACCACGCCCGATCGTGCTTTACTTTAAACATTTGTCGGTCACGTAACCACATAGCTGCATGGATCATTTGAAGTTAAGCAGAATTGGCGGGTATTTCATGTTTTTGGATGTTTTAAAATCGTTATCGCTGGCACAAAGTACATTCTAGTATTGACCTATGACCTCTACATACTTGGAGCAACACTACGGTAATTTAACAGCAATTCTCGAAATATTTATTCACATTTTCGAACTTTTAACTATGGTACTTGTTATTATGATATCTCAAGTAACAATCCCGCTTGAAACAACCAACTTTGCAATCAATTTTCACAACTTTGTAAGCAGTTTGTTGTCGATACTTCGGTTGGCTGTTGTGATAATTTGTTTATATATGAGGCATTCCTGTTGCATTTACTTAATGTTTTCTAAATTTAACTGCGGGGGTGTCGTTACAATGACTTAGGTTAAATAAACAAACAACTCCGCCAACATTTCCTTCGCTTTTTCCAACATTGCACGCTGTTTTCTAACATTTTACAGTCAGTTAATGTGAACATCTATAGGTTGCTTTCAATTGGCATTTATTAAATGTGTTGACTTTACAGCTGCACGTTTCTATATGCCAACAACTTAGGTCATGTATACCGATATATCTACCAAAGTTTCCATAACTTTGAACAACTTTGCCATCACTTTGAACAACTTTGCCCGGTGTGTTAACGGCTTAAAACCCACTATGTGCCGATAGCATCTACAACTTGTTCTTGAAAATTAGAAGCAATTTGAAAACTTTTCCTTAATTATAATAGTTACAAAAAAACCACGATTTTCCACTATAAATGATTGCCATCACTGTAAAAAAAGAATGAAGTAACGTGGCCTTATATCTTTACTATGTGTGTGATGAAACAAAAAAATAAATTCAACTGCTCGTTTACTCAGGGAGTCTCCCATGCAAGTACTAACCACGCCCGATCGTGCTTTACTTTAAACATTTGTCGGTCACGTAACCACATAGCTGCATGGATCATTTGAAGTTAAGCAGAATTGGCGGGTATTTCATGTTTTTGGATGTTTTAAAATCGTTATCGCTGGCACAAAGTACATTCTAGTATTGACCTATGACCTCTACATACTTGGAGCAACACTACGGTAATTTAACAGCAATTCTCGAAATATTTATTCACATTTTCGAACTTTTAACTATGGTACTTGTTATTATGATATCTCAGGTAACAATCCCGCTTGAAACAACAAAGTTTGCAATCAATTTTCACAACTTTGTAAGCAGTTTGTTGTCGATACTTCGGTTGGCTGTTGTGATAATTTGTTTATATATGAGGCATTCCTGTTGCATTTACTTAATGTTTTCTAAATTTAACTGCGGGGGTGTCGTTACAATGACTTAGGTTAAATAAACAAACAACTCCGCCAACATTTCCTTCGCTTTTTCCAACATTGCACGCTGTTTTCTAACATTTTACAGTCAGTTTATGTGAACATCTATAGGTTGCTTTCAATTGGCATTTATTAAATGTGTTGACTTTACAGCTGCACGTTTCTATATGCCAACAACTTAGGTCATGTATACCGATATATCTACCAAAGTTTCCATAACTTTGCACAACTTTGCCATCACTTTGAACAACTTTGCCCGGTGTGTTAACGGCTTAAAACCCACTATGTGCCGATAGCATCTACAACTTGTTCTTGAAAATTAGAAGCAATTTGAAAACTTTTCCTTAATTATAATAGTTACAAAAAAAACACGATTTTCCACTATAAATGATTGCCATCACTGTAAAAAAAGAATGAAGTAACGTGGCCTTATATCTTTACTATGTGTGTGATGAAACAAAAAAATAAATTCAACTGCTCGTTTACTCAGGGAGTCTCCCATGCAAGTACTAACCACGCCCGATCGTGCTTTACTTTAAACATTTGTCGGTCACGTAACCACATAGCTGCATGGATCATTTGAAGATAAGCCGAATTGGCGGGTATTTCATGTTTTTGGATGTTTTAAAATCGTTATCGCTGGCACAAAGTACATTCTAGTATTGACCTATGACCTCTACATACTTGGAGCAACACTACGGTAATTTAACAGCAATTCTCGAAATATTTATTCACATTTTCGAACTTTTAACTGTGGTACTTGTTATTATGATATCTCAGGTAACAATCCCGCATGAAACAACCAACTTCGCAATCAATTTTCACAACTTTGTAAGCAGTTTGTTGTCGATACTTTGGTTGGCTGTTGTGATAATTTGTTTATATATGAGGCATTCCTGTTGCATTTACTTAATGTTTTCTAAATTTAACTGCGGGGGTGTCGTTACAATGACTTAGGTTAAATAAACAAACAACTCCGCCAACATTTCCTTCGCTTTTTCCAACATTGCACGCTGTTTTCTAACATTTTACAGTCAGTTTATGTGAACATCTATAGGTTGCTTTCAATTGGCATTTATTAAATGTGTTGACTTTACAGCTGCACGTTTCTATATGCCAACAACTTAGGTCATGTATACCGATATATCTACCAAAGTTTCCATAACTTTGCACAACTTTGCCATCACTTTGAACAACTTTGCCCGGTGTGTTAACGGCTTAAAACCCACTATGTGCCGATAGCATCTACAACTTGTTCTTGAAAATTAGAAGCAATTTGAAAACTTTTCCTTAATTATAATAGTTACAAAAAAAACACGATTTTCCACTATAAATGATTGCCATCACTGTAAAAAAAGAATGAAGTAACGTGGCCTTATATCTTTACTATGTGTGTGATGAAACAAAAAAATAAATTCAACTGCTCGTTTACTCAGGGAGTCTCCCATGCAAGTACTAACCACGCCCGATCGTGCTTTACTTTAAACATTTGTCGGTCACGTAACCACATAGCTGCATGGATCATTTGAAGATAAGCCGAATTGGCGGGTATTTCATGTTTTTGGATGTTTTAAAATCGTTATCGCTGGCACAAAGTACATTCTAGTATTGACCTATGACCTCTACATACTTGGAGCAACACTACGGTAATTTAACAGCAATTCTCGAAATATTTATTCACATTTTCGAACTTTTAACTGTGGTACTTGTTATTATGATATCTCAGGTAACAATCCCGCTTGAAACAACCAACTTTGCAATGAATTTTCACAACTTTGTAAGCAGTTTGTTGTTGATACTTCGGTTGGCTGTTGTGATAATTTGTTTATATATGAGTCATTCCTTTTGCATTTACTTAATGTTTTCTAAATTTAACTGCGGGGGTGTCGTTACAATGACTTAGGTTAAATAAACAAACAACTCCGCCAACATTTCCTTCGCTTTTTCCAACATTGCACGCTGTTTTCTAACATTTTACAGTCAGTTTATGTGAACATCTATAGGTTGCTTTCAATTGGCATTTATTAAATGTGTTGACTTTACAGCTGCACGTTTCTATATGCCAACAACTTAGGTCATGTATACCGATATATCTACCAAAGTTTCCATAACTTTGCACAACTTTGCCATCACTTTGAACAACTTTGCCCGGTGTGTTAACGGCTTAAAACCCACTATGTGCCGATAGCATCTACAACTTGTTCTTTAAAATTAGAAGCAATTTGAAAACTTTTCCTTAATTATAATAGTTACAAAAAAAACACGATTTTCCACTATAAATGATTGCCATCACTGTAAAAAAAGAATGAAGTAACGTGGCCTTATATCTTTACTATGTGTGTGATGAAACAAAAAAATAAATTCAACTGCTCGTTTACTCAGGGAGTCTCCCATGCAAGTACTAACCACGCCCGATCGTGCTTTACTTTAAACATTTGTCGGTCACGTAACCACATAGCTGCATGGATCATTTGAAGTTAAGCAGAATTGGCGGGTATTTCATGTTTTTGGATGTTTTAAAATCGTTATCGCTGGCACAAAGTACATTCTAGTATTGACCTATGACCTCTACATACTTGGAGCAACACTACGGTAATTTAACAGCAATTCTCGAAATATTTATTCACATTTTCGAACTTTTAACTATGGTACTTGTTATTATGATATCTCAGGTAACAATCCCGCTTGAAACAACAAAGTTTGCAATCAATTTTCACAACTTTGTATGCAGTTTGTTGTCGATACTTCGGTTGGCTGTTGTGATAATTTGTTTATATATGAGGCATTCCTGTTGCATTTACTTAATGTTTTCTAAATTTAACTGCGGGGGTGTCGTTACAATGACTTAGGTTAAATAAACAAACAACTCCGCCAACATTTCCTTCGCTTTTTCCAACATTGCACGCTGTTTTCTAACATTTTACAGTCAGTTTATGTGAACATCTATAGGTTGCTTTCAATTGGCATTTATTAAATGTGTTGACTTTACAGCTGCACGTTTCTATATGCCAACAACTTAGGTCATGTATACCGATATATCTACCAAAGTTTCCATAACTTTGCACAACTTTGCCATCACTTTGAACAACTTTGCCCGGTGTGTTAACGGCTTAAAACCCACTATGTGCCGATAGCATCTACAACTTGTTCTTGAAAATTAGAAGCAATTTGAAAACTTTTCCTTAATTATAATAGTTACAAAAAAAACACGATTTTCCACTATAAATGATTGCCATCACTGTAAAAAAAGAATGAAGTAACGTGGCCTTATATCTTTACTATGTGTGTGATGAAACAAAAAAATAAATTCAACTGCTCGTTTACTCAGGGAGTCTCCCATGCAAGTACTAACCACGCCCGATCGTGCTTTACTTTAAACATTTGTCGGTCACGTAACCACATAGCTGCATGGATCATTTGAAGATAAGCCGAATTGGCGGGTATTTCATGTTTTTGGATGTTTTAAAATCGTTATCGCTGGCACAAAGTACATTCTAGTATTGACCTATGACCTCTACATACTTGGAGCAACACTACGGTAATTTAACAGCAATTCTCGAAATATTTATTCACATTTTCGAACTTTTAACTGTGGTACTTGTTATTATGATATCTCAGGTAACAATCCCGCTTGAAACAACCAACTTTGCAATGAATTTTCACAACTTTGTAAGCAGTTTGTTGTTGATACTTCGGTTGGCTGTTGTGATAATTTGTTTATATATGAGGCATTCCTTTTGCATTTACTTAATGTTTTCTAAATTTAACTGCGGAGGTGTCGTTACAATGACTTAGGTTAAATAAACAAACAACTCCGCCAACATTTCCTTCGCTTTTTCCAACATTGCACGCTGTTTTCTAACATTTTACAGTCAGTTTATGTGAACATCTATAGGTTGCTTTCAATTGGCATTTATTAAATGTGTTGACTTTACAGCTGCACGTTTCTATATGCCAACAACTTAGGTCATGTATACCGATATATCTACCAAAGTTTCCATAACTTTGCACAACTTTGCCATCACTTTGAACAACTTTGCCCGGTGTGTTAACGGCTTAAAACCCACTATGTACCGATAGCATCTACAACTTGTTCTTGAAAATTAGAAGCAATTTGAAAACTTTTCCTTAATTATAATAGTTACAAAAAAAACACGATTTTCCACTATAAATGATTGCCATCACTGTAAAAAAGAATGAAGTAACGTGGCCTTATATCTTTACTATGTGTGTGATGAAACAAAAAAATAAATTCAAATGCTCGTTTACTCAGGGAGTCTCCTATGCAAGTACTAACCACGCCCAATCGTGCTTTACTTTAAACATTTGTCGGTCACGTAACCACATAGCTGCATGGATCATTTGAAGTTAAGCCGAATTGGCAGGTATTTCATGTTTTTGGATGTTTTAAAATCGTTATCGCTGGCACAAAGTACATTCTAGATTCTAGTATTGACCTATGACCTCTACATACTTGGAGCAACACTACGGTAATTTAACAGCAATTCTCGAAATATTTATTCACATTTTCGAACTTTTATCTGTGGTACTTGTTATTATGATATCTTAGGTAACAATCCCGCTTGAAACAACCAACTTTGCAATGAATTTTCACAACTTTGTAAGCAGTTTGTTGTCGATACTTCGGTTGGCTGTTGTGATAATTTGTTTATATATGAGGCATTCCTGTTGCATTTACTTAATGTTTTCTAAATTTAACTGCGGGGGTGTCGTTACAATGACTTAGGTTAAATAAACAAACAACTCCGCCAACATTTCCTTCGCTTTTTCCAACATTGCACGCTGTTTTCTAACATTTTACAGTCAGTTTATGTGAACATCTATAGGTTGCTTTCAATTGGCATTTATTAAATGTGTTGACTTTACAGCTGCACGTTTCTATATGCCAACAACTTAGGTCATGTATACCGATATATCTACCAAAGTTTCCATAACTTTGAACAACTTTGCCATCACTTTGAACAACTTTGCCCGGTGTGTTAACGGCTTAAAACCCACTATGTGCCGATAGCATCTACAACTTGTTCTTGAAAATTAGAAGCAATTTGAAAACTTTTCCTTAATTATAATAGTTACAAAAAAACCACGATTTTCCACTATAAATGATTGCCATCACTGTAAAAAAAGAATGAAGTAACGTGGCCTTATATCTTTACTATGTGTGTGATGAAACAAAAAAATAAATTCAACTGCTCGTTTACTCAGGGAGTCTCCCATGCAAGTACTAACCACGCCCGATCGTGCTTTACTTTAAACATTTGTCGGTCACGTAACCACATAGCTGCATGGATCATTTGAAGTTAAGCAGAATTGGCGGGTATTTCATGTTTTTGGATGTTTTAAAATCGTTATCGCTGGCACAAAGTACATTCTAGTATTGACCTATGACCTCTACATACTTGGAGCAACACTACGGTAATTTAACAGCAATTCTCGAAATATTTATTCACATTTTCGAACTTTTAACTATGGTACTTGTTATTATGATATCTCAGGTAACAATCCCGCTTGAAACAACAAAGTTTGCAATCAATTTTCACAACTTTGTAAGCAGTTTGTTGTCGATACTTCGGTTGGCTGTTGTGATAATTTGTTTATATATGAGGCATTCCTGTTGCATTTACTTAATGTTTTCTAAATTTAACTGCGGGGGTGTCGTTACAATGACTTAGGTTAAATAAACAAACAACTCCGCCAACATTTCCTTCGCTTTTTCCAACATTGCACGCTGTTTTCTAACATTTTACAGTCAGTTTATGTGAACATCTATAGGTTGCTTTCAATTGGCATTTATTAAATGTGTTGACTTTACAGCTGCACGTTTCTATATGCCAACAACTTAGGTCATGTATACCGATATATCTACCAAAGTTTCCATAACTTTGCACAACTTTGCCATCACTTTGAACAACTTTGCCCGGTGTGTTAACGGCTTAAAACCCACTATGTGCCGATAGCATCTACAACTTGTTCTTGAAAATTAGAAGCAATTTGAAAACTTTTCCTTAATTATAATAGTTACAAAAAAAACACGATTTTCCACTATAAATGATTGCCATCACTGTAAAAAAAGAATGAAGTAACGTGGCCTTATATCTTTACTATGTGTGTGATGAAACAAAAAAATAAATTCAACTGCTCGTTTACTCAGGGAGTCTCCCATGCAAGTACTAACCACGCCCGATCGTGCTTTACTTTAAACATTTGTCGGTCACGTAACCACATAGCTGCATGGATCATTTGAAGATAAGCCGAATTGGCGGGTATTTCATGTTTTTGGATGTTTTAAAATCGTTATCGCTGGCACAAAGTACATTCTAGTATTGACCTATGACCTCTACATACTTGGAGCAACACTACGGTAATTTAACAGCAATTCTCGAAATATTTATTCACATTTTCGAACTTTTAACTGTGGTACTTGTTATTATGATATCTCAGGTAACAATCCCGCTTGAAACAACCAACTTTGCAATGAATTTTCACAACTTTGTAAGCAGTTTGTTGTTGATACTTCGGTTGGCTGTTGTGATAATTTGTTTATATATGAGGCATTCCTTTTGCATTTACTTAATGTTTTCTAAATTTAACTGCGGGGGTGTCGTTACAATGACTTAGGTTAAATAAACAAACAACTCCGCCAACATTTCCTTCGCTTTTTCCAACATTGCACGCTGTTTTCTAACATTTTACAGTCAGTTTATGTGAACATATATAGGTTGCTTTCAATTGGCATTTATTAAATGTGTTGACTTTACAGCTGCACGTTTCTATATGCCAACAACTTAGGTCATGTATACCGATATATCTACCAAAGTTTCCATAACTTTGCACAACTTTGCCATCACTTTGAACAACTTTGCCCGGTGTGTTAACGGCTTAAAACCCACTATGTACCGATAGCATCTACAACTTGTTCTTGAAAATTAGAAGCAATTTGAAAACTTTTCCTTAATTATAATAGTTACAAAAAAAAACACGATTTTCCACTATAAATGATTGCCATCACTGTAAAAAAGAATGAAGTAACGTGGCCTTATATCTTTACTATGTGTGTGATGAAACAAAAAAATAAATTCAAATGCTCGTTTACTCAGGGAGTCTCCTATGCAAGTACTAACCACGCCCAATCGTGCTTTACTTTAAACATTTGTCGGTCACGTAACCACATAGCTGCATGGATCATTTGAAGTTAAGCCGAATTGGCAGGTATTTCATGTTTTTGGATGTTTTAAAATCGTTATCGCTGGCACAAAGTACATTCTAGATTCTAGTATTGACCTATGACCTCTACATACTTGGAGCAACACTACGGTAATTTAACAGCAATTCTCGAAATATTTATTCACATTTTCGAACTTTTATCTGTGGTACTTGTTATTATGATATCTTAGGTAACAATCCCGCTTGAAACAACCAACTTTGCAATGAATTTTCACAACTTTGTAAGCAGTTTGTTGTCGATACTTCGGTTGGCTGTTGTGATAATTTGTTTATATATGAGGCATTCCTGTTGCATTTACTTAATGTTTTCTAAATTTAACTGCGGGGGTGTCGTTACAATGACTTAGGTTAAATAAACAAACAACTCCGCCAACATTTCCTTCGCTTTTTCCAACATTGCACGCTGTTTTCTAACATTTTACAGTCAGTTGATGAGAACATCTATAGGTTGCTTTCAATTGGCATTTATTAAATGTGTTGACTTTACAGCTGCACGTTTCTATATGCCAACAACTTAGGTCATGTATACCGATATATCTACCAAAGTTTCCATAACTTTGCACAACTTTGCCATCACTTTGAACAACTTTGCCCGGTGTGTTAACGGCTTAAAACCCACTATGTGCCGATAGCATCTACAACTTGTTCTTTAAAATTAGAAGCAATTTGAAAACTTTTCCTTAATTATAATAGTTACAAAAAAAACACGATTTTCCACTATAAATGATTGCCATCACTGTAAAAAAAGAATGAAGTAACGTGGCCTTATATCTTTACTATGTGTGTGATGAAACAAAAAAATAAATTCAACTGCTCGTTTACTCAGGGAGTCTCCCATGCAAGTACTAACCACGCCCGATCGTGCTTTACTTTAAACATTTGTCGGTCACGTAACCACATAGCTGCATGGATCATTTGAAGATAAGCCGAATTGGCGGGTATTTCATGTTTTTGGATGTTTTAAAATCGTTATCGCTGGCACAAAGTACATTCTAGTATTGACCTATGACCTCTACATACTTGGAGCAACACTACGGTAATTTAACAGCAATTCTCGAAATATTTATTCACATTTTCGAACTTTTAACTATGGTACTTGTTATTATGATATCTCAAGTAACAATCCCGCTTGAAACAACCAACTTTGCAATGAATTTTCACAACTTTGTAAGCAGTTTGTTGTCGATACTTCGGTTGGCTGTTGTGATAATTTGTTTATATATGAGGCATTCCTGTTGCATTTACTTAATGTTTTCTAAATTTAACTGCGGGGGTGTCGTTACAATGACTTAGGTTAAATAAACAAACAACTCCGCCAACATTTCCTTCGCTTTTTCCAACATTGCACGCTGTTTTCTAACATTTTACAGTCAGTTTATGTGAACATCTATAGGTTGCTTTCAATTGGCATTTATTAAATGTGTTGACTTTACAGCTGCACGTTTCTATATGCCAACAACTTAGGTCATGTATACCGATATATCTACCAAAGTTTCCATAACTTTGAACAACTTTGCCATCACTTTGAACAACTTTGCCCGGTGTGTTAACGGCTTAAAACCCACTATGTGCCGATAGCATCTACAACTTGTTCTTGAAAATTAGAAGCAATTTGAAAACTTTTCCTTAATTATAATAGTTACAAAAAAACCACGATTTTCCACTATAAATGATTGCCATCACTGTAAAAAAAGAATGAAGTAACGTGGCCTTATATCTTTACTATGTGTGTGATGAAACAAAAAAATAAATTCAACTGCTCGTTTACTCAGGGAGTCTCCCATGCAAGTACTAACCACGCCCAATCATGCTTTACTTTAAACATTTGTCGGTCACGTAACCACATAGCTGCATGGATCATTTGAAGTTAAGCAGAATTGGCGGGTATTTCATGTTTTTGGATGTTTTAAAATCGTTATCGCTGGCACAAAGTACATTCTAGTATTGACCTATGACCTCTACATACTTGGAGCAACACTACGGTAATTTAACAGCAATTCTCGAAATATTTATTCACATTTTCGAACTTTTAACTATGGTACTTGTTATTATGATATCTCAGGTAACAATCCCGCTTGAAACAACAAAGTTTGCAATCAATTTTCACAACTTTGTAAGCAGTTTGTTGTCGATACTTCGGTTGGCTGTTGTGATAATTTGTTTATATATGAGGCATTCCTGTTGCATTTACTTAATGTTTTCTAAATTTAACTGCGGGGGTGTCGTTACAATGACTTAGGTTAAATAAACAAACAACTCCGCCAACATTTCCTTCGCTTTTTCCAACATTGCACGCTGTTTTCTAACATTTTACAGTCAGTTTATGTGAACATCTATAGGTTGCTTTCAATTGGCATTTATTAAATGTGTTGACTTTACAGCTGCACGTTTCTATATGCCAACAACTTAGGTCATGTATACCGATATATCTACCAAAGTTTCCATAACTTTGCACAACTTTGCCATCACTTTGAACAACTTTGCCCGGTGTGTTAACGGCTTAAAACCCACTATGTGCCGATAGCATCTACAACTTGTTCTTGAAAATTAGAAGCAATTTGAAAACTTTTCCTTAATTATAATAGTTACAAAAAAACCACGATTTTCCACTATAAATGATTGCCATCACTGTAAAAAAAGAATGAAGTAACGTGGCCTTATATCTTTACTATGTGTGTGATGAAACAAAAAAATAAATTCAACTGCTCGTTTACTCAGGGAGTCTCCCATGCAAGTACTAACCACGCCCGATCGTGCTTTACTTTAAACATTTGTCGGTCACGTAACCACTTAGCTGCATGGATCATTTCAAGTTAAGCCGAATTGGCGGGTATTTCATGTTTTTGGATGTTTGAAAATCGTTATCGCTGGCACAAAGTACATTCTAGATTCTAGTATTGACCTATGACCTCTACATACTTGGAGCAACACTACGGTAATTTAACAGCAATTCTCGAAATATTTATTCACATTTTCGAACTATTAACTATGGTACTTGTTATTATGAAATCTCAGGTAACAATCCCGCATGAAACAACCAACTTCGCAATCAATTTTCACAACTTTGTAAGCAGTTTGTTGTCGATACTTTGGTTGGCTGTTGTGATAATTTGTTTATATATGAGGCATTCCTGTTGCATTTACTTAATGTTTTCTAAATTTAACTGCGGGGGTGTCGTTACAATGACTTAGGTTAAATAAACAAACAACTCCGCCAACATTTCCTTCGCTTTTTCCAACATTGCACGCTGTTTTCTAACATTTTACAGTCAGTTTATGTGAACATCTATAGGTTGCTTTCAATTGGCATTTATTAAATGTGTTGACTTTACAGCTGCACGTTTCTATATGCCAACAACTTAGGTCATGTATACCGATATATCTACCAAAGTTTCCATAACTTTGCACAACTTTGCCATCACTTTGAACAACTTTGCCCGGTGTGTTAACGGCTTAAAACCCACTATGTGCCGATAGCATCTACAACTTGTTCTTGAAAATTAGAAGCAATTTGAAAACTTTTCCTTAATTATAATAGTTACAAAAAAACCACGATTTTCCACTATAAATGATTGCCATCACTGTAAAAAAAGAATGAAGTAACGTGGCCTTATATCTTTACTATGTGTGTGATGAAACAAAAAAATAAATTCAACTGCTCGTTTACTCAGGGAGTCTCCCATGCAAGTACTAACCACGCCCGATCGTGCTTTACTTTAAACATTTGTCGGTCACGTAACCACATAGCTGCATGGATCATTTGAAGTTAAGCCGAATTGGCGGGTATTTCATGTTTTTGGATGTTTTAAAATCGTTATCGCTGGCACAAAGTACATTCTAGTATTGACCTATGACCTCTACATACTTGGAGCAACACTACGGTAATTTAACAGCAATTCTCGAAATATTTATTCACATTTTCGAACTTTTAACTATGGTACTTGTTATTATGATATCTCAGGTAACAATCCAGCATGAAACAACCAACTTCGCAATCAATTTTCACAACTTTGTAAGCAGTTTGTTGTCGATACTTTGGTTGACTGTTGTGATAATTTGTTTATATATGAGGCATTCCTGTTGCATTTACTTAATGTTTTCTAAATTTAACTGCGGGGGTGTCGTTACAATGACTTAGGTTAAATAAACAAACAACTCCGCCAACATTTCCTTCGCTTTTTCCAACATTGCACGCTGTTTTCTAACATTTTACAGTCAGTTTATGTGAACATCTATAGGTTGCTTTCAATTGGCATTTATTAAATGTGTTGACTTTACAGCTGCACGTTTCTATATGCCAACAACTTAGGTCATGTATACCGATATATCTACCAAAGTTTCCATAAATTTGCACAACTTTGCCATCACTTTGAACAACTTTGCCCGGTGTGTTAACGGCTTAAAACCCACTATGTGCCGATAGCATCTACAACTTGTTCTTGAAAATTAGAAGCAATTTGAAAACTTTTCCTTAATTATAATAGTTACAAAAAAACCACGATTTTCCACTATAAATGATTGCCATCACTGTAAAAAAAGAATGAAGTAACGTGGCCTTATATCTTTACTATGTGTGTGATGAAACAAAAAAATAAATTAAACTGCTCGTTTACTCAGGGAGTCTCCCATGCAAGTACTAACCACGCCCGATCGTGCTTTACTTTAAACATTTGTCGGTCACGTAACCACATATCTGCATGGATCATTTGAAGTTAAGCCGAATTGGCGGGTATTTCATGTTTTTGGATGTTTTAAAATCGTTATCGCTGGCACAAAGTACATTCTAGTATTGACCTATGACCTCTACATACTTGGAGCAACACTACGGTAATTTAACAGCAATTCTCGAAATATTTATTCACATTTTCGAACTTTTAACTATGGTACTTGATATTATGATATCTCAGGTAACAATCCCGCTTGAAACAACCAACTTCGGAATCAATTTTCACAACTTTGTAAGCAGTTTGTTGTCGATACTTTGGTTGGCTGTTTTGATAATTTGTTTATATATGAGGCATTCCTGTTGCATTTACTTAATGTTTTCTAAATTTAACTGCGGGGGTGTCGTTACAATGACTTAGGTTAAATAAACAAACAACTCCGCCAACATTTCCTTCGCTTTTTCCAACATTGCACGCTGTTTTCTAACATTTTACAGTCAGTTTATGTGAACATCTATAGGTTGCTTTCAATTGGTATTTATTAAATGTGTTGACTTTACAGCTGCACGTTTCTATATGCCAACAACTTAGGTCATGTATACCGATATATCTACCAAAGTTTCCATAACTTTGCACAACTTTGCCATCACTTTGAACAACTTTGCCCGGTGTGTTAACGGCTTAAAACCCACTATGTGCCGATAGCATCTACAACTTGTTCTTGAAAATTAGAAGCAATTTGAAAACTTTTCCTTAATTATAATAGTTACAAAAAAACCACGATTTTCCACTATAAATGATTGCCATCACTGTAAAAAAAGAATGAAGTAACGTGGCCTTATATCTTTACTATGTGTGTGATGAAACAAAAAAATAAATTAAACTGCTCGTTTACTCAGGGAGTCTCCCATGCAAGTACTAACCACGCCCGATCGTGCTTTACTTTAAACATTTGTCGGTCACGTAACCACTTAGCTGCATGGATCATTTCAAGTTAAGCCGAATTGGCGGGTATTTCATGTTTTTGGATGTTTTAAAATCGTTATCGCTGGCACAAAGTACATTCTAGATTCTAGTATTGACCTATGACCTCTACATACTTGGAGCAACACTACGGTAATTTAACAGCAATTCTCGAAATATTTATTCACATTTTCGAACTATTAACTATGGTACTTGTTATTATGAAATCTCAGGTAACAATCCCGCATGAAACAACCAACTTCGCAATCAATTTTCACAACTTTGTAAGCAGTTTGTTGTCGATACTTTGGTTGGCTGTTGTGATAATTTGTTTATATATGAGGCATTCCTGTTGCATTTACTTAATGTTTTCTAAATTTAACTGCGGGGGTGTCGTTACAATGACTTAGGTTAAATAAACAAACAACTCCGCCAACATTTCCTTCGCTTTTTCCAACATTGCACGCTGTTTTCTAACATTTTACAGTCAGTTTATGTGAACATCTATAGGTTGCTTTCAATTGGCATTTATTAAATGTGTTGACTTTACAGCTGCACGTTTCTATATGCCAACAACTTAGGTCATGTATACCGATATATCTACCAAAGTTTCCATAACTTTGAACAACTTTGCCATCACTTTGAACAACTTTGCCCGGTGTGTTAACGGCTTAAAACCCACTATGTGCCGATAGCATCTACAACTTGTTCTTGAAAATTAGAAGCAATTTGAAAACTTTTCCTTAATTATAATAGTTACAAAAAAACCACGATTTTCCACTATAAATGATTGCCATCACTGTAAAAAAAGAATGAAGTAACGTGGCCTTATATCTTTACTATGTGTGTGATGAAACAAAAAAATAAATTCAACTGCTCGTTTACTCAGGGAGTCTCCCATGCAAGTACTAACCACGCCCGATCGTGCTTTACTTTAAACATTTGTCGGTCACGTAACCACATAGCTGCATGGATCATTTGAAGTTAAGCAGAATTGGCGGGTATTTCATGTTTTTGGATGTTTTAAAATCGTTATCGCTGGCACAAAGTACATTCTAGTATTGACCTATGACCTCTACATACTTGGAGCAACACTACGGTAATTTAACAGCAATTCTCGAAATATTTATTCACATTTTCGAACTTTTAACTATGGTACTTGTTATTATGATATCTCAGGTAACAATCCCGCTTGAAACAACAAAGTTTGCAATCAATTTTCACAACTTTGTAAGCAGTTTGTTGTCGATACTTCGGTTGGCTGTTGTGATAATTTGTTTATATATGAGGCATTCCTGTTGCATTTACTTAATGTTTTCTAAATTTAACTGCGGGGGTGTCGTTACAATGACTTAGGTTAAATAAACAAACAACTCCGCCAACATTTCCTTCGCTTTTTCCAACATTGCACGCTGTTTTCTAACATTTTACAGTCAGTTTATGTGAACATCTATAGGTTGCTTTCAATTGGCATTTATTAAATGTGTTGACTTTACAGCTGCACGTTTCTATATGCCAACAACTTAGGTCATGTATACCGATATATCTACCAAAGTTTCCATAACTTTGCACAACTTTGCCATCACTTTGAACAACTTTGCCCGGTGTGTTAACGGCTTAAAACCCACTATGTGCCGATAGCATCTACAACTTGTTCTTGAAAATTAGAAGCAATTTGAAAACTTTTCCTTAATTATAATAGTTACAAAAAAACCACGATTTTCCACTATAAATGATTGCCATCACTGTAAAAAAAGAATGAAGTAACGTGGCCTTATATCTTTACTATGTGTGTGATGAAACAAAAAAATAAATTCAACTGCTCGTTTACTCAGGGAGTCTCCCATGCAAGTACTAACCACGCCCGATCGTGCTTTACTTTAAACATTTGTCGGTCACGTAACCACTTAGCTGCATGGATCATTTCAAGTTAAGCCGAATTGGCGGGTATTTCATGTTTTTGGATGTTTGAAAATCGTTATCGCTGGCACAAAGTACATTCTAGATTCTAGTATTGACCTATGACCTCTACATACTTGGAGCAACACTACGGTAATTTAACAGCAATTCTCGAAATATTTATTCACATTTTCGAACTATTAACTATGGTACTTGTTATTATGAAATCTCAGGTAACAATCCCGCATGAAACAACCAACTTCGCAATCAATTTTCACAACTTTGTAAGCAGTTTGTTGTCGATACTTTGGTTGGCTGTTGTGATAATTTGTTTATATATGAGGCATTCCTGTTGCATTTACTTAATGTTTTCTAAATTTAACTGCGGGGGTGTCGTTACAATGACTTAGGTTAAATAAACAAACAACTCCGCCAACATTTCCTTCGCTTTTTCCAACATTGCACGCTGTTTTCTAACATTTTACAGTCAGTTTATGTGAACATCTATAGGTTGCTTTCAATTGGCATTTATTAAATGTGTTGACTTTACAGCTGCACGTTTCTATATGCCAACAACTTAGGTCATGTATACCGATATATCTACCAAAGTTTCCATAACTTTGCACAACTTTGCCATCACTTTGAACAACTTTGCCCGGTGTGTTAACGGCTTAAAACCCACTATGTGCCGATAGCATCTACAACTTGTTCTTGAAAATTAGAAGCAATTTGAAAACTTTTCCTTAATTATAATAGTTACAAAAAAACCACGATTTTCCACTATAAATGATTGCCATCACTGTAAAAAAAGAATGAAGTAACGTGGCCTTATATCTTTACTATGTGTGTGATGAAACAAAAAAATAAATTCAACTGCTCGTTTACTCAGGGAGTCTCCCATGCAAGTACTAACCACGCCCGATCGTGCTTTACTTTAAACATTTGTCGGTCACGTAACCACATAGCTGCATGGATCATTTGAAGTTAAGCCGAATTGGCGGGTATTTCATGTTTTTGGATGTTTTAAAATCGTTATCGCTGGCACAAAGTACATTCTAGTATTGACCTATGACCTCTACATACTTGGAGCAACACTACGGTAATTTAACAGCAATTCTCGAAATATTTATTCACATTTTCGAACTTTTAACTATGGTACTTGTTATTATGATATCTCAGGTAACAATCCAGCATGAAACAACCAACTTCGCAATCAATTTTCACAACTTTGTAAGCAGTTTGTTGTCGATACTTTGGTTGACTGTTGTGATAATTTGTTTATATATGAGGCATTCCTGTTGCATTTACTTAATGTTTTCTAAATTTAACTGCGGGGGTGTCGTTACAATGACTTAGGTTAAATAAACAAACAACTCCGCCAACATTTCCTTCGCTTTTTCCAACATTGCACGCTGTTTTCTAACATTTTACAGTCAGTTTATGTGAACATCTATAGGTTGCTTTCAATTGGCATTTATTAAATGTGTTGACTTTACAGCTGCACGTTTCTATATGCCAACAACTTAGGTCATGTATACCGATATATCTACCAAAGTTTCCATAAATTTGCACAACTTTGCCATCACTTTGAACAACTTTGCCCGGTGTGTTAACGGCTTAAAACCCACTATGTGCCGATAGCATCTACAACTTGTTCTTGAAAATTAGAAGCAATTTGAAAACTTTTCCTTAATTATAATAGTTACAAAAAAACCACGATTTTCCACTATAAATGATTGCCATCACTGTAAAAAAAGAATGAAGTAACGTGGCCTTATATCTTTACTATGTGTGTGATGAAACAAAAAAATAAATTAAACTGCTCGTTTACTCAGGGAGTCTCCCATGCAAGTACTAACCACGCCCGATCGTGCTTTACTTTAAACATTTGTCGGTCACGTAACCACATATCTGCATGGATCATTTGAAGTTAAGCCGAATTGGCGGGTATTTCATGTTTTTGGATGTTTTAAAATCGTTATCGCTGGCACAAAGTACATTCTAGTATTGACCTATGACCTCTACATACTTGGAGCAACACTACGGTAATTTAACAGCAATTCTCGAAATATTTATTCACATTTTCGAACTTTTAACTATGGTACTTGATATTATGATATCTCAGGTAACAATCCCGCTTGAAACAACCAACTTCGGAATCAATTTTCACAACTTTGTAAGCAGTTTGTTGTCGATACTTTGGTTGGCTGTTTTGATAATTTGTTTATATATGAGGCATTCCTGTTGCATTTACTTAATGTTTTCTAAATTTAACTGCGGGGGTGTCGTTACAATGACTTAGGTTAAATAAACAAACAACTCCGCCAACATTTCCTTCGCTTTTTCCAACATTGCACGCTGTTTTCTAACATTTTACAGTCAGTTTATGTGAACATCTATAGGTTGCTTTCAATTGGCATTTATTAAATGTGTTGACTTTACAGCTGCACGTTTCTATATGCCAACAACTTAGGTCATGTATACCGATATATCTACCAAAGTTTCCATAACTTTGCACAACTTTGCCATCACTTTGAACAACTTTGCCCGGTGTGTTAACGGCTTAAAACCCACTATGTGCCGATAGCATCTACAACTTGTTCTTGAAAATTAGAAGCAATTTGAAAACTTTTCCTTAATTATAATAGTTACAAAAAAACCACGATTTTCCACTATAAATGATTGCCATCACTGTAAAAAAAGAATGAAGTAACGTGGCCTTATATCTTTACTATGTGTGTGATGAAACAAAAAAATAAATTAAACTGCTCGTTTACTCAGGGAGTCTCCCATGCAAGTACTAACCACGCCCGATCGTGCTTTACTTTAAACATTTGTCGGTCACGTAACCACTTAGCTGCATGGATCATTTCAAGTTAAGCCGAATTGGCGGGTATTTCATGTTTTTGGATGTTTTAAAATCGTTATCGCTGGCACAAAGTACATTCTAGATTCTAGTATTGACCTATGACCTCTACATACTTGGAGCAACACTACGGTAATTTAACAGCAATTCTCGAAATATTTATTCACATTTTCGAACTATTAACTATGGTACTTGTTATTATGAAATCTCAGGTAACAATCCCGCATGAAACAACCAACTTCGCAATCAATTTTCACAACTTTGTAAGCAGTTTGTTGTCGATACTTTGGTTGGCTGTTGTGATAATTTGTTTATATATGAGGCATTCCTGTTGCATTTACTTAATGTTTTCTAAATTTAACTGCGGGGGTGTCGTTACAATGACTTAGGTTAAATAAACAAACAACTCCGACAACATTTCCTTCGCTTTTTCCAACATTGCACGCTGTTTTCTAACATTTTACAGTCAGTTTATGTGAACATCTATAGGTTGCTTTCAATTGGCATTTATTAAATGTGTTGACTTTACAGCTGCACGTTTCTATATGCCAACAACTTAGGTCATGTATACCGATATATCTACCAAAGTTTCCATAACTTTGCACAACTTTGCCATCACTTTGAACAACTTTGCCCGGTGTGTTAACGGCTTAAAACCCACTATGTGCCGATAGCATCTACAACTTGTTCTTGAAAATTAGAAGCAATTTGAAAACTTTTCCTTAATTATAATAGTTACAAAAAAACCACGATTTTCCACTATAAATGATTGCCATCACTGTAAAAAAAGATTGAAGTAACGTGGCCTTATATCTTTACTATGTGTGTGATGAAACAAAAAAATAAATTCAACTGCTCGTTTACTCAGGGAGTCTCCCATGCAAGTACTAACCACGCCCGATCGTGCTTTACTTTAAACATTTGTCGGTCACGTAACCACATAGCTGCATGGATCATTTGAAGTTAAGCCGAATTGGCGGGTATTTCATGTTTTTGGATGTTTTAAAATCGTTATCGCTGGCACAAAGTACATTCTAGTATTGACCTATGACCTCTACATACTTGGAGCAACACTACGGTAATTTAACAGCAATTCTCGAAATATTTATTCACATTTTCGAACTTTTAACTATGGTACTTGTTTTTATGATATCTCAGGTAACAATCCCGCATGAAACAACCAACTTCGCAATCAATTTTCACAACTTTGTAAGCAGTTTGTTGTCGATACTTTGGTTGACTGTTGTGATAATTTGTTTATATATGAGGCATTCCTGTTGCATTTACTTAATGTTTTCTAAATTTAACTCCGGGGTGTCGTTACAATGACTTAGGTTAAATAAACAAACAACTCCGCCAACATTTCCTTCGCTTTTTCCAGCATTGCACGCTGTTTTCTAACATTTTACAGTCAGTTTATGTGAACATCTATAGGTTGCTTTCAATTGGCATTTATTAAATGTGTTGACTTTACAGCTGCACGTTTCTATATGCCAACAACTTAGGTCATGTATACCGATATATCTACCAAAGTTTCCATAAATTTGCACAACTTTGCCATCACTTTGAACAACTTTGCCCGGTGTGTTAACGGCTTAAAACCCACTATGTGCCGATAGCATCTACAACTTGTTCTTGAAAATTAGAAGCAATTTGAAAACTTTTCCTTAATTATAATAGTTACAAAAAAACCACGATTTTCCACTATAAATGATTGCCATCACTGTAAAAAAAGAATGAAGTAACGTGGCCTTATATCTTTACTATGTGTGTGATGAAACAAAAAAATAAATTAAACTGCTCGTTTACTCAGGGAGTCTCCCATGCAAGTACTAACCACGCCCGATCGTGCTTTACTTTAAACATTTGTCGGTCACGTAACCACATAGCTGCATGGATCATTTGAAGTTAAGCCGAATTGGCGGGTATTTCATGTTTTTGGATGTTTTAAAATCGTTATCGCTGGCACAAAGTACATTCTAGTATTGACCTATGACCTCTACATACTTGGAGCAACACTACGGTAATTTAACAGCAATTCTCGAAATATTTATTCACATTTTCGAACTTTTAACTATGGTACTTGATATTATGATATCTCAGGTAACAATCCCGCTTGAAACAACCAACTTCGGAATCAATTTTCACAACTTTGTAAGCAGTTTGTTGTCGATACTTTGGTTGGCTGTTTTGATAATTTGTTTATATATGAGGCATTCCTGTTGCATTTACTTAATGTTTTCTAAATTTAACTGCGGGGGTGTCGTTACAATGACTTAGGTTAAATAAACAAACAACTCCGCCAACATTTCCTTCGCTTTTTCCAACATTGCACGCTGTTTTCTAACATTTTACAGTCAGTTTATGTGAACATCTATAGGTTGCTTTCAATTGGCATTTATTAAATGTGTTGACTTTACAGCTGCACGTTTCTATATGCCAACAACTTAGGTCATGTATACCGATATATCTACCAAAGTTTCCATAACTTTGCACAACTTTGCCATCACTTTGAACAACTTTGCCCGGTGTGTTAACGGCTTAAAACCCACTATGTGCCGATAGCATCTACAACTTGTTCTTGAAAATTAGAAGCAATTTGAAAACTTTTCCTTAATTATAATAGTTACAAAAAAACCACGATTTTCCACTATAAATGATTGCCATCACTGTAAAAAAAGAATGAAGTAACGTGGCCTTATATCTTTACTATGTGTGTGATGAAACAAAAAAATAAATTAAACTGCTCGTTTACTCAGGGAGTCTCCCATGCAAGTACTAACCACGCCCGATCGTGCTTTACTTTAAACATTTGTCGGTCACGTAACCACTTAGCTGCATGGATCATTTCAAGTTAATCCGAATTGGCGGGTATTTCATGTTTTTGGATGTTTTAAAATCGTTATCGCTGGCACAAAGTACATTCTAGATTCTAGTATTGACCTATGACCTCTACATACTTGGAACAACACTACATTAATTTAACAGCAATTCTCGAAATATTTACTCACATTTTCGAACTTTTAACTATGGTACTTGTTATTATGATATCTCAGGTAACAATCCCGCTTGAAACAACCAACTTCGCAATCAATTTTCACAACTTTGTAAGCAGTTTGTTGTCGATACTTTGGTTGGCTGTTGTGATAATTTGTTTTTATATGAGGCATTCCTGTTGCATTTACTTAATGTTTTCTAAATTTAACTGCGGGGGTGTCGTTACAATGACTTAGGTTAAATAAACAAACAACTCCGCCAACATTTCCTTCGCTTTTTCCAACATTGCACGCTGTTTTCTAACATTTTACAGTCAGTTTATGTGAACATCTGTAGGTTGCTTTCAATTGGCATTTATTAAATGTGTTGACTTTACAGCTGCACGTTTCTATATGCCAACAACTTAGGTCATGTATACCGATATATCTACCAAAGTTTCCATAAATTTGCACAACTTTGCCATCACTTTGAACAACTTTGCCCGGTGTGTTAACGGCTTAAAACCCACTATGTGCCGATAGCATCTACAACTTGTTCTTGAAAATTAGAAGCAATTTGAAAACTTTTCCTTAATTATAATAGTTACAAAAAAACCACGATTTTCCACTATAAATGATTGCCATCACTGTAAAAAAAGAATGAAGTAACGTGGCCTTATATCTTTACTATGTGTGTGATGAAACAAAAAAATAAATTAAACTGCTCGTTTACTCAGGGAGTCTCCCATGCAAGTACTAACCACGCCCGATCGTGCTTTACTTTAAACATTTGTCGGTCACGTAACCACATAGCTGCATGGATCATTTGAAGTTAAGCCGAATTGGCGGGTATTTCATGTTTTTGGATGTTTTAAAATCGTTATCGCTGGCACAAAGTACATTCTAGTATTGACCTATGACCTCTACATACTTGGAGCAACACTACGGTAATTTAACAGCAATTCTCGAAATATTTATTCACATTTTCGAACTTTTAACTATGGTACTTGATATTATGATATCTCAGGTAACAATCCCGCTTGAAACAACCAACTTCGGAATCAATTTTCACAACTTTGTAAGCAGTTTGTTGTCGATACTTTGGTTGGCTGTTTTGATAATTTGTTTATATATGAGGCATTCCTGTTGCATTTACTTAATGTTTTCTAAATTTAACTGCGGGGGTGTCGTTACAATGACTTAGGTTAAATAAACAAACAACTCCGCCAACATTTCCTTCGCTTTTTCCAACATTGCACGCTGTTTTCTAACATTTTACAGTCAGTTTATGTGAACATCTATAGGTTGCTTTCAATTGGCATTTATTAAATGTGTTGACTTTACAGCTGCACGTTTCTATATGCCAACAACTTAGGTCATGTATACCGATATATCTACCAAAGTTTCCATAACTTTGCACAACTTTGCCATCACTTTGAACAACTTTGCCCGGTGTGTTAACGGCTTAAAACCCACTATGTGCCGATAGCATCTACAACTTGTTCTTGAAAATTAGAAGCAATTTGAAAACTTTTCCTTAATTATAATAGTTACAAAAAAACCACGATTTTCCACTATAAATGATTGCCATCACTATAAAAAAAGAATGAAGTAACGTGGCCTTATATCTTTACTATGTGTGTGATGAAACAAAAAAATAAATTAAACTGCTCGTTTACTCAGGGAGTCTCCCATGCAAGTACTAACCACGCCCGATCGTGCTTTACTTTAAACATTTGTCGGTCACGTAACCACTTAGCTGCATGGATCATTTCAAGTTAATCCGAATTGGCGGGTATTTCATGTTTTTGGATGTTTTAAAATCGTTATCGCTGGCACAAAGTACATTCTAGATTCTAGTATTGACCTATGACCTCTACATACTTGGAGCAACACTACATTAATTTAACAGCAATTCTCGAAATATTTACTCACATTTTCGAACTTTTAACTATGGTACTTGTTATTATGATATCTCAGGTAACAATCCCGCTTGAAACAACCAACTTCGCAATCAATTTTCACAACTTTGTAAGCAGTTTGTTGTCGATACTTTGGTTGGCTGTTGTGATAATTTGTTTTTATATGAGGCATTCCTGTTGCATTTACTTAATGTTTTCTAAATTTAACTGCGGGGGTGTCGTTACAATGACATGGTTAAATAAACAAACAACTCCGCCAACATTTCCTTCGCATTTTCCAACATTGCACGCTGTTTTCTAACATTTTACAGTCAGTTTATGTGAACATCTATAGGTTGCTTTCAATTGGCATTTATTAAATGTGTTGACTTTACAGCTGCACGTTTCTATATGCCAACAACTTAGGTCATGTATACCGATATATCTACCAAAGTTTCCATAACTTTGCACAACTTTGCCATCACTTTGAACAACTTTGCCCGGTGTGTTAACGGCTTAAAACCCACTATGTGCCGATAGCATCTACAACTTGTTCTTGAAAATTAGAAGCAATTTGAAAACTTTTCCTTAATTATAATAGTTACAAAAAAACCACGATTTTCCACTATAAATGATTGCCATCACTATAAAAAAAAGAATGAAGTAACGTGGCCTTATATCTTTACTATGTGTGTGATGAAACAAAAAAATAAATTAAACTGCTCGTTTACTCAGGGAGTCTCCCATGCAAGTACTAACCACGCCCGATCGTGCTTTACTTTAAACATTTGTCGGTCACGTAACCACTTAGCTGCATGGATCATTTCAAGTTAATACGAATTGGCGGGTATTTCATGTTTTTGGATGTTTTAAAATCGTTATCGCTGGCACAAAGTACATTCTAGATTCTAGTATTGACCTATGACCTCTACATACTTGGAGCAACACTACATTAATTTAACAGCAATTCTCGAAATATTTACTCACATTTTCGAACTTTTAACTATGGTACTTGTTATTATGATATCTCAGGTAACAATCCCGCTTGAAACAACCAACTTCGCAATCAATTTTCACAACTTTGTAAGCAGTTTGTTGTCGATACTTTGGTTGGCTGTTGTGATAATTTGTTTTTATATGAGGCATTCCTGTTGCATTTACTTAATGTTTTCTAAATTTAACTGCGGGGGTGTCGTTACAATGACATGGTTAAATAAACAAACAACTCCGCCAACATTTCCTTCGCATTTTCCAACATTGCACGCTGTTTTCTAACATTTTACAGTCAGTTTATGTGAACATCTATAGGTTGCTTTCAATTGGCATTTATTAAATGTGTTGACTTTACAGCTGCACGTTTCTATATGCCAACAACTTAGGTCATGTATACCGATATATCTACCAAAGTTTCCATAACTTTGCACAACTTTGCCATCACTTTGAACAACTTTGCCCGGTGTGTTAACGGCTTAAAACCCACTATGTGCCGATAGCATCTACAACTTGTTCTTGAAAATTAGAAGCAATTTGAAAACTTTTCCTTAATTATAATAGTTACAAAAAAACCACGATTTTCCACTATAAATGATTGCCATCACTGTAAAAAAAGAATGAAGTAACGTGGCCTTATATCTTTACTATGTGTGTGATGAAACAAAAAAATAAATTAAACTGCTCGTTTACTCAGGGAGTCTCCCATGCAAGTACTAACCACGCCCGATCGTGCTTTACTTTAAACATTTGTCGGTCACGTAACCACTTAGCTGCATGGATCATTTCAAGTTAAGCCGAATTGGCGGGTATTTCATGTTTTTGGATGTTTTAAAATCGTTATCGCTGGCACAAAGTGCATTCTAGATTCTAGTATTGACCTATGACCTCTACATACTTGGAGCAACACTACGGTAATTTAACAGCAATTCTCGAAATATTTATTCACATTTTCGAACTTTTAACTATGGTACTTGTTATTATGATATCTCAGGTAACAATCCCGATTGAAACAACCAACTTCGCAATCAATTTTCTCAACTTTGTAAGCAGTTTGTTGTCGATACTTTGGATGGCTGTTGTGATAATTTGTTTATATATGAGGCATTCCTGTTGCATTTACTTAATGTTTTCTAAATTTAACTGCGGTGGTGTCGTTACAATGACTTAGGTTAAATAAACAAACAACTCCGCCAACATTTCCTTTGCTTTTTCCAACATTGCACGCTGTTTTCTAACATTTTACAGTCAGTTTATGTGAACATCTATAGGTTGCTTTCAATTGGCATTTATTAAATGTGTTGACTTTACAGCTGCACGTTTCTATATGCCAACAACTTAGGTCATGTATACCGATATATCTACCAAAGTTTCCATAACTTTGCACAACTTTGCCATCACTTTGAACAACTTTGCCCGGTGTGTTAACGGCTTAAAACCCACTATGTGCCGATAGCATCTACAACTTGTTCTTGAAAATTAGAAGCAATTTGAAAACTTTTCCTTAATTATAATAGTTACAAAAAAACCACGATTTTCCACTATAAATGATTGCCATCACTGTAAAAAAAGAATGAAGTAACGTGGCCTTATATCTTTACTATGTGTGTGATGAAACAAAAAAATAAATTAAACTGCTCGTTTACTCAGGGAGTCTCCCATGCAAGTACTAACCACGCCCGATCGTGCTTTACTTTAAACATTTGTCGGTCACGTAACCACTTAGCTGCATGGATCATTTCAAGTTAAGCCGAATTGGCGGGTATTTCATGTTTTTGGATGTTTTAAAATCGTTATCGCTGGCACAAAGTGCATTCTAGATTCTAGTATTGACCTATGACCTCTACATACTTGGAGCAACACTACGGTAATTTAACAGCAATTCTTGAAATATTTATTCACATCTTCGAACTTTTAACTATGGTACTTGTTATTATGATATCTCAGGTAACTATCCCGATTGAAACAACCAACTTCGCAATCAATTTTCTCAACTTTGTAAGCAGTTTGTTGTCGATACTTTGGATGGCTGTTGTGATAATTTGTTTATATATGAGGCATTCCTGTTGCATTTACTTAATGTTTTCTAAATTTAACTGCGGTGGTGTCGTTACAATGACTTAGGTTAAATAAACAAACAACTCCGCCAACATTTCCTTTGCTTTTTCCAACATTGCACGCTGTTTTCTAACATTTTACAGTCAGTTTATGTGAACATCTATAGGTTGCTTTCAATTGGCATTTATTAAATGTGTTGACTTTACAGCTGCACGTTTCTATATGCCAACAACTTAGGTCATGTATACCGATATATCTACCAAAGTTTCCATAACTTTGCACAACTTTGCCATCACTTTGAACAACTTTGCCCGGTGTGTTAACGGCTTAAAACCCACTATGTGCCGATAGCATCTACAACTTGTTCTTGAAAATTAGAAGCAATTTGAAAACTTTTCCTTAATTATAATAGTTACAAAAAAACCACGATTTTCCACTATAAATGATTGCCATCACTGTAAAAAAAGAATGAAGTAACGTGGCCTTATATCCTGACTATGTGTGTGATGAAACAAAAAAATAAATTAAACTGCTCGTTTACTCAGGGAGTCTCCCATGCAAGTACTAACCACGCCCGATCGTGCTTTACTTTAAACATTTGTCAGTCACGTAACCACATATCTGCATGGATCATTTCAAGTTAATCCGAATTGGCGGGTATTTCATGTTTTTGGATGTTTTAAAATCGTTATCGCTGGCACAAAGTACATTCTAGATTCTAGTATTGACCTATGACCTCTACATACTTGGAGCAACACGACATTAATTTAACAGCAATTCTCGAAATATTTACTCACATTTTCGAACTTTTAACTATGGTACTTGTTATTATGATATCTCAGGTAACAATCCCGCTTGAAACAACCAACTTCGCAATCAATTTTCACAACTTTGTAAGCAGTTTGTTGTCGATACTTTGGTTGGCTGTTGTGATAATTTGTTTATATATGAGGCATTCCTGTTGCATTTACTTAATGTTTTCTAAATTTAACTGCGGGGGTGTCGTTACAATGACTTAGGTTAAATAAACAAACAACTCCGCCAACATTTCCTTCGCTTTTTCCAACATTGCACGCTGTTTTCTAACATTTTACAGTCAGTTTATGTGAACATCTATAGGTTGCTTTCAATTGGCATTTATTAAATGTGTTGACTTTACAGCTGCACGTTTCTATATGCCAACAACTTAGGTCATGTATACCGATATATCTACCAAAGTTTCCATAACTTTGCACAACTTTGCCATCACTTTGAACAACTTTGCCCGGTGTGTTAACGGCTTAAAACCCACTATGTGCCGATAGCATCTACAACTTGTTCTTGAAAATTAGAAGCAATTTGAAAACTTTTCCTTAATTATAATAGTTACAAAAAAACCACGATTTTCCACTATAAATGATTGCCATCACTGTAAAAAAAGAATGAAGTGACGTGGCCTTATATCTTTACTATGTGTGTGATGAAACAAAAAAATAAATTAAACTGCTCGTTTACTCAGGGAGTCTCCCATGCAAGTACTAACCACGCCCGATCGTGCTTTACTTTAAACATTTGTCGGTCACGTAACCACTTAGCTGCATGGATCATTTCAAGTTAAGCCGAATTGGCGGGTATTTCATGTTTTTGGATGTTTTAAAATCGTTATCGCTGGCACAAAGTACATTCTAGATTCTAGTATTGACCTATGACCTCTACATACTTGGAGCAACACTACGGTAATTTAACAGCAATTCTCGAAATATTTATTCACATTTTCGAACTTTTAACTATGGTACTTGTTATTATGATATCTCAGGTAATAATCCCGCTTGAAACAACCAACATCGCAATCAATTTTCACAACTTTGTAAGCAGTTTGTTGTCGATACTTTGGTTGGCTGTTGTGATAATTTGTTTATATATGAGGCATTCCTGTTGCATTTACTTAATGTTTTCTAAATTTAACTGCGGGGGTGTCGTTACAATGACTTAGGTTAAATAAACAAACAACTCCGCCAACATTTCCTACGCTTTTTCCAACATTGCACGCTGTTTTCTAACATTTTACAGTCAGTTTATGTGAACATCTATAGGTTGCTTTCAATTGGCATTTATTAAATGTGTTGACTTTACAGCTGCACGTTTCTATATGCCAACAACTTAGGTCATGTATACCGATATATCTACCAAAGTTTCCATAACTTTGCACAACTTTGCCATCACTTTGAACAACTTTGCCCGGTGTGTTAACGGCTTAAAACCCACTATGTGCCGATAGCATCTACAACTTGTTCTTGAAAATTAGAAGCAATTTGAAAACTTTTCCTTAATTATAATAGTTACAAAAAAACCACGGTTTTCCACTATAAATGATTGCCATCACTGTAAAAAAAGAATGAAGTAACGTGGCCTTATATCTTTACTATGTGTGTGATGAAACGAAAAAATAAATAAAACTGCTCGTTTACTCAGGGAGTCTCCCATGCAAGTACTAACCACGCCCGATCGTGCTTTACTTTAAACATTTGTCGGTCACGTACCCACTTAGCTGCATGGATGATTTCAAGTTAAGCCGAATAGGCGGGTATTTCATGTTTTTTGGATGTTTTAAAATCGTTATCGCTGGCACAAAGTACATTCTAGATTCTAGTATTGACCTATGACCTCTACATACTTGGAGCAACACTACGGTAATTTAACAGCAATTCTCGAAATATTTATTCACATTTTCGAACTGTTAACTATGGTACTTGTTATTATGATATCTCAGGTAACAATCCCGCATGAAACAACCAACTTCGCAATCAATTTTCACAACTTTGTAAGCAGTTTGTTGTCGATACTTTGGTTGGCTGTTGTGATAATTTGTTTATATATGAGGCATTCCTGTTGCATTTACTTAATGTTTTCTAAATTTAACTGCGGGGGTGTCGTTACAATGACTTAGGTTAAATAAACAAACAACTCCGCCAACATTTCCTTCGCTTTTTCCAACATTGCACGCTGTTTTCTAACATTTTACAGTCAGTTTATGTGAACATCTATAGGTTGCTTTCAATTGGCATTTATTAAATGTGTTGACTTTACAGCTGCACGTTTCTATATGCCAACAACTTTGGCCATGTATACCGATATATCTACCAAAGTTTCCATAACTTTGCACAACTTTGCCATCACTTTGAACAACTTTGCCCGGTGTGTTAACGGCTTAAAACCCACTATGTGCCGATAGCATCTACAACATGTTCTTGAAAAGTAGAAGCAATTTGAAAACTTTTCCTTAATTATAATAGTTACAAAAAAAACACGATTTTCCACTATAAATGATTGCCATCACTGTAAAACAAGAATGAAGTAACGTGGCCTTATATCTTTACTATGTGTGTGATGAAACAAAAAAATAAATTAAACTGCTCGTTTACTCAGGGAGTCTCCCATGCAAGTACTAACCACGCCCGATCGTGCTTTACTTTAAACATTTGTCGGTGACGTAACCACTTAGCTGCATGGATCATTTCAAGTTAAGCCGAATTGGCGGGTATTTCATGTTTTTGGATGTTTTAAAATCGTTATCGCTGGCACAAAGTACATTCTAGATTCTAGTATTGACCTATGACCTCTACATACTTGGAGCAACACTACGGTAATTTAACAGCAATTCTCGAAATATTTATTCACATTTTCGAACTTTTAACTATGGTACTTGTTATTATTATATCTCAGGTAACAATCCCGATTGAAACAACCAACTTCGCAATCAATTTTCACAACTTTGTAAGCAGTTTGTTGTCGATACTTTGGATGGCTGTTGTGATAATTTGTTTATATATGAGGCATTCCTGTTGCATTTACTTAATGTTTTCTAAATTTAACTGCGGTGGTGTCGTTACAATGACTTAGGTTAAATAAACAAACAACTCCGCCAACATTTCCTTTGCTTTTTCCAACATTGCACGCTGTTTTCTAACATTTTACAGTCAGTTTATGTGAACATCTATAGGTTGCTTTCAATTGGCATTTATTAAATGTGTTGACTTTACAGCTGCACGTTTCTATATGCCAACAACTTAGGTCATGTATACCGATATATCTACCAAAGTTTCCATAACTTTGCACAACTTTGCCATCACTTTGAACAACTTTGCCCGGTGTGTTAACGGCTTAAAACCCACTATGTGCCGATAGCATCTACAACTTGTTCTTGAAAATTAGAAGCAATTTGAAAACTTTTCCTTAATTATAATAGTTACAAAAAAACCACGGTTTTCCACTATAAATGATTGCCATCACTGTAAAAAAAGAATGAAGTAACGTGGCCTTATATCTTTACTATGTGTGTGATGAAACGAAAAAATAAATAAAACTGCTCGTTTACTCAGGGAGTCTCCCATGCAAGTACTAACCACGCCCGATCGTGCTTTACTTTAAACATTTGTCGGTCACGTACCCACTTAGCTGCATGGATGATTTCAAGTTAAGCCGAATTGGCGGGTATTTCATGTTTTTGGATGTTTTAAAATCGTTATCGCTGGCACAAAGTACATTCTAGATTCTAGTATTGACCTATGACCTCTACATACTTGGAGCAACACTACGGTAATTTAACAGCAATTCTCGAAATATTTATTCAAATTTTCGAACTTTTAACTATGGTACTTGTTATTATGATATCTCAGGTAACAATCCCGATTGAAACAACCAACTTCGCAATCAATTTTCACAACTTTGTAAGCAGTTTGTTGTCGATACTTTGGATGGCTGTTGTGATAATTTGTTTATATATGAGGCATTCCTGTTGCATTTACTTAATGTTTTCTAAATTTAACTGCGGTGGTGTCGTTACAATGACTTAGGTTAAATAAGCAAACAACTCCGCCAACATTTCCTTCGCTTTTTCCAACATTGCACGCTGTTTTCTAACATTTTACAGTCAGTTTATGTGAACATCTATAGGTTGCTTTCAATTGGCATTTATTAAATGTGTTGACTTTACAGCTGCACGTTTCTATATGCCAACAACTTAGGCCATATATACCGATATATCTACCAAAGTTTCCATAACTTTGCACAACTTTGCCATCACTTTGAACAACTTTGCCCGGTGTGTTAACGGCTTAAAACCCACTATGTGCCGATAGCATCTACAACTTGTTCTTGAAAATTAGAAGCAATTTGAAAACTTTTCCTTAATTATAATAGTTACAAAAAAACCACGATTTTCCACTATAAATGATTGCCATCACTGTAAAAAAAGAATGAAGTAACGTGGCCTTATATCTTTACTATGTGTGTGATGAAACAAAAAAATAAATTAAACTGCTCGTTTACTCAGGGAGTCTCCCATTTAAGTACTAACCACGCCCGATCGTGCTTTACTTTAAACATTTGTCGGTCACGTAACCACTTAGCATCATGGATCATTTCAAGTTAAGCCGAATTGGCGGGTATTTCATGTTTTTGGATGTTTTAAAATCGTTATCGCTGGCACAAAGTACATTTTAGATTCTAGTATTGACCTATGACCTCTACATACTTGGAGCAACACTACGGTAATTTAACAGCAATTCTCGAAATATTTATTCACATTTTCGAACTTTTAACTATGGTACTTGTTATTATGATATCTCAGGTAACAATCCCGCTTGAAACAACCAACTTCGCAATCAATTTTCACAACTTTGTAAGCAGTTTGTTGTCGATACTTTGGATGGCTGTTGTGATAATTTGTTTATATATGAGGCATTCCTGTTGCATTTACTTAATGTTTTCTAAATTTAACTGCGGTGGTGTCGTTACAATGACTTAGGTTAAATAAACAAACAACTCCGCCAACATTTCCTTCGCTTTTTCCAACATTGCACGCTGTTTTCTAACATTTTACAGTCAGTTTATGTGAACATCTATAGGTTGCTTTCAATTGGCATTTATTAAATGTGTTGACTTTACAGCTGCACGTTTCTATATGCCAACAACTTAGGCCATGTATACCGATATATTTACCAAAGTTTCCATAACTTTGCACAACTTTGCCATCACTTTGAACAACTTTGCCCGGTGTGTTAACGGCTTAAAACCCACTATGTGCCGATAGCATCTACAACTTGTTCTTGAAAATTAGAAGCAATTTGAAAACTTTTCCTTAATTATAATAGTTACAAAAAAAACACGATTTTCCACTATAAATGATTACCATCACTGTAAAAAAAGAATGAAGTAACGTGGCCTTATATCTTTACTATGTGTGTGATGAAACAAAAAAATAAATTAAACTGCTCGTTTACTCAGGGAGTCTCCCATGCAAGTACTAACCACGCCCGATCGTGCTTTACTTTAAACATTTGTCGGTGACGTAACCACTTAGCTGCATGGATCATTTCAAGTTAAGCCGAATTGGCGGGTATTTCATGTTTTTGGATGTTTTAAAATCGTTATCGCTGGCACAAAGTACATTCTAGATTCTAGTATTGACCTATGACCTCTACATACTTGGAGCAACACTACGGTAATTTAACAGCAATTCTCGAAATATTTATTCACATTTTCGAACTTTTAACTATGGTACTTGTTATTATGATATCTCAGGTAACAATCCCGCTTGAAACAACCAACTTTGCAATGAATTTTCACAACTTTGTAAGCAGTTTGTTGTCGATACTTCGGTTGGCTGTTGTGATAATTTGTTTATATATGAGGCATTCCTGTTGCATTTACTTAATGTTTTCTAAATTTAACTGCGGGGGTGTCGTTACAATGACTTAGGTTAAATAAACAAACAACTCCGCCAACATTTCCTTCGCTTTTTCCAACATTGCACGCTGTTTTCTAACATTTTACAGTCAGTTTATGTGAACATCTATAGGTTGCTTTCAATTGGCATTTATTAAATGTGTTGACTTTACAGCTGCACGTTTCTATATGCCAACAACTTATGTCACGTATACCGATATATCTACCAAAGTTTCCATAACTTTGCACAACTTTGCCATCACTTTGAACAACTTTGCCCGGTGTGTTAACGGCTTAAAACCCACTATGTGCCGATAGCATCTACAACTTGTTCTTGAAAATTAGAAGCAATTTGAAAACTTTTCCTTAATTATAATAGTTACAAAAAAACCACGATTTTCCACTATAAATGATTGCCATCACTGTAAAAAAAGAATGAAGTAACGTGGCCTTATATCTTTACTATGTGTGTGATGAAACAAAAAAATAAATTAAACTGCTCGTTTACTCAGGGAGTCTCCCATGCAAGTACTAACCACGCCCGATCGTGCTTTACTTTAAACATTTGTCGGTCACGTAACCACTTAGCTGCATGGATCATTTCAAGTTAAGCCGAATTGGCGGGTATTTCATGTTTTTGGATGTTTTAAAATCGTTATCGCTGGCACAAAGTACATTCTAGATTCTAGTATTGACCTATGACCTCTACAACTTGGAGCAACACTACGGTAATTTAACAGCAATTCTCGAAATATTTATTCACATTTTCGAACTTTTAACTATGGTACTTGTTATTATGATATCTCAGGTAACAATCCCGCATGAAACAACCAACTTCGCAATCAATTTTCACAACTTTGTAAGCAGTTTGTTGTCGATACTTTGGTTGGCTGTTGTGATAATTTGTTTATATATGAGGCATTCCTGTTGCATTTACTTAATGTTTTCTAAATTTAACTGCGGTGGTGTCGTTACAATGACTTAGGTTAAATAAACAAACAACTCCGCCAACATTTCCTTCGCTTTTTCCAACATTGCACGCTGTTTTCTAACATTTTACAGTCAGTTTATGTGAACATCTATAGGTTGCTTTCAATTGGCATTTATTAAATGTGTTGACTTTACAGCTGCACGTTTCTATATGCCAACAACTTAGGTCATGTATACCGATATATCTACCAAAGTTTCCATAACTTTGCACAACTTTGCCATCACTTTGAACAACTTTGCCCGGTGTGTTAACGGCTTAAAACCCACTATGTGCCGATAGCATCTACAACTTGTTCTTGAAAATTAGAAGCAATTTGAAAACTTTTCCTTAATTATAATAGTTACAAAAAAACCACGATTTTCCACTATAAATGATTGCCATCACTGTAAAAAAAGAATGAAGTAACGTGGCCTTATATCTTTACTATGTGTGTGATGAAACAAAAAAATAAATTAAACTGCTCGTTTACTCAGGGAGTCTCCCAAGCAAGTACTAACAACGCCCGATCGTGCTTTACTTTAAACATTTGTCGGTCACGTAACCACTTAGCTGCATGGATCATTTCAAGTTAAGCCGAATTGGCGGGTATTTCATGTTTTTGGATGTTTTAAAATCGTTATCGCTGGCACAAAGTACATTCTAGATTCTAGTATTGACCTATGACCTCTACATACTTGGAGCAACACTACGGTAATTTAACAGCAATTCTCGAAATATTTATTCACATTTTCGAACTTTTAACTATGGTACTTGTTATTATGATATCTCGGGTAACAATCCCGCATGAAACAACCAACTTCGCAATCAATTTTCACAACTTTGTAAGCAGTTTGTTGTCGATACTTTGGTTGGCTGTTGTGATAATTTGTTTATATATGAGGCATTCCTGTTGCATTTACTTAATGTTTTCTAAATTTAACTGCGGGGGTGTCGTTACAATGACTTAGGTTAAATAAACAAACAACTCCGCCAACATTTCCTTCGCTTTTTCCAACATTGCACGCTGTTTTCTAACATTTTACAGTCAGTTTATGTGAACATCTATAGGTTGCTTTCAATTGGCATTTATTAAATGTGTTGACTTTACAGCTGCACGTTTCTATATGCCAACAACTTAGGTCATGTATACCGATATATCTACCCAAGTTTCCATAACTTTGCACAACTTTGCCATCACTTTGAACAACTTTGCCCGGTGTGTTAACGGCTTAAAACCCACTATGTGCCGATAGCATCTACAACTTGTTCTTGAAAATTAGAAGCAATTTGAAAACTTTTCCTTAATTATAATAGTTACAAAAAAAACACGATTTTCCACTATAAATGATTGCCATCACTGTAAAAAAAGAATGAAGTAACGTGGCCTTATATCTTTACTATGTGTGTGATGAAACAAAAAATTAAATTAAACTGCTCGTTTACTCAGGGATTCTCCCATGCAAGTACTAACCACGCCCGATCGTGCTTTACTTTAAACATTTGTCGGTCACGTAACCACTTAGCTGCATGGATCATTCCAAGTTAAGCCGAATTGGCTGGTATTTCATGTTTTTGGATGTTTTAAAATCGTTATCGCTGGCACAAAGTACATTCTAGATTCTAGTATTGACCTATGACCTCTACATACTTGCAGCAACACTACGGTAATTTAACAGCAATTCTCGAAATATTTATTCACATTTTCGAACTTTTAACTATGGTACTTGTTATTATGATATCTCAGGTAACAATCCCGCATGAAACAACCAACATCGCAATCAATTTTCACAACTTTGTAAGCAGTTTGTTGTCGATACTTTGGTTGGCTGTTGTGATAATTTGTTTATATATGAGGCATTCCTGCTGCATTTACTTAATGTTTTCTAAATTTAACTGCGGTGGTGTCGTTACAATGACTTAGGTTAAATAAACAAACAACTCCGCCAACATTTCCTTCGCTTTTTCCAACATTGCACGCTGTTTTCTAACATTTTACAGTCAGTTTATGTGAACATCTATAGGTTGCTTTCAATTGGCATTTATTAAATGTGTTGACTTTACAGCTGCACGTTTCTATATGCCAACAACTTAGGCCATGTATACCGATATATCTACCAAAGTTTCCATAACTTTGCACAACTTTGCCATCACTTTGAACAACTTTGCCCGGTGTGTTAACGGCTTAAAACCCACTATGTGCCGATAGCATCTACAACTTGTTCTTGAAAATTAGAAGCAATTTGAAAACTTTTCCTTAATTATAATAGTTACAAAAAAACCACGATTTTCCACTATAAATGATTGCCATCACTGTAAAAAAAGAATGAAGTAACGTGGCCTTATATCTTTACTATGTGTGTGATGAAACAAAAAAATAAATTAAACTGCTCGTTTACTCAGGGAGTCTCCCATGCAAGTACTAACCACGCCCGATCGTGCTTTACTTTAAACATTTGTCGGTCACGTAACCACTTAGCTGCATGGATCATTTCAAGTTAAGCCGAATTGGCGGGTATTTCATGTTTTTGGATGTTTTAAAATCGTTATCGCTGGCACAAAGTACATTCTAGATTCTAGTATTGACCTATGACCTCTACAACTTGGAGCAACACTACGGTAATTTAACAGCAATTCTCGAAATATTTATTCACATTTTCGAACTTTTAACTATGGTACTTGTTATTATGATATCTCAGGTAACAATCCCGCATGAAACAACCAACTTCGCAATCAATTTTCACAACTTTGTAAGCAGTTTGTTGTCGATACTTTGGTTGGCTGTTGTGATAATTTGTTTATATATGAGGCATTCCTGTTGCATTTACTTAATGTTTTCTAAATTTAACTGCGGGGGTGTCGTTACAATGACTTAGGTTAAATAAACAAACAACTCCGCCAACATTTCCTTCGCTTTTTCCAACATTGCACGCTGTTTTCTAACATTTTACAGTCAGTTTATGTGAACATCTATAGGTTGCTTTCAATTGGCATTTATTAAATGTGTTGACTTTACAGCTGCACGTTTCTATATGCCAACAACTTAGGCCATGTATACCGATATATCTACCAAAGTTTCCATAACTTTGCACAACTTTGCCATCACTTTGAACAACTTTGCCCGGTGTGTTAACGGCTTAAAACCCACTATGTGCCGATAGCATCTACAACTTGTTCTTGAAAATTAGAAGCAATTTGAAAACTTTTCCTTAATTATAATAGTTACAAAAAACCACGATTTTCCACTATAAATGATTGCCATCACTGTAAAAAAAGAATGAAGTAACGTGGCCTTATATCTTTACTATGTGTGTGATGAAACAAAAAAATAAATTAAACTGCTCGTTTACTCAGGGAGTCTACCATGCAAGTACTAACCACGCCCGATCGTGCTTTACTTTAAACATTTGTCGGTCACGTAACCACTTAGCTGCATGGATCATTTCAAGTTAAGCCGAATTGGCGGGTATTTCATGTTTTTGGATGTTTTAAAATCGTTATCGCTGGCACAAAGTACATTCTAGATTCTAGTATTGACCTATGACCTCTACATACTTGGAGCAACACTACGGTAATTTAACAGCAATTCTCGAAATATTTATTCACATTTTCGAACTTTTAACTATGGTACTTGTTATTATGATATCTCAGGTAACAATCCCGCATGAAACAACCAACTTCGCAATCAATTTTCACAACTTTGTAAGCAGTTTGTTGTCGATACTTTGGTTGGCTGTTGTGATAATTTGTTTATATATGAGGCATTCCTGTTGCATTTACTTAATGTTTTCTAAATTTAACTGCGGTGGTGTCGTTACAATGACTTAGGTTAAATAAACAAACAACTCCGCCAACATTTCCTTCGCTTTTTCCAACATTGCACGCTGTTTTCTAACATTTTACAGTCAGTTTATGTGAACATCTATAGGTTGCTTTCAATTGGCATTTATTAAATGTGTTGACTTTACAGCTGCACGTTTCTATATGCCAACAACTTAGGTCATGTATACCGATATATCTACCAAAGTTTCCATAACTTTGCACAACTTTGCCATCACTTTGAACAACTTTGCCCGGTGTGTTAACGGCTTAAAACCCACTATGTGCCGATAGCATCTACAACTTGTTCTTGAAAATTAGAAGCAATTTGAAAACTTTTCCTTAATTATAATAGTTACAAAAAAACCACGATTTTCCACTATAAATGATTGCCATCACTGTAAAAAAAGAATGAAGTAACGTGGCCTTATATCTTTACTATGTGTGTGATGAAACAAAAAAATAAATTAAACTGCTCGTTTACTCAGGGAGTCTCCCAAGCAAGTACTAACCACGCCCGATCGTGCTTTACTTTAAACATTTGTCGGTCACGTAACCACTTAGCTGCATGGATCATTTCAAGTTAAGCCGAATTGGCGGGTATTTCATGTTTTTGGATGTTTTAAAATCGTTATCGCTGGCACAAAGTACATTCTAGATTCTAGTATTGACCTATGACCTCTACATACTTGGAGCAACACTACGGTAATTTAACAGCAATTCTCGAAATATTTATTCACATTTTCGAACTTTTAACTATGGTACTTGTTATTATGATATCTCAGGTAACAATCCCGCATGAAACAACCAACTTCGCAATCAATTTTCACAACTTTGTAAGCAGTTTGTTGTCGATACTTTGGTTGGCTGTTGTGATAATTTGTTTATATATGAGGCATTCCTGTTGCATTTACTTAATGTTTTCTAAATTTAACTGCGGTGGTGTCGTTACAATGACTTAGGTTAAATAAACAAACAACTCCGCCAACATTTCCTTCGCTTTTTCCAACATTGCACGCTGTTTTCTAACATTTTACAGTCAGTTTATGTGAACATCTATAGGTTGCTTTCAATTGGCATTTATTAAATGTGTTGACTTTACAGCTGCACGTTTCTATATGCCAACAACTTAGGTCATGTATACCGATATATCTACCAAAGTTTCCATAACTTTGCACAACTTTGCCATCACTTTGAACAACTTTGCCCGGTGTGTTAACGGCTTAAAACCCACTATGTGCCGATAACATCTACAACTTGTTCTTGAAAATTAGAAGCAATTTGAAAACTTTTCCTTAATTATAATAGTTACAAAAAAACCACGATTTTCCACTATAAATGATTGCCATCACTGTAAAAAAAGAATGAAGTAACGTGGCCTTATATCTTTACTATGTGTGTGATGAAACAAAAAAATAAATTAAACTGCTCGTTTACTCAGGGAGTCTCCCAAGCAAGTACTAACAACGCCCGATCGTGCTTTACTTTAAACATTTGTCGGTCACGTAACCACTTAGCTGCATGGATCATTTCAAGTTAAGCCGAATTGGCGGGTATTTCATGTTTTTGGATGTTTTAAAATCGTTATCGCTGGCACAAAGTACATTCTAAATTCTAGTATTGACCTATGACCTCTACATACTTGGAGCAACACTACGGTAATTTAACAGCAATTCTCGAAATATTTATTCACATTTTCGAACTTTTAACTATGGTACTTGTTATTATGATATCTCGGGTAACAATCCCGCATGAAACAACCAACTTCGCAATCAATTTTCACAACTTTGTAAGCAGTTTGTTGTCGATACTTTGGTTGGCTGTTGTGATAATTTGTTTATATATGAGGCATTCCTGTTGCATTTACTTAATGTTTTCTAAATTTAACTGCGGGGGTGTCGTTACAATGACTTAGGTTAAATAAACAAACAACTCCGCCAACATTTCCTTCGCTTTTTCCAACATTGCACGCTGTTTTCTAACATTTTACAGTCAGTTTATGTGAACATCTATAGGTTGCTTTCAATTGGCATTTATTAAATGTGTTGACTTTACAGCTGCACGTTTCTATATGCCAACAACTTAGGTCATGTATACCGATATATCTACCCAAGTTTCCATAACTTTGCACAACTTTGCCATCACTTTGAACAACTTTGCCCGGTGTGTTAACGGCTTAAAACCCACTATGTGCCGATAGCATCTACAACTTGTTCTTGAAAATTAGAAGCAATTTGAAAACTTTTCCTTAATTATAATAGTTACAAAAAAAACACGATTTTCCACTATAAATGATTGCCATCACTGTAAAAAAAGAATGAAGTAACGTGGCCTTATATCTTTACTATGTGTGTGATGAAACAAAAAATTAAATTAAACTGCTCGTTTACTCAGGGAGTCTCCCATGCAAGTACTAACCACGCCCGATCGTGCTTTACTTTAAACATTTGTCGGTCACGTAACCACTTAGCTGCATGGATCATTCCAAGTTAAGCCGAATTGGCTGGTATTTCATGTTTTTGGATGTTTTAAAATCGTTATCGCTGGCACAAAGTACATTCTAGATTCTAGTATTGACCTATGACCTCTACATACTTGCAGCAACACTACGGTAATTTAACAGCAATTCTCGAAATATTTATTCACATTTTCGAACTTTTAACTATGGTACTTGTTATTATGATATCTCAGGTAACAATCCCGCATGAAACAACCAACTTCGCAATCAATTTTCACAACTTTGTAAGCAGTTTGTTGTCGATACTTTGGTTGGCTGTTGTGATAATTTGTTTATATATGAGGCATTCCTGCTGCATTTACTTAATGTTTTCTAAATTTAACTGCGGTGGTGTCGTTACAATGACTTAGGTTAAATAAACAAACAACTCCGCCAACATTTCCTTCGCTTTTTCCAACATTGCACGCTGTTTTCTAACATTTTACAGTCAGTTTATGTGAACATCTATAGGTTGCTTTCAATTGGCATTTATTAAATGTGTTGACTTTACAGCTGCACGTTTCTATATGCCAACAACTTAGGCCATGTATACCGATATATCTACCAAAGTTTCCATAACTTTGCACAACTTTGCCATCACTTTGAACAACTTTGCCCGGTGTGTTAACGGCTTAAAACCCACTATGTGCCGATAGCATCTACAACTTGTTCTTGAAAATTAGAAGCAATTTGAAAACTTTTCCTTAATTATAATAGTTACAAAAAAACCACGATTTTCCACTATAAATGATTGCCATCACTGTAAAAAAAGAATGAAGTAACGTGGCCTTATATCTTTACTACGTGTGTGGTGAAACAAAAAAATAAATTAAACTGCTCATTTACTCAGGGAGTCTCCCATGCAAGTACTAACCACACCCGATCGTGCTTTACTTTAAACATTTGTCGGTCACGTAACCACTTAGCTGCATGGATCATTTCAAGTTAAGCCGAATTGGCGGGTATTTCATGTTTTTGGATGTTTTAAAATCGTTATCGCTGGCACAAAGTGCATTCTAGATTCTAGTATTGACCTATGACCTCTACATACTTGGAGCAACACTACGGTAATTTAACAGCAATTCTCGAAATATTTATTCACATTTTCGAACTTTTAACTATGGTACTTGTTATTATGATATCTCAGGTAACAATCCCGCATGAAACAACCAACTTCGCAATCAATTTTCACAACTTTGTAAGCAGTTTGTTGTCGATACTTTGGTTGGCTGTTGTGATAATTTGTTTATATATGAGGCATTCCTGTTGCATTTACTTAATGTTTTCTAAATTTAACTGCGGGGGTGTCGTTACAATGACTTAGGTTAAATAAACAAACAACTCCGCCAACATTTCCTTCGCTTTTTCCAACATTGCACGCTGTTTTCTAACATTTTACAGTCAGTTTATGTGAACATCTATAGGTTGCTTTCAATTGGCATTTATTAAATGTGTTGACTTTACAGCTGCACGTTTCTATATGCCAACAACTTAGGTCATGTATACCGATATATCTACCAAAGTTTCCATAACTTTGCACAACTTTGCCATCACTTTGAACAACTTTGCCCGGTGTGTTAACGGCTTAAAACCCACTATGTGCCGATAGCATCTACAACTTGTTCTTGAAAATTAGAAGCAATTTGAAAACTTTTCCTTAATTATAATAGTTACAAAAAAACACGATTTTCCACTATAAATGATTGCCATCACTGTAAAAAAAAGAATGAAGTAACGTGGCCTTATATCTTTACTATGTGTGTGATGAAACAAAAAATTAAATTAAACTGCTCGTTTACTCAGGGAGTCTCCCATGCAAGTACTAACCACGCCCGATCGTGCTTTACTTTAAACATTTGTCGGTCACGTAACCACTTAGCTGCATGGATCATTTCAAGTTAAGCCGAATTGGCGGGTATTTCATGTTATTGGATGTTTTAAAATCGTTATCGCTGGCACAAAGTACATTCTAGATTCTAGTATTGACCTATGACCTCTACATACTTGGAGCAACACTACGGTAATTTAACAGCAATTCTCGAAATATTTATTCACATTTTCGAACTTTTAACTATGGTACTTGTTATTATGATATCTCAGGTAACAATCCCGCTTGAAACAACCAACTTCGCAATCAATTTTCACAACTTTGTAAGCAGTTTGTTGTCGATACTTTGGATGGCTGTTGTGATAATTTGTTTATATATGAGGCATTCCTGTTGCATTTACTTAATGTTTTCTAAATTTAACTGCGGTGGTGTCGTTACAATGACTTAGGTTAAATAAACAAACAACTCCGCCAACATTTCCTTCGCTTTTTCCAACATTGCACGCTGTTTTCTAACATTTTACAGTCAGTTTATGTGAACATCTATAGGTTGCTTTCAATTGGCATTTATTAAATGTGTTGACTTTACAGCTGCACGTTTCTATATGCCAACAACTTAGGCCATGTATACCGATATATCTACCAAAGTTTCCATAACTTTGCACAACTTTGCCATCACTTTGAACAACTTTGCCCGGTGTGTTAACGGCTTAAAACCCACTATGTGCCGATAGCATCTACAACTTGTTCTTGAAAATTAGAAGCAATTTGAAAACTTTTCCTTAATTATAATAGTTACAAAAAAACCACGATTTTCCACTATAAATGATTGCCATCACTGTAAAAAAAGAATGAAGTAACGTGGCCTTATATCTTTACTATGTGTGTGATGAAACAAAAAAATAAATTAAACTGCTCGTTTACTCAGGGAGTCTCCCATGCAAGTACTAAACACGCCCGATCGTGCTTTACTTTAAACATTTGTCGGTCACGTAACCACTTAGCTGCATGGATCATTTCAAGTTAAGCTGAATTGGCGGGTATTTCATGTTTTTGGATGTTTTAAAATCGTTATCGCTGGCACAAAGTACATTCTAGATTCTAGTATTGACCTATGACCTCTACATACTTGGAGCAACACTACGGTAATTTAACAGCAATTCTCGAAATATTTATTCACATTTTCGAACTTTTAACTATGGTACTTGTTATTATGATATCTCAGGTAACAATCCCGCTTGAAACAACCAACTTCGCAATCAATTTTCACAACTTTGTAAGCAGTTTGTTGTCGATACTTTGGATGGCTGTTGTGATAATTTGTTTATATATGAGGCATTCCTGTTGCATTTACTTAATGTTTTCTAAATTTAACTGCGGTGGTGTCGTTACAATGACTTAGGTTAAATAAACAAACAACTCCGCCAACATTTCCTTCGCTTTTTCCAACATTGCACGCTGTTTTCTAACATTTTACAGTCAGTTTATGTGAACATATATAGGTTGCTTTCAATTGGCATTTATTAAATGTGTTGACTTTACAGCTGCACGTTTCTATATGCCAACAACTTAGGTCATGTATACCGATATATCTACCAAAGTTTCCATAACTTTGCACAACTTTGCCATCACTTTGAACAACTTTACCCGGTGTGTTAACGGCTTAAAACCCACTATGTGCCGATAGCATCTACAACTTGTTCTTGAAAATTAGAAGCAATTTGAAAACTTTTCCTTAATTATAATAGTTACAAAAAAACCACGATTTTCCACTATAAATGATTGCCATCACTGTAAAAAAAGAATGAAGTAACGTGGCCTTATATCTTTACTATGTGTGTGATGAAACAAAAAAATAAATTAAACTGCTCGTTTACTCAGGGAGTCTCCCATGCAAGTACTAACCACGCCCGATCATGCTTTACTTTAAACATTTGTCGGTCATGTAACCACTTAGCTGCATGGATCATTTGAAGTTAAGCCGAATTGGCGGGTATTTCATGTTTTTGGATGTTTTAAAATCGTTATCGCTGGCACAAAGTGCATTCTAGATTCTAGTATTGACCTATGACCTCAACATACTTGGAGCAACACTACGGTTATTTAACAGCAATTCTCGAAATATTTATTCACATTTTCGAACTTTTAACTATGGTACTTGTTATTATGATATCTCAGGTAACAATCCCGCATGAAACAACCAACTTCGCAATCAATTTTCACAACTTTGTAAGCAGTTTGTTGTCGATACTTTGGTTGGCTGTTGTGATAATTTGTTTATATATGAGGCATTCCTGTTGCATTTACTTAATGTTTTCTAAATTTAACTGCGGGGGTGTCGTTACAATGACTTAGGTTAAATAAACAAACAACTCCGCCAACATTTCCTTTGCTTTTTCCAACATTGCACGCTGTTTTCTAACATTTTACAGTCAGTTTATGTGAACATCTATAGGTTGCTTTCAATTGGCATTTATTAAATGTGTTGACTTTACAGCTGCACGTTTCTATATGCCAACAACTTAGGCCATGTATACCGATATATCTACCAAAGTTTCCATAACTTTGCACAACTTTGCTATCACTTTGAACAACTTTGCCCGGTGTGTTAACGGCTTAAAACCCACTATGTGCCGATAGCATCTACAACTTGTTCTTGAAAATTAGAAGCAATTTGAAAACTTTTCCTTAATTATAATAGTTACAAAAAAACCACGATTTTCCACTATAAATGATTGCCATCACTGTAAAAAAAGAATGAAGTAACGTGGCCTTATATCTTTACTATGTGTGTGGTGAAACAAAAAAATAAATTAAACTGCTCATTTACTCAGGGAGTCTCCCATGCAAGTACTAACCACGCCCGATCGTGCTTTACTTTAAACATTTGTCGGTCACGTAACCACTTAGCTGCATGGATCATTTCAAGTTAAGCCGAATTGGCGGGTATTTCATGTTTTTGGATGTTTTAAAATCGTTATCGCTGGCACAAAGTGCATTCTAGATTCTAGTATTGACCTATGACCTCTACATACTTGGAGCAACACTACGGTAATTTAACAGCAATTCTCGAAATATTTATTCACATTTTCGAACTTTTAACTATGGTACTTGTTATTATGATATCTCAGGTAACAATCCCGCATGAAACAACCAACTTCGCAATCAATTTTCACAACTTTGTAAGCAGTTTGTTGTCGATACTTTGGTTGGCTGTTGTGATAATTTGTTTATATATGAGACATTCCTGTTGCATTTACTTAATGTTTTCTAAATTTAACTGCGGGGGTGTCGTTACAATGACTTAGGTTAAATAAACAAACAACTCCGCCAACATTTCCTACGCTTTTTCCAACATTGCACGCTGTTTTCTAACATTTTACAGTCAGTTTATGTGAACATATATAGGTTGCTTTCAATTGGCATTTATTAAATGTGTTGACTTTACAGCTGCACGTTTCTATATGCCAACAACTTAGGTCATGTATACCGATTTATCTACCAAAGTTTCCATAACTTTGCACAACTTTGCCATCACTTTGAACAACTTTACCCGGTGTGTTAACGGCTTAAAACCCACTATGTGCCGATAGCATCTACAACTTGTTCTTGAAAATTAGAAGCAATTTGAAAACTTTTCCTTAATTATAATAGTTACAAAAAAAACCACGATTTTCCACTATAAATGATTGCCATCACTGTAAAAAAAGAATGAAGTAACGTGGCCTTATATCTTTACTATGTGTGTGATGAAACAAAAAAATAAATTAAACTGCTCGTTTACTCAGGGAGTCTCCCATGCAAGTACTAACCACGCCCGATCATGCTTTACTTTAAACATTTGTCGGTCATGTAACCACTTAGCTGCATGGATCATTTGAAGTTAAGCCGAATTGGCGGGTATTTCATGTTTTTGGATGTTTTAAAATCGTTATCGCTGGCACAAAGTGCATTCTAGATTCTAGTATTGACCTATGACCTCAACATACTTGGAGCAACACTACGGTTATTTAACAGCAATTCTCGAAATATTTATTCACATTTTCGAACTTTTAACTATGGTACTTGTTATTATGATATCTCAGGTAACAATCCCGCATGAAACAACCAACTTCGCAATCAATTTTCACAACTTTGTAAGCAGTTTGTTGTCGATACTTTGGTTGGCTGTTGTGATAATTTGTTTATATATGAGGCATTCCTGTTGCATTTACTTAATGTTTTCTAAATTTAACTGCGGGGGTGTCGTTACAATGACTTAGGTTAAATAAACAAACAACTCCGCCAACATTTCCTTTGCTTTTTCCAACATTGCACGCTGTTTTCTAACATTTTACAGTCAGTTTATGTGAACATCTATAGGTTGCTTTCAATTGGCATTTATTAAATGTGTTGACTTTACAGCTGCACGTTTCTATATGCCAACAACTTAGGCCATGTATACCGATATATCTACCAAAGTTTCCATAACTTTGCACAACTTTGCTATCACTTTGAACAACTTTGCCCGGTGTGTTAACGGCTTAAAACCCACTATGTGCCGATAGCATCTACAACTTGTTCTTGAAAATTAGAAGCAATTTGAAAACTTTTCCTTAATTATAATAGTTACAAAAAAACCACGATTTTCCACTATAAATGATTGCCATCACTGTAAAAAAAGAATGAAGTAACGTGGCCTTATATCTTTACTATGTGTGTGGTGAAACAAAAAAATAAATTAAACTGCTCATTTACTCAGGGAGTCTCCCATGCAAGTACTAACCACGCCCGATCGTGCTTTACTTTAAACATTTGTCGGTCACGTAACCACTTAGCTGCATGGATCATTTCAAGTTAAGCCGAATTGGCGGGTATTTCATGTTTTTGGATGTTTTAAAATCGTTATCGCTGGCACAAAGTGCATTCTAGATTCTAGTATTGACCTATGACCTCTACATACTTGGAGCAACACTACGGTAATTTAACAGCAATTCTCGAAATATTTATTCACATTTTCGAACTTTTAACTATGGTACTTGTTATTATGATATCTCAGGTAACAATCCCGCATGAAACAACCAACTTCGCAATCAATTTTCACAACTTTGTAAGCAGTTTGTTGTCGATACTTTGGTTGGCTGTTGTGATAATTTGTTTATATATGAGACATTCCTGTTGCATTTACTTAATGTTTTCTAAATTTAACTGCGGGGGTGTCGTTACAATGACTTAGGTTAAATAAACAAACAACTCCGCCAACATTTCCTTTGCTTTTTCCAACATTGCACGCTGTTTTCTAACATTTTACAGTCAGTTTATGTGAACATCTATAGGTTGCTTTCAATTGGCATTTATTAAATGTGTTGACTTTACAGCTGCACGTTTCTATATGCCAACAACTTAGGCCATGTATACCGATATATCTACCAAAGTTTCCATAACTTTGCACAGCTTTGCCATCACTTTGAACAACTTTGCCCGGTGTGTTAACGGCTTAAAACCCACTATGTGCCGATAGCATCTACAACTTGTTCTTGAAAATTAGAAGCAATTTGAAAACTTTTCCTTAATTATAATAGTTACAAAAAAACCACGATTTTCCACTATAAATGATTGCCATCACTGTAAAAAAAGAATGAAGTAACGTGGCCTTATATCTTTACTATGTGTGTGGTGAAACAAAAAAATAAATTAAACTGCTCATTTACTCAGGGAGTCTCCCATGCAAGTACTAACCACGCCCGATCGTGCTTTACTTTAAACATTTGTCGGTCACGTAACCACTTAGCTGCATGGATCATTTCAAGTTAAGCCGAATTGGCGGGTATTTCATGTTTTTGGATGTTTTAAAATCGTTATCGCTGGCACAAAGTGCATTCTAGATTCTAGTATTGACCTATGACCTCTACATACTTGGAGCAACACTACGGTAATTTAACAGCAATTCTCGAAATATTTATTCACATTTTCGAACTTTTAACTATGGTACTTGTTATTATGATATCTCAGGTAACAATCCCGCTTGAAACAACCAACTTCGCAATCAATTTTCACAACTTTGTAAGCAGTTTGTTGTCGATACTTTGGATGGCTGTTGTGATAATTTGTTTATATATGAGGCATTCCTGTTGCATTTACTTAATGTTTTCTAAATTTAACTGCGGTGGTGTCGTTACAATGACTTAGGTTAAATAAACAAACAACTCCGCCAACATTTCCTTCGCTTTTTCCAACATTGCACGCTGTTTTCTAACATTTTACAGTCAGTTTATGTGAACATATATAGGTTGCTTTCAATTGGCATTTATTAAATGTGTTGACTTTACAGCTGCACGTTTCTATATGCCAACAACTTAGGTCATGTATACCGATATATCTACCAAAGTTTCCATAACTTTGCACAACTTTGCCATCACTTTGAACAACTTTACCCGGTGTGTTAACGGCTTAAAACCCACTATGTGCCGATAGCATCTACAACTTGTTCTTGAAAATTAGAAGCAATTTGAAAACTTTTCCTTAATTATAATAGTTACAAAAAAACCACGATTTTCCACTATAAATGATTGCCATCACTGTAAAAAAAGAATGAAGTAACGTGGCCTTATATCTTTACTATGTGTGTGATGAAACAAAAAAATAAATTAAACTGCTCGTTTACTCAGGGAGTCTCCCATGCAAGTACTAACCACGCCCGATCATGCTTTACTTTAAACATTTGTCGGTCATGTAACCACTTAGCTGCATGGATCATTTGAAGTTAAGCCGAATTGGCGGGTATTTCATGTTTTTGGATGTTTTAAAATCGTTATCGCTGGCACAAAGTGCATTCTAGATTCTAGTATTGACCTATGACCTCAACATACTTGGAGCAACACTACGGTTATTTAACAGCAATTCTCGAAATATTTATTCACATTTTCGAACTTTTAACTATGGTACTTGTTATTATGATATCTCAGGTAACAATCCCGCATGAAACAACCAACTTCGCAATCAATTTTCACAACTTTGTAAGCAGTTTGTTGTCGATACTTTGGTTGGCTGTTGTGATAATTTGTTTATATATGAGGCATTCCTGTTGCATTTACTTAATGTTTTCTAAATTTAACTGCGGGGGTGTCGTTACAATGACTTAGGTTAAATAAACAAACAACTCCGCCAACATTTCCTTTGCTTTTTCCAACATTGCACGCTGTTTTCTAACATTTTACAGTCAGTTTATGTGAACATCTATAGGTTGCTTTCAATTGGCATTTATTAAATGTGTTGACTTTACAGCTGCACGTTTCTATATGCCAACAACTTAGGCCATGTATACCGATATATCTACCAAAGTTTCCATAACTTTGCACAACTTTGCCATCACTTTGAACAACTTTGCCCGGTGTGTTAACGGCTTAAAACCCACTATGTGCCGATAGCATCTACAACTTGTTCTTGAAAATTAGAAGCAATTTGAAAACTTTTCCTTAATTATAATAGTTACAAAAAAACCACGATTTTCCACTATAAATGATTGCCATCACTGTAAAAAAATAATAAAGTAACGTGGCCTTATATCTTTACTATGTGTGTGATGAAACCAAAAAATAAATTAAACTGCTCGTTTACTCAGGGAGTCTCCCATGCAAGTACTAACCACGCCCGATCGTGCTTTACTTTAAACATCTGTCGGTCACGTAACCATTTAGCTGCATGGATCATTTCAAGTTAAGCCGAATTGGCGGGTATTTCATGTGTTTGTATGTTTTAAAATCGTTATCGCTGGCACAAAGTACATTCTAGATTCTAGTATTAACCTATGACCTCTACATACTTGGAGCAACACTACGGTAATTTAACAGCAATTCTCGAAATATTTATTCACATTTTCGAACTTTTAACTATGGTACTTGTTATTATGATATCTCAGGTAACAATCCCGCATGAAACAACCAACTTCGCAATCAATTTTCACAACTTTGTAAGCAGTTTGTTGTCGATACTTTGGATGGCTGTTGTGATAATTTGTTTATATATGAGGCATTCCTGTTGCATTTACTTAATGTTTTCTAAATTTAACTGCGGGGGTGTCGTTACAATGACCTAGGTTAAATAAACAAACAACTCCGCCAACATTTCCTTCGCTTTTTCCAACATTGCACGTTGTTTTCTAACATTTTACAGTCAGTTTATGTGAACATCTATAGGTTGCTTTCAATTGGCATTTATTAAATGTGTTGACTTTACAGCTGCACGTTTCTATATGCCAACAACTTAGGTCATGTATACCGATATATCTACCAAAGTTTCCATAACTTTGCACAACTTTGCCATCACTTTGAACAACTTTGCCCGGTGTGTTAACGGCTTAAAACCCACTATGTGCCGATAGCATCTACAACTTGTTCTTGAAAATTAGAAGCAATTTGAAAACTTTTCCTTAATTATAATAGTTACAAAAAAACCACGATTTTCCACTATAAATGATTGCCATCACTGTAAAAAAAGAATGAAGTAACGTGGCCTTATATCTTTACTATGTGTGTGATGAAACCAAAAAATAAATTAAACTGCTCGTTTACTCAGGGAGTCTCCCATGCAAGTACTAACCACGCCCGATCGTGCTTTACTTTAAACATTTGTCGGTCACGTAACCATTTAGCTGCATGGATCATTTCAAGTTAAGCCGAATTGGCGGGTATTTCATGTTTTTGGATGTTTTAAAATCGTTATCGCTGGCACAAAGTACATTCTAGATTCTAGTATTGACCTATGACCTCTACATACTTGGAGCAACACTACGGTAATTTAACAGCAATTCTCGAAATATTTATTCACATTTTCGAACTTTTAACTATGGTACTTGTTATTATGATATCTCAGGTAACAATCCCGCATGAAACAACCAACTTCGCAATCAATTTTCACAACTTTGTAAGCAGTTTGTTGTCGATACTTTGGTTGGCTGTTGTGATAATTTGTTTATATATGAGGCATTCCTGTTGCATTTACTTAATGTTTTCTAAATTTAACTGTGGGGGTGTCGTTACAATGACTTAGGTTAAATAAACAAACAACTCCGCCAACATTTCCTTCGCTTTTTCCAACATTGCACGCTGTTTTCTAACATTTTACAGTCAGTTGATGTGAACATCTATAGGTTGCTTTCAATTGGCATTTATTAAATGTGTTGACTTTACAGCTGCACGTTTCTATATGCCAACAACTTAGGTCATGTATACAGATATATCTACCAAAGTTTCCATAACTTTGCACAACTTTGCCATCACTTTGAACAACTTTGCCCGGTGTGTTAACGGCTTAAAACCCACTATGTGCCGATAGCATCTACAACTTGTTCTTGAAAATTAGAAGCAATTTGAAAACTTTTCCTTAATTATAATAGTTACAAAAAAACCACGATTTTCCACTATAAATGATTGCCATCACTGTAAAAAAAGAATGAAGTAACGTGGCCTTATATCTTTACTATGTGTGTGATGAAACCAAAAAATAAATTAAACTGCTCGTTTACTCAGGGAGTCTCCCATGCAAGTACTAACCACGCCCGATCGTGCTTTACTTTAAACATTTGTCGGTCACGTAACCATTTAGCTGCATGGATCATTTCAAGTTAAGCCGAATTGGCGGGTATTTCATGTTTTTGGATGTTTTAAAATCGTTATCGCTGGCACAAAGTACATTCTAGATTTTAGTATTGACCTATGACCTCTACATACTTGGAGCAACACTACGGTAATTTAACAGCAATTCTCGAAATATTTATTCACATTTTCGAACTTTTAACTATGGTACTTGTTATTATGATATCTCAGGTAACAATCCCGCATGAAACAACCAACTTCGCAATCAATTTTCACAACTTTGTAAGCAGTTTGTTGTCGATACTTTGGTTGGCTGTTGTGATAATTTGTTTATATATGAGGCATTCCTGTTGCATTTACTTAATGTTTTCTAAATTTAACTGTGGGGGTGTCGTTACAATGACTTAGGTTAAATAAACAAACAACTCCGCCAACATTTCCTTCGCTTTTTCCAACATTGCACGCTGTTTTCTAACATTTTACAGTCAGTTGATGTGAACATCTATAGGTTGCTTTCAATTGGCATTTATTAAATGTGTTGACTTTACAGCTGCACGTTTCTATATGCCAACAACTTAGGTCATGTATACCGATATATCTACCAAAGTTTCCATAACTTTGCACAACTTTGCCATCACTTTGAACAACTTTGCCCGGTGTGTTAACGGCTTAAAACCCACTATGTGCCGATAGCATCTACAACTTGTTCTTGAAAATTAGAAGCAATTTGAAAACTTTTCCTTAATTATAATAGTTACAAAAAAACCACGATTTTCCACTATAAATGATTGCCATCACTGTAAAAAAAGAATGAAGTAACGTGGCCTTATATCTTTACTATGTGTGTGATGAAACCAAAAAATAAATTAAACTGCTCGTTTACTCAGGGAGTCTCCCATGCAAGTACTAACCACGCCCGATCGTGCTTTACTTTAAACATTTGTCGGTCACGTAACCACTTAGCTGCATGGATCATTTCAAGTTAAGCCTAATTGGCGGGTATTTCATGTTTTTGGATGTTTTAAAATCGTTATCGCTGGCACAAAGTACATTCTAGATTATAGTATTGACCTATGACCTCTACATACTTGGAGCAACACTACGGTAATTTAACAGCAATTCTCGAAATATTTATTCACATTTTCGAACTTTTAACTATGGTACTTGTTATTATGATATCTCAGGTAACAATCCCGCATGAAACAACCAACTTCGCAATCAATTTTCACAACTTTGTAAGCAGTTTGTTGTCGACACTTTGGATGAGGGTTGTGATAATTTGTTTATATATGAGGCATTCCTGTTGCATTTACTTAATGTTTTCTAAATTTAACTGCGGGGGTGTCGTTACAATGACCTAGGTTAAATAAACAAACAACTCCGCCAACATTTCCTTCGCTTTTTCCAACATTGCACGTTGTTTTCTAACATTTTACAGTCAGTTTATGTGAACATCTATAGGTTGCTTTCAATTGGCATTTATTAAATGTGTTGACTTTACAGCTGCACGTTTCTATATGCCAACAACTTAGGTCATGTATACCGATATATCTACCAAAGTTTCCATAACTTTGCACAACTTTGCCATCACTTTGAACAACTTTGCCCGGTGTGTTAACGGCTTAAAACCCACTATGTGCCGATAGCATCTACAACTTGTTCTTGAAAATTAGAAGCAATTTGAAAACTTTTCCTTAATTATAATAGTTACAAAAAACCACGATTTTCCACTATAAATGATTGCCATCACTGTAAAAAAAGAATGAAGTAACGTGGCCTTATATCTTTACTATGTGTGTGATGAAACCAAAAAATAAATTAAACTGCTCGTTTATTCAGGGAGTCTCCCATGCAAGTACTAACCACGCCCGATCGTGCTTTACTTTAAACATTTGTCGGTCACGTAACCATTTAGCTGCATGGATCATTTCAAGTTAAGCCGAATATGCGGGTATTTCATGTTTTTGGATGTTTTAAAATCGTTATCGCTGGCACAAAGTACATTCTAGATTCTAGTATAGACCTATGACCTCTACATACTTGGAGCAACACTACGGTAATTTAACAGCAATTCTCGAAATATTTATTCACATTTTCGAACTTTTAACTATGGTACTTGTTATTATGATATCTCAGGTAACAATCCCGCATGAAACAACCAACTTCGCAATCAATTTTCACAACTTTGTAAGCAGTTTGTTGTCGATACTTTGGTTGGCTGTTGTGATAATTTGTTTATATATGAGGCATTCCTGTTGCATTTACTTAATGTTTTCTAAATTTAACTGTGGGGGTGTCGTTACAATGACTTAGGTTAAATAAACAAACAACTCCGCCAACATTTCCTTCGCTTTTTCCAACATTGCACGCTGTTTTCTAACATTTTACAGTCAGTTGATGTGAACATCTATAGGTTGCTTTCAATTGGAATTTATTAAATGTGTTGACTTTACAGCTGCACGTTTCTATATGCCAACAACTTAGGTCATGTATACAGATATATCTACCAAAGTTTCCATAACTTTGCACAACTTTGCCATCACTTTGAACAACTTTGCCCGGTGTGTTAACGGCTTAAAACCCACTATGTGCCGATAGCATCTACAACTTGTTCTTGAAAATTAGAAGCAATTTGAAAACTTTTCCTTAATTATAATAGTTACAAAAAAACCACGATTTTCCACTATAAATGATTGCCATCACTGTAAAAAAAGAATGAAGTAACGTGGCCTTATATCTTTACTATGTGTGTGATGAAACCAAAAAATAAATTAAACTGCTCGTTTACTGAGGGAGTCTCCCATGCAAGTACTAACCACGCCCGATCGTGCTTTACTTTAAACATTTGTCGGTCACGTAACCATTTAGCTGCATGGATCATTTCAAGTTAAGCCGAATTGGCGGGTATTTCATGTTTTTGGATGTTTTAAAATCGTTATCGCTGGCACAAAGTACATTCTAGATTCTAGTATTGACCTATGACCTCTACATACTTGGAGCAACACTACGGTAATTTAACAGCAATTCTCGAAATATTTATTCACATTTTCGAACTTTTAACTATGGTACTTGTTATTATGATATCTCAGGTAACAATCCCGCATGAAACAACCAACTTCGCAATCAATTTTCACAACTTTGTAAGCAGTTTGTTGTCGATACTTTGGTTGGCTGTTGTGATAATTTGTTTATATATGAGGCATTCCTGTTGCATTTACTTAATGTTTTCTAAATTTAACTGTGGGGGTGTCGTTACAATGACTTAGGTTAAATAAACAAACAACTCCGCCAACATTTCCTTCGCTTTTTCCAACATTGCACGCTGTTTTCTAACATTTTACAGTCAGTTGATGTGAACATCTATAGGTTGCTTTCAATTGGCATTTATTAAATGTGTTGACTTTACAGCTGCACGTTTCTATATGCCAACAACTTAGGTCATGTATACCGATATATCTACCAAAGTTTCCATAACTTTGCACAACTTTGCCATCACTTTGAACAACTTTGCCCGGTGTGTTAACGGCTTAAAACCCACTATGTGCCGATAGCATCTACAACTTGTTCTTGAAAATTAGAAGCAATTTGAAAACTTTTCCTTAATTATAATAGTTACAAAAAAACCACGATTTTCCACTATAAATGATTGCCATCACTGTAAAAAAAGAATGAAGTAACGTGGCCTTATATCTTTACTATGTGTGTGATGAAACCAAAAAATAAATTAAACTGCTCGTTTACTCAGGGAGTCTCCCATGCAAGTACTAACCACGCCCGATCGTGCTTTACTTTAAACATTTGTCGGTCACGTAACCACTTAGCTGCATGGATCATTTCAAGTTAAGCCGAATTGGCGGGTATTTCATGTTTTTGGATGTTTTAAAATCGTTATCGCTGGCACAAAGTACATTCTAGATTCTAGTATTGACCTATGACCTCTACATACTTGGAGCAACACTACGGTAATTTAACAGCAATTCTCGAAATATTTATTCACATTTTCGAACTTTTAACTATGGTACTTGTTATTATGATATCTCAGGTAACAATCCCGCATGAAACAACCAACTTCGCAATCAATTTTCACAACTTTGTAAGCAGTTTGTTGTCGATACTTTGGTTGGCTGTTGTGATAATTTGTTTATATATGAGGCATTCCTGTTGCATTTACTTAATGTTTTCTAAATTTAACTGCGGGGGTGTCGTTACAATGACTTAGGTTAAATAAACAAACAACTCCGCCAACATTTCCTTCGCTTTTTCCAACATTGCACGCTGTTTTCTAACATTTTACAGTCAGTTGATGTGAACATCTATAGGTTGCTTTCAATTGGCATTTATTAAATGTGTTGACTTTACAGCTGCACGTTTCTATATGCCAACAACTTAGGTCATGTATACCGATATATCTACCAAAGTTTCCATAACTTTGCACAACTTTGCCATCACTTTGAACAACTTTGCCCGGTGTGTTAACGGCTTAAAACCCACTATGTGCCGATAGCATCTACAACTTGTTCTTGAAAATTAGAAGCAATTTGAAAACTTTTCCTTAATTATAATAGTTACAAAAAACCACGATTTTCCACTATAAATGATTGCCATCACTGTAAAAAAAGAATGAAGTAACGTGGCCTTATATATTTACTATGTGTGTGATGAAACAAAAAAATAAATTAAACTGCTCGTTTACTCAGGGAGTCTCCCATGCAAGTACTAACCACGCCCGATCGTGCTTTACTTTAAACATTTGTCGGTCACGTAACCACTTAGCTGCATGGATCATTTCAAGTTAAGCCGAATTGGCGGGTATTTCATGTTTTTGGATGTTTTAAAATCGTTATCGCTGGCACAAAGTACATTCTAGATTCTAGTATTGACCTATGACCTCTACATACTTGGAGCAACACTACGGTAATTTAACAGCAATTCTCGAAATATTTATCCACATTTTCGAACTTTTAACTATGGTACTTGTTATTATGATATCTCAGGTAACAATCCCGCTTGAAACAACCAACTTCGCAATCAATTTTCACAACTTTGTAAGCAGTTTGTTGTCGATACTTTGGATGGCTGTTGTGATAATTTGTTTATATATGAGGCATTCCTGTTGCATTTACTTAATGTTTTCTAAATTTAACTGCGGGGGTGTCGTTACAATGACCTAGGTTAAATAAACAAACAACTCCGCCAACATTTCCTTCGCTTTTTCCAACATTGCACGCTGTTTTCTTACATTTTACAGTCAGTTTATGTGAACATCTATAGGTTGCTTTCAATTGGCATTTATTAAATGTGTTGACTTTACAGCTGCACGTTTCTATATGTCAACAACTTAGGTCATGTATACCGATATATCTACCAAAGTTTCCATAACTTTGCACAACTTTGCCATCACTTTGAACAACTTTGCCCGGTGTGTTAACGGCTTAAAACCCACTATGTGCCGATAGCATCTACAACTTGTTCTTGAAAATTAGAAGCAATTTGAAAACTTTTCCTTAATTATAATAGTTACAAAAAAACCACGATTTTCCACTATAAATGATTGCCATCACTGTAAAAAAAGAATGAAGTAACGTGGCCTTATATCTTTACTATGTGTGTGATGAAACCAAAAAATAAATTAAACTGCTCGTTTACTCAGGGAGTCTCCCATGCAAGTACTAACCACGCCCGATCGTGCTTTACTTTAAACATTTGTCGGTCACGTAACCACTTAGCTGCATGGATCATTTCAAGTTAAGCCGAATTGGCGGGTATTTCATGTTTTTGGATGTTTTAAAATCGTTATCGCTGGCACAAAGTACATTCTAGATTCTAGTATTGACCTATGACCTCTACATACTTGGAGCAACACTACGGTAATTTAACAGCAATTCTCGAAATATTTATTCACATTTTCGAACTTTTAACTATGGTACTTGTTATTATGATATCTCAGGTAACAATCCCGCATGAAACAACCAACTTCGCAATCAATTTTCACAACTTTGTAAGCAGTTTGTTGTCGATACTTTGGTTGGCTGTTGTGATAATTTGTTTATATATGAGGCATTCCTGTTGCATTTACTTAATGTTTTCTAAATTTAACTGCGGGGGTGTCGTTACAATGACTTAGGTTAAATAAACAAACAACTCCGCCAACATTTCCTTCGCTTTTTCCAACATTGCACGCTGTTTTCTAACATTTTACAGTCAGTTGATGTGAACATCTATAGGTTGCTTTCAATTGGCATTTATTAAATGTGTTGACTTTACAGCTGCACGTTTCTATATGCCAACAACTTAGGTCATGTATACCGATATATCTACCAAAGTTTCCATAACTTTGCACAACTTTGCCATCACTTTGAACAACTTTGCCCGGTGTGTTAACGGCTTAAAACCCACTATGTGCCGATAGCATCTACAACTTGTTCTTGAAAATTAGAAGCAATTTGAAAACTTTTCCTTAATTATAATAGTTACAAAAAACCACGATTTTCCACTATAAATGATTGCCATCACTGTAAAAAAAGAATGAAGTAACGTGGCCTTATATATTTACTATGTGTGTGATGAAACAAAAAAATAAATTAAACTGCTCGTTTACTCAGGGAGTCTCCCATGCAAGTACTAACCACGCCCGATCGTGCTTTACTTTAAACATTTGTCGGTCACGTAACCACTTAGCTGCATGGATCATTTCAAGTTAAGCCGAATTGGCGGGTATTTCATGTTTTTGGATGTTTTAAAATCGTTATCGCTGGCACAAAGTACATTCTAGATTCTAGTATTGACCTATGACCTCTACATACTTGGAGCAACACTACGGTAATTTAACAGCAATTCTCGAAATATTTATCCACATTTTCGAACTTTTAACTATGGTACTTGTTATTATGATATCTCAGGTAACAATCCCGCTTGAAACAACCAACTTCGCAATCAATTTTCACAACTTTGTAAGCAGTTTGTTGTCGATACTTTGGATGGCTGTTGTGATAATTTGTTTATATATGAGGCATTCCTGTTGCATTTACTTAATGTTTTCTAAATTTAACTGCGGGGGTGTCGTTACAATGACCTAGGTTAAATAAACAAACAACTCCGCCAACATTTCCTTCGCTTTTTCCAACATTGCACGCTGTTTTCTTACATTTTACAGTCAGTTTATGTGAACATCTATAGGTTGCTTTCAATTGGCATTTATTAAATGTGTTGACTTTACAGCTGCACGTTTCTATATGTCAACAACTTAGGTCATGTATACCGATATATCTACCAAAGTTTCCATAACTTTGCACAACTTTGCCATCACTTTGAACAACTTTGCCCGGTGTGTTAACGGCTTAAAACCCACTATGTGCCGATAGCATCTACAACTTGTTCTTGAAAATTAGAAGCAATTTGAAAACTTTTCCTTAATTATAATAGTTACAAAAAAACCACGATTTTCCACTATAAATGATTGCCATCACTGTAAAAAAAGAATGAAGTAACGTGGCCTTATATCTTTACTATGTGTGTGATGAAACCAAAAAATAAATTAAACTGCTCGTTTACTCAGGGAGTCTCCCATGCAAGTACTAACCACGCCCGATCGTGCTTTACTTTAAACATTTGTCGGTCACGTAACCACTTAGCTGCATGGATCATTTCAAGTTAAGCCGAATTGGAGGGTATTTCATGTTTTTGGATGTTTTAAAATCGTTATCGCTGGCACAAAGTACATTCTAGATTCTAGTATTGACCTATGACCTCTACATACTTGGAGCAACACTACGGTAATTTAACAGCAATTCTCGAAATATTTATTCACATTTTCGAACTTTTAACTATGGTACTTGTTATTATGATATCTCAGGTAACAATCCCGCATGAAACAACCAACTTCGCAATCAATTTTCACAACTTTGTAAGCAGTTTGTTGTCGATACTTTGGTTGGCTGTTGTGATAATTTGTTTATATATGAGGCATTCCTGTTGCATTTACTTAATGTTTTCTAAATTTAACTGCGGGGGTGTCGTTACAATGACTTAGGTTAAATAAACAAACAACTCCGCCAACATTTCCTTCGCTTTTTCCAACATTGCACGCTGTTTTCTAACATTTTACAGTCAGTTGATGTGAACATCTATAGGTTGCTTTCAATTGGCATTTATTAAATGTGTTGACTTTACAGCTGCACGTTTCTATATGCCAACAACTTAGGTCATGTATACCGATATATCTACCAAAGTTTCCATAACTTTGCACAACTTTGCCATCACTTTGAACAACTTTGCCCGGTGTGTTAACGGCTTAAAACCCACTATGTGCCGATAGCATCTACAACTTGTTCTTGAAAATTAGAAGCAATTTGAAAACTTTTCCTTAATTATAATAGTTACAAAAAAACCACGATTTTCCACTATAAATGATTGCCATCACTGTAAAAAAAGAATGAAGTAACGTGGCCTTATATCTTTACTATGTGTGTGATGAAACCAAAAAATAAATTAAACTGCTCGTTTACTCAGGGAGTCTCCCATGCAAGTACTAACCACGCCCGATCGTGCTTTACTTTAAACATTTGTCGGTCACGTAACCACTTAGCTGCATGGATCATTTCAAGTTAAGCCGAATTGCCGGGTATTTCATGTTTTTGGATGTTTTAAAATCGTTATCGCTGGCACAAAGTACATTCTAGATTCTAGTATTGACCTATGACCTCTACATACTTGGAGCAACACTACGGTAATTTAACAGCAATTCTCGAAATATTTATTCACATTTTCGAACTTTTAACTATGGTACTTGTTATTATGATATCTCAGGTAACAATCCCGCATGAAACAACCAACTTCGCAATCAATTTTCACAACTTTGTAAGCAGTTTGTTGTCGATACTTTGGTTGGCTGTTGTGATAATTTGTTTATATATGAGGCATTCCTGTTGCATTTACTTAATGTTTTCTAAATTTAACTGTGGGGGTGTCGTTACAATGACTTAGGTTAAATAAACAAACAACTCCGCCAACATTTCCTTCGCTTTTTCCAACATTGCACGCTGTTTTCTAACATTTTACAGTCAGTTGATGTGAACATCTATAGGTTGCTTTCAATTGGCATTTATTAAATGTGTTGACTTTACAGCTGCACGTTTCTATATGCCAACAACTTAGGTCATGTATACCGATATATCTACCAAAGTTTCCATAACTTTGCACAACTTTGCCATCACTTTGAACAACTTTGCCCGGTGTGTTAACGGCTTAAAACCCACTATGTGCCGATAGCATCTACAACTTGTTCTTGAAAATTAGAAGCAATTTGAAAACTTTTCCTTAATTATAATAGTTACAAAAAACCACGATTTTCCACTATAAATGATTGCCATCACTGTAAAAAAAGAATGAAGTAACGTGGCCTTATATCTTTACTATGTGTGTGATGAAACAAAAAAAATAAATTAAACTGCTCGTTTACTCAGGGAGTCTCCCATGCAAGTACTAACCACGCCCGATCGTGCTTTACTTTAAACATTTGTCGGTCACGTAACCACTTAGCTGCATGGATCATTTCAAGTTAAGCCGAATTGGCGGGTATTTCATGTTTTTGGATGTTTTAAAATCGTTATCGCTGGCACAAAGTACATTCTAGATTCTAGTATTGACCTATGACCTCTACATACTTGGAGCAACACTACGGTAATTTAACAGCAATTCTCGAAATATTTATCCACATTTTCGAACTTTTAACTATGGTACTTGTTATTATGATATCTCAGGTAACAATCCCGCTTGAAACAACCAACTTCGCAATCAATTTTCACAACTTTGTAAGCAGTTTGTTGTCGATACTTTGGATGGCTGTTGTGATAATTTGTTTATATATGAGGCATTCCTGTTGCATTTACTTAATGTTTTCTAAATTTAACTGCGGGGGTGTCGTTACAATGACCTAGGTTAAATAAACAAACAACTCCGCCAACATTTCCTTCGCTTTTTCCAACATTGCACGCTGTTTTCTTACATTTTACAGTCAGTTTATGTGAACATCTATAGGTTGCTTTCAATTGGCATTTATTAAATGTGTTGACTTTACAGCTGCACGTTTCTATATGTCAACAACTTAGGTCATGTATACCGATATATCTACCAAAGTTTCCATAACTTTGCACAACTTTGCCATCACTTTGAACAACTTTGCCCGGTGTGTTAACGGCTTAAAACCCACTATGTGCCGATAGCATCTACAACTTGTTCTTGAAAATTAGAAGCAATTTGAAAACTTTTCCTTAATTATAATAGTTACAAAAAAACCACGATTTTCCACTATAAATGATTGCCATCACTGTAAAAAAAGAATGAAGTAACGTGGCCTTATATCTTTACTATGTGTGTGATGAAACCAAAAAATAAATTAAACTGCTCGTTTACTCAGGGAGTCTCCCATGCAAGTACTAACCACGCCCGATCGTGCTTTACTTTAAACATTTGTCGGTCACGTAACCACTTAGCTGCATGGATCATTTCAAGTTAAGCCGAATTGGAGGGTATTTCATGTTTTTGGATGTTTTAAAATCGTTATCGCTGGCACAAAGTACATTCTAGATTCTAGTATTGACCTATGACCTCTACATACTTGGAGCAACACTACGGTAATTTAACAGCAATTCTCGAAATATTTATTCACATTTTCGAACTTTTAACTATGGTACTTGTTATTATGATATCTCAGGTAACAATCCCGCATGAAACAACCAACTTCGCAATCAATTTTCACAACTTTGTAAGCAGTTTGTTGTCGATACTTTGGTTGGCTGTTGTGATAATTTGTTTATATATGAGGCATTCCTGTTGCATTTACTTAATGTTTTCTAAATTTAACTGCGGGGGTGTCGTTACAATGACTTAAGTTAAATAAACAAACAACTCCGCCAACATTTCCTTCGCTTTTTCCAACATTGCACGCTGTTTTCTAACATTTTACAGTCAGTTGATGTGAACATCTATAGGTTGCTTTCAATTGGCATTTATTAAATGTGTTGACTTTACAGCTGCACGTTTCTATATGCCAACAACTTAGGTCATGTATACCGATATATCTACCAAAGTTTCCATAACTTTGCACAACTTTGCCATCACTTTGAACAACTTTGCCCGGTGTGTTAACGGCTTAAAACCCACTATGTGCCGATAGCATCTACAACTTGTTCTTGAAAATTAGAAGCAATTTGAAAACTTTTCCTTAATTATAATAGTTACAAAAAAACCACGATTTTCCACTATAAATGATTGCCATCACTGTAAAAAAAGAATGAAGTAACGTGGCCTTATATCTTTACTATGTGTGTGATGAAACCAAAAAATAAATTAAACTGCTCGTTTACTCAGGGAGTCTCCCATGCAAGTACTAACCACGCCCGATCGTGCTTTACTTTAAACATTTGTCGGTCACGTAACCACTTAGCTGCATGGATCATTTCAAGTTAAGCCGAATTGGCGGGTATTTCATGTTTTTGGATGTTTTAAAATCGTTATCGCTGGCACAAAGTACATTCTAGATTCTAGTATTGACCTATGACCTCTACATACTTGGAGCAACACTACGGTAATTTAACAGCAATTCTCGAAATATTTATTCACATTTTCGAACTTTTAACTATGGTACTTGTTATTATGATATCTCAGGTAACAATCCCGCATGAAACAACCAACTTCGCAATCAATTTTCACAACTTTGTAAGCAGTTTGTTGTCGATACTTTGGTTGGCTGTTGTGATAATTTGTTTATATATGAGGCATTCCTGTTGCATTTACTTAATGTTTTCTAAATTTAACTGTGGGGGTGTCGTTACAATGACTTAGGTTAAATAAACAAACAACTCCGCCAACATTTCCTTCGCTTTTTCCAACATTGCACGCTGTTTTCTAACATTTTACAGTCAGTTGATGTGAACATCTATAGGTTGCTTTCAATTGGCATTTATTAAATGTGTTGACTTTACAGCTGCACGTTTCTATATGCCAACAACTTAGGTCATGTATACCGATATATCTACCAAAGTTTCCATAACTTTGCACAACTTTGCCATCACTTTGAACAACTTTGCCCGGTGTGTTAACGGCTTAAAACCCACTATGTGCCGATAGCATCTACAACTTGTTCTTGAAAATTAGAAGCAATTTGAAAACTTTTCCTTAATTATAATAGTTACAAAAAACCACGATTTTCCACTATAAATGATTGCCATCACTGTAAAAAAAGAATGAAGTAACGTGGCCTTATATCTTTACTATGTGTGTGATGAAACAAAAAAAATAAATTAAACTGCTCGTTTACTCAGGGAGTCTCCCATGCAAGTACTAACCACGCCCGATCGTGCTTTACTTTAAACATTTGTCGGTCACGTAACCACTTAGCTGCATGGATCATTTCAAGTTAAGCCGAATTGGCGGGTATTTCATGTTTTTGGATGTTTTAAAATCGTTATCGCTGGCACAAAGTACATTCTAGATTCTAGTATTGACCTATGACCTCTACATACTTGGAGCAACACTACGGTAATTTAACAGCAATTCTCGAAATATTTATCCACATTTTCGAACTTTTAACTATGGTACTTGTTATTATGATATCTCAGGTAACAATCCCGCTTGAAACAACCAACTTCGCAATCAATTTTCACAACTTTGTAAGCAGTTTGTTGTCGATACTTTGGATGGCTGTTGTGATAATTTGTTTATATATGAGGCATTCCTGTTGCATTTACTTAATGTTTTCTAAATTTAACTGCGGGGGTGTCGTTACAATGACCTAGGTTAAATAAACAAACAACTCCGCCAACATTTCCTTCGCTTTTTCCAACATTGCACGCTGTTTTCTTACATTTTACAGTCAGTTTATGTGAACATCTATAGGTTGCTTTCAATTGGCATTTATTAAATGTGTTGACTTTACAGCTGCACGTTTCTATATGTCAACAACTTAGGTCATGTATACCGATATATCTACCAAAGTTTCCATAACTTTGCACAACTTTGCCATCACTTTGAACAACTTTGCCCGGTGTGTTAACGGCTTAAAACCCACTATGTGCCGATAGCATCTACAACTTGTTCTTGAAAATTAGAAGCAATTTGAAAACTTTTCCTTAATTATAATAGTTACAAAAAAACCACGATTTTCCACTATAAATGATTGCCATCACTGTAAAAAAAGAATGAAGTAACGTGGCCTTATATCTTTACTATGTGTGTGATGAAACCAAAAAATAAATTAAACTGCTCGTTTACTCAGGGAGTCTCCCATGCAAGTACTAACCACGCCCGATCGTGCTTTACTTTAAACATTTGTCGGTCACGTAACCACTTAGCTGCATGGATCATTTCAAGTTAAGCCGAATTGGAGGGTATTTCATGTTTTTGGATGTTTTAAAATCGTTATCGCTGGCACAAAGTACATTCTAGATTCTAGTATTGACCTATGACCTCTACATACTTGGAGCAACACTACGGTAATTTAACAGCAATTCTCGAAATATTTATTCACATTTTCGAACTTTTAACTATGGTACTTGTTATTATGATATCTCAGGTAACAATCCCGCATGAAACAACCAACTTCGCAATCAATTTTCACAACTTTGTAAGCAGTTTGTTGTCGATACTTTGGTTGGCTGTTGTGATAATTTGTTTATATATGAGGCATTCCTGTTGCATTTACTTAATGTTTTCTAAATTTAACTGCGGGGGTGTCGTTACAATGACTTAGGTTAAATAAACAAACAACTCCGCCAACATTTCCTTCGTTTTTTCCAACATTGCACGCTGTTTTCTAACATTTTACAGTCAGTTGATGTGAACATCTATAGGTTGCTTTCAATTGGCATTTATTAAATGTGTTGACTTTACAGCTGCACGTTTCTATATGCCAACAACTTAAGTCATGTATACCGATATATCTACCAAAGTTTCCATAACTTTGCACAACTTTGCCATCACTTTGAACAACTTTGCCCGGTGTGTTAACGGCTTAAAACCCACTATGTGCCGATAGCATCTACAACTTGTTCTTGAAAATTAGAAGCAATTTGAAAACTTTTCCTTAATTATAATAGTTACAAAAAAACCACGATTTTCCACTATAAATGATTGCCATCACTGTAAAAAAAGAATGAAGTAACGTGGCCTTATATCTTTACTATGTGTGTGATGAAACCAAAAAATAAATTAAACTGCTCGTTTACTCAGGGAGTCTCCTATGCAAGTACTAACCACGCCCGATCGTGCTTTACTTTAAACATTTGTCGGTCACGTAACCACTTAGCTGCATGGATCATTTCAAGTTAAGCCGAATTGGCGGGTATTTCATGTTTTTGGATGTTTTAAAATCGTTATCGCTGGCAAAAAGTACATTCTAGATTCTAGTATTGACCTATGACCTCTACATACTTGGAGCAACACTACGGTAATTTAACAGCAATTCTCGAAATATTTATTCACATTTTCGAACTTTTAACTATGGTACTTGTTATTATGATATCTCAGGTAACAATCCCGCATGAAACAACCAACTTCGCAATCAATTTTCACAACTTTGTAAGCAGTTTGTTGTCGATACTTTGGTTGGCTGTTGTGATAATTTGTTTATATATGAGGCATTCCTGTTGCATTTACTTAATGTTTTCTAAATTTAACTGTGGGGGTGTCGTTACAATGACTTAGGTTAAATAAACAAACAACTCCGCCAACATTTCCTTCGCTTTTTCCAACATTGCACGCTGTTTTCTAACATTTTACAGTCAGTTGATGTGAACATCTATAGGTTGCTTTCAATTGGCATTTATTAAATGTGTTGACTTTACAGCTGCACGTTTCTATATGCCAACAACTTAGGTCATGTATACCGATATATCTACCAAAGTTTCCATAACTTTGCACAACTTTGCCATCACTTTGAACAACTTTGCCCGGTGTGTTAACGGCTTAAAACCCACTATGTGCCGATAGCATCTACAACTTGTTCTTGAAAATTAGAAGCAATTTGAAAACTTTTCCTTAATTATAATAGTTACAAAAAAACCACGATTTTCCACTATAAATGATTGCCATCACTGTAAAAAAAGAATGAAGTAACGTGGCCTTATATCTTTACTATGTGTGTGATGAAACCAAAAAATAAATTAAACTGCTCGTTTACTCAGGGAGTCTCCTATGCAAGTACTAACCACGCCCGATCGTGCTTTACTTTAAACATTTGTCGGTCACGTAACCACTTAGCTGCATGGATCATTTCAAGTTAAGCCGAATTGGCGGGTATTTCATGTTTTTGGATGTTTTAAAATCGTTATCGCTGGCAAAAAGTACATTCTAGATTCTAGTATTGACCTATGACCTCTACATACTTGGAGCAACACTACGGTAATTTAACAGCAATTCTCGAAATATTTATTCACATTTTCGAACTTTTAACTATGGTACTTGTTATTATGATATCTCAGGTAACAATCCCGCATGAAACAACCAACTTCGCAATCAATTTTCACAACTTTGTAAGCAGTTTGTTGTCGATACTTTGGTTGGCTGTTGTGATAATTTGTTTATATATGAGGCATTCCTGTTGCATTTACTTAATGTTTTCTAAATTTAACTGTGGGGGTGTCGTTACAATGACTTAGGTTAAATAAACAAACAACTCCGCCAACATTTCCTTCGCTTTTTCCAACATTGCACGCTGTTTTCTAACATTTTACAGTCAGTTGATGTGAACATCTATAGGTTGCTTTCAATTGGCATTTATTAAATGTGTTGACTTTACAGCTGCACGTTTCTATATGCCAACAACTTAGGTCATGTATACCGATATATCTACCAAAGTTTCCATAACTTTGCACAACTTTGCCATCACTTTGAACAACTTTGCCCGGTGTGTTAACGGCTTAAAACCCACTATGTGCCGATAGCATCTACAACTTGTTCTTGAAAATTAGAAGCAATTTGAAAACTTTTCCTTAATTATAATAGTTACAAAAAACCACGATTTTCCACTATAAATGATTGCCATCACTGTAAAAAAAGAATGAAGTAACGTGGCCTTATATCTTTACTATGTGTGTGATGAAACAAAAAAAATAAATTAAACTGCTCGTTTACTCAGGGAGTCTCCCATGCAAGTACTAACCACGCCCGATCGTGCTTTACTTTAAACATTTGTCGGTCACGTAACCACTTAGCTGCATGGATCATTTCAAGTTAAGCCGAATTGGCGGGTATTTCATGTTTTTGGATGTTTTAAAATCGTTATCGCTGGCACAAAGTACATTCTAGATTCTAGTATTGACCTATGACCTCTACATACTTGGAGCAACACTACGGTAATTTAACAGCAATTCTCGAAATATTTATCCACATTTTCGAACTTTTAACTATGGTACTTGTTATTATGATATCTCAGGTAACAATCCCGCTTGAAACAACCAACTTCGCAATCAATTTTCACAACTTTGTAAGCAGTTTGTTGTCGATACTTTGGATGGCTGTTGTGATAATTTGTTTATATATGAGGCATTCCTGTTGCATTTACTTAATGTTTTCTAAATTTAACTGCGGGGGTGTCGTTACAATGACCTAGGTTAAATAAACAAACAACTCCGCCAACATTTCCTTCGCTTTTTCCAACATTGCACGCTGTTTTCTTACATTTTACAGTCAGTTTATGTGAACATCTATAGGTTGCTTTCAATTGGCATTTATTAAATGTGTTGACTTTACAGCTGCACGTTTCTATATGTCAACAACTTAGGTCATGTATACCGATATATCTACCAAAGTTTCCATAACTTTGCACAACTTTGCCATCACTTTGAACAACTTTGCCCGGTGTGTTAACGGCTTAAAACCCACTATGTGCCGATAGCATCTACAACTTGTTCTTGAAAATTAGAAGCAATTTGAAAACTTTTCCTTAATTATAATAGTTACAAAAAAACCACGATTTTCCACTATAAATGATTGCCATCACTGTAAAAAAAGAATGAAGTAACGTGGCCTTATATCTTTACTATGTGTGTGATGAAACCAAAAAATAAATTAAACTGCTCGTTTACTCAGGGAGTCTCCCATGCAAGTACTAACCACGCCCGATCGTGCTTTACTTTAAACATTTGTCGGTCACGTAACCACTTAGCTGCATGGATCATTTCAAGTTAAGCCGAATTGGAGGGTATTTCATGTTTTTGGATGTTTTAAAATCGTTATCGCTGGCACAAAGTACATTCTAGATTCTAGTATTGACCTATGACCTCTACATACTTGGAGCAACACTACGGTAATTTAACAGCAATTCTCGAAATATTTATTCACATTTTCGAACTTTTAACTATGGTACTTGTTATTATGATATCTCAGGTAACAATCCCGCATGAAACAACCAACTTCGCAATCAATTTTCACAACTTTGTAAGCAGTTTGTTGTCGATACTTTGGTTGGCTGTTGTGATAATTTGTTTATATATGAGGCATTCCTGTTGCATTTACTTAATGTTTTCTAAATTTAACTGCGGGGGTGTCGTTACAATGACTTAGGTTAAATAAACAAACAACTCCGCCAACATTTCCTTCGTTTTTTCCAACATTGCACGCTGTTTTCTAACATTTTACAGTCAGTTGATGTGAACATCTATAGGTTGCTTTCAATTGGCATTTATTAAATGTGTTGACTTTACAGCTGCACGTTTCTATATGCCAACAACTTAGGTCATGTATACCGATATATCTACCAAAGTTTCCATAACTTTGCACAACTTTGCCATCACTTTGAACAACTTTGCCCGGTGTGTTAACGGCTTAAAACCCACTATGTGCCGATAGCATCTACAACTTGTTCTTGAAAATTAGAAGCAATTTGAAAACTTTTCCTTAATTATAATAGTTACAAAAAAACCACGATTTTCCACTATAAATGATTGCCATCACTGTAAAAAAAGAATGAAGTAACGTGGCCTTATATCTTTACTATGTGTGTGATGAAACCAAAAAATAAATTAAACTGCTCGTTTACTCAGGGAGTCTCCTATGCAAGTACTAACCACGCCCGATCGTGCTTTACTTTAAACATTTGTCGGTCACGTAACCACTTAGCTGCATGGATCATTTCAAGTTAAGCCGAATTGGCGGGTATTTCATGTTTTTGGATGTTTTAAAATCGTTATCGCTGGCAAAAAGTACATTCTAGATTCTAGTATTGACCTATGACCTCTACATACTTGGAGCAACACTACGGTAATTTAACAGCAATTCTCGAAATATTTATTCACATTTTCGAACTTTTAACTATGGTACTTGTTATTATGATATCTCAGGTAACAATCCCGCATGAAACAACCAACTTCGCAATCAATTTTCACAACTTTGTAAGCAGTTTGTTGTCGATACTTTGGTTGGCTGTTGTGATAATTTGTTTATATATGAGGCATTCCTGTTGCATTTACTTAATGTTTTCTAAATTTAACTGCGGGGGTGTCGTTACAATGACTTAGGTTAAATAAACAAACAACTCCGCCAACATTTCCTTCGCTTTTTCCAACATTGCACGCTGTTTTCTAACATTTTACAGTCAGTTGATGTGAACATCTATAGGTTGCTTTCAATTGGCATTTATTAAATGTGTTGACTTTACAGCTGCACGTTTCTATGTGCCAACAACTTAGGTCATGTATACCGATATATCTACCAAAGTTTCCATAACTTTGCACAACTTTGCCATCACTTTGAACAACTTTGCCCGGTGTGTTAACGGCTTAAAACCCACTATGTGCCGATAGCATCTACAACTTGTTCTTGAAAATTAGAAGCAATTTGAAAACTTTTCCTTAATTATAATAGTTACAAAAAAACCACGATTTTCCACTATAAATGATTGCCATCACTGTAAAAAAAGAATGAAGTAACGTGGCCTTATATCTTTACTATGTGTGTGATGAAACCAAAAAATAAATTAAACTGCTCGTTTACTCAGGGAGTCTCCCATGCAAGTACTAACCACGCCCGATCGTGCTTTACTTTAAACATTTGTCGGTCACGTAACCACTTAGCTGCATGGATCATTTCAAGTTAAGCCGAATTGGCGGGTATTTCATGTTTTTGGATGTTTTAAAATCGTTATCGCTGGCAAAAAGTACATTCTAGATTCTAGTATTGACCTATGACCTCTACATACTTGGAGCAACACTACGGTAATTTAACAGCAATTCTCGAAATATTTATTCACATTTTCGAACTTTTAACTATGGTACTTGTTATTATGATATCTCAGGTAACAATCCCGCATGAAACAACCAACTTCGCAATCAATTTTCACAACTTTGTAAGCAGTTTGTTGTCGATACTTTGGTTGGCTGTTGTGATAATTTGTTTATATATGAGGCATTCCTGTTGCATTTACTTAATGTTTTCTAAATTTAACTGCGGGGGTGTCGTTACAATGACTTAGGTTAAATAAACAAACAACTCCGCCAACATTTCCTTCGCTTTTTCCAACATTGCACGCTGTTTTCTAACATTTTACAGTCAGTTTATGTGAACATCTATAGGTTGCTTTCAATTGGCATTTATTAAATGTGTTGACTTTACAGCTGCACGTTTCTATATGCCAACAACTTAGGTCATGTATACCGATATATCTACCAAAGTTTCCATAACTTTGCACAACTTTGCCATCACTTTGAACAACTTTGCCCGGTGTGTTAACGGCTTAAAACCCACTATGTGCCGATAGCATCTACAACTTGTTCTTGAAAATTAGAAGCAATTTGAAAACTTTTCCTTAATTATAATAGTTACAAAAAAACCACGATTTTCCACTATAAATGATTGCCATCACTGTAAAAAAAGAATGAAGTAACGTGGCCTTATATCTTTACTATGTGTGTGATGAAACCAAAAAATAAATTAAACTGCTCGTTTACTCAGGGAGTCTCCCATGCAAGTACTAACCACGCCCGATTGTGCTTTACTTTAAACATTTGTCGGTCACGTAACCACTTAGCTGCATGGATCATTTCAAGTTAAGCCGAATTGGCGGGTATTTCATGTTTTTGGATGTTTTAAAATCGTTATCGCTGGCACAAAGTACATTCTAGATTCTAGTATTGACCTATGACCTCTACATACTTGGAGCAACACTACGGTAATTTAACAGCAATTCTCGAAATATTTATCCACATTTTCGAACTTTTAACTATGGTACTTGTTATTATGATATCTCAGGTAACAATCCCGCTTGAAACAACCAACTTCGCAATCAATTTTCACAACTTTGTAAGCAGTTTGTTGTCGATACTTTGGATGGCTGTTGTGATAATTTGTTTATATATGAGGCATTCCTGTTGCATTTACTTAATGTTTTCTAAATTTAACTGCGGGGGTGTCGTTACAATGACCTAGGTTAAATAAACAAACAACTCCGCCAACATTTCCTTCGCTTTTTCCAACATTGCACGCTGTTTTCTTACATTTTACAGTCAGTTTATGTGAACATCTATAGGTTGCTTTCAATTGGCATTTATTAAATGTGTTGACTTTACAGCTGCACGTTTCTATATGTCAACAACTTAGGTCATGTATACCGATATATCTACCAAAGTTTCCATAACTTTGCACAACTTTGCCATCACTTTGAACAACTTTGCCCGGTGTGTTAACGGCTTAAAACCCACTATGTGCCGATAGCATCTACAACTTGTTCTTGAAAATTAGAAGCAATTTGAAAACTTTTCCTTAATTATAATAGTTACAAAAAAACCACGATTTTCCACTATAAATGATTGCCATCACTGTAAAAAAAGAATGAAGTAACGTGGCCTTATATCTTTACTATGTGTGTGATGAAACCAAAAAATAAATTAAACTGCTCGTTTACTCAGGGAGTCTCCCATGCAAGTACTAACCACGCCCGATCGTGCTTTACTTTAAACATTTGTCGGTCACGTAACCACTTAGCTGCATAGATCATTTCAAGTTAAGCCGAATTGGAGGGTATTTCATGTTTTTGGATGTTTTAAAATCGTTATCGCTGGCACAAAGTACATTCTAGATTCTAGTATTGACCTATGACCTCTACATACTTGGAGCAACACTACGGTAATTTAACAGCAATTCTCGAAATATTTATTCACATTTTCGAACTTTTAACTATGGTACTTGTTATTATGATATCTCAGGTAACAATCCCGCATGAAACAACCAACTTCGCAATCAATTTTCACAACTTTGTAAGCAGTTTGTTGTCGATACTTTGGTTGGCTGTTGTGATAATTTGTTTATATATGAGGCATTCCTGTTGCATTTACTTAATGTTTTCTAAATTTAACTGCGGGGGTGTCGTTACAATGACTTAGGTTAAATAAACAAACAACTCCGCCAACATTTCCTTCGCTTTTTCCAACATTGCACGCTGTTTTCTAACATTTTACAGTCAGTTGATGTGAACATCTATAGGTTGCTTTCAATTGGCATTTATTAAATGTGTTGACTTTACAGCTGCACGTTTCTATATGCCAACAACTTAGGTCATGTATACCGATATATCTACCAAAGTTTCCATAACTTTGCACAACTTTGCCATCACTTTGAACAACTTTGCCCGGTGTGTTAACGGCTTAAAACCCACTATGTGCCGATAGCATCTACAACTTGTTCTTGAAAATTAGAAGCAATTTGAAAACTTTTCCTTAATTATAATAGTTACAAAAAAACCACGATTTTCCACTATAAATGATTGCCATCACTGTAAAAAAAGAATGAAGTAACGTGGCCTTATATCTTTACTATGTGTGTGATGAAACAAAAAAATAAATTAAACTGCTCGTTTACTCAGGGAGTCTCCCATGCAAGTACTAACCACGCCCGATCATGCTTTACTTTAAACATTTGTCGGTCACGTAACCACTTAGCTGCATAGATCATTTCAAGTTAAGCCGAATTGGAGGGTATTTCATGTTTTTGGATGTTTTAAAATCGTTATCGCTGGCACAAAGTACATTCTAGATTCTAGTATTGACCTATGACCTCTACATACTTGGAGCAACACTACGGTAATTTAACAGCAATTCTCGAAATATTTATTCACATTTTCGAACTTTTAACTATGGTACTTGTTATTATGATATCTCAGGTAACAATCCCGCATGAAACAACCAACTTCGCAATCAATTTTCACAACTTTGTAAGCAGTTTGTTGTCGATACTTTGGTTGGCTGTTGTGATAATTTGTTTATATATGAGGCATTCCTGTTGCATTTACTTAATGTTTTCTAAATTTAACTGCGGGGGTGTCGTTACAATGACTTAGGTTAAATAAACAAACAACTCCGCCAACATTTCCTTCGCTTTTTCCAACATTGCACGCTGTTTTCTAACATTTTACAGTCAGTTGATGTGAACATCTATAGGTTGCTTTCAATTGGCATTTATTAAATGTGTTGACTTTACAGCTGCACGTTTCTATATGCCAACAACTTAGGTCATGTATACCGATATATCTACCAAAGTTTCCATAACTTTGCACAACTTTGCCATCACTTTGAACAACTTTGCCCGGTGTGTTAACGGCTTAAAACCCACTATGTGCCGATAGCATCTACAACTTGTTCTTGAAAATTAGAAGCAATTTGAAAACTTTTCCTTAATTATAATAGTTACAAAAAAACCACGATTTTCCACTATAAATGATTGCCATCACTGTAAAAAAAGAATGAAGTAACGTGGCCTTATATCTTTACTATGTGTGTGATGAAACCAAAAAATAAATTAAACTGCTCGTTTACTCAGGGAGTCTCCCATGCAAGTACTAACCACGCCCGATCGTGCTTTACTTTAAACATTTGTCGGTCACGTAACCACTTAGCTGCATGGATCATTTCAAGTTAAGCCGAATTGGCGGGTATTTCATGTTTTTGGATGTTTTAAAATCGTTATCGCTGGCAAAAAGTACATTCTAGATTCTAGTATTGACCTATGACCTCTACATACTTGGAGCAACACTACGGTAATTTAACAGCAATTCTCGAAATATTTATTCACATTTTCGAACTTTTAACTATGGTACTTGTTATTATGATATCTCAGGTAACAATCCCGCATGAAACAACCAACTTCGCAATCAATTTTCACAACTTTGTAAGCAGTTTGTTGTCGATACTTTGGTTGGCTGTTGTGATAATTTGTTTATATATGAGGCATTCCTGTTGCATTTACTTAATGTTTTCTAAATTTAACTGCGGGGGTGTCGTTACAATGACTTAGGTTAAATAAACAAACAACTCCGCCAACATTTCCTTCGCTTTTTCCAACATTGCACGCTGTTTTCTAACATTTTACAGTCAGTTGATGTGAACATCTATAGGTTGCTTTCAATTGGCATTTATTAAATGTGTTGACTTTACAGCTGCACGTTTCTATATGCCAACAACTTAGGTCATGTATACCGATATATCTACCAAAGTTTCCATAACTTTGCACAACTTTGCCATCACTTTGAACAACTTTGCCCGGTGTGTTAACGGCTTAAAACCCACTATGTGCCGATAGCATCTACAACTTGTTCTTGAAAATTAGAAGCAATTTGAAAACTTTTCCTTAATTATAATAGTTACAAAAAAACCACGATTTTCCACTATAAATGATTGCCATCACTGTAAAAAAAGAATGAAGTAACGTGGCCTTATATCTTTACTATGTGTGTGATGAAACCAAAAAATAAATTAAACTGCTCGTTTACTCAGGGAGTCTCCCATGCAAGTACTAACCACGCCCGATCGTGCTTTACTTTAAACATTTGTCGGTCACGTAACCACTTAGCTGCATGGATCATTTCAAGTTAAGCCGAATTGGCGGGTATTTCATGTTTTTGGATGTTTTAAAATCGTTATCGCTGGCAAAAAGTACATTCTAGATTCTAGTATTGACCTATGACCTCTACATACTTGGAGCAACACTACGGTAATTTAACAGCAATTCTCGAAATATTTAATCACATTTTCGAACTTTTAACTATGGTACTTGTTATTATGATATCTCAGGTAACAATCCCGCATGAAACAACCAAATTCGCAATCAATTTTCACAACTTTGTAAGCAGTTTGTTGTCGATACTTTGGTTGGCTGTTGTGATAATTTGTTTATATATGAGGCATTCCTGTTGCATTTACTTAATGTTTTCTAAATTTAACTGCGGGGGTGTCGTTACAATGACTTAGGTTAAATAAACAAACAACTCCGCCAACATTTCCTTCGCTTTTTCCAACATTGCACGCTGTTTTCTAACATTTTACAGTCAGTTGATGTGAACATCTATAGGTTGCTTTCAATTGGCATTTATTAAATGTGTTGACTTTACAGCTGCACGTTTCTATATGCCAACAACTTAGGTCATGTATACCGATATATCTACCAAAGTTTCCATAACTTTGCACAACTTTGCCATCACTTTGAACAACTTTGCCCGGTGTGTTAACGGCTTAAAACCCACTATGTGCCGATAGCATCTACAACTTGTTCTTGAAAATTAGAAGCAATTTGAAAACTTTTCCTTAATTATAATAGTTACAAAAAAACCACGATTTTCCACTATAAATGATTGCCATCACTGTAAAAAAAGAATGAAGTAACGTGGCCTTATATCTTTACTATGTGTGTGATGAAACCAAAAAATAAATTAAACTGCTCGTTTACTCAGGGAGTCTCCCATGCAAGTACTAACCACGCCCGATCGTGCTTTACTTTAAACATTTGTCGGTCACGTAACCACTTAGCTGCATGGATCATTTCAAGTTAAGCCGAATTGGCGGGTATTTCATGTTTTTGGATGTTTTAAAATCGTTATCGCTGGCACAAAGTACATTCTAGATTCTAGTATTGACCTATGACCTCTACATACTTGGAGCAACACTACGGTAATTTAACAGCAATTCTCGAAATATTTATTCACATTTTCGAACTTTTAACTATGGTACTTGTTATTATGATATCTCAGGTAACAATCCCGCATGAAACAACCAACTTCGCAATCAATTTTCACAACTTTGTAAGCAGTTTGTTGTCGATACTTTGGTTGGCTGTTGTGATAATTTGTTTATATATGAGGCATTCCTGTTGCATTTACTTAATGTTTTCTAAATTTAACTGCGGGGGTGTCGTTACAATGACTTAGGTTAAATAAACAAACAACTCCGCCAACATTTCCTTCGCTTTTTCCAACATTGCACGCTGTTTTCTAACATTTTACAGTCAGTTGATGTGAACATCTATAGGTTGCTTTCAATTGGCATTTATTAAATGTGTTGACTTTACAGCTGCACGTTTCTATATGCCAACAACTTAGGTCATGTATACCGATATATCTACCAAAGTTTCCATAACTTTGCACAACTTTGCCATCACTTTGAACAACTTTGCCCGGTGTGTTAACGGCTTAAAACCCACTATGTGCCGATAGCATCTACAACTTGTTCTTGAAAATTAGAAGCAATTTGAAAACTTTTCCTTAATTATAATAGTTACAAAAAACCACGATTTTCCACTATAAATGATTGCCATCACTGATAAAAAAAGAATGAAGTAACGTGGCCTTATATCTTTACTATGTGTGTGATGAAACAAAAAAATAAATTAAACTGCTCGTTTACTCAGGGAGTCTCCCATGCAAGTACTAACCACGCCCGATCGTGCTTTACTTTAAACATTTGTCGGTCACGTAACCACTTAGCTGCATGGATCATTTCTAGTTAAGCCGAATTGGCGGGTATTTCATGTTTTTGGATGTTTTAAAATCGTTATCGCTGGCACAAAGTACATTCTAGATTCTAGTATTGACCTATGACCTCTACATACTTGGAGCAACACTACGGTAATTTAACAGCAATTCTCGAAATATTTATTCACATTTTCGAACTTTTAACTATGGTACTTGTTATTATGATATCTCAGGTAACAATCCCGCATGAAACAACCAACTTCGCAATCAATTTTCACAACTTTGTAAGCAGTTTGTAGTCGATACTTTGGTTGGCTGTTGTGATAATTTGTTTATATATGAGGCATTCCTGTTGCATTTACTTAATGTTTTCTAAATTTAACTGCGGGGGTGTCGTTACAATGACTTAGGTTAAATAAACAAACAACTCCGCCAACATTTCCTTCGCTTTTTCCAACATTGCACGCTGTTTTCTAACATTTTACAGTCAGTTTATGTGAACATCTATAGGTTGCTTTCAATTGGCATTTATTAAATGTGTTGACTTTACAGCTGCACGTTTCTATATGCCAACAACTTAGGTCATGTATACCGATATATCTACCAAAGTTTCCATAACTTTGCACAACTTTGCCATCACTTTGAACAACTTTGGCCGGTGTGTTAACGGCTTAAAACCCACTATGTGCCGATAGCATCTACAACTTGTTCTTGAAAATTAGAAGCAATTTGAAAACTTTTCCTTAATTATAATAGTTACAAAAAAACCACGATTTTCCACTATAAATGATTGCCATCACTGTAAAAAAAGAATGAAGTAACGTGGCCTTATATCTTTACTATGTGTGTGATGAAACAAAAAAATAAATTAAACTGCTCGTTTACTCAGGGAGTCTCCCATGCAAGTACTAACCACGCCCGATCATGCTTTACTTTAAACATTTGTCGGTCACGTAACCACTTAGCTGCATGGATCATTTCAAGTTAAGCCGAATTGGCGGGTATTTCATGTTTTTGGATGTTTTAAAATCGTTATCGCTGGCACAAAGTACATTCTAGATTCTAGTATTGACCTATGACCTCTACGTACTTGGAGCAACACTACGGTAATTTAACAGCAATTCTCGAAATATTTATTCACATTTTCGAACTTTTAACTATGGTACTTGTTATTATGATATCTCAGGTAACAATCCCGCATGAAACAACCAACTTCGCAATCAATTTTCACAACTTTATAAGCAGTTTGTAGTCGATACTTTGGTTGGTTGTTGTGATAATTTGTTTATATATGAGGCATTCCTGTTGCATTTACTTAATGTTTTCTAAATTTAACTGCGGGGGTGTCGTTACAATGACTTAGGTTAAATAAACAAACAACTCCGCCAACATTTCCTTCGCTTTTTCCAACATTGCACGCTGTTTTCTAACATTTTACAGTCAGTTTATGTGAACATCTATAGGTTGTTTTCAATTGGCATTTATTAAATGTGTTGACTTTACAGCTGCACGTTTCTATATGCCAACAACTTAGGTCATGTATACCGATATATCTACCAAAGTTTCCATAACTTTGCACAACTTTGCCATCACTTTGAACAACTTTGCCCGGTGTGTTAACGGCTTAAAACCCACTATGTGCCGATAGCATCTACAACTTGTTCTTGAAAATTAGAAGCAATTTGAAAACTTTTCCTTAATTATAATAGTTACAAAAAAAACCACGATTTTCCACTATAAATGATTGCCATCACTGTAAAAAAAGAATGAAGTAACGTGGCCTTATATCTTTACTATGTGTGTGATGAAACAAAAAAACAAATTAAACTGCTCGTTTACTCAGGGAGTCTCCCATGCAAGTACTAACCACGCCCGATCATGCTTTACTTTAAACATTTGTCGGTCACGTAACCACTTAGCTGCATGGATCATTTCAAGTTAAGCCGAATTGGCGGGTATTTCATGTTTTTGGATGTTTTAAAATCGTTATCGCTGGCACAAAGTACATTCTAGATTCTAGTATTGACCTATGACCTCTACATACTTGGAGCAACACTACGGTAATTTAACAGCAATTCTCGAAATATTTATTCACATTTTCGAACTTTTAACTAGGGTACTTGTTATTATGATATCTCAGGTAACAATCCCGCATGAAACAACCAACTTCGCAATCAATTTTCACAACTTTGTAAGCAGTTTGTAGTCGATACTTTGGTTGGATGTTGTGATAATTTGTTTATATATGAGGCATTCCTGTTGCATTTACTTAATGTTTTCTAAATTTAACTGCGGGGGTGTCGTTACAATGACTTAGGTTAAATAAACAAACAACTCCGCCAACATTTCCTTCGCTTTTTCCAACATTGCACGCTGTTTTCTAACATTTTACAGTCAGTTTATGTGAACATCTATAGGTTGCTTTCAATTGGCATTTATTAAATGTGTTGACTTTACAGCTGCACGTTTCTATATGCCAACAACTTAGGTCATGTATACCGATATATCTACCAAAGTTTCCATAACTTTGCACAACTTTGCCATCACTTTGAACAACTTTGCCCGGTGTGTTAACGGCTTAAAACCCACTATGTGCCGATAGCATCTACAACTTGTTCTTGAAAATTAGAAGCAATTTGAAAACTTTTCCTTAATTATAATAGTTACAAAAAAACCACGATTTTCCACTATAAATGATTGCCATCACTGTAAAAAAAGAATGAAGTAACGTGGCCTTATATCTTTACTATGTGTGTGATGAAACAAAAAAATAAATTAAACTGCTCGTTTACTCAGGGAGTCTCCCATGCAAGTACTAACCACGCCCGATCATGCTTTACTTTAAACATTTGTCGGTCACGTAACCACTTAGCTGCATGGATCATTTCAAGTTAAGCCGAATTGGCGGGTATTTCATGTTTTTGGATGTTTTAAAATCGTTATCGCTGGCACAAAGTACATTCTAGATTCTAGTATTGACCTATGACCTCTACATACTTGGAGCAACACTACGGTAATTTAACAGCAATTCTCGAAATATTTATTCACATTTTCGAACTTTTAACTAGGGTACTTGTTATTATGATATCTCAGGTAACAATCCCGCATGAAACAACCAACTTCGCAATCAATTTTCACAACTTTGTAAGCAGTTTGTAGTCGATACTTTGGTTGGATGTTGTGATAATTTGTTTATATATGAGGCATTCCTGTTGCATTTACTTAATGTTTTCTAAATTTAACTGCGGGGGTGTCGTTACAATGACTTAGGTTAAATAAACAAACAACTCCGCCAACATTTCCTTCGCTTTTTCCAACATTGCACGCTGTTTTCTAACATTTTACAGTCAGTTTATGTGAACATCTATAGGTTGCTTTCAATTGGCATTTATTAAATGTGTTGACTTTACAGCTGCACGTTTCTATATGCCAACAACTTAGGTCATGTATACCGATATATCTACCAAAGTTTCCATAACTTTGCACAACTTTGCCATCACTTTGAACAACTTTGCCCGGTGTGTTAACGGCTTAAAACCCACTATGTGCCGATAGCATCTACAACTTGTTCTTGAAAATTAGAAGCAATTTGAAAACTTTTCCTTAATTATAATAGTTACAAAAAAACCACGATTTTCCACTATAAATGATTGCCATCACTGTAAAAAAAGAATGAAGTAACGTGGCCTTATATCTTTACTATGTGTGTGATGAAACAAAAAAATAAATTAAACTGCTCGTTTACTCAGGGAGTCTCCCATGCAAGTACTAACCACGCCCGATCATGCTTTACTTTAAACATTTGTCGGTCACGTAACCACTTAGCTGCATGGATCATTTCAAGTTAAGCCGAATTGGCGGGTATTTCATGTTTTTGGATGTTTTAAAATCGTTATCGCTGGCACAAAGTACATTCTAGATTCTAGTATTGACCTATGACCTCTACATACTTGGAGCAACACTACGGTAATTTAACAGCAATTCTCGAAATATTTATTCACATTTTCGAACTTTTAACTATGGTACTTGTTATTATGATATCTCAGGTAACAATCCCGCATGAAACAACCAACTTCGCAATCAATTTTCACAACTTTGTAAGCAGTTTGTAGTCGATACTTTGGTTGGCTGTTGTGATAATTTGTTTATATATGAGGCATTCCTGTTGCATTTACTTAATGTTTTCTAAATTTAACTGCGGGGGTGTCGTTACAATGACTTAGGTTAAATAAACAAACAACTCCGCCAACATTTCCTTCGCTTTTTCCAACATTGCACGCTGTTTTCTAACATTTTACAGTCAGTTTATGTGAACATATATAGGTTGCTTTCAATTGGCATTTATTAAATGTGTTGACTTTACAGCTGCACGTTTCTATATGCCAACAACTTAGGTCATGTATACCGATATATCTACCAAAGTTTCCATAACTTTGCACAACTTTGCCATCACTTTGAACAACTTTGCCCGGTGTGTTAACGGCTTAAAACCCACTATGTGCCGATAGCATCTACAACTTGTTCTTGAAAATTAGAAGCAATTTGAAAACTTTTCCTTAATTATAATAGTTACAAAAAAACCACGATTTTCCACTATAAATGATTGCCATCACTGTAAAAAAAGAATGAAGTAACGTGGCCTTATATCTTTACTATGTGTGTGATGAAACAAAAAAATAAATTAAACTGCTCGTTTACTCAGGGAGTCTCCCATGCAAGTACTAACCACGCCCGATCATGCTTTACTTTAAACATTTGTCGGTCACGTAACCACTTAGCTGCATGGATCATTTCAAGTTAAGCCGAATTGGCGGGTATTTCATGTTTTTGGATGTTTTAAAATCGTTATCGCTGGCACAAAGTACATTCTAGATTCTAGTATTGACCTATGACCTCTACATACTTGGAGCAACACTACGGTAATTTAACAGCAATTCTCGAAATATTTATTCACATTTTCGAACTTTTAACTATGGTACTTGTTATTATGATATCTCAGGTAACAATCCCGCATGAAACAACCAACTTCGCAATCAATTTTCACAACTTTGTAAGCAGTTTGTAGTCGATACTTTGGTTGGCTGTTGTGATAATTTGTTTATATATGAGGCATTCCTGTTGCATTTACTTAATGTTTTCTAAATTTAACTGCGGGGGTGTCGTTACAATGACTTAGGTTAAATAAACAAACAACTCCGCCAACATTTCCTTCGCTTTTTCCAACATTGCACGCTGTTTTCTAACATTTTACAGTCAGTTTATGTGAACATATATAGGTTGCTTTCAATTGGCATTTATTAAATGTGTTGACTTTACAGCTGCACGTTTCTATATGCCAACAACTTAGGTCATGTATACCGATATATCTACCAAAGTTTCCATAACTTTGCACAACTTTGCCATCACTTTGAACAACTTTGCTCGGTGTGTTAACGGCTTAAAACCCACTATGTGCCGATAGCATCTACAACTTGTTCTTGAAAATTAGAAGCAATTTGAAAACTTTTCCTTAATTATAATAGTTACAAAAAAAACCACGATTTTCCACTATAAATGATTGCCATCACTGTAAAAAAAGAATGAAGTAACGTGGCCTTATATCTTTACTATGTGTGTGATGAAACAAAAAAACAAATTAAACTGCTCGTTTACTCAGGGAGTCTCCCATGCAAGTACTAACCACGCCCGATCATGCTTTACTTTAAACATTTGTCGGTCACGTAACCACTTAGCTGCATGGATCATTTCAAGTTAAGCCGAATTGGCGGGTATTTCATGTTTTTGGATGTTTTAAAATCGTTATCGCTGGCACAAAGTACATTCTAGATTCTAGTATTGACCTATGACCTCTACATACTTGGAGCAACACTACGGTAATTTAACAGCAATTCTCGAAATATTTATTCACATTTTCGAACTTTTAACTAGGGTACTTGTTATTATGATATCTCAGGTAACAATCCCGCATGAAACAACCAACTTCGCAATCAATTTTCACAACTTTGTAAGCAGTTTGTAGTCGATACTTTGGTTGGATGTTGTGATAATTTGTTTATATATGAGGCATTCCTGTTGCATTTACTTAATGTTTTCTAAATTTAACTGCGGGGGTGTCGTTACAATGACTTAGGTTAAATAAACAAACAACTCCGCCAACATTTCCTTCGCTTTTTCCAACATTGCACGCTGTTTTCTAACATTTTACAGTCAGTTTATGTGAACATCTATAGGTTGCTTTCAATTGGCATTTATTAAATGTGTTGACTTTACAGCTGCACGTTTCTATATGCCAACAACTTAGGTCATGTATACCGATATATCTACCAAAGTTTCCATAACTTTGCACAACTTTGCCATCACTTTGAACAACTTTGCCCGGTGTGTTAACGGCTTAAAACCCACTATGTGCCGATAGCATCTACAACTTGTTCTTGAAAATTAGAAGCAATTTGAAAACTTTTCCTTAATTATAATAGTTACAAAAAAACCACGATTTTCCACTATAAATGATTGCCATCACTGTAAAAAAAGAATGAAGTAACGTGGCCTTATATCTTTACTATGTGTGTGATGAAACAAAAAAATAAATTAAACTGCTCGTTTACTCAGGGAGTCTCCCATGCAAGTACTAACCACGCCCGATCATGCTTTACTTTAAACATTTGTCGGTCACGTAACCACTTAGCTGCATGGATCATTTCAAGTTAAGCCGAATTGGCGGGTATTTCATGTTTTTGGATGTTTTAAAATCGTTATCGCTGGCACAAAGTACATTCTAGATTCTAGTATTGACCTATGACCTCTACATACTTGGAGCAACACTACGGTAATTTAACAGCAATTCTCGAAATATTTATTCACATTTTCGAACTTTTAACTATGGTACTTGTTATTATGATATCTCAGGTAACAATCCCGCATGAAACAACCAACTTCGCAATCAATTTTCACAACTTTGTAAGCAGTTTGTAGTCGATACTTTGGTTGGCTGTTGTGATAATTTGTTTATATATGAGGCATTCCTGTTGCATTTACTTAATGTTTTCTAAATTTAACTGCGGGGGTGTCGTTACAATGACTTAGGTTAAATAAACAAACAACTCCGCCAACATTTCCTTCGCTTTTTCCAACATTGCACGCTGTTTTCTAACATTTTACAGTCAGTTTATGTGAACATATATAGGTTGCTTTCAATTGGCATTTATTAAATGTGTTGACTTTACAGCTGCACGTTTCTATATGCCAACAACTTAGGTCATGTATACCGATATATCTACCAAAGTTTCCATAACTTTGCACAACTTTGCCATCACTTTGAACAACTTTGCTCGGTGTGTTAACGGCTTAAAACCCACTATGTGCCGATAGCATCTACAACTTGTTCTTGAAAATTAGAAGCAATTTGAAAACTTTTCCTTAATTATAATAGTTACAAAAAAACCACGATTTTCCACTATAAATGATTGCCATCACTGTAAAAAAAGAATGAAGTAACGTGGCCTTATATCTTTACTATGTGTGTGATGAAACAAAAAAATAAATTAAACTGCTCGTTTACTCAGGGAGTCTCCCATGCAAGTACTAACCACGCCCGATCATGCTTTACTTTAAACATTTGTCGGTCACGTAATCACTTAGCTGCATGGATCATTTCAAGTTAAGCCGAATTGGCGGGTATTTCATGTTTTTGGATGTTTTAAAATCGTTATCGCTGGCACAAAGTACATTCTAGATTCTAGTATTGACCTATGACCTCTACATACTTGGAGCAACACTACGGTAATTTAAAAGCAATTCTCGAAATATTTATTCACATTTTCGAACTTTTAACTATGGTACTTGTTATTATGATATCTCAGGTAAAAATCCCGCTTGAAACAACCAACTTCGCAATCAATTTTCACAACTTTGTAAGCAGTTTGTAGTCGATACTTTGGTTGGCTGTTGTGATAATTTGTTTATATATGAGGCATTCCTGTTGCATTTACTTAATGTTTTCTAAATTTAACTGCGGGGGTGTCGTTACAATGACTTAGGTTAAATAAACAAACAACTCCGCCAACATTTCCTTCGCTTTTTCCAACATTGAACGCTGTTTTCTAACATTTTACAGTCAGTTTATGTGAACATCTATAGGTTGCTTTCAATTGGCATTTATTAAATGTGTTGACTTTACAGCTGCACGTTTCTATATGCCAACAACTTAGGTCATGTATACCGATATATCTACCAAAGTTTCCATAACTTTGCACAACTTTGCCATCACTTTGAACAACTTTGCTCGGTGTGTTAACGGCTTAAAACCCACTATGTGCCGATAGCATCTACAACTTGTTCTTGAAAATTAGAAGCAATTTGAAAACTTTTCCTTAATTATAATAGTTACAAAAAAACCACGATTTTCCACTATAAATGATTGCCATCACTGTAAAAAAAGAATGAAGTAACGTGGCCTTATATCTTTACTATGTGTGTGATGAAACCAAAAAATAAATTAAACTGCTCGTTTGCTCAGGGAGTCTCCCATGCAAGTACTAACCACGCCCGATCATGCTTTACTTTAAACATTTGTCGGTCACGTAACCACTTAGCTGCATGGATCATTTCAAGTTAAGCCGAATTGGCGGGTATTTCATGTTTTTGGATGTTTTAAAATCGTTATCGCTGGCACAAAGTACATTCTAGATTCTAGTATTGACCTATGACCTCTACATACTTGGAGCAACACTACGGTAATTTAACAGCAATTCTCGAAATATTTATTCACATTTTCGAACTTTTAACTATGGTACTTGTTATTATGATATCTCAGGTAACAATCCCGCTTGAAACAACCAACTTCGCAATAAATTTTCACAACTTTGTAAGCAGTTTGTTGTCGATACTTTGGATGGCTGTTGTGATAATTTGTTTATATATGAGGCATTCCTGTTGCATTTACTTAATGTTTTCTAAATTTAACTGCGGTGGTGTCGTTACAATGACTTAGGTTAAATAAACAAACAACTCCGCCAACATTTCCTTCGCTTTTTCCAACATTGCACGCTGTTTTCTAACATTTTACAGTCAGTTTATGTGAACATCTATAGGTTGCTTTCAATTGGCATTTATTAAATGTGTTGACTTTACAGCTGCACGTTTCTATATGCCAACAACTTAGGTCATGTATACCGATATATCTACCAAAGTTTCCATAACTTTGCACAACTTTGCCATCACTTTGAACAACTTTGCCCGGTGTGTTAACGGCTTAAAACCCACTATGTGCCGATAGCATCTACAACTTGTTCTTGAAAATTAGAAGCAATTTGAAAACTTTTCCTTAATTATAATAGTTACAAAAAAACCACGATTTTCCACTATAAATGATTGCCATCACTGTAAAAAAAGAATGAAGTAACGTGGCCTTATATCTTTACTATGTGTGTGATGAAACAAAAAAATAAATTAAACTGCTCGTTTACTCAGGGAGTCTCCCATGCAAGTACTAACCACGCCCGATCATGCTTTACTTTAAACATTTGTCGGTCACGTAACCACTTAGCTGCATGGATCATTTCAAGTTAAGCCGAATTGGCGGGTATTTCATGTTTTTGGATGTTTTAAAATCGTTATCGCTGGCACAAAGTACATTCTAGATTCTAGTATTGACCTATGACCTCTACATACTTGGAGCAACACTACGGTAATTTAACAGCAATTCTCGAAATATTTATTCACATTTTCGAACTTTTAACTATGGTACTTGTTATTATGATATCTCAGGTAACAATCCCGCATGAAACAACCAACTTCGCAATCAATTTTCACAACTTTGTAAGCAGTTTGTAGTCGATACTTTGGTTGGCTGTTGTGATAATTTGTTTATATATGAGGCATTCCTGTTGCATTTACTTAATGTTTTCTAAATTTAACTGCGGGGGTGTCGTTACAATGACTTAGGTTAAATAAACAAACAACTCCGCCAACATTTCCTTCGCTTTTTCCAACATTGCACGCTGTTTTCTAACATTTTACAGTCAGTTTATGTGAACATATATAGGTTGCTTTCAATTGGCATTTATTAAATGTGTTGACTTTACAGCTGCACGTTTCTATATGCCAACAACTTAGGTCATGTATACCGATATATCTACCAAAGTTTCCATAACTTTGCACAACTTTGCCATCACTTTGAACAACTTTGCTCGGTGTGTTAACGGCTTAAAACCCACTATGTGCCGATAGCATCTACAACTTGTTCTTGAAAATTAGAAGCAATTTGAAAACTTTTCCTTAATTATAATAGTTACAAAAAAACCACGATTTTCCACTATAAATGATTGCCATCACTGTAAAAAAAGAATGAAGTAACGTGGCCTTATATCTTTACTATGTGTGTGATGAAACAAAAAAATAAATTAAACTGCTCGTTTACTCAGGGAGTCTCCCATGCAAGTACTAACCACGCCCGATCATGCTTTACTTTAAACATTTGTCGGTCACGTAATCACTTAGCTGCATGGATCATTTCAAGTTAAGCCGAATTGGCGGGTATTTCATGTTTTTGGATGTTTTAAAATCGTTATCGCTGGCACAAAGTACATTCTAGATTCTAGTATTGACCTATGACCTCTACATACTTGGAGCAACACTACGGTAATTTAAAAGCAATTCTCGAAATATTTATTCACATTTTCGAACTTTTAACTATGGTACTTGTTATTATGATATCTCAGGTAAAAATCCCGCTTGAAACAACCAACTTCGCAATCAATTTTCACAACTTTGTAAGCAGTTTGTAGTCGATACTTTGGTTGGCTGTTGTGATAATTTGTTTATATATGAGGCATTCCTGTTGCATTTACTTAATGTTTTCTAAATTTAACTGCGGGGGTGTCGTTACAATGACTTAGGTTAAATAAACAAACAACTCCGCCAACATTTCCTTCGCTTTTTCCAACATTGAACGCTGTTTTCTAACATTTTACAGTCAGTTTATGTGAACATCTATAGGTTGCTTTCAATTGGCATTTATTAAATGTGTTGACTTTACAGCTGCACGTTTCTATATGCCAACAACTTAGGTCATGTATACCGATATATCTACCAAAGTTTCCATAACTTTGCACAACTTTGCCATCACTTTGAACAACTTTGCTCGGTGTGTTAACGGCTTAAAACCCACTATGTGCCGATAGCATCTACAACTTGTTCTTGAAAATTAGAAGCAATTTGAAAACTTTTCCTTAATTATAATAGTTACAAAAAAACCACGATTTTCCACTATAAATGATTGCCATCACTGTAAAAAAAGAATGAAGTAACGTGGCCTTATATCTTTACTATGTGTGTGATGAAACCAAAAAATAAATTAAACTGCTCGTTTGCTCAGGGAGTCTCCCATGCAAGTACTAACCACGCCCGATCATGCTTTACTTTAAACATTTGTCGGTCACGTAACCACTTAGCTGCATGGATCATTTCAAGTTAAGCCGAATTGGCGGGTATTTCATGTTTTTGGATGTTTTAAAATCGTTATCGCTGGCACAAAGTACATTCTAGATTCTAGTATTGACCTATGACCTCTACATACTTGGAGCAACACTACGGTAATTTAACAGCAATTCTCGAAATATTTATTCACATTTTCGAACTTTTAACTATGGTACTTGTTATTATGATATCTCAGGTAACAATCCCGCTTGAAACAACCAACTTCGCAATAAATTTTCACAACTTTGTAAGCAGTTTGTTGTCGATACTTTGGATGGCTGTTGTGATAATTTGTTTATATATGAGGCATTCCTGTTGCATTTACTTAATGTTTTCTAAATTTAACTGCGGTGGTGTCGTTACAATGACTTAGGTTAAATAAACAAACAACTCCGCCAACATTTCCTTCGCTTTTTCCAACATTGCACGCTGTTTTCTAACATTTTACAGTCAGTTTATGTGAACATCTATAGGTTGCTTTCAATTGGCATTTATTAAATGTGTTGACTTTACAGCTGCACGTTTCTATATGCCAACAACTTAGGTCATGTATACCGATATATCTATCAAAGTTTCCATAACTTTGCACAACTTTGCCATCACTTTGAACAACTTTGCCCGGTGTGTTAACGGCTTAAAACCCACTATGTGCCGATAGCATCTACAACTTGTTCTTGAAAATTAGAAGCAATTTGAAAACTTTTCCTTAATTATAATAGTTACAAAAAAACCACGATTTTCCACTATAAATGATTGCCATCACTGTAAAAAAAGAATGAAGTAACGTGGCCTTATATCTTTACTATGTGTGTGATGAAACAAAAAAACAAATTAAACTGCTCGTTTACTCAGGGAGTCTCCCATGCAAGTACTAACCACGCCCGATCATGCTTTACTTTAAACATTTGTCGGTCACGTAACCACTTAGCTGCATGGATCATTTCAAGTTAAGCCGAATTGGCGGGTATTTCATGTTTTTGGATGTTTTAAAATCGTTATCGCTGGCACAAAGTACATTCTAGATTCTAGTATTGACCTATGACCTCTACATACTTGGAGCAACACTACGGTAATTTAACAGCAATTCTCGAAATATTTATTCACATTTTCGAACTTTTAACTATGGTACTTGTTATTATGATATCTCAGGTAACAATCCCGCATGAAACAACCAACTTCGCAATCAATTTTCACAACTTTGTAAGCAGTTTGTAGTCGATACTTTGGTTGGATGTTGTGATAATTTGTTTATATATGAGGCATTCCTGTTGCATTTACTTAATGTTTTCTAAATTTAACTGCGGGGGTGTCGTTACAATGACTTAGGTTAAATAAACAAACAACTCCGCCAACATTTCCTTCGCTTTTTCCAACATTGCACGCTGTTTTCTAACATTTTACAGTCAGTTTATGTGAACATATATAGGTTGCTTTCAATTGGCATTTATTAAATGTGTTGACTTTACAGCTGCACGTTTCTATATGCCAACAACTTAGGTCATGTATACCGATATATCTACCAAAGTTTCCATAACTTTGCACAACTTTGCCATCACTTTGAACAACTTTGCTCGGTGTGTTAACGGCTTAAAACCCACTATGTGCCGATAGCATCTACAACTTGTTCTTGAAAATTAGAAGCAATTTGAAAACTTTTCCTTAATTATAATAGTTACAAAAAAACCACGATTTTCCACTATAAATGATTGCCATCACTGTAAAAAAAGAATGAAGTAACGTGGCCTTATATCTTTACTATGTGTGTGATGAAACAAAAAAATAAATTAAACTGCTCGTTTACTCAGGGAGTCTCCCATGCAAGTACTAACCACGCCCGATCATGCTTTACTTTAAACATTTGTCGGTCACGTAATCACTTAGCTGCATGGATCATTTCAAGTTAAGCCGAATTGGCGGGTATTTCATGTTTTTGGATGTTTTAAAATCGTTATCGCTGGCACAAAGTACATTCTAGATTCTAGTATTGACCTATGACCTCTACATACTTGGAGCAACACTACGGTAATTTAAAAGCAATTCTCGAAATATTTATTCACATTTTCGAACTTTTAACTATGGTACTTGTTATTATGATATCTCAGGTAAAAATCCCGCTTGAAACAACCAACTTCGCAATCAATTTTCACAACTTTGTAAGCAGTTTGTAGTCGATACTTTGGTTGGCTGTTGTGATAATTTGTTTATATATGAGGCATTCCTGTTGCATTTACTTAATGTTTTCTAAATTTAACTGCGGGGGTGTCGTTACAATGACTTAGGTTAAATAAACAAACAACTCCGCCAACATTTCCTTCGCTTTTTCCAACATTGCACGCTGTTTTCTAACATTTTACAGTCAGTTTATGTGAACATATATAGGTTGCTTTCAATTGGCATTTATTAAATGTGTTGACTTTACAGCTGCACGTTTCTATATGCCAACAACTTAGGTCATGTATACCGATATATCTACCAAAGTTTCCATAACTTTGCACAACTTTGCCATCACTTTGAACAACTTTGCTCGGTGTGTTAACGGCTTAAAACCCACTATGTGCCGATAGCATCTACAACTTGTTCTTGAAAATTAGAAGCAATTTGAAAACTTTTCCTTAATTATAATAGTTACAAAAAAACCACGATTTTCCACTATAAATGATTGCCATCACTGTAAAAAAAGAATGAAGTAACGTGGCCTTATATCTTTACTATGTGTGTGATGAAACAAAAAAATAAATTAAACTGCTCGTTTACTCAGGGAGTCTCCCATGCAAGTACTAACCACGCCCGATCATGCTTTACTTTAAACATTTGTCGGTCACGTAATCACTTAGCTGCATGGATCATTTCAAGTTAAGCCGAATTGGCGGGTATTTCATGTTTTTGGATGTTTTAAAATCGTTATCGCTGGCACAAAGTACATTCTAGATTCTAGTATTGACCTATGACCTCTACATACTTGGAGCAACACTACGGTAATTTAAAAGCAATTCTCGAAATATTTATTCACATTTTCGAACTTTTAACTATGGTACTTGTTATTATGATATCTCAGGTAAAAATCCCGCTTGAAACAACCAACTTCGCAATCAATTTTCACAACTTTGTAAGCAGTTTGTAGTCGATACTTTGGTTGGCTGTTGTGATAATTTGTTTATATATGAGGCATTCCTGTTGCATTTACTTAATGTTTTCTAAATTTAACTGCGGGGGTGTCGTTACAATGACTTAGGTTAAATAAACAAACAACTCCGCCAACATTTCCTTCGCTTTTTCCAACATTGAACGCTGTTTTCTAACATTTTACAGTCAGTTTATGTGAACATCTATAGGTTGCTTTCAATTGGCATTTATTAAATGTGTTGACTTTACAGCTGCACGTTTCTATATGCCAACAACTTAGGTCATGTATACCGATATATCTACCAAAGTTTCCATAACTTTGCACAACTTTGCCATCACTTTGAACAACTTTGCTCGGTGTGTTAACGGCTTAAAACCCACTATGTGCCGATAGCATCTACAACTTGTTCTTGAAAATTAGAAGCAATTTGAAAACTTTTCCTTAATTATAATAGTTACAAAAAAACCACGATTTTCCACTATAAATGATTGCCATCACTGTAAAAAAAGAATGAAGTAACGTGGCCTTATATCTTTACTATGTGTGTGATGAAACCAAAAAATAAATTAAACTGCTCGTTTGCTCAGGGAGTCTCCCATGCAAGTACTAACCACGCCCGATCATGCTTTACTTTAAACATTTGTCGGTCACGTAACCACTTAGCTGCATGGATCATTTCAAGTTAAGCCGAATTGGCGGGTATTTCATGTTTTTGGATGTTTTAAAATCGTTATCGCTGGCACAAAGTATATTCTAGATTCTAGTATTGACCTATGACCTCTACATACTTGGAGCAACACTACGGTAATTTAACAGCAATTCTCGAAATATTTATTCACATTTTCGAACTTTTAACTATGGTACTTGTTATTATGATATCTCAGGTAACAATCCCGCTTGAAACAACCAACTTCGCAATAAATTTTCACAACTTTGTAAGCAGTTTGTTGTCGATACTTTGGATGGCTGTTGTGATAATTTGTTTATATATGAGGCATTCCTGTTGCATTTACTTAATGTTTTCTAAATTTAACTGCGGTGGTGTCGTTACAATGACTTAGGTTAAATAAACAAACAACTCCGCCAACATTTCCTTCGCTTTTTCCAACATTGCACGCTGTTTTCTAACATTTTACAGTCAGTTTATGTGAACATCTATAGGTTGCTTTCAATTGGCATTTATTAAATGTGTTGACTTTACAGCTGCACGTTTCTATATGCCAACAACTTAGGTCATGTATACCGATATATCTATCAAAGTTTCCATAACTTTGCACAACTTTGCCATCACTTTGAACAACTTTGCCGGTGTGTTAACGGCTTAAAACCCACTATGTGCCGATAGCATCTACAACTTGTTCTTGAAAATTAGAAGCAATTTGAAAACTTTTCCTTAATTATAATAGTTACAAAAAAACCAGGATTTTCCACTATAAATGATTGCCATCACTGTAAAAAAAGAATGAAGTAACGTGGCCTTATATCTTTACTATGTGTGTGATGAAACAAAAAAACAAATTAAACTGCTCGTTTACTCAGGGAGTCTCCCATGCAAGTACTAACCACGCCCGATCATGCTTTACTTTAAACATTTGTCGGTCACGTAACCACTTAGCTGCATGGATCATTTCAAGTTAAGCCGAATTGGCGGGTATTTCATGTTTTTGGATGTTTTAAAATCGTTATCGCTGGCACAAAGTACATTCTAGATTCTAGTATTGACCTATGACCTCTACATACTTGGAGCAACACTACGGTAATTTAACAGCAATTCTCGAAATATTTATTCACATTTTCGAACTTTTAACTATGGTACTTGTTATTATGATATCTCAGGTAACAATCCCGCATGAAACAACCAACTTCGCAATCAATTTTCACAACTTTGTAAGCAGTTTGTAGTCGATACTTTGGTTGGATGTTGTGATAATTTGTTTATATATGAGGCATTCCTGTTGCATTTACTTAATGTTTTCTAAATTTAACTGCGGGGGTGTCGTTACAATGACTTAGGTTAAATAAACAAACAACTCCGCCAACATTTCCTTCGCTTTTTCCAACATTGCACGCTGTTTTCTAACATTTTACAGTCAGTTTATGTGAACATCTATAGGTTGCTTTCAATTGGCATTTATTAAATGTGTTGACTTTACAGCTGCACGTTTCTATATGCCAACAACTTAGGTCATGTATACCGATATATCTACCAAAGTTTCCATAACTTTGCACAACTTTGCCATCACTTTGAACAACTTTGCTCGGTGTGTTAACGGCTTAAAACCCACTATGTGCCGATAGCATCTACAACTTGTTCTTGAAAATTAGAAGCAATTTGAAAACTTTTCCTTAATTATAATAGTTACAAAAAAACCACGATTTTCCACTATAAATGATTGCCATCACTGTAAAAAAAGAATGAAGTAACGTGGCCTTATATCTTTACTATGTGTGTGATGAAACAAAAAAATAAATTAAACTGCTCGTTTGCTCAGGGAGTCTCCCATGCAAGTACTAACCACGCCCGATCATGCTTTACTTTAAACATTTGTCGGTCACGTAACCACTTAGCTGCATGGATCATTTCAAGTTAAGCCGAATTGGCGGGTATTTCATGTTTTTGGATGTTTTAAAATCGTTATCGCTGGCACAAAGTACATTCTAGATTCTAGTATTGACCTATGACCTCTACATACTTGGAGCAACACTACGGTAATTTAACAGCAATTCTCGAAATATTTATTCACATTTTCGAACTTTTAACTATGGTACTTGTTATTATGATATCTCAGGTAACAATCCCGCTTGAAACAACCAACTTCGCAATAAATTTTCACAACTTTGTAAGCAGTTTGTTGTCGATACTTTGGATGGCTGTTGTGATAATTTGTTTATATATGAGGCATTCCTGTTGCATTTACTTAATGTTTTCTAAATTTAACTGCGGTGGTGTCGTTACAATGACTTAGGTTAAATAAACAAACAACTCCGCCAACATTTCCTTCGCTTTTTCCAACATTGCACGCTGTTTTCTAACATTTTACAGTCAGTTTATGTGAACATCTATAGGTTGCTTTCAATTGGCATTTATTAAATGTGTTGACTTTACAGCTGCACGTTTCTATATGCCAACAACTTAGGTCATGTATACCGATATATCTACCAAAGTTTCCATAACTTTGCACAACTTTGCCATCACTTTGAACAACTTTGCCCGGTGTGTTAACGGCTTAAAACCCACTATGTGCCGATAGCATCTACAACTTGTTCTTGAAAATTAGAAGCAATTTGAAAACTTTTCCTTAATTATAATAGTTACAAAAAAACCACGATTTTCCACTATAAATGATTGCCATCACTGTAAAAAAAGAATGAAGTAACGTGGCCTTATATCTTTACTATGTGTGTGATGAAACCAAAAAATAAATTAAACTGCTCGTTTGCTCAGGGAGTCTCCCATGCAAGTACTAACCACGCCCGATCATGCTTTACTTTAAACATTTGTCGGTCACGTAACCACTTAGCTGCATGGATCATTTCAAGTTAAGCCGAATTGGCGGGTATTTCATGTTTTTGGATGTTTTAAAATCGTTATCGCTGGCACAAAGTACATTCTAGATTCTAGTATTGACCTATGACCTCTACATACTTGGAGCAACACTACGGTAATTTAACAGCAATTCTCGAAATATTTATTCATATTTTCGAACTTTTAACTATGGTACTTGTTATTATGATATCTCAGGTAACAATCCCGCTTGAAACAACCAACTTCGCAATAAATTTTCACAACTTTGTAAGCAGTTTGTTGTCGATACTTTGGATGGCTGTTGTGATAATTTGTTTATATATGAGGCATTCCTGTTGCATTTACTTAATGTTTTCTAAATTTAACTGCGGTGGTGTCGTTACAATGACTTAGGTTAAATAAACAAACAACTCCGCCAACATTTCCTTCGCTTTTTCCAACATTGCACGCTGTTTTCTAACATTTTACAGTCAGTTTATGTGAACATCTATAGGTTGCTTTCAATTGGCATTTATTAAATGTGTTGACTTTACAGCTGCACGTTTCTATATGCCAACAACTTAGGTCATGTATACCGATATATCTACCAAAGTTTCCATAACTTTGCACAACTTTGCCATCACTTTGAACAACTTTGCCCGGTGTGTTAACGGCTTAAAACCCACTATGTGCCGATAGCATCTACAACTTGTTCTTGAAAATTAGAAGCAATTTGAAAACTTTTCCTTAATTATAATAGTTACAAAAAAACCACGATTTTCCACTATAAATGATTGCCATCACTGTAAAAAAAGAATGAAGTAACGTGGCCTTATATCTTTACTATGTGTGTGATGAAACAAAAAAATAAATTAAACTGCTCGTTTACTCAGGGAGTCTCCCATGCAAGTACTAACCACGCCCGATCATGCTTTACTTTAAACATTTGTCGGTCACGTAACCACTTAGCTGCATGGATCATTTCAAGTTAAGCCGAATTGGCGGGTATTTCATGTTTTTGGATGTTTTAAAATCGTTATCGCTGGCACAAAGTACATTCTAGATTCTAGTATTGACCTATGACCTCTACATACTTGGAGCAACACTACGGTAATTTAAAAGCAATTCTCGAAATATTTATTCACATTTTCGAACTTTTAACTATGGTACTTGTTATTATGATATCTCAGGTAAAAATCCCGCTTGAAACAACCAACTTCGCAATCAATTTTCACAACTTTGTAAGCAGTTTGTAGTCGATACTTTGGTTGGCTGTTGTGATAATTTGTTTATATATGAGGCATTCCTGTTGCATTTACTTAATGTTTTCTAAATTTAACTGCGGGGGTGTCGTTACAATGACTTAGGTTAAATAAACAAACAACTCCGCCAACATTTCCTTCGCTTTTTCCAACATTGAACGCTGTTTTCTAACATTTTACAGTCAGTTTATGTGAACATCTATAGGTTGCTTTCAATTGGCATTTATTAAATGTGTTGACTTTACAGCTGCACGTTTCTATATGCCAACAACTTAGGTCATGTATACCGATATATCTACCAAAGTTTCCATAACTTTGCACAACTTTGCCATCACTTTGAACAACTTTGCTCGGTGTGTTAACGGCTTAAAACCCACTATGTGCCGATAGCATCTACAACTTGTTCTTGAAAATTAGAAGCAATTTGAAAACTTTTCCTTAATTATAATAGTTACAAAAAAACCACGATTTTCCACTATAAATGATTGCCATCACTGTAAAAAAAGAATGAAGTAACGTGGCCTTATATCTTTACTATGTGTGTGATGAAACCAAAAAATAAATTAAACTGCTCGTTTGCTCAGGGAGTCTCCCATGCAAGTACTAACCACGCCCGATCATGCTTTACTTTAAACATTTGTCGGTCACGTAACCACTTAGCTGCATGGATCATTTCAAGTTAAGCCGAATTGGCGGGTATTTCATGTTTTTGGATGTTTTAAAATCGTTATCGCTGGCACAAAGTACATTCTAGATTCTAGTATTGACCTATGACCTCTACATACTTGGAGAAACACTACGGTAATTTAACAGCAATTCTCGAAATATTTATTCACATTTTCGAACTTTTAACTATGGTACTTGTTATTATGATATCTCAGGTAACAATCCCGCTTGAAACAACCAACTTCGCAATAAATTTTCACAACTTTGTAAGCAGTTTGTTGTCGATACTTTGGATGGCTGTTGTGATAATTTGTTTATATATGAGGCATTCCTGTTGCATTTACTTAATGTTTTCTAAATTTAACTGCGGTGGTGTCGTTACAATGACTTAGGTTAAATAAACAAACAACTCCGCCAACATTTCCTTCGCTTTTTCCAACATTGCACGCTGTTTTCTAACATTTTACAGTCAGTTTATGTGAACATCTATAGGTTGCTTTCAATTGGCATTTATTAAATGTGTTGACTTTACAGCTGCACGTTTCTATATGCCAACAACTTAGGTCATGTATACCGATATATCTATCAAAGTTTCCATAACTTTGCACAACTTTGCCATCACTTTGAACAACTTTGCCCGGTGTGTTAACGGCTTAAAACCCACTATGTGCCGATAGCATCTACAACTTGTTCTTGAAAATTAGAAGCAATTTGAAAACTTTTCCTTAATTATAATAGTTACAAAAAAACCACGATTTTCCACTATAAATGATTGCCATCACTGTAAAAAAAGAATGAAGTAACGTGGCCTTATATCTTTACTATGTGTGTGATGAAACAAAAAAACAAATTAAACTGCTCGTTTACTCAGGGAGTCTCCCATGCAAGTACTAACCACGCCCGATCATGCTTTACTTTAAACATTTGTCGGTCACGTAACCACTTAGCTGCATGGATCATTTCAAGTTAAGCCGAATTGGCGGGTATTTCATGTTTTTGGATGTTTTAAAATCGTTATCGCTGGCACAAAGTACATTCTAGATTCTAGTATTGACCTATGACCTCTACATACTTGGAGCAACACTACGGTAATTTAACAGCAATTCTCGAAATATTTATTCACATTTTCGAACTTTTAACTATGGTACTTGTTATTATGATATCTCAGGTAACAATCCCGCATGAAACAACCAACTTCGCAATCAATTTTCACAACTTTGTAAGCAGTTTGTAGTCGATACTTTGGTTGGATGTTGTGATAATTTGTTTATATATGAGGCATTCCTGTTGCATTTACTTAATGTTTTCTAAATTTAACTGCGGGGGTGTCGTTACAATGACTTAGGTTAAATAAACAAACAACTCCGCCAACATTTCCTTCGCTTTTTCCAACATTGCACGCTGTTTTCTAACATTTTACAGTCAGTTAATGTGAACATATATAGGTTGCTTTCAATTGGCATTTATTAAATGTGTTGACTTTACAGCTGCACGTTTCTATATGCCAACAACTTAGGTCATGTATACCGATATATCTACCAAAGTTTCCATAACTTTGCACAACTTTGCCATCACTTTGAACAACTTTGCTCGGTGTGTTAACGGCTTAAAACCCACTATGTGCCGATAGCATCTACAACTTGTTCTTGAAAATTAGAAGCAATTTGAAAACTTTTCCTTAATTATAATAGTTACAAAAAAACCACGATTTTCCACTATAAATGATTGCCATCACTGTAAAAAAAGAATGAAGTAACGTGGCCTTATATCTTTACTATGTGTGTGATGAAACAAAAAAATAAATTAAACTGCTCGTTTACTCAGGGAGTCTCCCATGCAAGTACTAACCACGCCCGATCATGCTTTACTTTAAACATTTGTCGGTCACGTAATCACTTAGCTGCATGGATCATTTCAAGTTAAGCCGAATTGGCGGGTATTTCATGTTTTTGGATGTTTTAAAATCGTTATCGCTGGCACAAAGTACATTCTAGATTCTAGTATTGACCTATGACCTCTACATACTTGGAGCAACACTACGGTAATTTAAAAGCAATTCTCGAAATATTTATTCACATTTTCGAACTTTTAACTATGGTACTTGTTATTATGATATCTCAGGTAAAAATCCCGCTTGAAACAAACAACTTCGCAATCAATTTTCACAACTTTGTAAGCAGTTTGTAGTCGATACTTTGGTTGGCTGTTGTGATAATTTGTTTATATATGAGGCATTCCTGTTGCATTTACTTAATGTTTTCTAAATTTAACTGCGGGGGTGTCGTTACAATGACTTAGGTTAAATAAACAAACAACTCCGCCAACATTTCCTTCGCTTTTTCCAACATTGCACGCTGTTTTCTAACATTTTACAGTCAGTTTATGTGAACATATATAGGTTGCTTTCAATTGGCATTTATTAAATGTGTTGACTTTACAGCTGCACGTTTCTATATGCCAACAACTTAGGTCATGTATACCGATATATCTACCAAAGTTTCCATAACTTTGCACAACTTTGCCATCACTTTGAACAACTTTGCTCGGTGTGTTAACGGCTTAAAACCCACTATGTGCCGATAGCATCTACAACTTGTTCTTGAAAATTAGAAGCAATTTGAAAACTTTTCCTTAATTATAATAGTTACAAAAAAACCACGATTTTCCACTATAAATGATTGCCATCACTGTAAAAAAAGAATGAAGTAACGTGGCCTTATATCTTTACTATGTGTGTGATGAAACAAAAAAATAAATTAAACTGCTCGTTTACTCAGGGAGTCTCCCATGCAAGTACTAACCACGCCCGATCATGCTTTACTTTAAACATTTGTCGGTCACGTAATCACTTAGCTGCATGGATCATTTCAAGTTAAGCCGAATTGGCGGGTATTTCATGTTTTTGGATGTTTTAAAATCGTTATCGCTGGCACAAAGTACATTCTAGATTCTAGTATTGACCTATGACCTCTACATACTTGGAGCAACACTACGGTAATTTAAAAGCAATTCTCGAAATATTTATTCACATTTTCGAACTTTTAACTATGGTACTTGTTATTATGATATCTCAGGTAAAAATCCCGCTTGAAACAACCAACTTCGCAATCAATTTTCACAACTTTGTAAGCAGTTTGTAGTCGATACTTTGGTTGGCTGTTGTGATAATTTGTTTATATATGAGGCATTCCTGTTGCATTTACTTAATGTTTTCTAAATTTAACTGCGGGGGTGTCGTTACAATGACTTAGGTTAAATAAACAAACAACTCCGCCAACATTTCCTTCGCTTTTTCCAACATTGAACGCTGTTTTCTAACATTTTACAGTCAGTTTATGTGAACATCTATAGGTTGCTTTCAATTGGCATTTATTAAATGTGTTGACTTTACAGCTGCACGTTTCTATATGCCAACAACTTAGGTCATGTATACCGATATATCTACCAAAGTTTCCATAACTTTGCACAACTTTGCCATCACTTTGAACAACTTTGCTCGGTGTGTTAACGGCTTAAAACCCACTATGTGCCGATAGCATCTACAACTTGTTCTTGAAAATTAGAAGCAATTTGAAAACTTTTCCTTAATTATAATAGTTACAAAAAAACCACGATTTTCCACTATAAATGATTGCCATCACTGTAAAAAAAGAATGAAGTAACGTGGCCTTATATCTTTACTATGTGTGTGATGAAACCAAAAAATAAATTAAACTGCTCGTTTGCTCAGGGAGTCTCCCATGCAAGTACTAACCACGCCCGATCATGCTTTACTTTAAACATTTGTCGGTCACGTAACCACTTAGCTGCATGGATCATTTCAAGTTAAGCCGAATTGGCGGGTATTTCATGTTTTTGGATGTTTTAAAATCGTTATCGCTGGCACAAAGTATATTCTAGATTCTAGTATTGACCTATGACCTCTACATACTTGGAGCAACACTACGGTAATTTAACAGCAATTCTCGAAATATTTATTCACATTTTCGAACTTTTAACTATGGTACTTGTTATTATGATATCTCAGGTAACAATCCCGCTTGAAACAACCAACTTCGCAATAAATTTTCACAACTTTGTAAGCAGTTTGTTGTCGATACTTTGGATGGCTGTTGTGATAATTTGTTTATATATGAGGCATTCCTGTTGCATTTACTTAATGTTTTCTAAATTTAACTGCGGTGGTGTCGTTACAATGACTTAGGTTAAATAAACAAACAACTCCGCCAACATTTCCTTCGCTTTTTCCAACATTGCACGCTGTTTTCTAACATTTTACAGTCAGTTTATGTGAACATCTATAGGTTGCTTTCAATTGGCATTTATTAAATGTGTTGATTTTACAGCTGCACGTTTCTATATGCCAACAACTTAGGTCATGTATACCGATATATCTATCAAAGTTTCCATAACTTTGCACAACTTTGCCATCACTTTGAACAACTTTGCCGGTGTGTTAACGGCTTAAAACCCACTATGTGCCGATAGCATCTACAACTTGTTCTTGAAAATTAGAAGCAATTTGAAAACTTTTCCTTAATTATAATAGTTACAAAAAAACCAGGATTTTCCACTATAAATGATTGCCATCACTGTAAAAAAAGAATGAAGTAACGTGGCCTTATATCTTTACTATGTGTGTGATGAAACAAAAAAACAAATTAAACTGCTCGTTTACTCAGGGAGTCTCCCATGCAAGTACTAACCACGCCCGATCATGCTTTACTTTAAACATTTGTCGGTCACGTAACCACTTAGCTGCATGGATCATTTCAAGTTAAGCCGAATTGGCGGGTATTTCATGTTTTTGGATGTTTTAAAATCGTTATCGCTGGCACAAAGTACATTCTAGATTCTAGTATTGACCTATGACCTCTACATACTTGGAGCAACACTACAGTAATTTAACAGCAATTCTCGAAATATTTATTCACATTTTCGAACTTTTAACTATGGTACTTGTTATTATGATATCTCAGGTAACAATCCCGCATGAAACAACCAACTTCGCAATCAATTTTCACAACTTTGTAAGCAGTTTGTAGTCGATACTTTGGTTGGATGTTGTGATAATTTGTTTATATATGAGGCATTCCTGTTGCATTTACTTAATGTTTTCTAAATTTAACTGCGGGGGTGTCGTTACAATGACTTAGGTTAAATAAACAAACAACTCCGCCAACATTTCCTTCGCTTTTTCCAACATTGCACGCTGTTTTCTAACATTTTACAGTCAGTTTATGTGAACATCTATAGGTTGCTTTCAATTGGCATTTATTAAATGTGTTGACTTTACAGCTGCACGTTTCTATATGCCAACAACTTAGGTCATGTATACCGATATATCTACCAAAGTTTCCATAACTTTGCACAACTTTGCCATCACTTTGAACAACTTTGCTCGGTGTGTTAACGGCTTAAAACCCACTATGTGCCGATAGCATCTACAACTTGTTCTTGAAAATTAGAAGCAATTTGAAAACTTTTCCTTAATTATAATAGTTACAAAAAAACTACGATTTTCCACTATAAATGATTGCCATCACTGTAAAAAAAGAATGAAGTAACGTGGCCTTATATCTTTACTATGTGTGTGATGAAACAAAAAAATAAATTAAACTGCTCGTTTGCTCAGGGAGTCTCCCATGCAAGTACTAACCACGCCCGATCATGCTTTACTTTAAACATTTGTCGGTCACGTAACCACTTAGCTGCATGGATCATTTCAAGTTAAGCCGAATTGGCGGGTATTTCATGTTTTTGGATGTTTTAAAATCGTTATCGCTGGCACAAAGTACATTCTAGATTCTAGTATTGACCTATGACCTCTACATACTTGGAGCAACACTACGGTAATTTAACAGCAATTCTCGAAATATTTATTCACATTTTCGAACTTTTAACTATGGTACTTGTTATTATGATATCTCAGGTAACAATCCCGCTTGAAACAACCAACTTCGCAATAAATTTTCACAACTTTGTAAGCAGTTTGTTGTCGATACTTTGGATGGCTGTTGTGATAATTTGTTTATATATGAGGCATTCCTGTTGCATTTACTTAATGTTTTCTAAATTTAACTGCGGTGGTGTCGTTACAATGACTTAGGTTAAATAAACAAACAACTCCGCCAACATTTCCTTCGCTTTTTCCAACATTGCACGCTGTTTTCTAACATTTTACAGTCAGTTTATGTGAACATCTATAGGTTGCTTTCAATTGGCATTTATTAAATGTGTTGACTTTACAGCTGCACGTTTCTATATGCCAACAACTTAGGTCATGTATACCGATATATCTACCAAAGTTTCCATAACTTTGCACAACTTTGCCATCACTTTGAACAACTTTGCCCGGTGTGTTAACGGCTTAAAACCCACTATGTGCCGATAGCATCTACAACTTGTTCTTGAAAATTAGAAGCAATTTGAAAACTTTTCCTTAATTATAATAGTTACAAAAAAACCACGATTTTCCACTATAAATGATTGCCATCACTGTAAAAAAAGAATGAAGTAACGTGGCCTTATATCTTTACTATGTGTGTGATGAAACAAAAAAACAAATTAAACTGCTCGTTTACTCAGGGAGTCTCCCATGCAAGTACTAACCACGCCCGATCATGCTTTACTTTAAACATTTGTCGGTCACGTAACCACTTAGCTGCATGGATCATTTCAAGTTAAGCCGAATTGGCGGGTATTTCATGTTTTTGGATGTTTTAAAATCGTTATCGCTGGCACAAAGTACATTCTAGATTCTAGTATTGACCTATGACCTCTACATACTTGGAGCAACACTACGGTAATTTAACAGCAATTCTCGAAATATTTATTCACATTTTCGAACTTTTAACTATGGTACTTGTTATTATGATATCTCAGGTAACAATCCCGCATGAAACAACCAACTTCGCAATCAATTTTCACAACTTTGTAAGCAGTTTGTTGTCGATACTTTGGTTGGCTGTTGTGATAATTTGTTTATATATGAGGCATTCCTGTTGCATTTACTTAATGTTTTCTAAATTTAACTGCGGTGGTGTCGTTACAATGACTTAGGTTAAATAAACAAACAACTCCGCCAACATTTCCTTCGCTTTTTCCAACATTGCACGCTGTTTTCAACATTTTACAGTCAGTTTATGTGAACATATATAGGTTGCTTTCAATTGGCATTTATTAAATGTGTTGACTTTACAGCTGCACGTTTCTATATGCCAACAACTTAGGTCATGTATACCGATATATCTACCAAAGTTTCCATAACTTTGCACAACTTTGCCATCACTTTGAACAACTTTGCTCGGTGTGTTAACGGCTTAAAACCCACTATGTGCCGATAGCATCTACAACTTGTTCTTGAAAATTAGAAGCAATTTGAAAACTTTTCCTTAATTATAATAGTTACAAAAAAACCACGATTTTCCACTATAAATGATTGCCATCACTGTAAAAAAGAATGAAGTAACGTGGCCTTATATCTTTACTATGTGTGTGATGAAACAAAAAAATAAATTAAACTGCTCGTTTACTCAGGGAGTCTCCCATGCAAGTACTAACCACGCCCGATCGTGCTTTACTTTAAACATTTGTCGGTCACGTAACCACTTAGCTGCATGGATCATTTCAAGTTAAGCTGAATTGGCGGGTATTTCATGTATTTGGATGTTTTAAAATCGTTATCGCTGGCACAAAGTACATTCTAGATTCTAGTATTGACCTATGACCTCTACATACTTGGAGCAACACTACGGTAATTTAACAGCAATTCTCGAAATATTTATTCACATTTTCGAATTTTTAACTATGGTACTTGTTATTAAGATATCTCAGGTAACAATCCCGCATGAAACAACCAACTTCGCAATCAATTTTAACAACTTTGTAAGCAGTTTGTTGTCGATACTTTGGTTGGCTGTTGTGATAATTTGTTTATATATGAGGCATTCCTGTTGCATTTACTTAATGTTTTCTAAATTTTACTGCGGGGGTGTCGTTACAATGACTTAGGTTAAATAAACAAACAACTCCGCCAACATTTCCTTCGCTTTTTCCAACATTGCACGCTGTTTTCTAACATTTTACAGTCAGTTTATGTGAACATCTATAGGTTGCTTTCAATTGGCATTATTAAATGTGTTGACTTTACAGCTGCACGTTTCTATATGCCAACAACTTAGGTCATGTATACCGATATATCTACCAAAGTTTCCATAACTTTGCACAACTTTGCCATCACTTTGAACAACTTTGCCCGGTGTGTTAACGGCTTAAAACCCACTATGTGCCGATAGCATCTACAACTTGTTCTTGAAAATTAGAAGCAATTTGAAAACTTTTCCTTAATTATAATAGTTACAAAAAAACCACGATTTTCCACTATAAATGATTGCCATCACTGTAAAAAAAAGAATGAAGTAACGTGGCCTTATATCTTTACTATGTGTGTGATGAAACAAAAAAATAAATTAAACTGCTCGTTTACTCAGGGAGTCTCCCATGCAAGTACTAACCACGCCCGATCGTGCTTTACTTTAAACATTTGTCGGTCACGTAACCACTTAGCTGCATGGATCATTTCAAGTTAAGCCGAATTGGCGGGTATTTCATGTTTTTGGATGTTTTAAAATCGTTATCGCTGGCACAAAGTACATTCTAGATTCTAGTATTGACCTATGACCTCTACATACTTGGAGCAACACTACGGTAATTTAAAAGCAATTCTCGAAATATTTATTCACATTTTCGAACTTTTAACTATGGTACTTGTTATTATGATATCTCAGGTAAAAATCCCGCTTGAAACAACCAACTTCGCAATCAATTTTCACAACTTTGTAAGCAGTTTGTAGTCGATACTTTGGTTGGCTGTTGTGATAATTTGTTTATATATGAGGCATTCCTGTTGCATTTACTTAATGTTTTCTAAATTTAACTGCGGGGGTGTCGTTACAATGACTTAGGTTAAATAAACAAACAACTCCGCCAACATTTCCTTCGCTTTTTCCAACATTGAACGCTGTTTTCTAACATTTTACAGTCAGTTTATGTGAACATCTATAGGTTGCTTTCAATTGGCATTTATTAAATGTGTTGACTTTACAGCTGCACGTTTCTATATGCCAACAACTTAGGTCATGTATACCGATATATCTACCAAAGTTTCCATAACTTTGCACAACTTTGCCATCACTTTGAACAACTTTGCTCGGTGTGTTAACGGCTTAAAACCCACTATGTGCCGATAGCATCTACAACTTGTTCTTGAAAATTAGAAGCAATTTGAAAACTTTTCCTTAATTATAATAGTTACAAAAAAACCACGATTTTCCACTATAAATGATTGCCATCACTGTAAAAAAAGAATGAAGTAACGTGGCCTTATATCTTTACTATGTGTGTGATGAAACCAAAAAATAAATTAAACTGCTCGTTTGCTCAGGGAGTCTCCCATGCAAGTACTAACCACGCCCGATCATGCTTTACTTTAAACATTTGTCGGTCACGTAACCACTTAGCTGCATGGATCATTTCAAGTTAAGCCGAATTGGCGGGTATTTCATGTTTTTGGATGTTTTAAAATCGTTATCGCTGGCACAAAGTATATTCTAGATTCTAGTATTGACCTATGACCTCTACATACTTGGAGCAACACTACGGTAATTTAAAAGCAATTCTCGAAATATTTATTCACATTTTCGAACTTTTAACTATGGTACTTGTTATTATGTTATCTCAGGTAACAATCCCGCTTGAAACAACCAACTTCGCAATAAATTTTCACAACTTTGTAAGCAGTTTGTTGTCGATACTTTGGATGGCTGTTGTGATAATTTGTTTATATATGAGGCATTCCTGTTGCATTTACTTAATGTTTTCTAAATTTAACTGCGGTGGTGTCGTTACAATGACTTAGGTTAAATAAACAAACAACTCCGCCAACATTTCCTTCGCTTTTTCCAACATTGCACGCTGTTTTCTAACATTTTACAGTCAGTTTATGTGAACATCTATAGGTTGCTTTCAATTGGCATTTATTAAATGTGTTGACTTTACAGCTGCACGTTTCTATATGCCAACAACTTAGGTCATGTATACCGATATATCTATCAAAGTTTCCATAACTTTGCACAACTTTGCCATCACTTTGAACAACTTTGCCGGTGTGTTAACGGCTTAAAACCCACTATGTGCCGATAGCATCTACAACTTGTTCTTGAAAATTAGAAGCAATTTGAAAACTTTTCCTTAATTATAATAGTTACAAAAAAACCAGGATTTTCCACTATAAATGATTGCCATCACTGTAAAAAAAGAATGAAGTAACGTGGCCTTATATCTTTACTATGTGTGTGATGAAACAAAAAAACAAATTAAACTGCTCGTTTACTCAGGGAGTCTCCCATGCAAGTACTAACCACGCCCGATCATGCTTTACTTTAAACATTTGTCGGTCACGTAACCACTTAGCTGCATGGATCATTTCAAGTTAAGCCGAATTGGCGGGTATTTCATGTGTTTGGATGTTTTAAAATCGTTATCGCTGGCACAAAGTACATTCTAGATTCTAGTATTGACCTATGACCTCTACATACTTGGAGCAACACTACGGTAATTTAACAGCAATTCTCGAAATATTTATTCACATTTTCGAACTTTTAACTATGGTACTTGTTATTATGATATCTCAGGTAACAATCCCGCATGAAACAACCAACTTCGCAATCAATTTTCACAACTTTGTAAGCAGTTTGTAGTCGATACTTTGGTTGGATGTTGTGATAATTTGTTTATATATGAGGCATTCCTGTTGCATTTACTTAATGTTTTCTAAATTTAACTGCGGGGGTGTCGTTACAATGACTTAGGTTAAATAAACAAACAACTCCGCCAACATTTCCTTCGCTTTTTCCAACATTGCACGCTGTTTTCTAACATTTTACAGTCAGTTTATGTGAACATCTATAGGTTGCTTTCAATTGGCATTTATTAAATGTGTTGACTTTACAGCTGCACGTTTCTATATGCCAACAACTTAGGTCATGTATACCGATATATCTACCAAAGTTTCCATAACTTTGCACAACTTTGCCATCACTTTGAACAACTTTGCTCGGTGTGTTAACGGCTTAAAACCCACTATGTGCCGATAGCATCTACAACTTGTTCTTGAAAATTAGAAGCAATTTGAAAACTTTTCCTTAATTATAATAGTTACAAAAAAACCACGATTTTCCACTATAAATGATTGCCATCACTGTAAAAAAAGAATGAAGTAACGTGGCCTTATATCTTTACTATGTGTGTGATGAAACAAAAAAATAAATTAAACTGCTCGTTTGCTCAGGGAGTCTCCCATGCAAGTACTAACCACGCCCGATCATGCTTTACTTTAAACATTTGTCGGTCACGTAACCACTTAGCTGCATGGATCATTTCAAGTTAAGCCGAATTGGCGGGTATTTCATGTTTTTGGATGTTTTAAAATCGTTATCGCTGGCACAAAGTACATTCTAGATTCTAGTATTGACCTATGACCTCTACATACTTGGAGCAACACTACGGTAATTTAACAGCAATTCTCGAAATATTTATTCACATTTTCGAACTTTTAACTATGGTACTTGTTATTATGATATCTCAGGTAACAATCCCGCTTGAAACAACCAACTTCGCAATAAATTTTCACAACTTTGTAAGCAGTTTGTTGTCGATACTTTGGATGGCTGTTGTGATAATTTGTTTATATATGAGGCATTCCTGTTGCATTTACTTAATGTTTTCTAAATTTAACTGCGGTGGTGTCGTTACAATGACTTAGGTTAAATAAACAAACAACTCCGCCAACATTTCCTTCGCTTTTTCCAACATTGCACGCTGTTTTCTAACATTTTACAGTCAGTTTATGTGAACATCTATAGGTTGCTTTCAATTGGCATTTATTAAATGTGTTGACTTTACAGCTGCACGTTTCTATATGCCAACAACTTAGGTCATGTATACCGATATATCTACCAAAGTTTCCATAACTTTGCACAACTTTGCCATCACTTTGAACAACTTTGCCCGGTGTGTTAACGGCTTAAAACCCACTATGTGCCGATAGCATCTACAACTTGTTCTTGAAAATTAGAAGCAATTTGAAAACTTTTCCTTAATTATAATAGTTACAAAAAAACCACGATTTTCCACTATAAATGATTGCCATCACTGTAAAAAAAGAATGAAGTAACGTGGCCTTATATCTTTACTATGTGTGTGATGAAACAAAAAAACAAATTAAACTGCTCGTTTACTCAGGGAGTCTCCCATGCAAGTACTAACCACGCCCGATCATGCTTTACTTTAAACATTTGTCGGTCACGTAACCACTTAGCTGCATGGATCATTTCAAGTTAAGCCGAATTGGCGGGTATTTCATGTTTTTGGATGTTTTAAAATCGTTATCGCTGGCACAAAGTACATTCTAGATTCTAGTATTGACCTATGACCTCTACATACTTGGAGCAACACTACGGTAATTTAACAGCAATTCTCGAAATATTTATTCACATTTTCGAACTTTTAACTATGGTACTTGTTATTATGATATCTCAGGTAACAATCCCGCATGAAACAACCAACTTCGCAATCAATTTTCACAACTTTGTAAGCAGTTTGTTGTCGATACTTTGGTTGGCTGTTGTGATAATTTGTTTATATATGAGGCATTCCTGTTGCATTTACTTAATGTTTTCTAAATTTAACTGCGGTGGTGTCGTTACAATGACTTAGGTTAAATAAACAAACAACTCCGCCAACATTTCCTTCGCTTTTTCCAACATTGCACGCTGTTTTCAACATTTTACAGTCAGTTTATGTGAACATATATAGGTTGCTTTCAATTGGCATTTATTAAATGTGTTGACTTTACAGCTGCACGTTTCTATATGCCAACAACTTAGGTCATGTATACCGATATATCTACCAAAGTTTCCATAACTTTGCACAACTTTGCCATCACTTTGAACAACTTTGCTCGGTGTGTTAACGGCTTAAAACCCACTATGTGCCGATAGCATCTACAACTTGTTCTTGAAAATTAGAAGCAATTTGAAAACTTTTCCTTAATTATAATAGTTACAAAAAAACCACGATTTTCCACTATAAATGATTGCCATCACTGTAAAAAAGAATGAAGTAACGTGGCCTTATATCTTTACTATGTGTGTGATGAAACAAAAAAATAAATTAAACTGCTCGTTTACTCAGGGAGTCTCCCATGCAAGTACTAACCACGCCCGATCGTGCTTTACTTTAAACATTTGTCGGTCACGTAACCACTTAGCTGCATGGATCATTTCAAGTTAAGCTGAATTGGCGGGTATTTCATGTATTTGGATGTTTTAAAATCGTTATCGCTGGCACAAAGTACATTCTAGATTCTAGTATTGACCTATGACCTCTACATACTTGGAGCAACACTACGGTAATTTAACAGCAATTCTCGAAATATTTATTCACATTTTCGAATTTTTAACTATGGTACTTGTTATTAAGATATCTCAGGTAACAATCCCGCATGAAACAACCAACTTCGCAATCAATTTTAACAACTTTGTAAGCAGTTTGTTGTCGATACTTTGGTTGGCTGTTGTGATAATTTGTTTATATATGAGGCATTCCTGTTGCATTTACTTAATGTTTTCTAAATTTTACTGCGGGGGTGTCGTTACAATGACTTAGGTTAAATAAACAAACAACTCCGCCAACATTTCCTTCGCTTTTTCCAACATTGCACGCTGTTTTCTAACATTTTACAGTCAGTTTATGTGAACATCTATAGGTTGCTTTCAATTGGCATTTATTAAATGTGTTGACTTTACAGCTGCACGTTTCTATATGCCAACAACTTAGGTCATGTATACCGATATATCTACCAAAGTTTCCATAACTTTGCACAACTTTGCCATCACTTTGAACAACTTTGCCCGGTGTGTTAACGGCTTAAAACCCACTATGTGCCGATAGCATCTACAACTTGTTCTTGAAAATTAGAAGCAATTTGAAAACTTTTCCTTAATTATAATAGTTACAAAAAAACCACGATTTTCCACTATAAATGATTGCCATCACTGTAAAAAAAAGAATGAAGTAACGTGGCCTTATATCTTTACTATGTGTGTGATGAAACAAAAAAATAAATTAAACTGCTCGTTTACTCAGGGAGTCTCCCATGCAAGTACTAACCACGCCCGATCGTGCTTTACTTTAAACATTTGTCGGTCACGTAACCACTTAGCTGCATGGATCATTTCAAGTTAAGCCGAATTGGCGGGTATTTCATGTTTTAGGATGTTTTAAAATCGTTATCGCTGGCACAAAGTACATTCTAGATTCTAGTATTGACCTATGACCTCTACATACTTGGAGCAACACTACGGTAATTTAACAGCAATTCTCGAAATATTTATTCACATTTTCGAACTTTTAACTATGGTACTTGTTATTATGATATCTCAGGTAACAATCCCGCATGAAACAACCAACTTCGCAATCAATTTTCACAACTTTGTAAGCAGTTTGTTGTCGATACTTTGGTTGGCTGTTGTGATAATTTGTTTATATATGAGGCATTCCTGTTGCATTTACTTAATGTTTTCTAAATTTAACTGCGGTGGTGTCGTTACAATGACTTAGGTTAAATAAACAAACAACTCCGCCAACATTTCCTTCGCTTTTTCCAACATTGCACGCTGTTTTCAACATTTTACAGTCAGTTTATGTGAACATATATAGGTTGCTTTCAATTGGCATTTATTAAATGTGTTGACTTTACAGCTGCACGTTTCTATATGCCAACAACTTAGGTCATGTATACCGATATATCTACCAAAGTTTCCATAACTTTGCACAACTTTGCCATCACTTTGAACAACTTTGCTCGGTGTGTTAACGGCTTAAAACCCACTATGTGCCGATAGCATCTACAACTTGTTCTTGAAAATTAGAAGCAATTTGAAAACTTTTCCTTAATTATAATAGTTACAAAAAAACCACGATTTTCCACTATAAATGATTGCCATCACTGTAAAAAAGAATGAAGTAACGTGGCCTTATATCTTTACTATGTGTGTGATGAAACAAAAAAATAAATTAAACTGCTCGTTTACTCAGGGAGTCTCCCATGCAAGTACTAACCACGCCCGATCGTGCTTTACTTTAAACATTTGTCGGTCACGTAACCACTTAGCTGCATGGATCATTTCAAGTTAAGCTGAATTGGCGGGTATTTCATGTATTTGGATGTTTTAAAATCGTTATCGCTGGCACAAAGTACATTCTAGATTCTAGTATTGACCTATGACCTCTACATACTTGGAGCAACACTACGGTAATTTAACAGCAATTCTCGAAATATTTATTCACATTTTCGAATTTTTAACTATGGTACTTGTTATTAAGATATCTCAGGTAACAATCCCGCATGAAACAACCAACTTCGCAATCAATTTTCACAACTTTGTAAGCAGTTTGTTGTCGATACTTTGGTTGGCTGTTGTGATAATTTGTTTATATATGAGGCATTCCTGTTGCATTTACTTAATGTTTTCTAAATTTTACTGCGGGGGTGTCGTTACAATGACTTAGGTTAAATAAACAAACAACTCCGCCAACATTTCCTTCGCTTTTTCCAACATTGCACGCTGTTTTCTAACATTTTACAGTCAGTTTATGTGAACATCTATAGGTTGCTTTCAATTGGCATTTATTAAATGTGTTGACTTTACAGCTGCACGTTTCTATATGCCAACAACTTAGGTCATGTATACCGATATATCTACCAAAGTTTCCATAACTTTGCACAACTTTGCCATCACTTTGAACAACTTTGCCCGGTGTGTTAACGGCTTAAAACCCACTATGTGCCGATAGCATCTACAACTTGTTCTTGAAAATTAGAAGCAATTTGAAAACTTTTCCTTAATTATAATAGTTACAAAAAAACCACGATTTTCCACTATAAATGATTGCCATCACTGTAAAAAAAAGAATGAAGTAACGTGGCCTTATATCTTTACTATGTGTGTGATGAAACAAAAAAATAAATTAAACTGCTCGTTTACTCAGGGAGTCTCCCATGCAAGTACTAACCACGCCCGATCGTGCTTTACTTTAAACATTTGTCGGTCACGTAACCACTTAGCTGCATGGATCATTTCAAGTTAAGCTGAATTGGCGGGTATTTCATGTATTTGGATGTTTTAAAATCGTTATCGCTGGCACAAAGTACATTCTAGATTCTAGTATTGACCTATGACCTCTACATACTTGGAGCAACACTACGGTAATTTAACAGCAATTCTCGAAATATTTATTCACATTTTCGAATTTTTAACTATGGTACTTGTTATTAAGATATCTCAGGTAAAAATCCCGCATGAAACAACCAACTTCGCAATCAATTTTCACAACTTTGTAAGCAGTTTGTTGTCGATACTTTGGTTGGCTGTTGTGATAATTTGTTTATATATGAGGCATTCCTGTTGCATTTACTTAATGTTTTCTAAATTTTACTGCGGGGGTGTCGTTACAATGACTTAGGTTAAATAAACAAACAACTCCGCCAACATTTCCTTCGCTTTTTCCAACATTGCACGCTGTTTTCTAACATTTTACAGTCAGTTTATGTGAACATCTATAGGTTGCTTTCAATTGGCATTTATTAAATGTGTTGACTTTACAGCTGCACGTTTCTATATGCCAACAACTTAGGTCATGTATACCGATATATCTACCAAAGTTTCCATAACTTTGCACAACTTTGCCATCACTTTGAACAACTTTGCCCGGTGTGTTAACGGCTTAAAACCCACTATGTGCCGATAGCATCTACAACTTGTTCTTGAAAATTAGAAGCAATTTGAAAACTTTTCCTTAATTATAATAGTTACAAAAAAACCACGATTTTCCACTATAAATGATTGCCATCACTGTAAAAAAAAGAATGAAGTAACGTGGCCTTATATCTTTACTATGTGTGTGATGAAACAAAAAAATAAATTAAACTGCTCGTTTACTCAGGGAGTCTCCCATGCAAGTACTAACCACGCCCGATCGTGCTTTACTTTAAACATTTGTCGGTCACGTAACCACTTAGCTGCATGGATCATTTCAAGTTAAGCTGAATTGGCGGGTATTTCATGTATTTGGATGTTTTAAAATCGTTATCGCTGGCACAAAGTACATTTTAGATTCTAGTATTGACCTATGACCTCTACATACTTGGAGCAACACTACGGTAATTTAACAGCAATTCTCGAAATATTTATTCACATTTTCGAATTTTTAACTATGGTACTTGTTATTAAGATATCTCAGGTAACAATCCCGCATGAAACAACCAACTTCGCAATCAATTTTCACAACTTTGTAAGCAGTTTGTTGTCGATACTTTGGTTGGCTGTTGTGATAATTTGTTTATATATGAGGCATTCCTGTTGCATTTACTTAATGTTTTCTAAATTTTACTGCGGGGGTGTCGTTACAATGACTTAGGTTAAATAAACAAACAACTCCGCCAACATTTCCTTCGCTTTTTCCAACATTGCACGCTGTTTTCTAACATTTTACAGTCAGTTTATGTGAACATCTATAGGTTGCTTTCAATTGGCATTTATTAAATGTGTTGACTTTACAGCTGCACGTTTCTATATGCCAACAACTTAGGTCATGTATACCGATATATCTACCAAAGTTTCCATAACTTTGCACAACTTTGCCATCACTTTGAACAACTTTGCCCGGTGTGTTAACGGCTTAAAACCCACTATGTGCCGATAGCATCTACAACTTGTTCTTGAAAATTAGAAGCAATTTGAAAACTTTTCCTTAATTATAATAGTTACAAAAAAACCACGATTTTCCACTATAAATGATTGCCATCACTGTAAAAAAAAGAATGAAGTAACGTGGCCTTATATCTTTACTATGTGTGTGATGAAACAAAAAAATAAATTAAACTGCTCGTTTACTCAGGGAGTCTCCCATGCAAGTACTAACCACGCCCGATCGTGCTTTACTTTAAACATTTGTCGGTCACGTAACCACTTAGCTGCATGGATCATTTCAAGTTAAGCTGAATTGGCGGGTATTTCATGTATTTGGATGTTTTAAAATCGTTATCGCTGGCACAAAGTACATTCTAGATTCTAGTATTGACCTATGACCTCTACATACTTGGAGCAACACTACGGTAATTTAACAGCAATTCTCGAAATATTTATTCACATTTTCGAATTTTTAACTATGGTACTTGTTATTAAGATATCTCAGGTAAAAATCCCGCATGAAACAACCAACTTCGCAATCAATTTTCACAACTTTGTAAGCAGTTTGTTGTCGATACTTTGGTTGGCTGTTGTGATAATTTGTTTATATATGAGGCATTCCTGTTGCATTTACTTAATGTTTTCTAAATTTTACTGCGGGGGTGTCGTTACAATGACTTAGGTTAAATAAACAAACAACTCCGCCAACATTTCCTTCGCTTTTTCCAACATTGCACGCTGTTTTCTAACATTTTACAGTCAGTTTATGTGAACATCTATAGGTTGCTTTCAATTGGCATTTATTAAATGTGTTGACTTTACAGCTGCACGTTTCTATATGCCAACAACTTAGGTCATGTATACCGATATATCTACCAAAGTTTCCATAACTTTGCACAACTTTGCCATCACTTTGAACAACTTTGCCCGGTGTGTTAACGGCTTAAAACCCACTATGTGCCGATAGCATCTACAACTTGTTCTTGAAAATTAGAAGCAATTTGAAAACTTTTCCTTAATTATAATAGTTACAAAAAAACCACGATTTTCCACTATAAATGATTGCCATCACTGTAAAAAAAAGAATGAAGTAACGTGGCCTTATATCTTTACTATGTGTGTGATGAAACAAAAAAATAAATTAAACTGCTCGTTTACTCAGGGAGTCTCCCATGCAAGTACTAACCACGCCCGATCGTGCTTTACTTTAAACATTTGTCGGTCACGTAACCACTTAGCTGCATGGATCATTTCAAGTTAAGCTGAATTGGCGGGTATTTCATGTATTTGGATGTTTTAAAATCGTTATCGCTGGCACAAAGTACATTTTAGATTCTAGTATTGACCTATGACCTCTACATACTTGGAGCAACACTACGGTAATTTAACAGCAATTCTCGAAATATTTATTCACATTTTCGAATTTTTAACTATGGTACTTGTTATTAAGATATCTCAGGTAACAATCCCGCATGAAACAACCAACTTCGCAATCAATTTTCACAACTTTGTAAGCAGTTTGTTGTCGATACTTTGGTTGGCTGTTGTGATAATTTGTTTATATATGAGGCATTCCTGTTGCATTTACTTAATGTTTTCTAAATTTAACTGCGGGGGTGTCGTTACAATGACTTAGGTTAAATAAACAAACAACTCCGCCAACATTTTCTTCGCTTTTTCCAACATTGCACGCTGTTTTCTAACATTTTACAGTCAGTTTATGTGAACATCTATAGGTTGCTTTCAATTGGCATTTATTAAATGTGTTGACTTTACAGCTGCACGTTTCTATATGCCAACAACTTAGGTCATGTATACCGATATATCTACCAAAGTTTCCATAACTTTGCACAACTTTGCCATCACTTTGAACAACTTTGCCCGGTGTGTTAACGGCTTAAAACCCACTATGTGCCGATAGCATCTACAACTTGTTCTTGAAAATTAGAAGCAATTTGAAAACTTTTCCTTAATTATAATAGTTACAAAAAAACCACGATTTTCCACTATAAATGATTGCCATCACTGTAAAAAAAGAATGAAGTAACGTGGCCTTATATCTTTACTATGTGTGTGATGAAACAAAAAAATAAATTAAACTGCTCGTTTACTCAGGGAGTCTCCCATGCAAGTACTAACCACGCCCAATCGTGCTTTACTTTAAACATTTGTCGGTCACGTAACCACTTAGCTGCATGGATCATTTCAAGTTAAGCTGAATTGGCGGGTATTTCATGTTTTTGGATGTTTTAAAATCGTTATCGCTGGCACAAAGTACATTCTAGATTCTAGTATTGACCTATGACCTCTACATACTTGGAGCAACACTACGGTAATTTAACAGCAATTCTCGAAATATTTATTCACATTTTCGAACTTTTAACTATGGTACTTGTTATTATGATATCTCAGGTAACAATCCCGCATGAAACAACCAACTTCGCAATCAATTTTCACAACTTTGTAAGCAGTTTGTAGTCGATACTTTGGTTGGCTGTTGTGATAATTTGTTTATATATGAGGCATTCCTGTTGCATTTACTTAATGTTTTCTAAATTTAACTGCGGGGGTGTCGTTACAATGACTTAGGTTAAATAAACAAACAACTCCGCCAACATTTCCTTCGCTTTTTCCAACATTGCACGCTGTTTTCTAACATTTTACAGTCAGTTTATGTGAACATCTATAGGTTGCTTTCAATTGGCATTTATTAAATGTGTTGACTTTACAGCTGCACGTTTCTATATGCCAACAACTTAGGTCATGTATACCGATATATCTACCAAAGTTTCCATAACTTTGCACAACTTTGCCATCACTTTGAACAACTTTGCCCGGTGTGTTAACGGCTTAAAACCCACTATGTGCCGATAGCATCTACAACTTGTTCTTGAAAATTAGAAGCAATTTGAAAACTTTTCCTTAATTATAATAGTTACAAAAAAACCACGATTTTCCACTATAAATGATTGCCATCACTGTAAAAAAAGAATGAAGTAACGTGGCCTTATATCTTTACTATGTGTGTGATGAAACAAAAAAATAAATTAAACTGCTCGTTTACTCAGGGAGTCTCCCATGCAAGTACTAACCACGCCCAATCGTGCTTTACTTTAAACATTTGTCGGTCACGTAACCACTTAGCTGCATGGATCATTTCAAGTTAAGCTGAATTGGCGGGTATTGCATGTTTTTGGATGTTTTAAAATCGTTATCGCTGGCACAAAGTACATTCTAGATTCTAGTATTGACCTATGACCTCTACATACTTGGAGCAACACTACGGTAATTTAACAGCAATTCTCGAAATATTTATTCACATTTTCGAACTTTTAACTATGGTACTTGTTATTATGATATCTCAGGTAACAATCCCGCATGAAACAACCAACTTCGCAATCAATTTTCACAACTTTGTAAGCAGTTTGTAGTCGATACTTTGGTTGGCTGTTGTGATAATTTGTTTATATATGAGGCATTCCTGTTGCATTTACTTAATGTTTTCTAAATTTAACTGCGGGGGTGTCGTTACAATGACTTAGGTTAAATAAACAAACAACTCCGCCAACATTTCCTTCGCTTTTTCCAACATTGCACGCTGTTTTCTAACATTTTACAGTCAGTTTATGTGAACATCTATAGGTTGCTTTCAATTGGCATTTATTAAATGTGTTGACTTTACAGCTGCACGTTTCTATATGCCAACAACTTAGGTCATGTATACCGATATATCTACCAAAGTTTCCATAACTTTGCACAACTTTGCCATCACTTTGAACAACTTTGCCCGGTGTGTTAACGGCTTAAAACCCACTATGTGCCGATAGCATCTACAACTTGTTCTTGAAAATTAGAAGCAATTTGAAAACTTTTCCTTAATTATAATAGTTACAAAAAAACCACGATTTTCCACTATAAATGATTGCCATCACTGTAAAAAAAGAATGAAGTAACGTGGCCTTATATCTTTACTATGTGTGTGATGAAACAAAAAAATAAATTAAACTGCTCGTTTACTCAGGGAGTCTCCCATGCAAGTACTAACCACGCCCAATCGTGCTTTACTTTAAACATTTGTCGGTCACGTAACCACTTAGCTGCATGGATCATTTCAAGTTAAGCTGAATTGGCGGGTATTTCATGTTTTTGGATGTTTTAAAATCGTTATCGCTGGCACAAAGTACATTCTAGATTCTAGTATTGACCTATGACCTCTACATACTTGGAGCAACACTACGGTAATTTAACAGCAATTCTCGAAATATTTATTCACATTTTCGAACTTTTAACTATGGTACTTGTTATTATGATATCTCAGGTAACAATCCCGCATGAAACAACCAACTTCGCAATCAATTTTCACAACTTTGTAAGCAGTTTGTAGTCGATACTTTGGTTGGCTGTTGTGATAATTTGTTTATATATGAGGCATTCCTGTTGCATTTACTTAATGTTTTCTAAATTTAACTGCGGGGGTGTCGTTACAATGACTTAGGTTAAATAAACAAACAACTCCGCCAACATTTCCTTCGCTTTTTCCAACATTGCACGCTGTTTTCTAACATTTTACAGTCAGTTTATGTGAACATCTATAGGTTGCTTTCAATTGGCATTTATTAAATGTGTTGACTTTACAGCTGCACGTTTCTATATGCCAACAACTTAGGTCATGTATACCGATATATCTACCAAAGTTTCCATAACTTTGCACAACTTTGCCATCACTTTGAACAACTTTGCCCGGTGTGTTAACGGCTTAAAACCCACTATGTGCCGATAGCATCTACAACTTGTTCTTGAAAATTAGAAGCAATTTGAAAACTTTTCCTTAATTATAATAGTTACAAAAAAACCACGATTTTCCACTATAAATGATTGCCATCACTGTAAAAAAAGAATGAAGTAACGTGGCCTTATATCTTTACTATGTGTGTGATGAAACAAAAAAATAAATTAAACTGCTCGTTTACTCAGGGAGTCTCCCATGCAAGTACTAACCACGCCCAATCGTGCTTTACTTTAAACATTTGTCGGTCACGTAACCACTTAGCTGCATGGATCATTTCAAGTTAAGCTGAATTGGCGGGTATTTCATGTTTTTGGATGTTTTAAAATCGTTATCGCTGGCACAAAGTACATTCTAGATTCTAGTATTGACCTATGACCTCTACATACTTGGAGCAACACTACGGTAATTTAACAGCAATTCTCGAAATATTTATTCACATTTTCGAACTTTTAACTATGGTACTTGTTATTATGATATCTCAGGTAACAATCCCGCATGAAACAACCAACTTCGCAATCAATTTTCACAACTTTGTAAGCAGTTTGTAGTCGATACTTTGGTTGGCTGTTGTGATAATTTGTTTATATATGAGGCATTCCTGTTGCATTTACTTAATGTTTTCTAAATTTAACTGCGGGGGTGTCGTTACAATGACTTAGGTTAAATAAACAAACAACTCCGCCAACATTTCCTTCGCTTTTTCCAACATTGCACGCTGTTTTCTAACATTTTACAGTCAGTTTATGTGAACATCTATAGGTTGCTTTCAATTGGCATTTATTAAATGTGTTGACTTTACAGCTGCACGTTTCTATATGCCAACAACTTAGGTCATGTATACCGATATATCTACCAAAGTTTCCATAACTTTGCACAACTTTGCCATCACTTTGAACAACTTTGCCCGGTGTGTTAACGGCTTAAAACCCACTATGTGCCGATAGCATCTACAACTTGTTCTTGAAAATTAGAAGCAATTTGAAAACTTTTCCTTAATTATAATAGTTACAAAAAAACCACGATTTTCCACTATAAATGATTGCCATCACTGTAAAAAAAGAATGAAGTAACGTGGCCTTATATCTTTACTATGTGTGTGATGAAACAAAAAAATAAATTAAACTGCTCGTTTACTCAGGGAGTCTCCCATGCAAGTACTAACCACGCCCAATCGTGCTTTACTTTAAACATTTGTCGGTCACGTAACCACTTAGCTGCATGGATCATTTCAAGTTAAGCTGAATTGGCGGGTATTGCATGTTTTTGGATGTTTTAAAATCGTTATCGCTGGCACAAAGTACATTCTAGATTCTAGTATTGACCTATGACCTCTACATACTTGGAGCAACACTACGGTAATTTAACAGCAATTCTCGAAATATTTATTCACATTTTCGAACTTTTAACTATGGTACTTGTTATTATGATACCTCAGGTAACAATCCCGCATGAAACAACCAACTTCGCAATCAATTTTCACAACTTTGTAAGCAGTTTGTAGTCGATACTTTGGTTGGCTGTTGTGATAATTTGTTTATATATGAGGCATTCCTGTTGCATTTACTTAATGTTTTCTAAATTTAACTGCGGGGGTGTCGTTACAATGACTTAGGTTAAATAAACAAACAACTCCGCCAACATTTCCTTCGCTTTTTCCAACATTGCACGCTGTTTTCTAACATTTTACAGTCAGTTTATGTGAACATCTATAGGTTGCTTTCAATTGGCATTTATTAAATGTGTTGACTTTACAGCTGCACGTTTCTATATGCCAACAACTTAGGTCATGTATACCGATATATCTACCAAAGTTTCCATAACTTTGCACAACTTTGCCATCACTTTGAACAACTTTGCCCGGTGTGTTAACGGCTTAAAACCCACTATGTGCCGATAGCATCTACAACTTGTTCTTGAAAATTAGAAGCAATTTGAAAACTTTTCCTTAATTATAATAGTTACAAAAAAACCACGATTTTCCACTATAAATGATTGCCATCACTGTAAAAAAAGAATGAAGTAACGTGGCCTTATATCTTTACTATGTGTGTGATGAAACAAAAAAATAAATTAAACTGCTCGTTTACTCAGGGAGTCTCCCATGCAAGTACTAACCACGCCCAATCGTGCTTTACTTTAAACATTTGTCGGTCACGTAACCACTTAGCTGCATGGATCATTTAAAGTTAAGCTGAATTGGCGGGTATTTCATGTTTTTGGATGTTTTAAAATCGTTATCGCTGGCACAAAGTACATTCTAGATTCTAGTATTGACCTATGACCTCTACATACTTGGAGCAACACTACGGTAATTTAACAGCAATTCTCGAAATATTTATTCACATTTTCGAACTTTTAACTATGGTACTTGTTATTATGATATCTCAGGTAACAATCCCGCATGAAACAACCAACTTCGCAATCAATTTTCACAACTTTGTAAGCAGTTTGTAGTCGATACTTTGGTTGGCTGTTGTGATAATTTGTTTATATATGAGGCATTCCTGTTGCATTTACTTAATGTTTTCTAAATTTAACTGCGGGGGTGTCGTTACAATGACTTAGGTTAAATAAACAAACAACTCCGCCAACATTTCCTTCGCTTTTTCCAACATTGCACGCTGTTTTCTAACATTTTACAGTCAGTTTATGTGAACATCTATAGGTTGCTTTCAATTGGCATTTATTAAATGTGTTGACTTTACAGCTGCACGTTTCTATATGCCAACAACTTAGGTCATGTATACCGATATATCTACCAAAGTTTCCATAACTTTGCACAACTTTGCCATCACTTTGAACAACTTTGCCCGGTGTGTTAACGGCTTAAAACCCACTATGTGCCGATAGCATCTACAACTTGTTCTTGAAAATTAGAAGCAATTTGAAAACTTTTCCTTAAATATAATAGTTACAAAAAAACCACGATTTTCCACTATAAATGATTGCCATCACTGTAAAAAAAAGAATGAAGTAACGTGGCCTTATATCTTTACTATGTGTGTGATGAAACAAAAAATAAATTAAACTGCTCGTTTACTCAGGGAGTCTCCCATGCAAGTACTAACCACGCCCGATCGTGCTTTACTTTAAACATTTGTCGGTCACGTAACCACTTAGCTGCATGGATCATTTCAAGTTAAGCTGAATTGGCGGGTATTTCATGTATTTGGATGTTTTAAAATCGTTATCGCTGGCACAAAGTACATTTTAGATTCTAGTATTGACCTATGACCTCTACATACTTGGAGCAACACTACGGTAATTTAACAGCAATTCTCGAAATATTTATTCACATTTTCGAATTTTTAACTATGGTACTTGTTATTAAGATATCTCAGGTAACAATCCCGCATGAAACAACCAACTTCGCAATCAATTTTCACAACTTTGTAAGCAGTTTGTTGTCGATACTTTGGTTGGCTGTTGTGATAATTTGTTTATATATGAGGCATTCCTGTTGCATTTACTTAATGTTTTCTAAATTTAACTGCGGGGGTGTCGTTACAATGACTTAGGTTAAATAAACAAACAACTCCGCCAACATTTCCTTCGCTTTTTCCAACATTGCACGCTGTTTTCTAACATTTTACAGTCAGTTTATGTGAACATCTATAGGTTGCTTTCAATTGGCATTTATTAAATGTGTTGACTTTACAGCTGCACGTTTCTATATGCCAACAACTTAGGTCATGTATACCGATATATCTACCAAAGTTTCCATAACTTTGCACAACTTTGCCATCACTTTGAACAACTTTGCCCGGTGTGTTAACGGCTTAAAACCCACTATGTGCCGATAGCATCTACAACTTGTTCTTGAAAATTAGAAGCAATTTGAAAACTTTTCCTTAATTATAATAGTTACAAAAAAACCACGATTTTCCACTATAAATGATTGTCATCACTGTAAAAAAAGAATGAAGTAACGTGGCCTTATATCTTTACTATGTGTGTGATGAAACAAAAAAATAAATTAAACTGCTCGTTTACTCAGGGAGTCTCCCATGCAAGTACTAACCACGCCCAATCGTGCTTTACTTTAAACATTTGTCGGTCACGTAACCACTTAGCTGCATGGATCATTTCAAGTTAAGCTGAATTGGCGGGTATTTCATGTTTTTGGATGTTTTAAAATCGTTATCGCTGGCACAAAGTACATTCTAGATTCTAGTATTGACCTATGACCTCTACATACTTGGAGCAACACTACGGTAATTTAACAGCAATTCTCGAAATATTTATTCACATTTTCGAACTTTTAACTATGGTACTTGTTATTATGATATCTCAGGTAACAATCCCGCATGAAACAACCAACTTCGCAATCAATTTTCACAACTTTGTAAGCAGTTTGTTGTCGATACTTTGGTTGGCTGTTGTGATAATTTGTTTATATATGAGGCATTCCTGTTGCATTTACTTAATGTTTTCTAAATTTAACTGCGGGGGTGTCGTTACAATGACTTAGGTTAAATAAACAAACAACTCCGCCAACATTTCCTTCGCTTTTTCCAACATTGCACGCTGTTTTCTAACATTTTACAGTCAGTTTATGTGAACATCTATAGGTTGCTTTCAATTGGCATTTATTAAATGTGTTGACTTTACAGCTGCACGTTTCTATATGCCAACAACTTAGGTCATGTATACCGATATATCTACCAAAGTTTCCATAACTTTGCACAACTTTGCCATCACTTTGAACAACTTTGCCCGGTGTGTTAACGGCTTAAAACCCACTATGTGCCGATAGCATCTACAACTTGTTCTTGAAAATTAGAAGCAATTTGAAAACTTTTCCTTAATTATAATAGTTACAAAAAAACCACGATTTTCCACTATAAATGATTGCCATCACTGTAAAAAAAGAATGAAGTAACGTGGCCTTATATCTTTACTATGTGTGTGATGAAACAAAAAAATAAATTAAACTGCTCGTTTACTCAGGGAGTCTCCCATGCAAGTACTAACCACGCCCAATCGTGCTTTACTTTAAACATTTGTCGGTCACGTAACCACTTAGCTGCATGGATCATTTCAAGTTAAGCTGAATTGGCGGGTATTTCATGTTTTTGGATGTTTTAAAATCGTTATCGCTGGCACAAAGTACATTCTAGATTCTAGTATTGACCTATGACCTCTACATACTTGGAGCAACACTACGGTAATTTAACAGCAATTCTCGAAATATTTATTCACATTTTCGAACTTTTAACTATGGTACTTGTTATTATGATATCTCAGGTAACAATCCCGCATGAAACAACCAACTTCGCAATCAATTTTCACAACTTTGTAAGCAGTTTGTAGTCGATACTTTGGTTGGCTGTTGTGATAATTTGTTTATATATGAGGCATTCCTGTTGCATTTACTTAATGTTTTCTAAATTTAACTGCGGGGGTGTCGTTACAATGACTTAGGTTAAATAAACAAACAACTCCGCCAACATTTCCTTCGCTTTTTCCAACATTGCACGCTGTTTTCTAACATTTTACAGTCAGTTTATGTGAACATCTATAGGTTGCTTTCAATTGGCATTTATTAAATGTGTTGACTTTACAGATGCACGTTTCTATATGCCAACAACTTAGGTCATGTATACCGATATATCTACCAAAGTTTCCATAACTTTGCACAACTTTGCCATCACTTTGAACAACTTTGCCCGGTGTGTTAACGGCTTAAAACCCACTATGTGCCGATAGCATCTACAACTTGTTCTTGAAAATTAGAAGCAATTTGAAAACTTTTCCTTAATTATAATAGTTACAAAAAAACCACGATTTTCCACTATAAATGATTGCCATCACTGTAAAAAAAGAATGAAGTAACGTGGCCTTATATCTTTACTATGTGTGTGATGAAACAAAAAAATAAATTAAACTGCTCGTTTACTCAGGGAGTCTCCCATGCAAGTACTAACCACGCCCAATCGTGCTTTACTTTAAACATTTGTCGGTCACGTAACCACTTAGCTGCATGGATCATTTCAAGTTAAGCTGAATTGGCGGGTATTTCATGTTTTTGGATGTTTTAAAATCGTTATCGCTGGCACAAAGTACATTCTAGATTCTAGTATTGACCTATGACCTCTACATACTTGGAGCAACACTACGGTAATTTAACAGCAATTCTCGAAATATTTATTCACATTTTCGAACTTTTAACTATGGTACTTGTTATTATGATATCTCAGGTAACAATCCCGCATGAAACAACCAACTTCGCAATCAATTTTCACAACTTTGTAAGCAGTTTGTAGTCGATACTTTGGTTGGCTGTTGTGATAATTTGTTTATATATGAGGCATTCCTGTTGCATTTACTTAATGTTTTCTAAATTTAACTGCGGGGGTGTCGTTACAATGACTTAGGTTAAATAAACAAACAACTCCGCCAACATTTCCTTCGCTTTTTCCAACATTGCACGCTGTTTTCTAACATTTTACAGTCAGTTTATGTGAACATCTATAGGTTGCTTTCAATTGGCATTTATTAAATGTGTTGACTTTACAGCTGCACGTTTCTATATGCCAACAACTTAGGTCATGTATACCGATATATCTACCAAAGTTTCCATAACTTTGCACAACTTTGCCATCACTTTGAACAACTTTGCCCGGTGTGTTAACGGCTTAAAACCCACTATGTGCCGATAGCATCTACAACTTGTTCTTGAAAATTAGAAGCAATTTGAAAACTTTTCCTTAATTATAATAGTTACAAAAAAACCACGATTTTCCACTATAAATGATTGCCATCACTGTAAAAAAAGAATGAAGTAACGTGGCCTTATATCTTTACTATGTGTGTGATGAAACAAAAAAATAAATTAAACTGCTCGTTTACTCAGGGAGTCTCCCATGCAAGTACTAACCACGCCCAATCGTGCTTTACTTTAAACATTTGTCGGTCACGTAACCACTTAGCTGCATGGATCATTTCAAGTTAAGCTGAATTGGCGGGTATTTCATGTTTTTGGATGTTTTAAAATCGTTATCGCTGGCACAAAGTACATTCTAGATTCTAGTATTGACCTATGACCTCTACATACTTGGAGCAACACTACGGTAATTTAACAGCAATTCTCGAAATATTTATTCACATTTTCGAACTTTTAACTATGGTACTTGTTATTATGATATCTCAGGTAACAATCCCGCATGAAACAACCAACTTCGCAATCAATTTTCACAACTTTGTAAGCAGTTTGTAGTCGATACTTTGGTTGGCTGTTGTGATAATTTGTTTATATATGAGGCATTCCTGTTGCATTTACTTAATGTTTTCTAAATTTAACTGCGGGGGTGTCGTTACAATGACTTAGGTTAAATAAACAAACAACTCCGCCAACATTTCCTTCGCTTTTTCCAACATTGCACGCTGTTTTCTAACATTTTACAGTCAGTTTATGTGAACATCTATAGGTTGCTTTCAATTGGCATTTATTAAATGTGTTGACTTTACAGCTGCACGTTTCTATATGCCAACAACTTAGGTCATGTATACCGATATATCTACCAAAGTTTCCATAACTTTGCACAACTTTGCCATCACTTTGAACAACTTTGCCCGGTGTGTTAACGGCTTAAAACCCACTATGTGCCGATAGCATCTACAACTTGTTCTTGAAAATTAGAAGCAATTTGAAAACTTTTCCTTAATTATAATAGTTACAAAAAAACCACGATTTTCCACTATAAATGATTGCCATCACTGTAAAAAAAGAATGAAGTAACGTGGCCTTATATCTTTACTATGTGTGTGATGAAACAAAAAAATAAATTAAACTGCTCGTTTACTCAGGGAGTCTCCCATGCAAGTACTAACCACGCCCAATCGTGCTTTACTTTAAACATTTGTCGGTCACGTAACCACTTAGCTGCATGGATCATTTCAAGTTAAGCTGAATTGGCGGGTATTTCATGTTTTTGGATGTTTTAAAATCGTTATCGCTGGCACAAAGTACATTCTAGATTCTAGTATTGACCTATGACCTCTACATACTTGGAGCAACACTACGGTAATTTAACAGCAATTCTCGAAATATTTATTCACATTTTCGAACTTTTAACTATGGTACTTGTTATTATGATATCTCAGGTAACAATCCCGCATGAAACAACCAACTTCGCAATCAATTTTCACAACTTTGTAAGCAGTTTGTAGTCGATACTTTGGTTGGCTGTTGTGATAATTTGTTTATATATGAGGCATTCCTGTTGCATTTACTTAATGTTTTCTAAATTTAACTGCGGGGGTGTCGTTACAATGACTTAGGTTAAATAAACAAACAACTCCGCCAACATTTCCTTCGCTTTTTCCAACATTGCACGCTGTTTTCTAACATTTTACAGTCAGTTTATGTGAACATCTATAGGTTGCTTTCAATTGGCATTTATTAAATGTGTTGACTTTACAGCTGCACGTTTCTATATGCCAACAACTTAGGTCATGTATACCGATATATCTACCAAAGTTTCCATAACTTTGCACAACTTTGCCATCACTTTGAACAACTTTGCCCGGTGTGTTAACGGCTTAAAACCCACTATGTGCCGATAGCATCTACAACTTGTTCTTGAAAATTAGAAGCAATTTGAAAACTTTTCCTTAATTATAATAGTTACAAAAAAACCACGATTTTCCACTATAAATGATTGCCATCACTGTAAAAAAAAGAATGAAGTAACGTGGCCTTATATCTTTACTATGTGTGTGATGAAACAAAAAAATAAATTAAACTGCTCGTTTACTCAGGGAGTCTCCCATGCAAGTACTAACCACGCCCGATCGTGCTTTACTTTAAACATTTGTCGGTCACGTAACCACTTAGCTGCATGGATCATTTCAAGTTAAGCTGAATTGGCGGGTATTTCATGTATTTGGATGTTTTAAAATCGTTATCGCTGGCACAAAGTACATTTTAGATTCTAGTATTGACCTATGACCTCTACATACTTGGAGCAACACTACGGTAATTTAACAGCAATTCTCGAAATATTTATTCACATTTTCGAATTTTTAACTATGGTACTTGTTATTAAGATATCTCAGGTAACAATCCCGCATGAAACAACCAACTTCGCAATCAATTTTCACAACTTTGTAAGCAGTTTGTTGTCGATACTTTGGTTGGCTGTTGTGATAATTTGTTTATATATGAGGCATTCCTGTTGCATTTACTTAATGTTTTCTAAATTTAACTGCGGGGGTGTCGTTACAATGACTTAGGTTAAATAAACAAACAACTCCGCCAACATTTCCTTCGCTTTTTCCAACATTGCACGCTGTTTTCTAACATTTTACAGTCAGTTTATGTGAACATCTATAGGTTGCTTTCAATTGGCATTTATTAAATGTGTTGACTTTACAGCTGCACGTTTCTATATGCCAACAACTTAGGTCATGTATACCGATATATCTACCAAAGTTTCCATAACTTTGCACAACTTTGCCATCACTTTGAACAACTTTGCCCGGTGTGTTAACGGCTTAAAACCCACTATGTGCCGATAGCATCTACAACTTGTTCTTGAAAATTAGAAGCAATTTGAAAACTTTTCCTTAATTATAATAGTTACAAAAAAACCACGATTTTCCACTATAAATGATTGCCATCACTGTAAAAAAAAGAATGAAGTAACGTGGCCTTATATCTTTACTATGTGTGTGATGAAACAAAAAAATAAATTAAACTGCTCGTTTACTCAGGGAGTCTCCCATGCAAGTACTAACCACGCCCGATCGTGCTTTACTTTAAACATTTGTCGGTCACGTAACCACTTAGCTGCATGGATCATTTCAAGTTAAGCTGAATTGGCGGGTATTTCATGTATTTGGATGTTTTAAAATCGTTATCGCTGGCACAAAGTACATTTTAGATTCTAGTATTGACCTATGACCTCTACATACTTGGAGCAACACTACGGTAATTTAACAGCAATTCTCGAAATATTTATTCACATTTTCGAATTTTTAACTATGGTACTTGTTATTAAGATATCTCAGGTAACAATCCCGCATGAAACAACCAACTTCGCAATCAATTTTCACAACTTTGTAAGCAGTTTGTTGTCGATACTTTGGTTGGCTGTTGTGATAATTTGTTTATATATGAGGCATTCCTGTTGCATTTACTTAATGTTTTCTAAATTTAACTGCGGGGGTGTCGTTACAATGACTTAGGTTAAATAAACAAACAACTCCGCCAACATTTCCTTCGCTTTTTCCAACATTGCACGCTGTTTTCTAACATTTTACAGTCAGTTTATGTGAACATCTATAGGTTGCTTTCAATTGGCATTTATTAAATGTGTTGACTTTACAGCTGCACGTTTCTATATGCCAACAACTTAGGTCATGTATACCGATATATCTACCAAAGTTTCCATAACTTTGCACAACTTTGCCATCACTTTGAACAACTTTGCCCGGTGTGTTAACGGCTTAAAACCCACTATGTGCCGATAGCATCTACAACTTGTTCTTGAAAATTAGAAGCAATTTGAAAACTTTTCCTTAATTATAATAGTTACAAAAAAACCACGATTTTCCACTATAAATGATTGCCATCACTGTAAAAAAAAGAATGAAGTAACGTGGCCTTATATCTTTACTATGTGTGTGATGAAACAAAAAAATAAATTAAACTGCTCGTTTACTCAGGGAGTCTCCCATGCAAGTACTAACCACGCCCGATCGTGCTTTACTTTAAACATTTGTCGGTCACGTAACCACTTAGCTGCATGGATCATTTCAAGTTAAGCTGAATTGGCGGGTATTTCATGTATTTGGATGTTTTAAAATCGTTATCGCTGGCACAAAGTACATTTTAGATTCTAGTATTGACCTATGACCTCTACATACTTGGAGCAACACTACGGTAATTTAACAGCAATTCTCGAAATATTTATTCACATTTTCGAATTTTTAACTATGGTACTTGTTATTAAGATATCTCAGGTAACAATCCCGCATGAAACAACCAACTTCGCAATCAATTTTCACAACTTTGTAAGCAGTTTGTTGTCGATACTTTGGTTGGCTGTTGTGATAATTTGTTTATATATGAGGCATTCCTGTTGCATTTACTTAATGTTTTCTAAATTTAACTGCGGGGGTGTCGTTACAATGACTTAGGTTAAATAAACAAACAACTCCGCCAACATTTCCTTCGCTTTTTCCAACATTGCACGCTGTTTTCTAACATTTTACAGTCAGTTTATGTGAACATCTATAGGTTGCTTTCAATTGGCATTTATTAAATGTGTTGACTTTACAGCTGCACGTTTCTATATGCCAACAACTTAGGTCATGTATACCGATATATCTACCAAAGTTTCCATAACTTTGCACAACTTTGCCATCACTTTGAACAACTTTGCCCGGTGTGTTAACGGCTTAAAACCCACTATGTGCCGATAGCATCTACAACTTGTTCTTGAAAATTAGAAGCAATTTGAAAACTTTTCCTTAATTATAATAGTTACAAAAAAACCACGATTTTCCACTATAAATGATTGCCATCACTGTAAAAAAAGAATGAAGTAACGTGGCCTTATATCTTTACTATGTGTGTGATGAAACAAAAAAAATAAATTAAACTGCTCGTTTACTCAGGGAGTCTCCCATGCAAGTACTAACCACGCCCAATCGTGCTTTACTTTAAACATTTGTCGGTCACGTAACCACTTAGCTGCATGGATCATTTCAAGTTAAGCTGAATTGGCGGGTATTTCATGTTTTTGGATGTTTTAAAATCGTTATCGCTGGCACAAAGTACATTCTAGATTCTAGTATTGACCTATGACCTCTACATACTTGGAGCAACACTACGGTAATTTAACAGCAATTCTCGAAATATTTATTCACATTTTCGAATTTTTAACTATGGTACTTGTTATTAAGATATCTCAGGTAACAATCCCGCATGAAACAACCAACTTCGCAATCAATTTTCACAACTTTGTAAGCAGTTTGTTGTCGATACTTTGGTTGGCTGTTGTGATAATTTGTTTATATATGAGGCATTCCTGTTGCATTTACTTAATGTTTTCTAAATTTAACTGCGGGGGTGTCGTTACAATGACTTAGGTTAAATAAACAAACAACTCCGCCAACATTTCCTTCGCTTTTTCCAACATTGCACGCTGTTTTCTAACATTTTACAGTCAGTTTATGTGAACATCTATAGGTTGCTTTCAATTGGCATTTATTAAATGTGTTGACTTTACAGCTGCACGTTTCTATATGCCAACAACTTAGGTCATGTATACCGATATATCTACCAAAGTTTCCATAACTTTGCACAACTTTGCCATTACTTTGAACAACTTTGCCCGGTGTGTTAACGGCTTAAAACCCACTATGTGCCGATAGCATCTACAACTTGTTCTTGAAAATTAGAAGCAATTTGAAAACTTTTCCTTAATTATAATAGTTACAAAAAAACCACGATTTTCCACTATAAATGATTGCCATCACTGTAAAAAAAGAATGAAGTAACGTGGCCTTATATCTTTACTATGTGTGTGATGAAACAAAAAAATAAATTAAACTGCTCGTTTGCTCAGGGAGTCTCCCATGCAAGTACTAACCACGGCCGATCATGCTTTACTTTAAACATTTGTCGGTCACGTAACCACTTAGCTGCATGGATCATTTCAAGTTAAGCCGAATTGGCGGGTATTTCATGTTTTTGGATGTTTTAAAATCGTTATCGCTGGCACAAAGTACATTCTAGATTCTAGTATTGACCTATGACCTCTACATACTTGGAGCAACACTACGGTAATTTAACAGCAATTCTCGAAATATTTATTCACATTTTCGAACTTTTAACTATGGTACTTGTTATTATGATATCTCAGGTAACAATCCCGCTTGAAACAACCAACTTCGCAATCAATTTTCACAACTTTGTAAGCAGTTTGTTGTCGATACTTTGGATGGCTGTTGTGATAATTTGTTTATATATGAGGCATTCCTGTTGCATTTACTTAATGTTTTCTAAATTTAACTGCGGTGGTGTCGTTACAATGACTTAGGTTAAATAAACAAACAACTCCGCCAACATTTCCTTCGCTTTTTCCAACATTGCACGCTGTTTTCTAACATTTTACAGTCAGTTTATGTGAACATCTATAGGTTGCTTTCAATTGGCATTTATTAAATGTGTTGACTTTACAGCTGCACGTTTCTATATGCCAACAACTTAGGTCATGTATACCGATATATCTACCAAAGTTTCCATAACTTTGCACAACTTTGCCATCACTTTGAACAACTTTGCCCGGTGTGTTAACGGCTTAAAACCCACTATGTGCCGATAGCATCTACAACTTGTTCTTGAAAATTAGAAGCAATTTGAAAACTTTTCCTTAATTATAATAGTTACAAAAAAACCACGATTTTCCACTATAAATGATTGCCATCACTGTAAAAAAAGAATGAAGTAACGTGGCCTTATATCTTTACTATGTGTGTGATGAAACAAAAAAATAAATTAAACTGCTCGTTTACTCAGGGAGTCTCCCATGCAAGTACTAACCACGCCCAATCGTGCTTTACTTTAAACATTTGTCGGTCACGTAACCACTTAGCTGCATGGATCATTTCAAGTTAAGCTGAATTGGCGGGTATTTCATGTTTTTGGATGTTTTAAAATCGTTATCGCTGGCACAAAGTACATTCTAGATTCTAGTATTGACCTATGACCTCTACATACTTGGAGCAACACTACGGTAATTTAACAGCAATTCTCGAAATATTTATTCACATTTTCGAACTTTTAACTATGGTACTTGTTATTATGATATCTCAGGTAACAATCCCGCATGAAACAACCAACTTCGCAATCAATTTTCACAACTTTGTAAGCAGTTTGTAGTCGATACTTTGGTTGGCTGTTGTGATAATTTGTTTATATATGAGGCATTCCTGTTGCATTTACTTAATGTTTTCTAAATTTAACTGCGGGGGTGTCGTTACAATGACTTAGGTTAAATAAACAAACAACTCCGCCAACATTTCCTTCGCTTTTTCCAACATTGCACGCTGTTTTCTAACATTTTACAGTCAGTTTATGTGAACATCTATAGGTTGCTTTCAATTGGCATTTATTAAATGTGTTGACTTTACAGCTGCACGTTTCTATATGCCAACAACTTAGGTCATGTATACCGATATATCTACCAAAGTTTCCATAACTTTGCACAACTTTGCCATTACTTTGAACAACTTTGCCCGGTGTGTTAACGGCTTAAAACCCACTATGTGCCGATAGCATCTACAACTTGTTCTTGAAAATTAGAAGCAATTTGAAAACTTTTCCTTAATTATAATAGTTACAAAAAAACCACGATTTTCCACTATAAATGATTGCCATCACTGTAAAAAAAGAATGAAGTAACGTGGCCTTATATCTTTACTATGTGTGTGATGAAACAAAAAAATAAATTAAACTGCTCGTTTACTCAGGGAGTCTCCCATGCAAGTACTAACCACGCCCAATCGTGCTTTACTTTAAACATTTGTCGGTCACGTAACCACTTAGCTGCATGGATCATTTCAAGTTAAGCTGAATTGGCGGGTATTTCATGTTTTTGAATGTTTTAAAATCGTTATCGCTGGCACAAAGTACATTCTAGATTCTAGTATTGACCTATGACCTCTACATACTTGGAGCAACACTACGGTAATTTAACAGCAATTCTCGAAATATTTATTCACATTTTCGAACTTTTAACTATGGTACTTGTTATTATGATATCTCAGGTAACAATCCCGCATGAAACAACCAACTTCGCAATCAATTTTCACAACTTTGTAAGCAGTTTGTAGTCGATACTTTGGTTGGCTGTTGTGATAATTTGTTTATATATGAGGCATTCCTGTTGCATTTACTTAATGTTTTCTAAATTTAACTGCGGGGGTGTCGTTACAATGACTTAGGTTAAATAAACAAACAACTCCGCCAACATTTCCTTCGCTTTTTCCAACATTGCACGCTGTTTTCTAACATTTTACAGTCAGTTTATGTGAACATCTATAGGTTGCTTTCAATTGGCATTTATTAAATGTGTTGACTTTACAGCTGCACGTTTCTATATGCCAACAACTTAGGTCATGTATACCGATATATCTACCAAAGTTTCCATAACTTTGCACAACTTTGCCATCACTTTGAACAACTTTGCCCGGTGTGTTAACGGCTTAAAACCCACTATGTGCCGATAGCATCTACAACTTGTTCTTGAAAATTAGAAGCAATTTGAAAACTTTTCCTTAATTATAATAGTTACAAAAAAACCACGATTTTCCACTATAAATGATTGCCATCACTGTAAAAAAAAGAATGAAGTAACGTGGCCTTATATCTTTACTATGTGTGTGATGAAACAAAAAAATAAATTAAACTGCTCGTTTACTCAGGGAGTCTCCCATGCAAGTACTAACCACGCCCGATCGTGCTTTACTTTAAACATTTGTCGGTCACGTAACCACTTAGCTGCATGGATCATTTCAAGTTAAGCTGAATTGGCGGGTATTTCATGTATTTGGATGTTTTAAAATCGTTATCGCTGGCACAAAGTACATTTCAGATTCTAGTATTGACCTATGACCTCTACATACTTGGAGCAACACTACGGTAATTTAACAGCAATTCTCGAAATATTTATTCACATTTTCGAATTTTTAACTATGGTACTTGTTATTAAGATATCTCAGGTAACAATCCCGCATGAAACAACCAACTTCGCAATCAATTTTCACAACTTTGTAAGCAGTTTGTTGTCGATACTTTGGTTGGCTGTTGTGATAATTTGTTTATATATGAGGCATTCCTGTTGCATTTACTTAATGTTTTCTAAATTTAACTGCGGGGGTGTCGTTACAATGACTTAGGTTAAATAAACAAACAACTCCGCCAACATTTCCTTCGCTTTTTCCAACATTGCACGCTGTTTTCTAACATTTTACAGTCAGTTTATGTGAACATCTATAGGTTGCTTTCAATTGGCATTTATTAAATGTGTTGACTTTACAGCTGCACGTTTCTATATGCCAACAACTTAGGTCATGTATACCGATATATCTACCAAAGTTTCCATAACTTTGCACAACTTTGCCATCACTTTGAACAACTTTGCCCGGTGTGTTAACGGCTTAAAACCCACTATGTGCCGATAGCATCTACAACTTGTTCTTGAAAATTAGAAGCAATTTGAAAACTTTTCCTTAATTATAATAGTTACAAAAAAACCACGATTTTCCACTATAAATGATTGCCATCACTGTAAAAAAAGAATGAAGTAACGTGGCCTTATATCTTTACTATGTGTGTGATGAAACAAAAAAATAAATTAAACTGCTCGTTTACTCAGGGAGTCTCCCATGCAAGTACTAACCACGCCCAATCGTGCTTTACTTTAAACATTTGTCGGTCACGTAACCACTTAGCTGCATGGATCATTTCAAGTTAAGCTGAATTGGCGGGTATTTCATGTTTTTGGATGTTTTAAAATCGTTATCGCTGGCACAAAGTACATTCTAGATTCTAGTATTGACCTATGACCTCTACATACTTGGAGCAACACTACGGTAATTTAACAGCAATTCTCGAAATATTTATTCACATTTTCGAACTTTTAACTATGGTACTTGTTATTATGATATCTCAGGTAACAATCCCGCATGAAACAACCAACTTCGCAATCAATTTTCACAACTTTGTAAGCAGTTTGTAGTCGATACTTTGGTTGGCTGTTGTGATAATTTGTTTATATATGAGGCATTCCTGTTGAATTTACTTAATGTTTTCTAAATTTAACTGCGGGGGTGTCGTTACAATGACTTAGGTTAAATAAACAAACAACTCCGCCAACATTTCCTTCGCTTTTTCCAACATTGCACGCTGTTTTCTAACATTTTACAGTCAGTTTATGTGAACATCTATAGGTTGCTTTCAATTGGCATTTATTAAATGTGTTGACTTTACAGCTGCACGTTTCTATATGCCAACAACTTAGGTCATGTATACCGATATATCTACCAAAGTTTCCATAACTTTGCACAACTTTGCCATTACTTTGAACAACTTTGCCCGGTGTGTTAACGGCTTAAAACCCACTATGTGCCGATAGCATCTACAACTTGTTCTTGAAAATTAGAAGCAATTTGAAAACTTTTCCTTAATTATAATAGTTACAAAAAAACCACGATTTTCCACTATAAATGATTGCCATCACTGTAAACAAAGAATGAAGTAACGTGGCCTTATATCTTTACTATGTGTGTGATGAAACAAAAAAATAAATTAAACTGCTCGTTTACTCAGGGAGTCTCCCATGCAAGTACTAACCACGCCCAATCGTGCTTTACTTTAAACATTTGTCGGTCACGTAACCACTTAGCTGCATGGATCATTTCAAGTTAAGCTGAATTGGCGGGTATTTCATGTTTTTGGATGTTTTAAAATCGTTATCGCTGGCACAAAGTACATTCTAGATTATAGTATTGACCTATGACCTCTACATACTTGGAGCAACACTACGGTAATTTAACAGCAATTCTCGAAATATTTATTCACATTTTCGAACTTTTAACTATGGTACTTGTTATTATGATATCTCAGGTAACAATCCCGCATGAAACAACCAACTTCGCAATCAATTTTCACAACTTTGTAAGCAGTTTGTAGTCGATACTTTGGTTGGCTGTTGTGATAATTTGTTTATATATGAGGCATTCCTGTTGCATTTACTTAATGTTTTCTAAATTTAACTGCGGGGGTGTCGTTACAATGACTTAGGTTAAATAAACAAACAACTCCGCCAACATTTCCTTCGCTTTTTCCAACATTGCACGCTGTTTTCTAACATTTTACAGTCAGTTTATGTGAACATCTATAGGTTGCTTTCAATTGGCATTTATTAAATGTGTTGACTTTACAGCTGCACGTTTCTATATGCCAACAACTTAGGTCATGTATACCGATATATCTACCAAAGTTTCCATAACTTTGCACAACTTTGCCATCACTTTGAACAACTTTGCCCGGTGTGTTAACGGCTTAAAACCCACTATGTGCCGATAGCATCTACAACTTGTTCTTGAAAATTAGAAGCAATTTGAAAACTTTTCCTTAATTATAATAGTTACAAAAAAACCACGATTTTCCACTATAAATGATTGCCATCACTGTAAAAAAAAGAATGAAGTAACGTGGCCTTATATCTTTACTATGTGTGTGATGAAACAAAAAAATAAATTAAACTGCTCGTTTACTCAGGGAGTCTCCCATGCAAGTACTAACCACGCCCGATCGTGCTTTACTTTAAACATTTGTCGGTCACGTAACCACTTAGCTGCATGGATCATTTCATGTTAAGCCGAATTGGCGGGTATTTCATGTATTTGGATGTTTTAAAATCGTTATCGCTGGCACAAAGTACATTTTAGATTCTAGTATTGACCTATGACCTCTACATACTTGGAGCAACACTACGGTAATTTAACAGCAATTCTCGAAATATTTATTCACATTTTCGAATTTTTAACTATGGTACTTGTTATTAAGATATCTCAGGTAACAATCCCGCATGAAACAACCAACTTCGCAATCAATTTTCACAACTTTGTAAGCAGTTTGTTGTCGATACTTTGGTTGGCTGTTGTGATAATTTGTTTATATATGAGGCATTCCTGTTGCATTTACTTAATGTTTTCTAAATTTAACTGCGGGGGTGTCGTTACAATGACTTAGGTTAAATAAACAAACAACTCCGCCAACATTTCCTTCGCTTTTTCCAACATTGCACGCTGTTTTCTAACATTTTACAGTCAGTTTATGTGAACATCTATAGGTTGCTTTCAATTGGCATTTATTAAATGTGTTGACTTTACAGCTGCACGTTTCTATATGCCAACAACTTAGGTCATGTATACCGATATATCTACCAAAGTTTCCATAACTTTGCACAACTTTGCCATCACTTTGAACAACTTTGCCCGGTGTGTTAACGGCTTAAAACCCACTATGTGCCGATAGCATCTACAACTTGTTCTTGAAAATTAGAAGCAATTTGAAAACTTTTCCTTAATTATAATAGTTACAAAAAAACCACGATTTTCCACTATAAATGATTGCCATCACTGTAAAAAAAAGAATGAAGTAACGTGGCCTTATATCTTTACTATGTGTGTGATGAAACAAAAAAATAAATTAAACTGCTCGTTTACTCAGGGAGTCTCCCATGCAAGTACTAACCACGCCCGATCGTGCTTTACTTTAAACATTTGTCGGTCACGTAACCACTTAGCTGCATGGATCATTTCATGTTAAGCCGAATTGGCGGGTATTTCATGTATTTGGATGTTTTAAAATCGTTATCGCTGGCACAAAGTACATTTTAGATTCTAGTATTGACCTATGACCTCTACATACTTGGAGCAACACTACGGTAATTTAACAGCAATTCTCGAAATATTTATTCACATTTTCGAATTTTTAACTATGGTACTTGTTATTAAGATATCTCAGGTAACAATCCCGCATGAAACAACCAACTTCGCAATCAATTTTCACAACTTTGTAAGCAGTTTGTTGTCGATACTTTGGTTGGCTGTTGTGATAATTTGTTTATATATGAGGCATTCCTGTTGCATTTACTTAATGTTTTCTAAATTTAACTGCGGGGGTGTCGTTACAATGACTTAGGTTAAATAAACAAACAACTCCGCCAACATTTCCTTCGCTTTTTCCAACATTGCACGCTGTTTTCTAACATTTTACAGTCAGTTTATGTGAACATCTATAGGTTGCTTTCAATTGGCATTTATTAAATGTGTTGACTTTACAGCTGCACGTTTCTATATGCCAACAACTTAGGTCATGTATACCGATATATCTACCAAAGTTTCCATAACTTTGCACAACTTTGCCATCACTTTGAACAACTTTGCCCGGTGTGTTAACGGCTTAAAACCCACTATGTGCCGATAGCATCTACAACTTGTTCTTGAAAATTAGAAGCAATTTGAAAACTTTTCCTTAATTATAATAGTTACAAAAAAACCACGATTTTCCACTATAAATGATTGCCATCACTGTAAAAAAAGAATGAAGTAACGTGGCCTTATATCTTTACTATGTGTGTGATGAAACAAAAAAATAAATTAAACTGCTCGTTTACTCAGGGAGTCTCCCATGCAAGTACTAACCACGCCCAATCGTGCTTTACTTTAAACATTTGTCGGTCACGTAACCACTTAGCTGCATGGATCATTTCAAGTTAAGCTGAATTGGCGGGTATTTCATGTTTTTGGATGTTTTAAAATCGTTATCGCTGGCACAAAGTACATTCTAGATTCTAGTATTGACCTATGACCTCTACATACTTGGAGCAACACTACGGTAATTTAACAGCAATTCTCGAAATATTTATTCACATTTTCGAACTTTTAACTATGGTACTTGTTATTATGATATCTCAGGTAACAATCCCGCATGAAACAACCAACTTCGCAATCAATTTTCACAACTTTGTAAGCAGTTTGTAGTCGATACTTTGGTTGGCTGTTGTGATAATTTGTTTATATATGAGGCATTCCTGTTGCATTTACTTAATGTTTTCTAAATTTAACTGCGGGGGTGTCGTTACAATGACTTAGGTTAAATAAACAAACAACTCCGCCAACATTTCCTTCGCTTTTTCCAACATTGCACGCTGTTTTCTAACATTTTACAGTCAGTTTATGTGAACATCTATAGGTTGCTTTCAATTGGCATTTATTAAATGTGTTGACTTTACAGCTGCACGTTTCTATATGCCAACAACTTAGGTCATGTATACCGATATATCTACCAAAGTTTCCATAACTTTGCACAACTTTGCCATTACTTTGAACAACTTTGCCCGGTGTGTTAACGGCTTAAAACCCACTATGTGCCGATAGCATCTACAACTTGTTCTTGAAAATTAGAAGCAATTTGAAAACTTTTCCTTAATTATAATAGTTACAAAAAAACCACGATTTTCCATTATAAATGATTGCCATCACTGTAAAAAAAGAATGAAGTAACGTGGCCTTATATCTTTACTATGTGTGTGATGAAACAAAAAAATAAATTAAACTGCTCGTTTACTCAGGGAGTCTCCCATGCAAGTACTAACCACGCCCAATCGTGCTTTACTTTAAACATTTGTCGGTCACGTAACCACTTAGCTGCATGGATCATTTCAAGTTAAGCTGAATTGGCGGGTATTTCATGTTTTTCGATGTTTTAAAATCGTTATCGCTGGCACAAAGTACATTCTAGATTCTAGTATTGACCTATGACCTCTACATACTTGGAGCAACACTACGGTAATTTAACAGCAATTCTCGAAATATTTATTCACATTTTCGAACTTTTAACTATGGTACTTGTTATTATGATATCTCAGGTAACAATCCCGCATGAAACAACCAACTTCGCAATCAATTTTCACAACTTTGTAAGCAGTTTGTAGTCGATACTTTGGTTGGCTGTTGTGATAATTTGTTTATATATGAGGCATTCCTGTTGCATTTACTTAATGTTTTCTAAATTTAACTGCGGGGGTGTCGTTACAATGACTTAGGTTAAATAAACAAACAACTCCGCCAACATTTCCTTCGCTTTTTCCAACATTGCACGCTGTTTTCTAACATTTTACAGTCAGTTTTTGTGAACATCTATAGGTTGCTTTCAATTGGCATTTATTAAATGTGTTGACTTTACAGCTGCACGTTTCTATATGCCAACAACTTAGGTCATGTATACCGATATATCTACCAAAGTTTCCATAACTTTGCACAACTTTGCCATCACTTTGAACAACTTTGCTCGGTGTGTTAACGGCTTAAAACCCACTATGTGCCGATAGCATCTACAACTTGTTCTTGAAAATTAGAAGCAATTTGAAAACTTTTCCTTAATTATAATAGTTACAAAAAAACCACGATTTTCCACTATAAATGATTGCCATCACTGTAAAAAAAGAATGAAGTAACGTGGCCTTTTATCTTTACTATGTGTGTGATGAAACAAAAAAATAAATTAAACTGCTTGTTTATTCAGGGAGTCTCGCATGCAAGTACTAACCACGCCCGATCATGCTTTACTTTAAACATTTGTCGATCACGTAACCACTTAGCTGCATGGATCATTTCAAGTTAAGCCGAATTGGCGGGTATTTCATGTTTTTGGATGTTTTAAAATCGTTATCGCTGGCACAAAGTACATTCTAGATTCTAGTATTGACCTATGACCTCTACATACTTGGAGCAACACTACGGTAATTTAACAGCAATTCTCGAAATATTTATTCACATTTTCGAACTATTAACTATGGTACTTGTTATTATGATATCTCAGGCAACAATCCCGCATGAAACAACCAACTTCGCAATCAATTTTCACAACTTTGTAAGCAGTTTGTTGTCGATACTTTGGTTGGCTGTTGTGATAATTTGTTTATATATGAGGCATTCCTGTTGCATTTACTTAATGTTTTCTAAATTTAACTGCGGGGGTGTCGTTACAATGACTTAGGTTAAATAAACAAACAACTCCGCCAACATTTCCTTCGCTTTTTCCAACATTGCACGCTGTTTTCTAACATTTTACAGTCAGTTTATGTGAACATCTATAGGTTGCTTTCAATTGGCATTTATTAAATGTGTTGACTTTACAGCTGCACGTTTCTATATGCCAACAACTTAGGTCATGTATACCGATATATCTACCAAAGTTTCCATAACTTTGCACAACTTTGCCATTACTTTGAACAACTTTGCCCGGTGTGTTAACGGCTTAAAACCCACTATGTGCCGATAGCATCTACAACTTGTTCTTGAAAATTAGAAGCAATTTGAAAACTTTTCCTTAATTATAATAGTTACAAAAAAACCACGATTTTCCACTATAAATGATTGCCATCACTGTAAAAAAAGAATGAAGTAACGTGGCCTTATATCTTTACTATGTGTGTGATGAAACAAAAAAATAAATTAAACTGCTTGTTTACTCAGGGAGTCTCCCATGCAAGTACTAACCACGCCCCATCATGCTTTACTTTAAACATTTGTCGGTCACGTAACCACTTAGCTGCATGGATCATTTCAAGTTAAGCCGAATTGGCGGGTATTTCATGTTTTTGGATGTTTTAAAATCGTTATCGCTGGCACAAAGTACATTCTAGATTCTAGTATTGACCTATGACCTCTACATACTTGGAGCAACACTACGGTAATTTAACAGCAATTCTCGAAATATTTATTCACATTTTCGAACTTTTAACTATGGTACTTGTTATTATGATATCTCAGGTAACAATCCCGCATGAAACAACCAACTTCGCAATCAATTTTCACAACTTTGTAAGCAGTTTGTAGTCGATACTTTGGTTGGCTGTTGTGATAATTTGTTTATATATGAGGCATTCCTGTTGCATTTACTTAATGTTTTCTAAATTTAACTGCGGGGGTGTCGTTACAATGACTTAGGTTAAATAAACAAACAACTCCGCCAACATTTCCTTCGCTTTTTCCAACATTGCACGCTGTTTTCTAACATTTTACAGTCAGTTTATGTGAACATCTATAGGTTGCTTTCAATTGGCATTTATTAAATGTGTTGACTTTACAGCTGCACGTTTCTATATGCCAACAACTTAGGTCATGTATACCGATATATCTACCAAAGTTTCCATAACTTTGCACAACTTTGCCATCACTTTGAACAACTTTGCCCGGTGTGTTAACGGCTTAAAACCCACTATGTGCCGATAGCATCTACAACTTGTTCTTGAAAATTAGAAGCAATTTGAAAAATTTTCCTTAATTATAATAGTTACAAAAAAACCACGATTTTCCACTATAAATGATTGCCATCACTGTAAAAAAAGAATGAAGTAACGTGGCCTTATATCTTTACTATGTGTGTGATGAAACAAAAAAATAAATTAAACTGCTCGTTTACTCAGGGAGTCTCCCATGCAAGTACTAACCACGCCCGATCGTCCTTTACTTTAAACATTTGTCGGTCACGTAACCACTTAGCTACATAGATCATTTCAAGTTAAGCTGAATTGGCGGGTATTTCATGTTTTTGGATGTTTTAAAATCGTTATCGCTGGCACAAAGTACATTCTAGATTCTAGTATTGACCTATGACCTCTACATACTTGGAGCAACACTACGGTAATTTAACAGCAATTCTCGAAATATTTATTCACATTTTCGAACTTTTAACTATGGTACTTGTTATTATGATATCTCAGGTAACAATCCCGCATGAAACAACCAACTTCGCAATCAATTTTCACAACTTTGTAAGCAGTTTGTAGTCGATACTTTGGTTGGCTGTTGTGATAATTTGTTTATATATGAGGCATTCCTGTTGCATTTACTTAATGTTTTCTAAATTTAACTGCGGGGGTGTCGTTACAATGACTTAGGTTAAATAAACAAACAACTCCGCCAACATTTCCTTCGCTTTTTCCAACATTGCACGCTGTTTTCTAACATTTTACAGTCAGTTTATGTGAACATCTATAGGTTGCTTTCAATTGGCATTTATTAAATGTGTTGACTTTACAGCTGCACGTTTCTATATGCCAACAACTTAGGTCATGTATACCGATATATCTACCAAAGTTTCCATAACTTTGCACAACTTTGCCATCACTTTGAACAACTTTGCCCGGTGTGTTAACGGCTTAAAACCCACTATGTGCCGATAGCATCTACAACTTGTTCTTGAAAATTAGAAGCAATTTGAAAACTTTTCCTTAATTATAATAGTTACAAAAAAACCACGATTTTCCACTATAAATGATTGCCATCACTGTAAAAAAAGAATGAAGTAACGTGGCCTTATATTTTTACTATGTGTGTGATGAAACAAAAAAATAAATTAAACTGCTCGTTTACTCAGGGAGTCTCCCATGCAAGTACTAACCACGCCCAATCGTGCTTTACTTTAAACATTTGTCGGTCACGTAACCACTTAGCTGCATGGATCATTTCAAGTTAAGCTGAATTGGCGGGTATTTCATGTTTTTGGATGTTTTAAAATCGTTATCGCTGGCACAAAGTACATTCTAGATTCTAGTATTGACCTATGACCTCTACATACTTGGAGCAACACTACGGTAATTTAACAGCAATTCTCGAAATATTTATTCACATTTTCGAACTTTTAACTATGGTACTTGTTATTATGATATCTCAGGTAACAATCCCGCATGAAACAACCAACTTCGCAATCAATTTTTACAACTTTGTAAGCAGTTTGTAGTCGATACTTTGGTTGGCTGTTGTGACAATTTGTTTATATATGAGGCATTCCTGTTGCATTTACTTAATGTTTTCTAAATTTAACTGCGGGGGTGTCGTTACAATGACTTAGGTTAAATAAACAAACAACTCCGCCAACATTTCCTTCGCTTTTTCCAACATTGCACGCTGTTTTCTAACATGTTACAGTCAGTTTTTGTGAACATCTATAGGTTGCTTTCAATTGGCATTAATTAAATGTGTTGACTTTACAGCTGCACGTTTCTATATGCCAACAACTTAGGTCATGTATACCGATATATCTACCAAAGTTTCCATAACTTTGCACAACTTTGCCATCACTTTGAACAACTTTGCTCGGTGTGTTAACGGCTTAAAACCCACTATGTGCCAATAGCATCTACAACTTGTTCTTGAAAATTAGAAGCAATTTGAAAACTTTTCCTTAATTATAATAGTTACAAAAAAACCACGATTTTCCACTATAAATGATTGCCATCACTGTAAAAAAAGAATGAAGTAACGTGGCCTTATATCTTTACTATGTGTGTGATGAAACAAAAAAATAAATTAAACTGCTCGTTTACTCAGGGAGTCTCCCATGCAAGTACTAACCACGCCCAATCGTGCTTTACTTTAAACATTTGTCGGTCACGTAACCACTTAGCTGCATGGATCATTTCAAGTTAAGCTGAATTGGCGGGTATTTCATGTTTTTGGATGTTTTAAAATCGTTATCGCTGGCACAAAGTACATTCTAGATTCTAGTATTGACCTATGACCTCTACATACTTGGAGCAACACTACGGTAATTTAACAGCAATTCTCGAAATATTTATTCACATTTTCGAACTTTTAACTATGGTACTTGTTATTATGATATCTCAGGTAACAATCCCGCATGAAACAACCAACTTCGCAATCAATTTTCACAACTTTGTAAGCAGTTTGTAGTCGATACTTTGGTTGGCTGTTGTGATAATTTGTTTATATATGAGGCATTCCTGTTGCATTTACTTAATGTTTTCTAAATTTAACTGCGGGGGTGTCGTTACTATGACTTAGGTTAAATAAACAAACAACTCCGCCAACATTTCCTTCGCTTTTTCCAACATTGCACGCTGTTTTCTAACATTTTACAGTCAGTTTTTGTGAACATCTATAGGTTGCTTTCAATTGGCATTTATTAAATGTGTTGACTTTACAGCTGCACGTTTCTATATGCCAACAACTTAGGTCATGTATACCGATATATCTACCAAAGTTTCCATAACTTTGCACAACTTTGCCATCACTTTGAACAACTTTGCTCGGTGTGTTAACGGCTTAAAACCCACTATGTGCCGATAGCATCTACAACTTGTTCTTGAAAATTAGAAGCAATTTGAAAACTTTTCCTTAATTATAATAGTTACAAAAAAACCACGATTTTCCACTATAAATGATTGCCATCACTGTAAAAAAAGAATGAAGTAACGTGGCCTTTTATCTTTACTATGTGTGTGATGAAACAAAAAAATAAATTAAACTGCTTGTTTATTCAGGGAGTCTCCCATGCAAGTACTAACCACGCCCGATCATGCTTTACTTTAAACATTTGTCGATCACGTAACCACTTAGCTGCATGGATCATTTCAAGTTAAGCCGAATTGGCGGGTATTTCATGTTTTTGGATGTTTTAAAATCGTTATCGCTGGCACAAAGTACATTCTAGATTCTAGTATTGACCTATGACCTCTACATACTTGGAGCAACACTACGGTAATTTAACAGCAATTCTCGAAATATTTATTCACATTTTCGAACTATTAACTATGGTACTTGTTATTATGATATCTCAGGCAACAATCCCGCATGAAACAACCAACTTCGCAATCAATTTTCACAACTTTGTAAGCAGTTTGTTGTCGATACTTTGGTTGGCTGTTGTGATAATTTGTTTATATATGAGGCATTCCTGTTGCATTTACTTAATGTTTTCTAAATTTAACTGCGGGGGTGTCGTTACAATGACTTAGGTTAAATAAACAAACAACTCCGCCAACATTTCCTTCGCTTTTTCCAACATTGCACGCTGTTTTCTAACATTTTACAGTCAGTTTATGTGAACATCTATAGGTTGCTTTCAATTGGCATTTATTAAATGTGTTGACTTTACAGCTGCACGTTTCTATATGCCAACAACTTAGGTCATGTATACCGATATATCTACCAAAGTTTCCATAACTTTGCACAACTTTGCCATTACTTTGAACAACTTTGCCCGGTGTGTTAACGGCTTAAAACCCACTATGTGCCGATAGCATCTACAACTTGTTCTTGAAAATTAGAAGCAATTTGAAAACTTTTCCTTAATTATAATAGTTACAAAAAAACCACGATTTTCCACTATAAATGATTGCCATCACTGTAAAAAAAGAATGAAGTAACGTGGCCTTATATCTTTACTATGTGTGTGATGAAACAAAAAAATAAATTAAACTGCTTGTTTACTCAGGGAGTCTCCCATGCAAGTACTAACCACGCCCAATCGTGCTTTACTTTAAACATTTGTCGGTCACGTAACCACTTAGCTGCATGGATCATTTCAAGTTAAGCTGAATTGGCGGGTATTTCATGTTTTTGGATGTTTTAAAATCGTTATCGCTGGCACAAAGTACATTCTAGATTCTAGTATTGACCTATGACCTCTACATACTTGGAGCAACACTACGGTAATTTAACAGCAATTCTCGAAATATTTATTCACATTTTCGAACTTTTAACTATGGTACTTGTTATTATGATATCTCAGGTAACAATCCCGCATGAAACAACCAACTTCGCAATCAATTTTCACAACTTTGTAAGCAGTTTGTAGTCGATACTTTGGTTGGCTGTTGTGATAATTTGTTTATATATGAGGCATTCCTGTTGCATTTACTTAATGTTTTCTAAATTTAACTGCGGGGGTGTCGTTACTATGACTTAGGTTAAATAAACAAACAACTCCGCCAACATTTCCTTCGCTTTTTCCAACATTGCACGCTGTTTTCTAACATTTTACAGTCAGTTTTTGTGAACATCTATAGGTTGCTTTCAATTGGCATTTATTAAATGTGTTGACTTTACAGCTGCACGTTTCTATATGCCAACAACTTAGGTCATGTATACCGATATATCTACCAAAGTTTCCATAACTTTGCACAACTTTGCCATCACTTTGAACAACTTTGCTCGGTGTGTTAACGGCTTAAAACCCACTATGTGCCGATAGCATCTACAACTTGTTCTTGAAAATTAGAAGCAATTTGAAAACTTTTCCTTAATTATAATAGTTACAAAAAAACCACGATTTTCCACTATAAATGATTGCCATCACTGTAAAAAAAGAATGAAGTAACGTGGCCTTTTATCTTTACTATGTGTGTGATGAAACAAAAAAATAAATTAAACTGCTTGTTTATTCAGGGAGTCTCCCATGCAAGTACTAACCACGCCCGATCATGCTTTACTTTAAACATTTGTCGATCACGTAACCACTTAGCTGCATGGATCATTTCAAGTTAAGCCGAATTGGCGGGTATTTCATGTTTTTGGATGTTTTAAAATCGTTATCGCTGGCACAAAGTACATTCTAGATTCTAGTATTGACCTATGACCTCTACATACTTGGAGCAACACTACGGTAATTTAACAGCAATTCTCGAAATATTTATTCACATTTTCGAACTATTAACTATGGTACTTGTTATTATGATATCTCAGGCAACAATCCCGCATGAAACAACCAACTTCGCAATCAATTTTCACAACTTTGTAAGCAGTTTGTTGTCGATACTTTGGTTGGCTGTTGTGATAATTTGTTTATATATGAGGCATTCCTGTTGCATTTACTTAATGTTTTCTAAATTTAACTGCGGGGGTGTCGTTACAATGACTTAGGTTAAATAAACAAACAACTCCGCCAACATTTCCTTCGCTTTTTCCAACATTGCACGCTGTTTTCTAACATTTTACAGTCAGTTTATGTGAACATCTATAGGTTGCTTTCAATTGGCATTTATTAAATGTGTTGACTTTACAGCTGCACGTTTCTATATGCCAACAACTTAGGTCATGTATACCGATATATCTACCAAAGTTTCCATAACTTTGCACAACTTTGCCATTACTTTGAACAACTTTGCCCGGTGTGTTAACGGCTTAAAACCCACTATGTGCCGATAGCATCTACAACTTGTTCTTGAAAATTAGAAGCAATTTGAAAACTTTTCCTTAATTATAATAGTTACAAAAAAACCACGATTTTCCACTATAAATGATTGCCATCACTGTAAAAAAAGAATGAAGTAACGTGGCCTTATATCTTTACTATGTGTGTGATGAAACAAAAAAATAAATTAAACTGCTTGTTTACTCAGGGAGTCTCCCATGCAAGTACTAACCACGCCCCATCATGCTTTACTTTAAACATTTGTCGGTCACGTAACCACTTAGCTGCATGGATCATTTCAAGTTAAGCCGAATTGGCGGGTATTTCATGTTTTTGGATGTTTTAAAATCGTTATCGCTGGCACAAAGTACATTCTAGATTCTAGTATTGACCTATGACCTCTACATACTTGGAGCAACACTACGGTAATTTAACAGCAATTCTCGAAATATTTATTCACATTTTCGAACTTTTAACTATGGTACTTGTTATTATGATATCTCAGGTAACAATCCCGCATGAAACAACCAACTTCGCAATCAATTTTCACAACTTTGTAAGCAGTTTGTAGTCGATACTTTGGTTGGCTGTTGTGATAATTTGTTTATATATGAGGCATTCCTGTTGCATTTACTTAATGTTTTCTAAATTTAACTGCGGGGGTGTCGTTACAATGACTTAGGTTAAATAAACAAACAACTCCGCCAACATTTCCTTCGCTTTTTCCAACATTGCACGCTGTTTTCTAACATTTTACAGTCAGTTTATGTGAACATCTATAGGTTGCTTTCAATTGGCATTTATTAAATGTGTTGACTTTACAGCTGCACGTTTCTATATGCCAACAACTTAGGTCATGTATACCGATATATCTACCAAAGTTTCCATAACTTTGCACAACTTTGCCATCACTTTGAACAACTTTGCCCGGTGTGTTAACGGCTTAAAACCCACTATGTGCCGATAGCATCTACAACTTGTTCTTGAAAATTAGAAGCAATTTGAAAAATTTTCCTTAATTATAATAGTTACAAAAAAACCACGATTTTCCACTATAAATGATTGCCATCACTGTAAAAAAAGAATGAAGTAACGTGGCCTTATATCTTTACTATGTGTGTGATGAAACAAAAAAATAAATTAAACTGCTCGTTTACTCAGGGAGTCTCCCATGCAAGTACTAACCACGCCCGATCGTCCTTTACTTTAAACATTTGTCGGTCACGTAACCACTTAGCTACATAGATCATTTCAAGTTAAGCTGAATTGGCGGGTATTTCATGTTTTTGGATGTTTTAAAATCGTTATCGCTGGCACAAAGTACATTCTAGATTCTAGTATTGACCTATGACCTCTACATACTTGGAGCAACACTACGGTAATTTAACAGCAATTCTCGAAATATTTATTCACATTTTCGAACTTTTAACTATGGTACTTGTTATTATGATATCTCAGGTAACAATCCCGCATGAAACAACCAACTTCGCAATCAATTTTCACAACTTTGTAAGCAGTTTGTAGTCGATACTTTGGTTGGCTGTTGTGATAATTTGTTTATATATGAGGCATTCCTGTTGCATTTACTTAATGTTTTCTAAATTTAACTGCGGGGGTGTCGTTACAATGACTTAGGTTAAATAAACAAACAACTCCGCCAACATTTCCTTCGCTTTTTCCAACATTGCACGCTGTTTTCTAACATTTTACAGTCAGTTTATGTGAACATCTATAGGTTGCTTTCAATTGGCATTTATTAAATGTGTTGACTTTACAGCTGCACGTTTCTATATGCCAACAACTTAGGTCATGTATACCGATATATCTACCAAAGTTTCCATAACTTTGCACAACTTTGCCATCACTTTGAACAACTTTGCCCGGTGTGTTAACGGCTTAAAACCCACTATGTGCCGATAGCATCTACAACTTGTTCTTGAAAATTAGAAGCAATTTGAAAACTTTTCCTTAATTATAATAGTTACAAAAAAACCACGATTTTCCACTATAAATGATTGCCATCACTGTAAAAAAAGAATGAAGTAACGTGGCCTTATATCTTTACTATGTGTGTGATGAAACAAAAAAATAAATTAAACTGCTCGTTTACTCAGGGAGTCTCCCATGCAAGTACTAACCACGCCCAATCGTGCTTTACTTTAAACATTTGTCGGTCACGTAACCACTTAGCTGCATGGATCATTTCAAGTTAAGCTGAATTGGCGGGTATTTCATGTTTTTGGATGTTTTAAAATCGTTATCGCTGGCACAAAGTACATTCTAGATTCTAGTATTGACCTATGACCTCTACATACTTGGAGCAACACTACGGTAATTTAACAGCAATTCTCGAAATATTTATTCACATTTTCGAACTTTTAACTATGGTACTTGTTATTATGATATCTCAGGTAACAATCCCGCATGAAACAACCAACTTCGCAATCAATTTTTACAACTTTGTAAGCAGTTTGTAGTCGATACTTTGGTTGGCTGTTGTGATAATTTGTTTATATATGAGGCATTCCTGTTGCATTTACTTAATGTTTTCTAAATTTAACTGCGGGGGTGTCGTTACAATGACTTAGGTTAAATAAACAAACAACTCCGCCAACATTTCCTTCGCTTTTTCCAACATTGCACGCTGTTTTCTAACATGTTACAGTCAGTTTTTGTGAACATCTATAGGTTGCTTTCAATTGGCATTAATTAAATGTGTTGACTTTACAGCTGCACGTTTCTATATGCCAACAACTTAGGTCATGTATACCGATATATCTACCAAAGTTTCCATAACTTTGCACAACTTTGCCATCACTTTGAACAACTTTGCTCGGTGTGTTAACGGCTTAAAACCCACTATGTGCCAATAGCATCTACAACTTGTTCTTGAAAATTAGAAGCAATTTGAAAACTTTTCCTTAATTATAATAGTTACAAAAAAACCACGATTTTCCACTATAAATGATTGCCATCACTGTAAAAAAAGAATGAAGTAACGTGGCCTTATATCTTTACTATGTGTGTGATGAAACAAAAAAATAAATTAAACTGCTCGTTTACTCAGGGAGTCTCCCATGCAAGTACTAACCACGCCCAATCGTGCTTTACTTTAAACATTTGTCGGTCACGTAACCACTTAGCTGCATGGATCATTTCAAGTTAAGCTGAATTGGCGGGTATTTCATGTTTTTGGATGTTTTAAAATCGTTATCGCTGGCACAAAGTACATTCTAGATTCTAGTATTGACCTATGACCTCTACATACTTGGAGCAACACTACGGTAATTTAACAGCAATTCTCGAAATATTTATTCACATTTTCGAACTTTTAACTATGGTACTTGTTATTATGATATCTCAGGTAACAATCCCGCATGAAACAACCAACTTCGCAATCAATTTTCACAACTTTGTAAGCAGTTTGTAGTCGATACTTTGGTTGGCTGTTGTGATAATTTGTTTATATATGAGGCATTCCTGTTGCATTTACTTAATGTTTTCTAAATTTAACTGCGGGGGTGTCGTTACAATGACTTAGGTTAAATAAACAAACAACTCCGCCAACATTTCCTTCGCTTTTTCCAACATTGCACGCTGTTTTCTAACATTTTACAGTCAGTTTTTGTGAACATCTATAGGTTGCTTTCAATTGGCATTTATTAAATGTGTTGACTTTACAGCTGCACGTTTCTATATGCCAACAACTTAGGTCATGTATACCGATATATCTACCAAAGTTTCCATAACTTTGCACAACTTTGCCATCACTTTGAACAACTTTGCTCGGTGTGTTAACGGCTTAAAACCCACTATGTGCCGATAGCATCTACAACTTGTTCTTGAAAATTAGAAGCAATTTGAAAACTTTTCCTTAATTATAATAGTTACAAAAAAACCACGATTTTCCACTATAAATGATTGCCATCACTGTAAAAAAAGAATGAAGTAACGTGGCCTTTTATCTTTACTATGTGTGTGATGAAACAAAAAAATAAATTAAACTGCTTGTTTATTCAGGGAGTCTCCCATGCAAGTACTAACCACGCCCGATCATGCTTTACTTTAAACATTTGTCGATCACGTAACCACTTAGCTGCATGGATCATTTCAAGTTAAGCCGAATTGGCGGGTATTTCATGTTTTTGGATGTTTTAAAATCGTTATCGCTGGCACAAAGTACATTCTAGATTCTAGTATTGACCTATGACCTCTACATACTTGGAGCAACACTACGGTAATTTAACAGCAATTCTCGAAATATTTATTCACATTTTCGAACTATTAACTATGGTACTTGTTATTATGATATCTCAGGCAACAATCCCGCATGAAACAACCAACTTCGCAATCAATTTTCACAACTTTGTAAGCAGTTTGTTGTCGATACTTTGGTTGGCTGTTGTGATAATTTGTTTATATATGAGGCATTCCTGTTGCATTTACTTAATGTTTTCTAAATTTAACTGCGGGGGTGTCGTTACAATGACTTAGGTTAAATAAACAAACAACTCCGCCAACATTTCCTTCGCTTTTTCCAACATTGCACGCTGTTTTCTAACATTTTACAGTCAGTTTATGTGAACATCTATAGGTTGCTTTCAATTGGCATTTATTAAATGTGTTGACTTTACAGCTGCACGTTTCTATATGCCAACAACTTAGGTCATGTATACCGATATATCTACCAAAGTTTCCATAACTTTGCACAACTTTGCCATTACTTTGAACAACTTTGCCCGGTGTGTTAACGGCTTAAAACCCACTATGTGCCGATAGCATCTACAACTTGTTCTTGAAAATTAGAAGCAATTTGAAAACTTTTCCTTAATTATAATAGTTACAAAAAAACCACGATTTTCCACTATAAATGATTGCCATCACTGTAAAAAAAGAATGAAGTAACGTGGCCTTATATCTTTACTATGTGTGTGATGAAACAAAAAAATAAATTAAACTGCTTGTTTACTCAGGGAGTCTCCCATGCAAGTACTAACCACGCCCCATCATGCTTTACTTTAAACATTTGTCGGTCACGTAACCACTTAGCTGCATGGATCATTTCAAGTTAAGCCGAATTGGCGGGTATTTCATGTTTTTGGATGTTTTAAAATCGTTATCGCTGGCACAAAGTACATTCTAGATTCTAGTATTGACCTATGACCTCTACATACTTGGAGCAACACTACGGTAATTTAACAGCAATTCTCGAAATATTTATTCACATTTTCGAACTTTTAACTATGGTACTTGTTATTATGATATCTCAGGTAACAATCCCGCATGAAACAACCAACTTCGCAATCAATTTTCACAACTTTGTAAGCAGTTTGTAGTCGATACTTTGGTTGGCTGTTGTGATAATTTGTTTATATATGAGGCATTCCTGTTGCATTTACTTAATGTTTTCTAAATTTAACTGCGGGGGTGTCGTTACAATGACTTAGGTTAAATAAACAAACAACTCCGCCAACATTTCCTTCGCTTTTTCCAACATTGCACGCTGTTTTCTAACATTTTACAGTCAGTTTATGTGAACATCTATAGGTTGCTTTCAATTGGCATTTATTAAATGTGTTGACTTTACAGCTGCACGTTTCTATATGCCAACAACTTAGGTCATGTATACCGATATATCTACCAAAGTTTCCATAACTTTGCACAACTTTGCCATCACTTTGAACAACTTTGCCCGGTGTGTTAACGGCTTAAAACCCACTATGTGCCGATAGCATCTACAACTTGTTCTTGAAAATTAGAAGCAATTTGAAAAATTTTCCTTAATTATAATAGTTACAAAAAAACCACGATTTTCCACTATAAATGATTGCCATCACTGTAAAAAAAGAATGAAGTAACGTGGCCTTATATCTTTACTATGTGTGTGATGAAACAAAAAAATAAATTAAACTGCTCGTTTACTCAGGGAGTCTCCCATGCAAGTACTAACCACGCCCGATCGTCCTTTACTTTAAACATTTGTCGGTCACGTAACCACTTAGCTACATAGATCATTTCAAGTTAAGCTGAATTGGCGGGTATTTCATGTTTTTGGATGTTTTAAAATCGTTATCGCTGGCACAAAGTACATTCTAGATTCTAGTATTGACCTATGACCTCTACATACTTGGAGCAACACTACGGTAATTTAACAGCAATTCTCGAAATATTTATTCACATTTTCGAATTTTTAACTATGGTACTTGTTATTATGATATCTCAGGTAACAATCCCGCATGAAACAACCAACTTCGCAATCAATTTTCACAACTTTGTAAGCAGTTTGTAGTCGATACTTTGGTTGGCTGTTGTGATAATTTGTTTATATATGAGGCATTCCTGTTGCATTTACTTAATGTTTTCTAAATTTCACTGCGGGGGTGTCGTTACAATGACTTAGGTTAAATAAACAAACAACTCCGCCAACATTTCCTTCGCTTTTTCCAACATTGCACGCTGTTTTCTAACATTTTACAGTCAGTTTATGTGAACATCTATAAGTTGCTTTCAATTGGCATTTATTAAATGTGTTGACTTTACAGCTGCACGTTTCTACATGCCAACAACTTAGGTCATGTATACCGATATATCTACCAAAGTTTCCATAACTTTGCACAACTTTGCCATCACTTTGAACAACTTTGCCCGGTGTGTTAACGGCTTAAAACCCACTATGTGCCGATAGCATCTACAACTTGTTCTTGAAAATTAGAAGCAATTTGAAAACTTTTCCTTAATTATAATAGTTACAAAAAAACCACGATTTTCCACTATAAATGATTGCCATCACTGTAAAAAAAGAATGAAGTAATGTGGCCTTATATCTTTACTATGTGTGTGATGAAACAAAAAAATAAATTAAACTGCTCGTTTACTCAGGGAGTCTCCCATGCAAGTACTAACCACGCCCGATCGTGCTTTACTTTAAACATTTGTCGGTCACGTAACCACTTAGCTGCATAGATCATTTAAAGTTAAGCTGAATTGGCGGGTATTTCATGTTTTTGGATGTTTTAAAATCGTTATCGCTGGCACAAAGTACATTCTAGATTCTAGTATTGACCTATGACCTCTACATACTTGGAGCAACACTACGGTAATTTAAAAGCACTTCTCGAAATATTTATTCACATTTTCGAATTTTTAACTATGGTACTTGTTATTATGATATCTCAGGTAACAATCCCGCATGAAACAACCAACTTCGCAATCAATTTTCACAACTTTGTAAGCAGTTTGTTGTCGATACTTTGGTTGGCTGTTGTGATAATTTGTTTATATATGAGGCATTCCTGTTGCATTTACTTAATGTTTTCTAAATTTAACTGCGGGGGTGTCGTTACAATGACTTAGGTTAAATAAACAAACAACTCCGCCAACATTTCCTTCGCTTTTTCCAACATTGCACGCTGTTTTCTAACATTTAACAGTCAGTTTATGTGAACATCTATAGGTTGCTTTCAATTGGCATTTATTAAATGTGTTGACTTTACAGCTGCACGTTTCTATATGCCAACAACTTAGGTCATGTATACCGATATATCTACCAAAGTTTCCATAACTTTGCACAACTTTGCCATCACTTTGAACAACTTTGCCCGGTGTGTTAACGGCTTAAAACCCACTATGTGCCGATAGCATCTACAACTTGTTCTTGAAAATTAGAAGCAATTTGAAAACTTTTCCTTAATTATAATAGTTACAAAAAAACCACGATTTTCCACTGTAAATGATTGCCATCACTGTAAAAAAAGAATGAAGTAACGTGGCCTTATATCTTTACTATGTGTGTGATGAAACAAAAAAATAAATTAAACTGCTCGTTTACTCAGGGAGTCTCCCATGCAAGTACTAACCACGCCCGATCGTCCTTTACTTTAAACATTTGTCGGTCACGTAACCACTTAGCTACATAGATCATTTCAAGTTAAGCTGAATTGGCGGGTATTTCATGTTTTTGGATGTTTTAAAATCGTTATCGCTGGCACAAAGTACATTCTAGATTCTAGTATTGACCTATGACCTCTACATACTTGGAGCAACACTACGGTAATTTAACAGCAATTCTCGAAATATTTATTCACATTTTCGAATTTTTAACTATGGTACTTGTTATTATGATATCTCAGGTATCAATCCCGCATGAAACAACCAACTTCGCAATCAATTTTCACAACTTTGTAAGCAGTTTGTAGTCGATACTTTGGTTGGCTGTTGTGATAATTTGTTTATATATGAGGCATTCCTGTTGCATTTACTTAATGTTTTCTAAATTTCACTGCGGGGGTGTCGTTACAATGACTTAGGTTAAATAAACAAACAACTCCGCCAACATTTCCTTCGCTTTTTCCAACATTGCACGCTGTTTTCTAACATTTTACAGTCAGTTTATGTGAACATCTATAAGTTGCTTTCAATTGGCATTTATTAAATGTGTTGACTTTACAGCTGCACGTTTCTATATGCCAACAACTTAGGTCATGTATACCGATATATCTACCAAAGTTTCCATAACTTTGCACAACTTTGCCATCACTTTGAACAACTTTGCCCGGTGTGTTAACGGCTTAAAACCCACTATGTGCCGATAGCATCTACAACTTGTTCTTGAAAATTAGAAGCAATTTGAAAACTTTTCCTTAATTATAATAGTTACAAAAAAACCACGATTTTCCACTATAAATGATTGCCATCACTGTAAAAAAAGAATGAAGTAACGTGGCCTTATATCTTTACTATGTGTGTGATGAAACAAAAAAATAAATTAAACTGCTCGTTTACTCAGGGAGTCTCCCATGCAAGTACTAACCACGCCCGATCGTGCTTTACTTTAAACATTTGTCAGTCACGTAACCACTTAGCTGCATAGATCATTTAAAGTTAAGCTGAATTGGCGGGTATTTCATGTTTTTGGATGTTTTAAAATCGTTATCGCTGGCACAAAGTACATTCTAGATTCTAGTATTGACCTATGACCTCTACATACTTGGAGCAACACTACGGTAATTTAAAAGCACTTCTCGAAATATTTATTCACATTTTCGAATTTTTAACTATGGTACTTGTTATTATGATATCTCAGGTAACAATCCCGCATGAAACAACCAACTTCGCAATCAATTTTCACAACTTTGTAAGCAGTTTGTTGTCGATACTTTGGTTGGCTGTTGTGATAATTTGTTTATATATGAGGCATTCCTGTTGCATTTACTTAATGTTTTCTAAATTTAACTGCGGGGGTGTCGTTACAATGACTTAGGTTAAATAAACAAACAACTCCGCCAACATTTCCTTCGCTTTTTCCAACATTGCACGCTGTTTTCTAACATTTAACAGTCAGTTTATGTGAACATCTATAGGTTGCTTTCAATTGGCATTTATTAAATGTGTTGACTTTACAGCTGCACGTTTCTATATGCCAACAACTTAGGTCATGTATACCGATATATCTACCAAAGTTTCCATAACTTTGCACAACTTTGCCATCACTTTGAACAACTTTGCCCGGTGTGTTAACGGCTTAAAATCCACTATGTGCCGATAGCATCTACAACTTGTTCTTGAAAATTAGAAGCAATTTGAAAACTTTTCCTTAATTATAATAGTTACAAAAAAACCACGATTTTCCACTGTAAATGATTGCCATCACTGTAAAAAAAGAATGAAGTAACGTGGCCTTATATCTTTACTATGTGTGTGATGAAACAAAAAAATAAATTAAACTGCTCGTTTACTCAGGGAGTCTCCCATGCAAGTACTAACCACGCCCGATCGTGCTTTACTTTAAACATTTGTCGGTCACGTAACCACTTAGCTGCATAGATCACTTCAAGTTAAGCTGAATTGGCGGGTATTTCATGTTTTTGGATGTTTTAAAATCGTTATCGCTGGCACAAAGTACATTCTAGATTCTAGTATTGACCTATGACCTCTACATACTTGGAGCAACACTACGGTAATTTAACAGCACTTCTCGAAATATTTATTCACATTTTCGAATTTTTAACTATGGTACTTGTTATTATGATATCTCAGGTAACAATCCCGCATGAAACAACCAACTTCGCAATCAATTTTCACAACTTTGTAAGCAGTTTGTTGTCGATACTTTGGTTGGCTGTTGTGATAATTTGTTTATATATGAGGCATTCCTTTTGCATTTACTTAATGTTTTCTAAATTTAACTGCGGGGGTGTCGTTACAATGACTTAGGTTAAATAAACAAACAACTCCGCCAACATTTCCTTCGCTTTTTCCAACATTGCACGCTGTTTTCTAACATTTTACAGTCAGTTTATGTGAACATCTATAGGTTGCTTTCAATTGGCATTTATTAAATGTGTTGACTTTACAGCTGCACGTTTCTATATGCCAACAACTTAGGTCATGTATACCGATATATCTACCAAAGTTTCCATAACTTTGCACAACTTTGCCATCACTTTGAACAACTTTGCCCGGTGTGTTAACGGCTTAAAACCCACTATGTGCCGATAACATCTATAACTTGTTCTTGAAAATTAGAAGCAATTTGAAAACTTTTCCTTAATTATAATAGTTACAAAAAAACCACGATTTTCCACTGTAAATGATTGCCATCACTGTAAAAAAAGAATGAAGTAACGTGGCCTTATATCTTTACTATGTGTGTGATGAAACAAAAAAATAAATTAAACTGCTCGTTTACTCAGGGAGTCTCCCATGCAAGTACTAACCACGCCCGATCGTGCTTTACTTTAAACATTTGTCGGTCACGTAACCACTTAGCTGCATAGATCATTTCAAGTTAAGCTGAATTGGCGGGTATTTCATGTTTTTGGATGTTTTAAAATCGTTATCGCTGGCACAAAGTACATTCTAGATTATAGTATTGACCTATGACCTCTACATACTTGGAGCAACACTACGGTAATTTAACAGCAATTCTCGAAATATTTATTCACATTTTCGAATTTTTAACTATGGTACTTGTTATTATGATATCTCAGGTAACAATCCCGCATGAAACAACCAACTTCGCAATCAATTTTCACAACTTTGTAAGCAGTTTGTTGTCGATACTTTGGTTGGCTGTTGTGATAATTTGTTTATATATGAGGCATTCCTGTTGCATTTACTTAATGTTTTCTAAATTTAACTGCGGGGGTGTCGTTACAATGACTTAGGTTAAATAAACAAACAACTCCGCCAACATTTCCTTCGCTTTTTCCAACATTGCACGCTGTTTTCTAACATTTTACAGTCAGTTTATGTGAACATCTATAGGTTGCTTTCAATTGTCATTTATTAAATGTGTTGACTTTACAGCTGCACGTTTCTATATGCCAACAACTTAGGTCATGTATACCGATATATCTACCAAAGTTTCCATAACTTTGCACAACTTTGCCATCACTTTGAACAACTTTGCCCGGTGTGTTAACGGCTTAAAACCCACTATGTGCCGATAGCATCTACAACTTGTTCTTGAAAATTAGAAGCAATTTGAAAACTTTTCCTTAATTATAATAGTTACAAAAAAAACACGATTTTCCACTATAAATGATTGCCATCACTGTAAAAAAAGAATGAAGTAACGTGGCCTTATATGTTTACTATGTGTGTGATGAAACAAAAAAATAAATTAAACTGCTTGTTTACTCAGGGAGTCTCCCATGCAAGTACTAACCACGCCCGATCATGCTTTACTTTAAACATTTGTCGATCACGTAACCACTTAGCTGCTTGGATCATTTCAAGTTAAGCCGAATTGGCGGGTATTTCATGTTTTTGGATGTTTTAAAATCGTTATCGCTGGCACAAAGTACATTCTAGATTCTAGTATTGACCTATGACCTCTACATACTTGGAGCAACACTACGGTAATTTAACAGCAATTCTCGAAATATTTATTCACATTTTCGAACTTTTAACTATGGTACTTGTTATTATGATATCTCAGGTAACAATCCCGCATGAAACAACCAACTTCGCAATCAATTTTCACAACTTTGTAAGCAGTTTGTTGTCGATACTTTGGTTGGCTGTTGTGATAATTTGTTTATATATGAGGCATTCCTGTTGCATTTACTTAATGTTTTCTAAATTTAACTCCGGGGGTGTCGTTACAATGACTTAGGTTAAATAAACAAACAACTCCGCCAACATTTCCTTCGCTTTTTCCAACATTGCACGCTGTTTTCTAACATTTTACAGTCAGTTTATGTGAACATCTATAGGTTGCTTTCAATTGTCATTTATTAAATGTGTTGACTTTACAGCTGCACGTTTCTATATGCCAACAACTTAGGTCATGTATACCGATATATCTACCAAAGTTTCCATAACTTTGCACAACTTTGCCATCACTTTGAACAACTTTGCCCGGTGTGTTAACGGCTTAAAACCCACTATGTGCCGATAGCATCTACAACTTGTTCTTGAAAATTAGAAGCAATTTGAAAACTTTTCCTTAATTATAATAGTTACAAAAAAACCACGATTTTCCACTATAAATGATTGCCATCACTGTAAAAAAAGAATGAAGTAACGTGGCCTTATATCTTTACTATGTGTGTGATGAAACAAAAAAATAAATTAAACTGCTTGTTTACTCAGGGAGTCTCCCATGCAAGTACTAACCACGCCCCATCTTGCTTTACTTTAAACATTTGTCGGTCACGTAACCACTTAGCTGCATGGATCATTTCAAGTTAAGCCGAATTGGCGGGTATTTCATGTTTTTGGATGTTTTAAAATCGTTATCGCTGGCACAAAGTACATTCTAGATTCTAGTATTGACCTATGACCTCTACATACTTGGAGCAACACTACGGTAATTTAACAGCAATTCTCGAAATATTTATTCACATTTTCGAACTTTTAACTATGGTACTTGTTATTATGATATCTCAGGTAACAATCCCGCATGAAACAACCAACTTCGCAATCAATTTTCACAACTTTGTAAGCAGTTTGTAGTCGATACTTTGGTTGGCTGTTGTGATAATTTGTTTATATATGAGGCATTCCTGTTGCATTTACTTAATGTTTTCTAAATTTAACTGCGGGGGTGTCGTTACAATGACTTAGGTTAAATAAACAAACAACTCCGCCAACATTTCCTTCGCTTTTTCCAACATTGCACGCTGTTTTCTAACATTTTACAGTCAGTTTATGTGAACATCTATAGGTTGCTTTCAATTGGCATTTATTAAATGTGTTGACTTTACAGCTGCACGTTTCTATATGCCAACAACTTAGGTCATGTATACCGATATATCTACCAAAGTTTCCATAACTTTGCACAACTTTGCCATCACTTTGAACAACTTTGCCCGGTGTGTTAACGGCTTAAAACCCACTATGTGCCGATAGCATCTACAACTTGTTCTTGAAAATTAGAAGCAATTTGAAAAATTTTCCTTAATTATAATAGTTACAAAAAAACCACGATTTTCCACTATAAATGATTGCCATCACTGTAAAAAAAGAATGAAGTAACGTGGCCTTATATCTTTACTATGTGTGTGATGAAACAAAAAAATAAATTAAACTGCTCGTTTACTCAGGGAGTCTCCCATGCAAGTACTAACCACGCCCGATCGTCCTTTACTTTAAACATTTGTCGGTCACGTAACCACTTAGCTACATAGATCATTTCAAGTTAAGCTGAATTGGCGGGTATTTCATGTTTTTGGATGTTTTAAAATCGTTATCGCTGGCACAAAGTACATTCTAGATTCTAGTATTGACCTATGACCTCTACATACTTGGAGCAACACTACGGTAATTTAACAGCAATTCTCGAAATATTTATTCACATTTTCGAATTTTTAACTATGGTACTTGTTATTATGATATCTCAGGTAACAATCCCGCATGAAACAACCAACTTCGCAATCAATTTTCACAACTTTGTAAGCAGTTTGTAGTCGATACTTTGGTTGGCTGTTGTGATAATTTGTTTATATATGAGGCATTCCTGTTGCATTTACTTAATGTTTTCTAAATTTCACTGCGGGGGTGTCGTTACAATGACTTAGGTTAAATAAACAAACAACTCCGCCAACATTTCCTTCGCTTTTTCCAACATTGCACGCTGTTATCTAACATTTTACAGTCAGTTTATGTGAACATCTATAAGTTGCTTTCAATTGGCATTTATTAAATGTGTTGACTTTACAGCTGCACGTTTCTACATGCCAACAACTTAGGTCATGTATACCGATATATCTACCAAAGTTTCCATAACTTTGCACAACTTTGCCATCACTTTGAACAACTTTGCCCGGTGTGTTAACGGCTTAAAACCCACTATGTGCCGATAGCATCTACAACTTGTTCTTGAAAATTAGAAGCAATTTGAAAACTTTTCCTTAATTATAATAGTTACAAAAAAACCACGATTTTCCACTATAAATGATTGCCATCACTGTAAAAAAAGAATGAAGTAACGTGGCCTTATATCTTTACTATGTGTGTGATGAAACAAAAAAATAAATTAAACTGCTCGTTTACTCAGGGAGTCTCCCATGCAAGTACTAACCACGCCCGATCGTGCTTTACTTTAAACATTTGTCGGTCACGTAACCACTTAGCTGCATAGATCATTTAAAGTTAAGCTGAATTGGCGGGTATTTCATGTTTTTGGATGTTTTAAAATCGTTATCGCTGGCACAAAGTACATTCTAGATTCTAGTATTGACCTATGACCTCTACATACTTGGAGCAACACTACGGTAATTTAAAAGCACTTCTCGAAATATTTATTCACATTTTCGAATTTTTAACTATGGTACTTGTTATTATGATATCTCAGGTAACAATCCCGCATGAAACAACCAACTTCGCAATCAATTTTCACAACTTTGTAAGCAGTTTGTTGTCGATACTTTGGTTGGCTGTTGTGATAATTTGTTTATATATGAGGCATTCCTGTTGCATTTACTTAATGTTTTCTAAATTTAACTGCGGGGGTGTCGTTACAATGACTTAGGTTAAATAAACAAACAACTCCGCCAACATTTCCTTCGCTTTTTCCAACATTGCACGCTGTTTTCTAACATTTAACAGTCAGTTTATGTGAACATCTATAGGTTGCTTTCAATTGGCATTTATTAAATGTGTTGACTTTACAGCTGCACGTTTCTATATGCCAACAACTTAGGTCATGTATACCGATATATCTACCAAAGTTTCCATAACTTTGCACAACTTTGCCATCACTTTGAACAACTTTGCCCGGTGTGTTAACGGCTTAAAACCCACTATGTGCCGATAGCATCTACAACTTGTTCTTGAAAATTAGAAGCAATTTGAAAACTTTTCCTTAATTATAATAGTTACAAAAAAACCACGATTTTCCACTGTAAATGATTGCCATCACTGTAAAAAAAGAATGAAGTAACGTGGCCTTATATCTTTACTATGTGTGTGATGAAACAAAAAAATAAATTAAACTGCTCGTTTACTCAGGGAGTCTCCCATGCAAGTACTAACCACGCCCGATCGTCCTTTACTTTAAACATTTGTCGGTCACGTAACCACTTAGCTGCATAGATCATTTCAAGTTAAGCTGAATTGGCGGGTATTTCATGTTTTTGGATGTTTTAAAATAGTTATCGCTGGCACAAAGTACATTCTAGATTCTAGTATTGACCTATGACCTCTACATACTTGGAGCAACACTACGGTAATTTAACAGCAATTCTCGAAATATTTATTCACATTTTCGAATTTTTAACTATGGTACTTGTTATTATGATATCTCAGGTAACAATCCCGCATGAAACAACCAACTTCGCAATCAATTTTCACAACTTTGTAAGCAGTTTGTTGTCGATACTTTGGTTGGCTGTTGTGATAATTTGTTTATATATGAGGCATTCCTGTTGCATTTACTTAATGTTTTCTAAATTTAACTGCGGGGGTGTCGTTACAATGACTTAGGTTAAATAAACAAACAACTCCGCCAACATTTCCTTCGCTTTTTCCAACATTGCACGCTGTTTTCTAACATTTTACAGTCAGTTTATGTGAACATCTATAGGTTGCTTTCAATTGTCATTTATTAAATGTGTTGACTTTACAGCTGCACGTTTCTATATGCCAACAACTTAGGTCATGTATACCGATATATCTACCAAAGTTTCCATAACTTTGCACAACTTTGCCATCACTTTGAACAACTTTGCCCGGTGTGTTAACGGCTTAAAACCCACTATGTGCCGATAGCATCTACAACTTGTTCTTGAAAATTAGAAGCAATTTGAAAACTTTTCCTTAATTATAATAGTTACAAAAAAACCACGATTTTCCACTATAAATGATTGCCATCACTGTAAAAAAAGAATGAAGTAACGTGGCCTTATATCTTTACTATGTGTGTGATGAAACAAAAAAATAAATTAAACTGCTCGTTTACTCAGGGAGTCTCCCATGCAAGTACTAACCACGCCCGATCGTGCTTTACTTTAAACATTTGTCGGTCACGTAACCACTTAGCTGCATAGATCATTTCAAGTTAAGCTGAATTGGCGGGTATTTCATGTTTTTGGATGTTTTAAAATAGTTATCGCTGGCACAAAGTACATTCTAGATTCTAGTATTGACCTATGACCTCTACATACTTGGAGCAACACTACGGTAATTTAACAGCAATTCTCGAAATATTTATTCACATTTTCGAATTTTTAACTATGGTACTTGTTATTATGATATCTCAGGTAACAATCCCGCATGAAACAACCAACTTCGCAATCAATTTTCACAACTTTGTAAGCAGTTTGTTGTCGATACTTTGGTTGGCTGTTGTGATAATTTGTTTATATATGAGGCATTCCTGTTGCATTTACTTAATGTTTTCTAAATTTAACTGCGGGGGTGTCGTTACAATGACTTAGGTTAAATAAACAAACAACTCCGCCAACATTTCCTTCGCTTTTTCCAACATTGCACGCTGTTTTCTAACATTTTACAGTCAGTTTATGTGAACATCTATAGGTTGCTTTCAATTGGCATTTATTAAATGTGTTGACTTTACAGCTGCACGTTTCTATATGCCAACAACTTAGGTCATGTATACCGATATATCTACCAAAGTTTCCATAACTTTGCACAACTTTGCCATCACTTTGAACAACTTTGCCCGGTGTGTTAACGGCTTAAAACCCACTATGTGCCGATAGCATCTACAACTTGTTCTTGAAAATTAGAAGCAATTTGAAAACTTTTCCTTAATTATAATAGTTACAAAAAAACCACGATTTTCCACTATAAATGATTGCCATCACTGTAAAAAAAGAATGAAGTAACGTGGCCTTATATCTTTACTATGTGTGTGATGAAACAAAAAAATAAATTAAACTGCTCGTTTACTCAGGGAGTCTCCCATGCAAGTACTAACCACGCCCGATCGTGCTTTACTTTAAACATTTGTCGGTCACGTAACCACTTAGCTGCATAGATCATTTCAAGTTAAGCTGAATTGGCGGGTATTTCATGTTTTTGGATGTTTTAAAATAGTTATCGCTGGCACAAAGTACATTCTAGATTCTAGTATTGACCTATGACCTCTACATACTTGGAGCAACACTACGGTAATTTAACAGCAATTCTCGAAATATTTATTCACATTTTCGAATTTTTAACTATGGTACTTGTTATTATGATATCTCAGGTAACAATCCCGCATGAAACAACCAACTTCGCAATCAATTTTCACAACTTTGTAAGCAGTTTGTTGTCGATACTTTGGTTGGCTGTTGTGATAATTTGTTTATATATGAGGCATTCCTGTTGCATTTACTTAATGTTTTCTAAATTTAACTGCGGGGGTGTCGTTACAATGACTTAGGTTAAATAAACAAACAACTCCGCCAACATTTCCTTCGCTTTTTCCAACATTGCACGCTGTTTTCTAACATTTTACAGTCAGTTTATGTGAACATCTATAGGTTGCTTTCAATTGGCATTTATTAAATGTGTTGACTTTACAGCTGCACGTTTCTATATGCCAACAACTTAGGTCATGTATACCGATATATCTACCAAAGTTTCCATAACTTTGCACAGCTTTGCCATCACTTTGAACAACTTTGCCCGGTGTGTTAACGGCTTAAAACCCACTATGTGCTGATAGCATCTACAACTTGTTCTTGAAAATTAGAAGCAATTTGAAAACTTTTCCTTAATTATAATAGTTACAAAAAAACACGATTTTCCACTATAAATGATTGCCATCACTGTAAAAAAAGAATGAAGTAACGTGGCCTTATATCTTTACTATGTGTGTGATGAAACAAAAAAATAAATTAAACTGCTTGTTTACTCAGGGAGTCTCCCATGCAAGTACTAACCACGCCCGATCATGCATTACTTTAAACATTTGTCGATCACGTAACCACTTAGCTGCTTGGATCATTTCAAGTTAAGCCGAATTGGCGGGTATTTCATGTTTTTGGATGTTTTAAAATCGTTATCGCTGGCACAAAGTACATTCTAGATTCTAGTATTGACCTATGACCTCTACATACTTGGAGCAACACTACGGTAATTTAACAGCAATTCTCGAAATATTTATTCACATTTTCGAACTTTTAACTATGGTACTTGTTATTATGATATCTCAGGTAACAATCCCGCATGAAACAACCAACTTCGCAATCAATTTTCACAACTTTGTAAGCAGTTTGTTGTCGATACTTTGGTTGGCTGTTGTGATAATTTGTTTATATATGAGGCATTCCTGTTGCATTTACTTAATGTTTTCTAAATTTAACTCCGGGGTGTCGTTACAATGACTTAGGTTAAATAAACAAACAACTCCGCCAACATTTCCTTCGCTTTTTCCAACATTGCACGCTGTTTTCTAACATTTTACAGTCAGTTTATGTGAACATCTATAGGTTGCTTTCAATTGTCATTTATTAAATGTGTTGACTTTACAGCTGCACGTTTCTATATGCCAACAACTTAGGTCATGTATACCGATATATCTACCAAAGTTTCCATAACTTTGCACAACTTTGCCATCACTTTGAACAACTTTGCCCGGTGTGTTAACGGCTTAAAACCCACTATGTGCCGATAGCATCTACAACTTGTTCTTGAAAATTAGAAGCAATTTGAAAACTTTTCCTTAATTATAATAGTTACAAAAAAAACACGATTTTCCACTATAAATGATTGCCATCACTGTAAAAAAAGAATGAAGTAACGTGGCCTTATATCTTTACTATGTGTGTGATGAAACAAAAAAATAAATTAAACTGCTCGTTTACTCAGGGAGTCTCCCATGCAAGTACTAACCACGCCCGATCGTGCTTTACTTTAAACATTTGTCGGTCACGTAACCACTTAGCTGCATAGATCATTTCAAGTTAAGCTGAATTGGCGGGTATTTCATGTTTTTGAATGTTTTAAAATAGTTATCGCTGGCACAAAGTACATTCTAGATTCTAGTATTGACCTATGACCTCTACATACTTGGAGCAACACTACGGTAATTTAACAGCAATTCTCGAAATATTTATTCACATTTTCGAATTTTTAACTATGGTACTTGTTATTATGATATCTCAGGTAACAATCCCGCATGAAACAACCAACTTCGCAATCAATTTTCACAACTTTGTAAGCAGTTTGTTGTCGATACTTTGGTTGGCTGTTGTGATAATTTGTTTATATATGAGGCATTCCTGTTGCATTTACTTAATGTTTTCTAAATTTAACTGCGGGGGTGTCGTTACAATGACTTAGGTTAAATAAACAAACAACTCCGCCAACATTTCCTTCGCTTTTTCCAACATTGCACGCTGTTTTCTAACATTTTACAGTCAGTTTATGTGAACATCTATAGGTTGCTTTCAATTGGCATTTATTAAATGTGTTGACTTTACAGCTGCACGTTTCTATATGCCAACAACTTAGGTCATGTATACCGATATATCTACCAAAGTTTCCATAACTTTGCACAACTTTGCCATCACTTTGAACAACTTTGCCCGGTGTGTTAACGGCTTAAAACCCACTATGTGCCGATAGCATCTACAAGTTGTTCTTGAAAATTAGAAGCAATTTGAAAACTTTTCCTTAATTATAATAGTTACAAAAAAACCACGATTTTCCACTATAAATGATTGCCATCACTGTAAAAAAAGAATGAAGTAACGTGGCCTTATATCTTTACTATGTGTGTGATGAAACAAAAAAATAAATTAAACTGCTCGTTTACTCAGGGAGTCTCCCATGCAAGTACTAACAACGCCCGATCGTGCTTTACTTTAAACATTTGTCGGTCACGTAACCACTTAGCTGCATAGATCATTTCAAGTTAAGCTGAATTGGCGGGTATTTCATGTTTTTGGATGTTTTAAAATCGTTATCGCTGGCACAAAGTACATTCTAGATTCTAGTATTGACCTATGACCTCTACATAATTGGAGCAACACTACGGTAATTTAACAGCAATTCTCGAAATATTTATTCACATTTTCGAATTTTTAACTATGGTACTTGTTATTATGATATCTCAGGTAACAATCCCGCATGAAACAACCAACTTCGCAATCAATTTTCACAACTTTGTAAGCAGTTTGTTGTCGATACTTTGGTTGGCTGTTGTGATAATTTGTTTATATATGAGGCATTCCTGTTGCATTTACTTAATGTTTTCTAAATTTAACTGCGGGGGTGTCGTTACAATGACTTAGGTTAAATAAACAAACAACTCCGCCAACATTTCCTTCGCTTTTTCCAACATTGCACGCTGTTTTCTAACATTTTACAGTCAGTTTATGTGAACATCTATAGGTTGCTTTCAATTGGCATTTATTAAATGTGTTGACTTTACAGCTGCACGTTTCTATATGCCAACAACTTAGGTCATGTATACCGATATATCTACCAAAGTTTCCATAACTTTGCACAGCTTTGCCATCACTTTGAACAACTTTGCCCGGTGTGTTAACGGCTTAAAACCCACTATGTGCTGATAGCATCTACAACTTGTTCTTGAAAATTAGAAGCAATTTGAAAACTTTTCCTTAATTATAATAGTTACAAAAAAAACACGATTTTCCACTATAAATGATTGCCATCACTGTAAAAAAAGAATGAAGTAACGTGGCCTTATATCTTTACTATGTGTGTGATGAAACACAAAAATAAATTAAACTGCTTGTTTACTCAGGGAGTCTCCCATGCAAGTACTAACCACGCCCGATCATGCTTTACTTTAAACATTTGTCGATCACGTAACCACTTAGCTGCTTGGGTCATTTCAAGTTAAGCCGAATTGGCGGGTATTTCATGTTTTTGGATGTTTTAAAATCGTTATCGCTGGCACAAAGTACATTCTAGATTCTAGTATTGACCTATGACCTCTACATACTTGGAGCAACACTACGGTAATTTAACAGCAATTCTCGAAATATTTATTCACATTTTCGAACTTTTAACTATGGTACTTGTTATTATGATATCTCAGGTAACAATCCCGCATGAAACAACCAACTTCGCAATCAATTTTCACAACTTTGTAAGCAGTTTGTTGTCGATACTTTGGTTGGCTGTTGTGATAATTTGTTTATATATGAGGCATTCCTGTTGCATTTACTTAATGTTTTCTAAATTTAACTCCGGGGGTGTCGTTACAATGACTTAGGTTAAATAAACAAACAACTCCGCCAACATTTCCTTCGCTTTTTCCAACATTGCACGCTGTTTTCTAACATTTTACAGTCAGTTTATGTGAACATCTATAGGTTGCTTTCAATTGGCATTTATTAAATGTGTTGACTTTACAGCTGCACGTTTCTATATGCCAACAACTTAGGTCATGTATACCGATATATCTACCAAAGTTTCCATAACTTTGCACAACTTTGCCATCACTTTGAACAACTTTGCCCGGTGTGTTAACGGCTTAAAACCCACTATGTGCCGATAGCATCTACAACTTGTTCTTGAAAATTAGAAGCAATTTGAAAACTTTTCCTTAATTATAATAGTTACAAAAAAACCACGATTTTCCACTGTAAATGATTGCCATCACTGTAAAAAAAGAATGAAGTAACGTGGCCTTATATCTTTACTATGTGTGTGATGAAACAAAAAAATAAATTAAACTGCTCGTTTACTCAGGGAGTCTCCCATGCAAGTACTAACCACGCCCGATCGTGCTTTACTTTAAACATTTGTCGGTCACGTAACCACTTAGCTGCATAGATCATTTCAAGTTAAGCTGAATTGGCGGGTATTTCATGTTTTTGGATGTTTTAAAATCGTTATCGCTGGCACAAAGTACATTCTAGATTCTAGTATTGACCTATGACCTCTACATACTTGGAGCAACACTACGGTAATTTAACAGCACTTCTCGAAATATTTATTCACATTTTCGAATTTTTAACTATGGTACTTGTTATTATGATATCTCAGGTAACAATCCCGCATGAAACAACCAACTTCGCAATCAATTTTCACAACATTGTAAGCAGTTTGTTGTCGATACTTTGGTTGGCTGTTGTGATAATTTGTTTATATATGAGGCATTCCTGTTGCATTTACTTAATGTTTTCTAAATTTAACTGCGGGGGTGTCGTTACAATGACTTAGGTTAAATAAACAAACAACTCCGCCAACATTTCCTTCGCTTTTTCCAACATTGCACGCTGTTTTCTAACATTTTACAGTCAGTTTATGTGAACATCTATAGGTTGCTTTCAATTGGCATTTATTAAATGTGTTGACTTTACAGCTGCACGTTTCTATATGCCAACAACTTAGGTCATGTATACCGATATATCTACCAAAGTTTCCATAACTTTGCACAACTTTGCCATCACTTTGAACAACTTTGCCCGGTGTGTTAACGGCTTAAAACCCACTATGTGCCGATAGCATCTATAACTTGTTCTTGAAAATTAGAAGCAATTTGAAAACTTTTCCTTAATTATAATAGTTACAAAAAAACCACGATTTTCCACTATAAATGATTGCCATCACTGTAAAAAAAGAATGAAGTAACGTGGCCTTATATCTTTACTATGTGTGTGATGAAACAAAAAAATAAATTAAACTGCTCGTTTACTCAGGGAGTCTCCCATGCAAGTACTAACCACGCCCGATCGTGCTTTACTTTAAACATTTGTCGGTCACGTAACCACTTAGCTGCATAGATCATTTCAAGTTAAGCTGAATTGGCGGGTATTTCATGTTTTTGGATGTTTTAAAATAGTTATCGCTGGCACAAAGTACATTCTAGATTCTAGTATTGACCTATGACCTCTACATACTTGGAGCAACACTACGGTAATTTAACAGCAATTCTCGAAATATTTATTCACATTTTCGAATTTTTAACTATGGTACTTGTTATTATGATATCTCAGGTAACAATCCCGCATGAAACAACCAACTTCGCAATCAATTTTCACAACTTTGTAAGCAGTTTGTTGTCGATACTTTGGTTGGCTGTTGTGATAATTTGTTTATATATGAGGCATTCCTGTTGCATTTACTTAATGTTTTCTAAATTTAACTGCGGGGGTGTCGTTACAATGACTTAGGTTAAATAAACAAACAACTCCGCCAACATTTCCTTCGCTTTTTCCAACATTGCACGCTGTTTTCTAACATTTTACAGTCAGTTTATGTGAACATCTATAGGTTGCTTTCAATTGGCATTTATTAAATGTGTTGACTTTACAGCTGCACGTTTCTATATGCCAACAACTTAGGTCATGTATACCGATATATCTACCAAAGTTTCCATAACTTTGCACAGCTTTGCCATCACTTTGAACAACTTTGCCCGGTGTGTTAACGGCTTAAAACCCACTATGTGCTGATAGCATCTACAACTTGTTCTTGAAAATTAGAAGCAATTTGAAAACTTTTCCTTAATTATAATAGTTACAAAAAAACACGATTTTCCACTATAAATGATTGCCATCACTGTAAAAAAAGAATGAAGTAACGTGGCCTTATATCTTTACTATGTGTGTGATGAAACAAAAAAATAAATTAAACTGCTTGTTTACTCAGGGAGTCTCCCATGCAAGTACTAACCACGCCCGATCATGCTTTACTTTAAACATTTGTCGATCACGTAACCACTTAGCTGCTTGGATCATTTCAAGTTAAGCCGAATTGGCGGGTATTTCATGTTTTTGGATGTTTTAAAATCGTTATCGCTGGCACAAAGTACATTCTAGATTCTAGTATTGACCTATGACCTCTACATACTTGGAGCAACACTACGGTAATTTAACAGCAATTCTCGAAATATTTATTCACATTTTCGAACTTTTAACTATGGTACTTGTTATTATGATATCTCAGGTAACAATCCCGCATGAAACAACCAACTTCGCAATCAATTTTCACAACTTTGTAAGCAGTTTGTTGTCGATACTTTGGTTGGCTGTTGTGATAATTTGTTTATATATGAGGCATTCCTGTTGCATTTACTTAATGTTTTCTAAATTTAACTCCGGGGGTGTCGTTACAATGACTTAGGTTAAATAAACAAACAACTCCGCCAACATTTCCTTCGCTTTTTCCAACATTGCACGCTGTTTTCTAACATTTTACAGTCAGTTTATGTGAACATCTATAGGTTGCTTTCAATTGTCATTTATTAAATGTGTTGACTTTACAGCTGCACGTTTCTATATGCCAACAACTTAGGTCATGTATACCGATATATCTACCAAAGTTTCCATAACTTTGCACAACTTTGCCATCACTTTGAACAACTTTGCCCGGTGTGTTAACGGCTTAAAACCCACTATGTGCCGATAGCATCTACAACTTGTTCTTGAAAATTAGAAGCAATTTGAAAACTTTTCCTTAATTATAATAGTTACAAAAAAACCACGACTTTCCACTATAAATGATTGCCATCACTGTAAAAAAAGAATGAAGTAACGTGGCCTTATATTTTTACTATGTGTGTGATGAAACAAAAAAATAAATTAAACTGCTCGTTTACTCAGGGAGTCTCCCATGCAAGTACTAACCACGCCCGATCGTGCTTTACTTTAAACATTTGTCGGTCACGTAACCACTTAGCTGCATAGATCATTTCAAGTTAAGCTGAATTGGCGGGTATTTCATGTTTTTGGATGTTTTAAAATAGTTATCGCTGGCACAAAGTACATTCTAGATTCTAGTATTGACCTATGACCTCTACATACTTGGAGCAACACTACGGTAATTTAACAGCAATTCTCGAAATATTTATTCACATTTTCGAATTTTTAACTATGGTACTTGTTATTATGATATCTCAGGTAACAATCCCGCATGAAACAACCAACTTCGCAATCAATTTTCACAACTTTGTAAGCAGTTTGTTGTCGATACTTTGGTTGGCTGTTGTGATAATTTGTTTATATATGAGGCATTCCTGTTGCATTTACTTAATGTTTTCTAAATTTAACTCCGGGGGTGTCGTTACAATGACTTAGGTTAAATAAACAAACAACTCCGCCAACATTTCCTTCGCTTTTTCCAACATTGCACGCTGTTTTCTAACATTTTACAGTCAGTTTATGTGAACATCTATAGGTTGCTTTCAATTGGCATTTATTAAATGTGTTGACTTTACAGCTGCACGTTTCTATATGCCAACAACTTAGGTCATGTATACCGATATATCTACCAAAGTTTCCATAACTTTGCACAACTTTGCCATCACTTTGAACAACTTTGCCCGGTGTGTTAACGGCTTAAAACCCACTATGTGCCGATAGCATCTACAACTTGTTCTTGAAAATTAGAAGCAATTTGAAAACTTTTCCTTAATTATAATAGTTACAAAAAAACCACGATTTTCCACTATAAATGATTGCCATCACTGTAAAAAAAGAATGAAGTAACGTGGCCTTATATCTTTACTATGTGTGTGATGAAACAAAAAAATAAATTAAACTGCTCGTTTACTCAGGGAGTCTCCCATGCAAGTACTAACCACGCCCGATCGTGCTTTACTTTAAACATTTGTCGGTCACGTAACCACTTAGCTGCATAGATCATTTCAAGTTAAGCTGAATTGGCGGGTATTTCATGTTTTTGGATGTTTTAAAATCGTTATCGCTGGCACAAAGTACATTCTAGATTCTAGTATTGACCTATGACCTCTACATACTTGGAGCAACACTACGGTAATTTAACAGCAATTCTCGAAATATTTATTCACATTTTCGAATTTTTAACTATGGTACTTGTTATTATGATATCTCAGGTAACAATCCCGCATGAAACAACCAACTTCGCAATCAATTTTCACAACTTTGTAAGCAGTTTGTTGTCGATACTTTGGTTGGCTGTTGTGATAATTTGTTTATATATGAGGCATTCCTGTTGCATTTACTTAATGTTTTCTAAATTTAACTGCGGGGGTGTCGTTACAATGACTTAGGTTAAATAAACAAACAACTCCGCCAACATTTCCTTCGCTTTTTCCAACATTGCACGCTGTTTTCTAACATTTTACAGTCAGTTTATGTGAACATCTATAGGTTGCTTTCAATTGGCATTTATTAAATGTGTTGACTTTACAGCTGCACGTTTCTATATGCCAACAACTTAGGTCATGTATACCGATATATCTACCAAAGTTTCCATAACTTTGCACAGCTTTGCCATCACTTTGAACAACTTTGCCCGGTGTGTTAACGGCTTAAAACCCACTATGTGCTGATAGCATCTACAACTTGTTCTTGAAAATTAGAAGCAATTTGAAAACTTTTCCTTAATTATAATAGTTACAAAAAAAACACGATTTTCCACTATAAATGATTGCCATCACTGTAAAAAAAGAATGAAGTAACGTGGCCTTATATCTTTACTATGTGTGTGATGAAACAAAAAAATAAATTAAACTGCTTGTTTACTCAGGGAGTCTCCCATGCAAGTACTAACCACGCCCGATCATGCTTTACTTTAAACATTTGTCGATCACGTAACCACTTAGCTGCTTGGATCATTTCAAGTTAAGCCGAATTGGCGGGTATTTCATGTTTTTGGATGTTTTAAAATCGTTATCGCTGGCACAAAGTACATTCTAGATTCTAGTATTGACCTATGACCTCTACATACTTGGAGCAACACTACGGTAATTTAACAGCAATTCTCGAAATATTTATTCACATTTTCGAACTTTTAACTATGGTACTTGTTATTATGATATCTCAGGTAACAATCCCGTATGAAACAACCAACTTCGCAATCAATTTTCACAACTTTGTAAGCAGTTTGTTGTCGATACTTTGGTTGGCTGTTGTGATAATTTGTTTATATATGAGGCATTCCTGTTGCATTTACTTAATGTTTTCTAAATTTAACTCCGGGGGTGTCGTTACAATGACTTAGGTTAAATAAACAAACAACTCCGCCAACATTTCCTTCGCTTTTTCCAACATTGCACGCTGTTTTCTAACATTTTACAGTCAGTTTATGTGAACATCTATAGGTTGCTTTCAATTGGCATTTATTAAATGTGTTGACTTTACAGCTGCACGTTTCTATATGCCAACAACTTAGGTCATGTATACCGATATATCTACCAAAGTTTCCATAACTTTGCACAGCTTTGCCATCACTTTGCACAACTTTGCCCGGTGTGTTAACGGCTTAAAACCCACTATGTGCCGATAGCATCTACAACTTGTTCTTGAAAATTAGAAGCAATTTGAAAACTTTTCCTTAATTATAATAGTTACAAAAAAACCACGATTTTCCACTATAAATGATTGCCATCACTGTAAAAAAAGAATGAAATAACGTGGCCTTATATCTTTACTATGTGTGTGATGAAACAAAAAAATAAAATAAACTGCTCATTTACTCAGGGAGTCTCCCATGCAAGTACTAACCACGCCCGATCATGCTTTACTTTAAACATTTGTCGGTCACGTAACCACTTAGCTGCATGGATCATTTCAAGTTAAGCCGAATTGGCGGGTATTTCATGTTTTTGGATGTTTTAAAATCGTTATCGCTGGCACAAAGTACATTCTAGATTCTAGTATTGACCTATGACCTCTACATACTTGGAGCAACACTACGGTAATTTAACAGCAATTCTCGAAATATTTATTCACATTTTCGAACTTTTAACTATGGTACTTGTTATTATGATATCTCAGGTAACAATCCCGCATGAAACAACCAACTTCGCAATCAATTTTCACAACTTTGTAAGCAGTTTGTTGTCGATACTTTGGTTGGCTGTTGTGATAATTTGTTTATATATGAGGCATTCCTGTTGCATTTACTTAATGTTTTCTAAATTTAACTGCGGGGGTGTCGTTACAATGACTTAGGTTAAATAAACAAACAACTCCGCCAACATTTCCTTCGCTTTTTCCAACATTGCACGCTGTTTTCTAACATTTTACAGTCAGTTTATGTGAACATCTATAGGTTGCTTTCAATTGGCATTTATTAAATGTGTTGACTTTACAGCTGCACGTTTCTATATGCCAACAACTTAGGTCATGTATACCGATATATCTACCAAAGTTTCCATAACTTTGCACAACTTTGCCATCACTTTGAACAACTTTGCCCGGTGTGTTAACGGCTTAAAACCCACTATGTGCCGATAGCATCTACAACTTGTTCTTGAAAATTAGAAGCAATTTGAAAACTTTTCCTTAATTATAATAGTTACAAAAAAACCACGATTTTCCACTATAAATGATTGCCATCACTGTAAAAAAAGAATGATGTAACGTGGCCTTATATCTTTACTATGTGTGTGATGAAACAAAAAAATAAATTAAACTGCTCATTTACTCAGGGAGTCTCCCATGCAAGTACTAACCACGCCCGATCATGCTTTACTTTAAACATTTGTCGGTCACGTAACCACTTAGCTGCATGGATCATTTCAAGTTAAGCCGAATTGGCGGGTATTTCATGTTTTTGGATGTTTTAAAATCGTTATCGCTGGCACAAAGTACATTCTAGATTCTAGTATTGACCTATGACCTCTACATACTTGGAGCAACACTACGGTAATTTAACAGCAATTCTCGAAATATTTATTCACATTTTCGAACTTTTAACTATGGTACTTGTTATTATGATATCTCAGGTAACAATCCCGCATGAAACAACCAACTTCGCAATCAATTTTCACAACTTTGTAAGCAGTTTGTTGTCGATACTTTGGTTGGCTGTTGTGATAATTTGTTTATATATGAGGCATTCCTGTTGCATTTACTTAATGTTTTCTAAATTTAACTGCGGGGGTGTCGTTACAATGACTTAGGTTAAATAAACAAACAACTCCGCCAACATTTCCTTCGCTTTTTCCAACATTGCACGCTGTTTTCTAACATTTTACAGTCAGTTTATGTGAACATCTATAGGTTGCTTTCAATTGGCATTTATTAAATGTGTTGACTTTACAGCTGCACGTTTCTATATGCCAACAACTTAGGTCATGTATACCGATATATCTACCAAAGTTTCCATAACTTTGCACAACTTTGCCATCACTTTGAACAACTTTGCCCGGTGTGTTAACGGCTTAAAACCCACTATGTGCCGATAGCATCTACAACTTGTTCTTGAAAATTAGAAGCAATTTGAAAACTTTTCCTTAATTATAATAGTTACAAAAAAACCACGATTTTCCACTATAAATGATTGCCATCACTGTAAAAAAAGAATGAAGTAACGTGGCCTTATATCTTTACTATGTGTGTGATGAAACAAAAAAATAAATTAAACTGCTCATTTACTCAGGGAGTCTCCCATGCAAGTACTAACCACGCCCGATCGTGCTTTACTTTAAACATTTGTCGGTCACGTAACCACTTAGCTGCATGGATCATTTCAAGTTAAGCCGAATTGGCGGGTATTTCATGTTTTTGGATGTTTTAAAATCGTTATCGCTGGCACAAAGTACATTCTAGATTCTAGTATTGACCTATGACCTCTACATACTTGGAGCAACACTACGGTAATTTAACAGCAATTCTCGAAATATTTATTCACATTTTCGAACTTTTAACTATGGTACTTGTTATTATGATATCTCAGGTAACAATCCCGCATGAAACAACCAACTTCGCAATCAATTTTCACAACTTTGTAAGCAGTTTGTTGTCGATACTTTGGTTGGCTGTTGTGATAATTTGTTTATATATGAGGCATTCCTGTTGCATTTACTTAATGTTTTCTAAATTTAACTGCGGGGGTGTCGTTACAATGACTTAGGTTAAATAAACAAACAACTCCGCCAACATTTCCTTCGCTTTTTCCAACATTGCACGCTGTTTTCTAACATTTTACAGTCAGTTTATGTGAACATCTATAGGTTGCTTTCAATTGGCATTTATTAAATGTGTTGACTTTACAGCTGCACGTTTCTATATGCCAACAACTTAGGTCATGTATACCGATATATCTACCAAAGTTTCCATAACTTTGCACAACTTTGCCATCACTTTGAACAACTTTGCCCGGTGTGTTAACGGCTTAAAACCCACTATGTGCCGATAGCATCTACAACTTGTTCTTGAAAATTAGAAGCAATTTGAAAACTTTTCCTTAATTATAATAGTTACAAAAAAACCACGATTTTCCACTATAAATGATTGCCATCACTGTAAAAAAGGATGATGTAACGTGGCCTTATATCTTTACTATGTGTGTGATGAAACAAAAAAATAAATTAAACTGCTCATTTACTCAGGGAGTCTCCCATGCAAGTACTAACCACGCCCGATCATGCTTTACTTTAAACATTTGTCGGTCACGTAACCACTTAGCTGCATGGATCATTTCAAGTTAAGCCGAATTGGCGGGTATTTCATGTTTTTGGATGTTTTAAAATCGTTATCGCTGGCACAAAGTACATTCTAGATTCTAGTATTGACCTATGACCTCTACATACTTGGAGCAACACTACGGTAATTTAACAGCAATTCTCGAAATATTTATTCACATTTTCGAACTTTTAACTATGGTACTTGTTATTATGATATCTCAGGTAACAATCCCGCATGAAACAACCAACTTCGCAATCAATTTTCACAACTTTGTAAGCAGTTTGTTGTCGATACTTTGGTTGGCTGTTGTGATAATTTGTTTATATATGAGGCATTCCTGTTGCATTTACTTAATGTTTTCTAAATTTAACTGCGGGGGTGTCGTTACAATGACTTAGGTTAAATAAACAAACAACTCCGCCAACATTTCCTTCGCTTTTTCCAACATTGCACGCTGTTTTCTAACATTTTACAGTCAGTTTATGTGAACATCTATAGGTTGCTTTCAATTGGCATTTATTAAATGTGTTGACTTTACAGCTGCACGTTTCTATATGCCAACAACTTAGGTCATGTATACCGATATATCTACCAAAGTTTCCATAACTTTGCACAACTTTGCCATCACTTTGAACAACTTTGCCCGGTGTGTTAACGGCTTAAAACCCACTATGTGCCGATAGCATCTACAACTTGTTCTTGAAAATTAGAAGCAATTTGAAAACTTTTCCTTAATTATAATAGTTACAAAAAAACCACGATTTTCCACTATAAATGATTGCCATCACTGTAAAAAAAGAATGAAGTAACGTGGCCTTATATCTTTACTATGTGTGTGATGAAACAAAAAAATAAATTAAACTGCTCATTTACTCAGGGAGTCTCCCATGCAAGTACTAACCACGCCCGATCATGCTTTACTTTAAACATTTGTCGGTCACGTAACCACTTAGCTGCATGGATCATTTCAAGTTAAGCCGAATTGGCGGGTATTTCATGTTTTTGGATGTTTTAAAATCGTTATCGCTGGCACAAAGTACATTCTAGATTCTAGTATTGACCTATGACCTCTACATACTTGGAGCAACACTACGGTAATTTAACAGCAATTCTCGAAATATTTATTCACATTTTCGAACTTTTAACTATGGTACTTGTTATTATGATATCTCAGGTAACAATCCTGCATGAAACAACCAACTTCGCAATCAATTTTCACAACTTTGTAAGCAGTTTGTAGTCGATACTTTGGTTGGCTGTTGTGATAATTTGTTTATATATGAGGCATTCCTGTTGCATTTACTTAATGTTTTCTAAATTTAACTGCGGGGGTGTCGTTACAATGACTTAGGTTAAATAAACAAACAACTCCGCCAACATTTCCTTCGCTTTTTCCAACATTGCACGCTGTTTTCTAACATTTTACAGTCAGTTTATGTGAACATCTATAGGTTGCTTTCAATTGGCATTTATTAAATGTGTTGACTTTACAGCTGCACGTTTCTATATGCCAACAACTTAGGTCATGTATACCGATATATCTACCAAAGTTTCCATAACTTTGCACAACTTTGCCATCACTTTGAACAACTTTGCCCGGTGTGTTAACGGCTTAAAACCCACTATGTGCCGATAGCATCTACAACTTGTTCTTGAAAATTAGAAGCAATTTGAAAACTTTTCCTTAATTATAATAGTTACAAAAAAACCACGATTTTCCACTATAAATGATTGCCATCACTGTAAAAAAAGAATGAAGTAACGTGGCCTTATATCTTTACTATGTGTGTGATGAAACAAAAAAATAAATTAAACTGCTCATTTACTCAGGGAGTCTCCCATGCAAGTACTAACCACGACCGATCATGCTTTACTTTAAACATTTGTCGGTCACGTAACCACTTAGCTGCATGGATCATTTCAAGTTAAGCCGAATTGGCGGGTATTTCATGTTTTTGGATGTTTTAAAATCGTTATCGCTGGCACAAAGTACATTCTAGATTCTAGTATTGACCTATGACCTCTACATACTTGGAGCAACACTACGGTAATTTAACAGCAATTCTCGAAATATTTATTCACATTTTCGAACTTTTAACTATGGTACTTGTTATTATGATATCTCAGGTAACAATCCCGCATGAAACAACCAACTTCGCAATCAATTTTCACAACTTTGTAAGCAGTTTGTAGTCGATACTTTGGTTGGCTGTTGTGATAATTTGTTTATATATGAGGCATTCCTGTTGCATTTACTTAATGTTTTCTAAATTTAACTGCGGGGGTGTCGTTACAATGACTTAGGTTAAATAAACAAACAACTCCGCCAACATTTCCTTCGCTTTTTCCAACATTGCACGCTGTTTTCTAACATTTTACAGTCAGTTTATGTGAACATCTATAGGCTGCTTTCAATTTGGCATTTATTAAATGTGTTGACTTTACAGCTGCACGTTTCTATATGCCAACAACTTAGGTCATGTATACCGATATATCTACCAAAGTTTCCATAACTTTGCACAACTTTGCCATCACTTTGAACAACTTTGCCCGGTGTGTTAACGGCTTAAAACCCACTATGTGCCGATAGCATCTACAACTTGTTCTTGAAAATTAGAAGCAATTTGGAAACTTTTCCTTAATTATAATAGTTACAAAAAAACCACGATTTCCCACTATAAATGATTGCCATCACTGTAAAAAAAGAATGAAGTAACGTGGCCTTATATCTTTACTATGTGTGTGATGAAACAAAAAAATAAATTAAACTGCTCGTTTACTCAGGGAGTCTCCCATGCAAGTACTAACCACGCCCGATCATGCTTTACTTTAAACATTTGTCGGTCACGTAACCACTTAGCTGCATGGATCATTTCAAGTTAAGCCGAATTGGCGGGTATTTCATGTTTTGGGATGTTTTAAAATCGTTATCGCTGGCACAAAGTACATTCTAGATTCTAGTATTGACCTATGACCTCTACATACTTGGAGCAACACTACGGTAATTTAACAGCAATTCTCGAAATATTTATTCACATTTTCGAACTTTTAACTATGGTACTTGTTATTATGATATCTCAGGTAACAATCCCGCATGAAACAACCAACTTCGCAATCAATTTTCACAACTTTGTAAGCAGTTTGTTGTCGATACTTTGGTTGGCTGTTGTGATAATTTGTTTATATATGAGGCATTCCTGTTGCATTTACTTAATGTTTTCTAAATTTAACTGCGGGGGTGTCGTTACAATGACTTAGGTTAAATAAACAAACAACTCCGCCAACATTTCCTTCGCTTTTTCCAACATTGCACGCTGTTTTCTAACATTTTACAGTCAGTTTATGTGAACATCTATAGGTTGCTTTCAATTGGCATTTATTAAATGTGTTGACTTTACAGCTGCACGTTTCTATATGCCAACAACTTAGGTCATGTATACCGATATATCTACCAAAGTTTCCATAACTTTGCACAACTTTGCCATCACTTTGAACAACTTTGCCCGGTGTGTTAACGGCTTAAAACCCACTATGTGCCGATAGCATCTACAACTTGTTCTTGAAAATTAGAAGCAATTTGAAAACTTTTCCTTAATTATAATAGTTACAAAAAAACCACGATTTTCCACTATAAATGATTGCCATCACTGTAAAAAAAGAATGAAGGAACGTGGCCTTATATCTTTACTATGTGTGTGATGAAACAAAAAAATAAATTAAACTGCTCATTTACTCAGGGAGTCTCCCATGCAAGTACTAACCACGCCCGATCATGCTTTACTTTAAACATTTGTCGGTCACGTAACCACTTAGCTGCATGGATCATTTCAAGTTAAGCCGAATTGGCGGGTATTTCATGTTTTTGGATGTTTTAAAATCGTTATCGCTGGCACAAAGTACATTCTAGATTCTAGTATTGACCTATGACCTCTACATACTTGGAGCAACACTACGGTAATTTAACAGCAATTCTCGAAATATTTATTCACATTTTCGAACTTTTAACTATGGTACTTGTTATTATGATATCTTAGGTAACAATCCCGCATGAAACAACCAACTTCGCAATCAATTTTCACAACTTTGTAAGCAGTTTGTAGTCGATACTTTGGTTGGCTGTTGTGATAATTTGTTTATATATGAGGCATTCCTGTTGCATTTACTTAATGTTTTCTAAATTTAACTGCGGGGGTGTCGTTACAATGACTTAGGTTAAATAAACAAACAACTCCGCCAACATTTCCTTCGCTTTTTCCAACATTGCACGCTGTTTTCTAACATTTTACAGTCAGTTTATGTGAACATCTATAGGTTGCTTTCAATTGGCATTTATTAAATGTGTTGACTTTACAGCTGCACGTTTCTATATGCCAACAACTTAGGTCATGTATACCGATATATCTACCAAAGTTTCCATAACTTTGCACAACTTTGCCATCACTTTGAACAACTTTGCCCGGTGTGTTAACGGCTTAAAACCCACTATGTGCCGATAGCATCTACAACTTGTTCTTGAAAATTAGAAGCAATTTGGAAACTTTTCCTTAATTATAATAGTTACAAAAAAACCACGATTTCCCACTATAAATGATTGCCATCACTGTAAAAAAAGAATGAAGTAACGTGGCCTTATATCTTTACTATGTGTGTGATGAAACAAAAAAATAAATTAAACTGCTCGTTTACTCAGGGAGTCTCCCATGCAAGTACTAACCACGCCCGATCATGCTTTACTTTAAACATTTGTCGGTCACGTAACCACTTAGCTGCATGGATCATTTCAAGTTAAGCCGAATTGGCGGGTATTTCATGTTTTGGGATGTTTTAAAATCGTTATCGCTGGCACAAAGTACATTCTAGATTCTAGTATTGACCTATGACCTCTACATACTTGGAGCAACACTACGGTAATTTAACAGCAATTCTCGAAATATTTATTCACATTTTCGAACTTTTAACTATGGTACTTGTTATTATGATATCTCAGGTAACAATCCCGCATGAAACAACCAACTTCGCAATCAATTTTCACAACTTTGTAAGCAGTTTGTTGTCGATACTTTGGTTGGCTGTTGTGATAATTTGTTTATATATGAGGCATTCCTGTTGCATTTACTTAATGTTTTCTAAATTTAACTGCGGGGGTGTCGTTACAATGACTTAGGTTAAATAAACAAACAACTCCGCCAACATTTCCTTCGCTTTTTCCAACATTGCACGCTGTTTTCTAACATTTTACAGTCAGTTTATGTGAACATCTATAGGTTGCTTTCAATTGGCATTTATTAAATGTGTTGACTTTACAGCTGCACGTTTCTATATGCCAACAACTTAGGTCATGTACACCGATATATCTACCAAAGTTTCCATAACTTTGCACAACTTTGCCATCACTTTGAACAACTTTGCCCGGTGTGTTAACGGCTTAAAACCCACTATGTGCCGATAGCATCTACAACTTGTTCTTGAAAATTAGAAGCAATTTGAAAACTTTTCCTTAATTATAATAGTTACAAAAAAACCACGATTTTCCACTATAAATGATTGCCATCACTGTAAAAAAAGAATGAAGGAACGTGGCCTTATATCTTTACTATGTGTGTGATGAAACAAAAAAATAAATTAAACTGCTCATTTACTCAGGGAGTCTCCCATGCAAGTACTAACCACGCCCGATCATGCTTTACTTTAAACATTTGTCGGTCACGTAACCACTTAGCTGCATGGATCATTTCAAGTTAAGCCGAATTGGCGGGTATTTCATGTTTTTGGATGTTTTAAAATCGTTATCGCTGGCACAAAGTACATTCTAGATTCTAGTATTGACCTATGACCTCTACATACTTGGAGCAACACTACGGTAATTTAACAGCAATTCTCGAAATATTTATTCACATTTTCGAACTTTTAACTATGGTACTTGTTATTATGATATCTCAGGTAACAATCCCGCATGAAACAACCAACTTCGCAATCAATTTTCACAACTTTGTAAGCAGTTTGTAGTCGATACTTTGGTTGGCTGTTGTGATAATTTGTTTATATATGAGGCATTCCTGTTGCATTTACTTAATGTTTTCTAAATTTAACTGCGGGGGTGTCGTTACAATGACTTAGGTTAAATAAACAAACAACTCCGCCAACATTTCCTTCGCTTTTTCCAACATTGCACGCTGTTTTCTAACATTTTACAGTCAGTTTATGTGAACATCTATAGGTTGCTTTCAATTGGCATTTATTAAATGTGTTGACTTTACAGCTGCACGTTTCTATATGCCAACAACTTAGGTCATGTATACCGATATATCTACCAAAGTTTCCATAACTTTGCACAACTTTGCCATCACTTTGAACAACTTTGCCCGGTGTGTTAACGGCTTAAAACCCACTATGTGCCGATAGCATCTACAACTTGTTCTTGAAAATTAGAAGCAATTTGAAAACTTTTCCTTAATTATAATAGTTACAAAAAAACCACGATTTTCCACTACAAATGATTGCCATCACTGTAAAAAAAGAATGAAGTAACGTGGCCTTATATCTTTACTATGTGTGTGATGAAACAAAAAAATAAATTAAACTGCTCGTTTACTCAGGGAGTCTCCCATGCAAGTACTAACCACGCCCGATCATGCTTTACTTTAAACATTTGTCGGTCACGTAACCACTTAGCTGCATGGATCATTTCAAGTTAAGCCGAATTGGCGGGTATTTCATGTTTTTGGATGTTTTAAAATCGTTATCGCTGGCACAAAGTACATTCTAGATTCTAGTATTGACCTATGACCTCTACATACTTGGAGCAACACTACGGTAATTTAACAGCAATTCTCGAAATATTTATTCACATTTTCGAACTATTAACTATGGTACTTGTTATTATGATATCTCAGGTAACAATCCCGCATGAAACAACCAACTTCGCAATCAATTTTCACAACTTTGTAAGCAGTTTGTTGTCGATACTTTGGTTGGCTGTTGTGATAATTTGTTTATATATGAGGCATTCCTGTTGCATTTACTTAATGTTTTCTAAATTTAACTGCGGTGGTGTCGTTACAATGACTTAGGTTAAATAAACAAACAACTCCGCCAACATTTCCTTCGCTTTTTCCAACATTGCACGCTGTTTTCTAACATTTTACAGTCAGTTTATGTGAACATCTATAGGTTGCTTTCAATTGGCATTTATTAAATGTGTTGACTTTACAGCTGCACGTTTCTATATGCCAACAACTTAGGTCATGTATACCGATATATCTACCAAAGTTTCCATAACTTTGCACAACTTTGCCATCACTTTGAACAACTTTGCCCGGTGTGTTAACGGCTTAAAACCCACTATGTGCCGATAGCATCTACAACTTGTTCTTGAAAATTAGAAGCAATTTGAAAACTTTTCCTTAATTATAATAGTTACAAAAAAACCACGATTTTCCACTATAAATGATTGCCATCACTGTAAAAAAAGAATGAAGTAACGTGGCCTTATATCTTTACTATGTGTGTGATGAAACAAAAAAATAAATTAAACTGCTTGTTTACTCAGGGAGTCTCCCATGCAAGTACTAACCACGCCCGATCATGCTTTACTTTAAACATTTGTCGGTCACGTAACCACTTAGCTGCATGGATCATTTCAAGTTAAGCCGAATTGGCGGGTATTTCATGTTTTTGGATGTTTTAAAATCGTTATCGCTGGCACAAAGTACATTCTAGATTCTAGTATTGACCTATGACCTCTACATACTTGGAGCAACACTACGGTAATTTAACAGCAATTCTCGAAATATTTATTCACATTTTCGAACTTTTAACTATGGTACTTGTTATTATGATATCTCAGGTAACAATCCCGCATGAAACAACCAACTTCGCAATCAATTTTCACAACTTTGTAAGCAGTTTGTAGTCGATACTTTGGTTGGCTGTTGTGATAATTTGTTTATATATGAGGCATTCCTGTTGCATTTACTTAATGTTTTCTAAATTTAACTACGGGGGTGTCGTTACAATAACTTAGGTTAAATAAACAAACAACTCCGCCAACATTTCCTTCGCTTTTTCCAACATTGCACGCTGTTTTCTAACATTTTACAGTCAGTTTATGTGAACATCTATAGGTTGCTTTCAATTGGCATTTATTAAATGTGTTGACTTTACAGCTGCACGTTTCTATATGCCAACAACTTAGGTCATGTATACCGATATATCTACCAAAGTTTCCATAACTTTGCACAACTTTGCCATCACTTTGAACAACTTTGCCCGGTGTGTTAACGGCTTAAAACCCACTATGTGCCGATAGCATCTACAACTTGTTCTTGAAAATTAGAAGCAATTTGAAAACTTTTCCTTAATTATAATAGTTACAAAAAAACCACGATTTTCCACTACAAATGATTGCCATCACTGTAAAAAAAGAATGAAGTAACGTGGCCTTATATCTTTACTATGTGTGTGATGAAACAAAAAAATAAATTAAACTGCTCGTTTACTCAGGGAGTCTCCCATGCAAGTACTAACCACGCCCGATCATGCTTTACTTTAAACATTTGTCGGTCACGTAACCACTTAGCTGCATGGATCATTTCAAGTTAAGCCGAATTGGCGGGTATTTCATGTTTTTGGATGTTTTAAAATCGTTATCGCTGGCACAAAGTACATTCTAGATTCTAGTATTGACCTATGACCTCTACATACTTGGAGCAACACTACGGTAATTTAACAGCAATTCTCGAAATATTTATTCACATTTTCGAACTATTAACTATGGTACTTGTTATTATGATATCTCAGGTAACAATCCCGCATGAAACAACCAACTTCGCAATCAATTTTCACAACTTTGTAAGCAGTTTGTTGTCAATACTTTGGTTGGCTGTTGTGATAATTTGTTTATACATGAGGCATTCCTGTTGCATTTACTTAATGTTTTCTAAATTTAACTGCGGGGGTGTCGTTACAATGACTTAGGTTAAATAAACAAACAACTCCGCCAACATTTCCTTCGCTTTTTCCAACATTGCACGCTGTTTTCTAACATTTTACAGTCAGTTTATGTGAACATCTATAGGTTGCTTTCAATTGGCATTTATTAAATGTGTTGACTTTACAGCTGCACGTTTCTATATGCCAACAACTTAGGTCATGTATACCGATATATCTACCAAAGTTTCCATAACTTTGCACAACTTTGCCATCACTTTGAACAACTTTGCCCGGTGTGTTAACGGCTTAAAACCCACTATGTGCCGATAGCATCTACAACTTGTTCTTGAAAATTAGAAGCAATTTGAAAACTTTTCCTTAATTATAATAGTTACAAAAAAACCACGATTTTCCACTATAAATGATTGCCATCACTGTAAAAAAAGAATGAAGTAACGTGGCCTTATATCTTTACTATGTGTGTGATGAAACAAAAAAATAAATTAAACTGCTTGTTTACTCAGGGAGTCTCCCATGCAAGTACTAACCACGCCCGATCATGCTTTACTTTAAACATTTGTCGGTCACGTAACCACTTAGCTGCATGGATCATTTCAAGTTAAGCCGAATTGGCGGGTATTTCATGTTTTTGGATGTTTTAAAATCGTTATCGCTGGCACAAAGTACATTCTAGATTCTAGTATTGACCTATGACCTCTACATACTTGGAGCAACACTACGGTAATTTAACAGCAATTCTCGAAATATTTATTCACATTTTCGAACTTTTAACTATGGTACTTGTTATTATGATATCTCAGGTAACAATCCCGCATGAAACAACCAACTTCGCAATCAATTTTCACAACTTTGTAAGCAGTTTGTAGTCGATACTTTGGTTGGCTGTTGTGATAATTTGTTTATATATGAGGCATTCCTGTTGCATTTACTTAATGTTTTCTAAATTTAACTACGGGGGTGTCGTTACAATAACTTAGGTTAAATAAACAAACAACTCCGCCAACATTTCCTTCGCTTTTTCCAACATTGCACGCTGTTTTCTAACATTTTACAGTCAGTTTATGTGAACATCTATAGGTTGCTTTCAATTGGCATTTATTAAATGTGTTGACTTTACAGCTGCACGTTTCTAATGCCAACAACTTAGGTCATGTATACCGATATATCTACCAAAGTTTCCATAACTTTGCACAACTTTGCCATCACTTTGAACAACTTTGCCCGGTGTGTTAACGGCTTAAAACCCACTATGTGCCGATAGCATCTACAACTTGTTCTTGAAAATTAGAAGCAATTTGAAAACTTTTCCTTAATTATAATAGTTACAAAAAAACCACGATTTTCCACTACAAATGATTGCCATCACTGTAAAAAAAGAATGAAGTAACGTGGCCTTATATCTTTACTATGTGTGTGATGAAACAAAAAAATAAATTAAACTGCTCGTTTACTCAGGGAGTCTCCCATGCAAGTACTAACCACGCCCGATCATGCTTTACTTTAAACATTTGTCGGTCACGTAACCACTTAGCTGCATGGATCATTTCAAGTTAAGCCGAATTGGCGGGTATTTCATGTTTTTGGATGTTTTAAAATCGTTATCGCTGGCACAAAGTACATTCTAGATTCTAGTATTGACCTATGACCTCTACATACTTGGAGCAACACTACGGTAATTTAACAGCAATTCTCGAAATATTTATTCACATTTTCGAACTATTAACTATGGTACTTGTTATTATGATATCTCAGGTAACAATCCCGCATGAAACAACCAACTTCGCAATCAATTTTCACAACTTTGTAAGCAGTTTGTTGTCAATACTTTGGTTGGCTGTTGTGATAATTTGTTTATACATGAGGCATTCCTGTTGCATTTACTTAATGTTTTCTAAATTTAACTGCGGGGGTGTCGTTACAATGACTTAGGTTAAATAAACAAACAACTCCGCCAACATTTCCTTCGCTTTTTCCAACATTGCACGCTGTTTTCTAACATTTTACAGTCAGTTTATGTGAACATCTATAGGTTGCTTTCAATTGGCATTTATTAAATGTGTTGACTTTACAGCTGCACGTTTCTATATGCCAACAACTTAGGTCATGTATACCGATATATCTACCAAAGTTTCCATAACTTTGCACAACTTTGCCATCACTTTGAACAACTTTGCCCGGTGTGTTAACGGCTTAAAACCCACTATGTGCCGATAGCATCTACAACTTGTTCTTGAAAATTAGAAGCAATTTGAAAACTTTTCCTTAATTATAATAGTTACAAAAAAACCACGATTTTCCACTATAAATGATTGCCATCACTGTAAAAAAAGAATGAAGTAACGTGGCCTTATATCTTTACTATGTGTGTGATGAAACAAAAAAATAAATTAAACTGCTTGTTTACTCAGGGAGTCTCCCATGCAAGTACTAACCACGCCCGATCATGCTTTACTTTAAACATTTGTCGGTCACGTAACCACTTAGCTGCATGGATCATTTCAAGTTAAGCCGAATTGGCGGGTATTTCATGTTTTTGGATGTTTTAAAATCGTTATCGCTGGCACAAAGTACATTCTAGATTCTAGTATTGACCTATGACCTCTACATACTTGGAGCAACACTACGGTAATTTAACAGCAATTCTCGAAATATTTATTCACATTTTCGAACTTTTAACTATGGTACTTGTTATTATGATATCTCAGGTAACAATCCCGCATGAAACAACCAACTTCGCAATCAATTTTCACAACTTTGTAAGCAGTTTGTAGTCGATACTTTGGTTGGCTGTTGTGATAATTTGTTTATATATGAGGCATTCCTGTTGCATTTACTTAATGTTTTCTAAATTTAACTGCGGGGGTGTCGTTACAATAACTTAGGTTAAATAAACAAACAACTCCGCCAACATTTCCTTCGCTTTTTCCAACATTGCACGCTGTTTTCTAACATTTTACAGTCAGTTTATGTGAACATCTATAGGTTGCTTTCAATTGGCATTTATTAAATGTGTTGACTTTACAGCTGCACGTTTCTATATGCCAACAACTTAGGTCATGTATACCGATATATCTACCAAAGTTTCCATAACTTTGCACAACTTTGCCATCACTTTGAACAACTTTGCCCGGTGTGTTAACGGCTTAAAACCCACTATGTGCCGATAGCATCTACAACTTGTTCTTGAAAATTAGAAGCAATTTGAAAACTTTTCCTTAATTATAATAGTTACAAAAAAAACACGATTTTCCACTATAAATGATTGCCATCACTGTAAAAAAAGAATGAAGTAACGTGGCCTTTTATCTTTACTATGTGTGTGATGAAACAAAAAAATAAATTAAACTGCTTGTTTATTCAGGGAGTCTCCCATGCAAGTATTAACCACGCCCGATCATGCTTTACTTTAAACATTTGTCGGTCACGTAACCACTTAGCTGCATGGATCATTTCAAGTTAAGCCGAATTGGCGGGTATTTCATGTTTTTGGATGTTTTAAAATCGTTATCGCTGGCACAAAGTACATTCTAGATTCTCGTATTGACCTATGACCTCTACATACTTGGAGCAACACTACGGTAATTTAACAGCAATTCTCGAAATATTTATTCACATTTTCGAACTTTTAACTATGGTACTTGTTATTATGATATCTCAGGTAACAATCCCGCATGGAACAACCAACTTCGCAATCAATTTTCACAACTTTGTAAGCAGTTTGTAGTCGATACTTTGGTTGGCTGTTGTGATAATTTGTTTATATATGAGGCATTCCTGTTGCATTTACTTAATGTTTTCTAAATTTAACTGCGGGGGTGTCGTTACAATGACTTAGGTTAAATAAACAAACAACTCCGCCAACATTTCCTTCGCTTTTTCCAACATTGCACGCTGTTTTCTAACATGTTACAGTCAGTTTTTGTGAACATCTATAGGTTGCTTTCAATTGGCATTAATTAAATGTGTTGACTTTACAGCTGCACGTTTCTATATGCCAACAACTTAGGTCATGTATACCGATATATCTACCAAAGTTTCCATAACTTTGCACAACTTTGCCATCACTTTGAACAACTTTGCCCGGTGTGTTAACGGCTTAAAACCCACTATGTGCCGATAGCATCTACAACTTGTTCTTGAAAATTAGAAGCAATTTGAAAACTTTTCCTTAATTATAATAGTTACAAAAAAAACACAATTTTCCACTATAAATGATTGCCATCACTGTAAAAAAAGAATGAAGTAACGTGGCCTTTTATCTTTACTATGTGTGTGATGAAACAAAAAAATAAATTAAACTGCTTGTTTATTCAGGGAGTCTCCCATGCAAGTATTAACCACGCCCGATCATGCTTTACTTTAAACATTTGTCGGTCACGTAACCACTTAGCTGCATGGATCATTTCAAGTTAAGCCGAATTGGCGGGTATTTCATGTTTTTGGATGTTTTAAAATCGTTATCGCTGGCACAAAGTACATTCTAGATTCTCGTATTGACCTATGACCTCTACATACTTGGAGCAACACTACGGTAATTTAACAGCAATTCTCGAAATATTTATTCACATTTTCGAACTTTTAACTATGGTACTTGTTATTATGATATCTCAGGTAACAATCCCGCATGGAACAACCAACTTCGCAATCAATTTTCACAACTTTGTAAGCAGTTTGTAGTCGATACTTTGGTTGGCTGTTGTGATAATTTGTTTATATATGAGGCATTCCTGTTGCATTTACTTAATGTTTTCTAAATTTAACTGCGGGGGTGTCGTTACAATGACTTAGGTTAAATAAACAAACAACTCCGCCAACATTTCCTTCGCTTTTTCCAACATTGCACGCTGTTTTCTAACATGTTACAGTCAGTTTTTGTGAACATCTATAGGTTGCTTTCAATTGGCATTAATTAAATGTGTTGACTTTACAGCTGCACGTTTCTATATGCCAACAACTTAGGTCATGTATACCGATATATCTACAAAAGTTTCCATAACTTTGCACAACTTTGCCATCACTTTGAACAACTTTGCCCGGTGTGTTAACGGCTTAAAACCCACTATGTGCCGATAGCATCTACAACTTGTTCTTGAAAATTAGAAGCAATTTGAAAACTTTTCCTTAATTATAATAGTTACAAAAAAAACACAATTTTCCACTATAAATGATTGCCATCACTGTAAAAAAAGAATGAAGTAACGTGGCCTTTTATCTTTACTATGTGTGTGATGAAACAAAAAAATAAATTAAACTGCTTGTTTATTCAGGGAGTCTCCCATGCAAGTACTAACCACGCCCGATCATGCTTTACTTTAAACATTTGTCGGTCACGTAACCACTTAGCTGCATGGATCATTTCAAGTTAAGCCGAATTGGCGGGTATTTCATGTTTTTGGATGTTTTAAAATCGTTATCGCTGGCACAATGTACATTCTAGATTCTAGTATTGACCTATGACCTCTACATACTTGGAGCAACACTACGGTAATTTAACAGCAATTCTCGAAATATTTATTCACATTTTCGAACTTTTAACTATGGTACTTGTTATTATGATATCTCAGGTAACAATCCCGCATGAAACAACCAACTTCGCAATCAATTTTCACAACTTTGTAAGCAGTTTGTAGTCGATACTTTGGTTGGCTGTTGTGATAATTTGTTTATATATGAGGCATTCCTGTTGCATTTACTTAATGTTTTCAAAATTTAACTGCGGGGGTGTCGTTACAATGACTTAGGTTAAATAAACAAACAACTCCGCCAACATTTCCTTCGCTTTTTCCAACATTGCACGCTGTTTTCTAACATGTTACAGTCAGTTTTTGTGAACATCTATAGGTTGCTTTCAATTGGCATTAATTAAATGTGTTGACTTTACAGCTGCACGTTTCTATATGCCAACAACTTAGGTCATGTATACCGATATATCTACCAAAGTTTCCATAACTTTGCACAACTTTGCCATCACTTTGAACAACTTTGCCCGGTGTGTTAACGGCTTAAAACCCACTATGTGCCGATAGCATCTACAACTTGTTCTTGAAAATTAGAAGCAATTTGAAAACTTTTCCTTAATTATAATAGTTACAAATAAACCACGATTTTCCACTATAAATGATTGCCATCACTGTAAAAAAAGAATGAAGTAACGTGGCCTTTTATCTTTACTATGTGTGTGATGAAACAAAAAAATAAATTAAACTGCTTGTTTATTCAGGGAGTCTCCCATGCAAGTACAAACCACGCCCGATCATGCTTTACTTTAAACATTTGTCGGTCACGTAACCACTTAGCTGCATGGATCATTTCAAGTTAAACCGAATTGGCGGGTATTTCATGTTTTTGGATGTTTTAAAATCGTTATCGCTGGCACAAAGTACATTCTAGATTCTAGTATTGACCTATGACCTCTACATACTTGGAGCAACACTACGGTAATTTAACAGCAATTCTCGAAATATTTATTCACATTTTCGAACTTTTAACTATGGTACTTGTTATTATGATATCTCAGGTAACAATCCCGCATGAAACAACCAACTTCGCAATCAATTTTCACAACTTTGTAAGCAGTTTGTAGTCGATACTTTGGTTGGCTGTTGTGATAATTTGTTTATATATGAGGCATTCCTGTTGCATTTACTTAATATTTTCTAAATTTAACTGCGGGGGTGTCGTTACAATGACTTAGGTTAAATAAACAAACAACTCCGCCAACATTTCCTTCGCTTTTTCCAACATTGCACGCTGTTTTCTAACATGTTACAGTCAGTTTTTGTGAACATCTATAGGTTGCTTTCAATTGGCATTAATTAAATGTGTTGACTTTACAGCTGCACGTTTCTATATGCCAACAACTTAGGCCATGTATACCGATATATCTACCAAAGTTTCCATAACTTTGCACAACTTTGCCATCACTTTGAACAACTTTGCCCGGTGTGTTAACGGCTTAAAACCCACTATGTGCCGATAGCATCTACAACTTGTTCTTGAAAATTAGAAGCAATTTGAAAACTTTTCCTTAATTATAATAGTTACAAAAAAACCACGATTTTCCACTATAAATGATTGCCATCACTGTAAAAAAAGAATGAAGTAACGTGGCCTTTTATCTTTACTATGTGTGTGATGAAACAAAAAAATAAATTAAACTGCTTGTTTATTCAGGGAGTCTCCCATGCAAGTACTAACCACGCCCGATCATGCTTTACTTTAAACATTTGTCGGTCACGTAACCACTTAGCTGCATGGATCATTTCAAGTTAAGCCGAATTGGCGGGTATTTCATGTTTTTGGATGTTTTAAAATCGTTATCGCTGGCACAAAGTACATTCTAGATTCTAGTATTGACCTATGACCTCTACATACTTGGAGCAACACTACGGTAATTTAACAGCAATTCTCGAAATATTTATTCACATTTTCGAACTTTTAACTATGGTACTTGTTATTATGATATCTCAGGTAACAATCCCGCATGAAACAACCAACTTCGCAATCAATTTTCACAACTTTGTAAGCAGTTTGTAGTCGATACTTTGGTTGGCTGTTGTGATAATTTGTTTATATATGAGGCATTCCTGTTGCATTTACTTAATATTTTCTAAATTTAACTGCGGGGGTGTCGTTACAATGACTTAGGTTAAATAAACAAACAACTCCGCCAACATTTCCTTCGCTTTTTCCAACATTGCACGCTGTTTTCTAACATGTTACAGTCAGTTTTTGTGAACATCTATAGGTTGCTTTCAATTGGCATTAATTAAATGTGTTGACTTTACAGCTGCACGTTTCTATATGCCAACAACTTAGGTCATGTATACCGATATATCTACCAAAGTTTCCATAACTTTGCACAACTTTGCCATCACTTTGAACAACTTTGCCCGGTGTGTTAACGGCTTAAAACCCACTATGTGCCGATAGCATCTACAACTTGTTCTTGAAAATTAGAAGCAATTTGAAAACTTTTCCTTAATTATAATAGTTACAAAAAAACCACGATTTTCCACTATAAATGATTGCCATCACTGTAAAAAAAGAATGAAGTAACGTGGCCTTTTATCTTTACTATGTGTGTGATGAAACAAAAAAATAAATTAAACTGCTTGTTTATTCAGGGAGTCTCCCATGCAAGTACTAACCACGCCCGATCATGCTTTACTTTAAACATTTGTCGGTCACGTAACCACTTAGCTGCATGGATCATTTCAAGTTAAGCCGAATTGGCGGGTATTTCATGTTTTTGGATGTTTTAAAATCGTTATCGCTGGCACAAAGTACATTCTAGATTCTAGTATTGACCTATGACCTCTACATACTTGGAGCAACACTACGGTAATTTAACAGCAATTCTCGAAATATTTATTCACATTTTCGAACTTTTAACTATGGTACTTGTTATTATGATATCTCAGGTAACAATCCCGCATGAAACAACCAACTTCGCAATCAATTTTCACAACTTTGTAAGCAGTTTGTAGTCGATACTTTGGTTGGCTGTTGTGATAATTTGTTTATATATGAGGCATTCCTGTTGCATTTACTTAATATTTTCTAAATTTAACTGCGGGGGTGTCGTTACAATGACTTAGGTTAAATAAACAAACAACTCCGCCAACATTTCCTTCGCTTTTTCCAACATTGCACGCTGTTTTCTAACATGTTACAGTCAGTTTTTGTGAACATCTATAGGTTGCTTTCAATTGGCATTAATTAAATGTGTTGACTTTACAGCTGCACGTTTCTATATGCCAACAACTTAGGTCATGTATACCGATATATCTACCAAAGTTTCCATAACTTTGCACAACTTTGCCATCACTTTGAACAACTTTGCCCGGTGTGTTAACGGCTTAAAACCCACTATGTGCCGATAGCATCTACAACTTGTTCTTGAAAATTAGAAGCAATTTGAAAACTTTTCCTTAATTATAATAGTTACAAGAAAACCACGATTTTCCACTATAAATGATTGCCATCACTGTAAAAAAAGAATGAAGTAACGTGGCCTTTTATCTTTACTATGTGTGTGATGAAACAAAAAAATAAATTAAACTGCTTGTTTATTCAGGGAGTCTCCCATGCAAGTACTAACCACGCCCGATCATGCTTTACTTTAAACATTTGTCGGTCACGTAACCACTTAGCTGCATGGATCATTTCAGGTTAAACCGAATTGGCGGGTATTTCATGTTTTGGGATGTTTTAAAATCGTTATCGCTGGCACAAAGTACATTCTAGATTTTAGTATTGACCTATGACCTCTACATACTTGGAGCAACACTACGGTAATTTAACAGCAATTCTCGAAATATTTATTCACATTTTCGAACTTTTAACTATGGTACTTGTTATTATGATATCTCAGGTAACAATCCCGCATGAAACAACCAACTTCGCAATCAATTTTCACAACTTTGTAAGCAGTTTGTAGTCGATACTTTGGTTGGCTGTTGTGATAATTTGTTTATATATGAGGCATTCCTGTTGCATTTACTTAATATTTTCTAAATTTAACTGCGGGGGTGTCGTTACAATGACTTAGGTTAAATAAACAAACAACTCCGCCAACATTTCCTTCGCTTTTTCCAACATTGCACGCTGTTTTCTAACATGTTACAGTCAGTTTTTGTGAACATCTATAGGTTGCTTTCAATTGGCATTAATTAAATGTGTTGACTTTACAGCTGCACGTTTCTATATGCCAACAACTTAGGTCATGTATACCGATATATCTACCAAAGTTTCCATAACTTTGCACAACTTTGCCATCACTTTGAACAACTTTGCCCGGTGTGTTAACGGCTTAAAACCCACTATGTGCCGATAGCATCTACAACTTGTTCTTGAAAATTAGAAGCAATTTGAAAACTTTTCCTTAATTATAATAGTTACAAAAAAAACACGATTTTCCACTATAAATGATTGCCATCACTGTAAAAAAAGAATGAAGTAACGTGGCCTTTTATCTTTACTATGTGTGTGATGAAACAAAAAAATAAATTAAACTGCTTGTTTATTCAGGGAGTCTCCCATGCAAGTACTAACCACGCCCGATCATGCTTTACTTTAAACATTTGTCGGTCACGTAACCACTTAGCTGCATGGATCATTTCAAGTTAAGCCGAATTGGCGGGTATTTCATGTTTTTGGATGTTTTAAAATCGTTATCGCTGGCACAAAGTACATTCTAGATTCTAGTATTGACCTATGACCTCTACATACTTGGAGCAACACTACGGTAATTTAACAGCAATTCTCGAAATATTTATTCACATTTTCGAACTTTTAACTATGGTACTTGTTATTATGATATCTCAGGTAACAATCCCGCATGAAACAACCAACTTCGCAATCAATTTTCACAACTTTGTAAGCAGTTTGTAGTCGATACTTTGGTTGGCTGTTGTGATAATTTGTTTATATATGAGGCATTCCTGTTGCATTTACTTAATGTTTTCTAAATTTAACTGCGGGGGTGTCGTTACAATGACTTAGGTTAAATAAACAAACAACTCCGCCAACATTTCCTTCGCTTTTTCCAACATTGCACGCTGTTTTCTAACATGTTACAGTCAGTTTTTGTGAACATCTATAGGTTGCTTTCAATTGGCATTAATTAAATGTGTTGACTTTACAGCTGCACGTTTCTATATGCCAACAACTTAGGTCATGTATACCGATATATCTACCAAAGTTTCCATAACTTTGCACAACTTTGCCATCACTTTGAACAACTTTGCCCGGTGTGTTAACGGCTTAAAACCCACTATGTGCCGATAGCATCTACAACTTGTTCTTGAAAATTAGAAGCAATTTGAAAACTTTTCCTTAATTATAATAGTTACAAATAAACCACGATTTTCCACTATAAATGATTGCCATCACTGTAAAAAAAGAATGAAGTAACGTGGCCTTTTATCTTTACTATGTGTGTGATGAAACAAAAAAATAAATTAAACTGCTTGTTTATTCAGGGAGTCTCCCATGCAAGTACTAACCACGCCCGATCATGATTTACTTTAAACATTTGTCGGTCACGTAACCACTTAGCTGCATGGATCATTTCAAGTTAAACCGAATTGGCGGGTATTTCATGTTTTTGGATGTTTTAAAATCGTTATCGCTGGCACAAAGTACATTCTAGATTCTAGTATTGACCTATGACCTCTACATACTTGGAGCAACACTACGGTAATTTAACAGCAATTCTCGAAATATTTATTCACATTTTCGAACTTTTAACTATGGTACTTGTTATTATGATATCTCAGGTAACAATCCCGCATGAAACAACCAACTTCGCAATCAATTTTCACAACTTTGTAAGCAGTTTGTAGTCGATACTTTGGTTGGCTGTTGTGATAATTTGTTTATATATGAGGCATTCCTGTTGCATTTACTTAATGTTTTCTAAATTTAACTGCGGGGGTGTCGTTACAATGACTTAGGTTAAATAAACAAACAACTCCGCCAACATTTCCTTCGCTTTTTCCAACATTGCACGCTGTTTTCTAACATGTTACAGTCAGTTTTTGTGAACATCTATAGGTTGCTTTCAATTGGCATTAATTAAATGTGTTGACTTTACAGCTGCACGTTTCTATATGCCAACAACTTAGGTCATGTATACCGATATATCTACCAAAGTTTCCATAACTTTGCACAACTTTGCCATCACTTTGAACAACTTTGCCCGGTGTGTTAACGGCTTAAAACCCACTATGTGCCGATAGCATCTACAACTTGTTCTTGAAAATTAGAAGCAATTTGAAAACTTTTCCTTAATTATAATAGTTACAAATAAACCACGATTTTCCACTATAAATGATTGCCATCACTGTAAAAAAAGAATGAAGTAACGTGGCCTTTTATCTTTACTATGTGTGTGATGAAACAAAAAAATAAATTAAACTGCTTGTTTATTCAGGGAGTCTCCCATGCAAGTACTAACCACGCCCGATCATGATTTACTTTAAACATTTGTCGGTCACGTAACCACTTAGCTGCATGGATCATTTCAAGTTAAACCGAATTGGCGGGTATTTCATGTTTTTGGATGTTTTAAAATCGTTATCGCTGGCACAAAGTACATTCTAGATTCTAGTATTGACCTATGACCTCTACATACTTGGAGCAACACTACGGTAATTTAACAGCAATTCTCGAAATATTTATTCACATTTTCGAACTTTTATCTATGGTACTTGTTATTATGATATCTCAGGTAACAATCCCGCATGAAACAACCAACTTCGCAATCAATTTTCACAACTTTGTAAGCAGTTTGTAGTCGATACTTTGGTTGGCTGTTGTGATAATTTGTTTATATATGAGGCATTCCTGTTGCATTTACTTAATATTTTCTAAATTTAACTGCGGGGGTGTCGTTACAATGACTTAGGTTAAATAAACAAACAACTCCGCCAACATTTCCTTCGCTTTTTCCAACATTGCACGCTGTTTTCTAACATGTTACAGTCAGTTTTTGTGAACATCTATAGGTTGCTTTCAATTGGCATTAATTAAATGTGTTGACTTTACAGCTGCACGTTTCTATATGCCAACAACTTAGGTCATGTATACCGATATATCTACCAAAGTTTCCATAACTTTGCACAACTTTGCCATCACTTTGAACAACTTTGCCCGGTGTGTTAACGGCTTAAAACCCACTATGTGCCGATAGCATCTACAACTTGTTCTTGAAAATTAGAAGCAATTTGAAAACTTTTCCTTAATTATAATAGTTACAAAAAAACCACGATTTTCCACTATAAATGATTGCCATCACTGTAAAAAAAGAATGAAGTAACGTGGCCTTTTATCTTTACTATGTGTGTGATGAAACAAAAAAATAAATTAAACTGCTTGTTTATTCAGGGAGTCTCCCATGCAAGTACTAACCACGCCCGATCATGCTTTACTTTAAACATTTGTCGGTCACGTAACCACTTAGCTGCATGGATCATTTCAAGTTAAACCGAATTGGCGGGTATTTCATGTTTTTGGATGTTTTAAAATCGTTATCGCTGGCACAAAGTACATTCTAGATTCTAGTATTGACCTATGACCTCTACATACTTGGAGCAACACTACGGTAATTTAACAGCAATTCTCGAAATATTTATTCACATTTTCGAACTTTTAACTATGGTACTTGTTATTATGATATCTCAGGTAACAATCCCGCATGAAACAACCAACTTCGCAATCAATTTTCACAACTTTGTAAGCAGTTTGTAGTCGATACTTTGGTTGGCTGTTGTGATAATTTGTTTATATATGAGGCATTCCTGTTGCATTTACTTAATATTTTCTAAATTTAACTGCGGGGGTGTCGTTACAATGACTTAGGTTAAATAAACAAACAACTCCGCCAACATTTCCTTCGCTTTTTCCAACATTGCACGCTGTTTTCTAACATGTTACAGTCAGTTTTTGTGAACATCTATAGGTTGCTTTCAATTGGCATTAATTAAATGTGTTGACTTTACAGCTGCACGTTTCTATATGCCAACAACTTAGGTCATGTATACCGATATATCTACCAAAGTTTCCATAACTTTGCACAACTTTGCCATCACTTTGAACAACTTTGCCCGGTGTGTTAACGGCTTAAAACCCACTATGTGCCGATAGCATCTACAACTTGTTCTTGAAAATTAGAAGCAATTTGAAAACTTTTCCTTAATTATAATAGTTACAAAAAAACCACGATTTTCCACTATAAATGATTGCCATCACTGTAAAAAAAGAATGAAGTAACGTGGCCTTTTATCTTTACTATGTGTGTGATGAAACAAAAAAATAAATTAAACTGCTTGTTTATTCAGGGAGTCTCCCATGCAAGTACTAACCACGCCCGATCATGCTTTACTTTAAACATTTGTCGGTCACGTAACCATTTAGCTGCATGGATCATTTCAAGTTAAGCCGAATTGGCGGGTATTTCATGTTTTTGGATGTTTTAAAATCGTTATCGCTGGCACAAAGTACATTCTAGATTCTAGTATTGACCTATGACCTCTACATACTTGGAGCAACACTACGGTAATTTAACAGCAATTCTCGAAATATTTATTCACATTTTTCGAACTTTTAACTATGGTACTTGTTATTATGATATCTCAGGTAACAATCCCGCTTGAAACAACCAACTTCGCAATAAATTTTCACAACTTTGTAAGCAGTTTGTTGTCGATACTTTGGATGGCTGTTGTGATAATTTGTTTATATATGAGGCATTCCTGTTGCATTTACTTAATGTTTTCTAAATTTAACTGCGGTGGTGTCGTTACAATGACTTAGGTTAAATAAACAAACAACTCCGCCAACATTTCCTTCGCTTTTTCCAACATTGCACGCTGTTTTCTAACATTTTACAGTCAGTTTATGTGAACATCTATAGGTTGCTTTCAATTGGCATTTATTAAATGTGTTGACTTTACAGCTGCACGTTTCTATATGCCAACAACTTAGGTCATGTATACCGATATATCTACCAAAGTTTCCATAACTTTGCACAACTTTGCCATCACTTTGAATAACTTTGCCCGGTGTGTTAACGGCTTAAAACCCACTATGTGCCGATAGCATCTACAACTTGTTCTTGAAAATTAGAAGCAATTTGAAAACTTTTCCTTAATTATAATAGTTACAAAAAAACCACGATTTTCCACTATAAATGATTGCCATCACTGTAAAAAAAGAATGTAGTAACGTGGCCTTTTATCTTTACTATGTGTGTGATGAAACAAAAAAATAAATTAAACTGCTTGTTTATTCAGGGAGTCTCCCATGCAAGTACTAACCACGCCCGATCATGCTTTACTTTAAACATTTGTCGGTCACGTAACCACTTAGCTGCATGGATCATTTCAAGTTAAGCCGAATTGGCGGGTATTTCATGTTTTTGGATGTTTTAAAATCGTTATCGCTGGCACAAAGTACATTCTAGATTCTAGTATTGACCTATGACCTCTACATACTTGGAGCAACACTACGGTAATTTAACAGCAATTCTCGAAATATTTATTCACATTTTCGAACTTTTAACTATGGTACTTGTTATTATGATATCTCAGGTAACAATCCCGCATGAAACAACCAACTTCGCAATCAATTTACACAACTTTGTAAGCAGTTTGTAGTCGATACTTTGGTTGGCTGTTGTGATAATTTGTTTATATATGAGGCATTCCTGTTGCATTTACTTAATGTTTTCTAAATTTAACTGCGGGGGTGTCGTTACAATGACTTAGGTTAAATAAACAAACAACTCCGCCAACATTTCCTTCGCTTTTTCCAACATTGCACGCTGTTTTCTAACATTTTACAGTCAGTTTTTGTGAACATCTATTATTTGCTTTCAATTGGCATTTATTAAATGTGTTGACTTTACAGCTGCACGTTTCTATATGCCAACAACTTAGGTCATGTATACCGATATATCTACCAAAGTTTCCATAACTTTGCACAACTTTGCCATCACTTTGAACAACTTTGCCCGGTGTGTTAACGGCTTAAAACCCACTATGTGCCGATAGCATCTACAACTTGTTCTTGAAAATTAGAAGCAATTTGAAAACTTTTCCTTAATTATAATAGTTACAAAAAAAACACGATTTTCCACTATAAATGATTGCCATCACTGTAAAAAAAGAATGAAGTAACGTGGCCTTATATCTTTACTATGTGTGTGATGAAACAAAAAAATAAATTAAACTGCTTGTTTACTCAGGGAGTCTCCCATGCAAGTACTAACCACGCCCGATCATGCTTTACTTTAAACATTTGTCGGTCACGTAACCATTTAGCTGCATGGATCATTTCAAGTTAAGCCGAATTGGCGGGTATTTCATGTTTTTGGATGTTTTAAAATCGTTATCGCTGGCACAAAGTACATTCTAGATTCTAGTATTGACCTATGACCTCTACATACTTGGAGCAACACTACGATAATTTAACAGCAATTCTCGAAATATTTATTCACATTTTTCGAACTTTTAACTATGGTACTTGTTATTATGATATCTCAGGTAACAATCCCGCTTGAAACAACCAACTTCGCAATAAATTTTCACAACTTTGTAAGCAGTTTGTTGTCGATACTTTGGATGGCTGTTGTGATAATTTGTTTATATATGAGGCATTCCTGTTGCATTTACTTAATGTTTTCTAAATTTAACTGCGGTGGTGTCGTTACAATGACTTAGGTTAAATAAACAAACAACTCCGCCAACATTTCCTTCGCTTTTTCCAACATTGCACGCTGTTTTCTAACATTTTACAGTCAGTTTATGTGAACATCTATAGGTTGCTTTCAATTGGCATTTATTAAATGTGTTGACTTTACAGCTGCACGTTTCTATATGCCAACAACTTAGGTCATGTATACCGATATATCTACCAAAGTTTCCATAACTTTGCACAACTTTGCCATCACTTTGAACAACTTTGCCCGGTGTGTTAACGGCTTAAAACCCACTATGTGCCGATAGCATCTACAACTTGTTCTTGAAAATTAGAAGCAATTTGAAAACTTTTCCTTAATTATAATAGTTACAAAAAAACCACGATTTTCCACTATAAATGATTGCCATCACTGTAAAAAAAGAATGAAGTAACGTGGCCTTATATCTTTACTATGTGTGTGATGAAACAACAAAATAAATTAAACTGCTTGTTTATTCAGGGAGTCTCCCATGCAAGTACTAACCACGCCCGATCATGCTTTACTTTAAACATTTGTCGGTCACGTAACCACTTAGCTGCATGGATCATTTCAAGTTAAGCCGAATTGGCGGGTATTTCATGTTTTTGGATGTTTTAAAATCGTTATCGCTGGCACAAAGTACATTCTAGATTCTAGTATTGACCTATGACCTCTACATACTTGGAGCAACACTACGGTAATTTAACAGCAATTCTCGAAATATTTATTCACATTTTCGAACTTTTAACTATGGTACTTGTTATTATGATATCTCAGGTAACAATCCCGCATGAAACAACCAACTTCGCAATCAATTTTCACAACTTTGTAAGCAGTTTGTAGTCGATACTTTGGTTGGCTGTTGTGATAATTTGTTTATATATGAGGCATTCCTGTTGCATTTACTTAATGTTTTCTAAATTTAACTGCGGGGGTGTCGTTACAATGACTTAGGTTAAATAAACAAACAACTCCGCCAACATTTCCTTCGCTTTTTCCAACATTGCACGCTGTTTTCTAACATTTTACAGTCAGTTTTTGTGAACATCTATTATTTGCTTTCAATTGGCATTTATTAAATGTGTTGACTTTACAGCTGCACGTTTCTATATGCCAACAACTTAGGTCATGTATACCGATATATCTACCAAAGTTTCCATAACTTTGCACAACTTTGCCATCACTTTGAACAACTTTGCCCGGTGTGTTAACGGCTTAAAACCCACTATGTGCCGATAGCATCTACAACTTGTTCTTGAAAATTAGAAGCAATTTGAAAACTTTTCCTTAATTATAATAGTTACAAAAAAAACACGATTTTCCACTATAAATGATTGCCATCACTGTAAAAAAAGAATGAAGTAACGTGGCCTTATATCTTTACTATGTGTGTGATGAAACAAAAAAATAAATTAAACTGCTTGTTTACTCAGGGAGTCTCCCATGCAAGTACTAACCACGCCCGATCATGCTTTACTTTAAACATTTGTCGGTCACGTAACCATTTAGCTGCATGGATCATTTCAAGTTAAGCCGAATTGGCGGGTATTTCATGTTTTTGGATGTTTTAAAATCGTTATCGCTGGCACAAAGTACATTCTAGATTCTAGTATTGACCTATGACCTCTACATACTTGGAGCAACACTACGATAATTTAACAGCAATTCTCGAAATATTTATTCACATTTTTCGAACTTTTAACTATGGTACTTGTTATTATGATATCTCAGGTAACAATCCCGCTTGAAACAACCAACTTCGCAATAAATTTTCACAACTTTGTAAGCAGTTTGTTGTCGATACTTTGGATGGCTGTTGTGATAATTTGTTTATATATGAGGCATTCCTGTTGCATTTACTTAATGTTTTCTAAATTTAACTGCGGTGGTGTCGTTACAATGACTTAGGTTAAATAAACAAACAACTCCGCCAACATTTCCTTCGCTTTTTCCAACATTGCACGCTGTTTTCTAACATTTTACAGTCAGTTTATGTGAACATCTATAGGTTGCTTTCAATTGGCATTTATTAAATGTGTTGACTTTACAGCTGCACGTTTCTATATGCCAACAACTTAGGTCATGTATACCGATATATCTACCAAAGTTTCCATAACTTTGCACAACTTTGCCATCACTTTGAACAACTTTGCCCGGTGTGTTAACGGCTTAAAACCCACTATGTGCCGATAGCATCTACAACTTGTTCTTGAAAATTAGAAGCAATTTGAAAACTTTTCCTTAATTATAATAGTTACAAAAAAACCACGATTTTCCACTATAAATGATTGCCATCACTGTAAAAAAAGAATGAAGTAACGTGGCCTTATATCTTTACTATGTGTGTGATGAAACAACAAAATAAATTAAACTGCTTGTTTATTCAGGGAGTCTCCCATGCAAGTACTAACCACGCCCGATCATGCTTTACTTTAAACATTTGTCGGTCACGTAACCACTTAGCTGCATGGATCATTTCAAGTTAAGCCGAATTGGCGGGTATTTCATGTTTTTGGATGTTTTAAAATCGTTATCGCTGGCACAAAGTACATTCTAGATTCTAGTATTGACCTATGACCTCTACATACTTGGAGCAACACTACGGTAATTTAACAGCAATTCTCGAAATATTTATTCACATTTTCGAACTTTTAACTATGGTACTTGTTATTATGATATCTCAGGTAACAATCCCGCATGAAACAACCAACTTCGCAATCAATTTTCACAACTTTGTAAGCAGTTTGTAGTCGATACTTTGGTTGGCTGTTGTGATAATTTGTTTATATATGAGGCATTCCTGTTGCATTTACTTAATGTTTTCTAAATTTAACTGCGGGGGTGTCGTTACAATGACTTAGGTTAAATAAACAAACAACTCCGCCAACATTTCCTTCGCTTTTTCCAACATTGCACGCTGTTTTCTAACATTTTACAGCCAGTTTATGTGAACATCTATAGGTTGCTTTCAATTGGCATTTATTAAATGTGTTGACTTTACAGCTGCACGTTTCTATATGCCAACAACTTAGGTCATGTATACCGATATATCTACCAAAGTTTCCATAACTTTGCACAACTTTGCCATTACTTTGAACAACTTTGCTCGGTGTGTTAACGGCTTAAAACCCACTATGTGCCAATAGCATCTACAACTTGTTCTTGAAAATTAGAAGCAATTTGAAAACTTTTCCTTAATTATAATAGTTACAAAAAAACCACGATTTTCCACTATAAATGTTTGCCATCACTGTAAAAAAAGAATGAAGTAACGTGGCCTTATATCTTTACTATGTGTGTGATGAAACAAAAAAATAAATTAAACTGCTCGTTTGCTCAGGGAGTCTCCCATGCAAGTACTAACCACGCCCGATCATGCTTTACTTTAAACATTTGTCGGTCACGTAACCACTTAGCTGCATGGATCATTTCAAGTTAAGCCGAATTGGCGGGTATTTCATGTTTTTGGATGTTTTAAAATCGTTATCGCTGGCACAAAGTACATTCTAGATTCTAGTATTGACCTATGACCTCTACATACTTGGAGCAACACTACGGTAATTTAACAGCAATTCTCGAAATATTTATTCACATTTTCGAACTTTTAACTATGGTACTTGTTATTATGATATCTCAGGTAACAATCCCGCATGAAACAACCAACTTCGCAATCAATTTTCACAACTTGGTAAGCAGTTTGTAGTCGATACTTTGGTTGGCTGTTGTGATAATTTGTTTATATATGAGGCATTCCTGTTGCATTTACTTAATGTTTTCTAAATTTAACTGCGGGGGTGTCGTTACAATGACTTAGGTTAAATAAACAAACAACTCCGCCAACATTTCCTTCGCTTTTTCCAACATTGCACGCTGTTTTCTAACATTTTACAGTCAGTTTTTGTGAACATCTATAGGTTGCTTTCAATTGGCATTTATTAAATGTGTTGACTTTACAGCTGCACGTTTCTATATGCCAACAACTTAGGTCATGTATACCGATATATCTACCAAAGTTTCCATAACTTTGCACAACTTTGCCATCACTTTGAACAACTTTGCCCGGTGTGTTAACGGCTTAAAACCCACTATGTGCCGATAGCATCTACAACTTGTTCTTGAAAATTAGAAGCAATTTGAAAACTTTTCCTTAATTATAATAGTTACAAAAAAAATACGATTTTCCACTATAAATGATTGCCATCACTGTAAAAAAAGAATGAAGTAACGTGGCCTTATATCTTTACTATGTGTGTGATGAAACAAAAAAATAAATTAAACTGCTTGTTTACTCAGGGAGTCTCCCATGCAAGTACTAACCACGCCCGATCATGCTTTACTTTAAACATTTGTCGGTCACGTAACCACTTAGCTGCATGGATCATTTCAAGTTAAGCCGAATTGGCGGGTATTTCATGTTTTTGGATGTTTTAAAATCGTTATCGCTGGCACAAAGTACATTCTAGATTCTAGTATTGACCTATGACCTCTACATACTTGGAGCAACACTACGGTAATTTAACAGCAATTCTCGAAATATTTATTCACATTTTCGAACTTTTAACTATGGTACTTGTTATTATGATATCTCAGGTAACAATCCCGCATGAAACAACCAACTTCGCAATCAATTTTCACAACTTTGTAAGCAGTTTGTAGTCGATACTTTGGTTGGCTGTTGTGATAATTTGTTTATATATGAGGCATTCCTGTTGCATTTACTTAATGTTTTCTAAATTTAACTGCGGGGGTGTCGTTACAATGACTTAGGTTAAATAAACAAACAACTCCGCCAACATTTCCTTCGCTTTTTCCAACATTGCACGCTGTTTTCTAACATTTTACAGTCAGTTTATGTGAACATCTATAGGTTGCTTTCAATTGGCATTTATTAAATGTGTTGACTTTACAGCTGCACGTTTCTATATGCCAACAACTTAGGTCATGTATACCGATATATCTACCAAAGTTTCCATAACTTTGCACAACTTTGCCATCACTTTGAACAACTTTGCTCGGTGTGTTAACGGCTTAAAACCCACTATGTGCCAATAGCATCTACAACTTGTTCTTGAAAATTAGAAGCAATTTGAAAACTTTTCCTTAATTATAATAGTTACAAAAAAACCACGATTTTCCACTATAAATGATTGCCATCACTGTAAAAAAAGAATGAAGTAACGTGGCCTTATATCTTTACTATGTGTGTGATGAAACAAAAAAATAAATTAAACTGCTCGTTTGCTCAGGGAGTCTCCCATGCAAGTACTAACCACGCCCGATCATGCTTTACTTTAAACATTTGTCGGTCACGTAACCACTTAGCTGCATGGATCATTTCAAGTTAAGCCGAATTGGCGGGTATTTCATGTTTTTGGATGTTTTAAAATCGTTATCGCTGGCACAAAGTACATTCTAGATTCTAGTATTGACCTATGACCTCTACATACTTGGAGCAACACTACGGTAATTTAACAGCAATTCTCGAAATATTTATTCACATTTTCGAACTTTTAACTATGGTACTTGTTATTATGATATCTCAGGTAACAATCCCGCATGAAACAACCAACTTCGCAATCAATTTTCACAACTTTGTAAGCAGTTTGTAGTCGATACTTTGGTTGGCTGTTGTGATAATTTGTTTATATATGAGGCATTCCTGTTGCATTTACTTAATGTTTTCTAAATTTAACTGCGGGGGTGTCGTTACAATGACTTAGGTTAAATAAACAAACAACTCCGCCAACATTTCCTTCGCTTTTTCCAACATTGCACGCTGTTTTCTAACATTTTACAGTCAGTTTTTGTGAACATCTATAGGTTGCTTTCAATTGGCATTTATTAAATGTGTTGACTTTACAGCTGCACGTTTCTATATGCCAACAACTTAGGTCATGTATACCGATATATCTACCAAAGTTTCCATAACTTTGCACAACTTTGCCATCACTTTGAACAACTTTGCTCGGTGTGTTAACGGCTTAAAACCCACTATGTGCCGATAGCATCTACAACTTGTTCTTGAAAATTAGAAGCAATTTGAAAACTTTTCCTTAATTATAATAGTTACAAAAAAACCACGATTTTCCACTATAAATGATTGCCATCACTGTAAAAAAAGAATGAAGTAACGTGGCCTTATATCTTTACTATGTGTGTGATGAAACAAAAAAATAAATTAAACGGCTCGTTTGCTCAGGGAGTCTCCCATGCAAGTACTAACCACGCCCGATCATGCTTTACTTTAAACATTTGTCGGTCACGTAACCACTTAGCTGCATGGATCATTTCAAGTTAAGCCGAATTGGCGGGTATTTCATGTTTTTGGATGTTTTAAAATCGTTATCGCTGGCACAAAGTACATTCTAGATTCTAGTATTGACCTATGACCTCTACATACTTGGAGCAACACTACGGTAATTTAACAGCAATTCTCGAAATATTTATTCACATTTTCGAACTTTTAACTATGGTACTTGTTATTATGATATCTCAGGTAACAATCCCGCATGAAACAACCAACTTCGCAATCAATTTTCACAACTTGGTAAGCAGTTTGTAGTCGATACTTTGGTTGGCTGTTGTGATAATTTGTTTATATATGAGGCATTCCTGTTGCATTTACTTAATGTTTTCTAAATTTAACTGCGGGGGTGTCGTTACAATGACTTAGGTTAAATAAACAAACAACTCCGCCAACATTTCCTTCGCTTTTTCCAACATTGCACGCTGTTTTCTAACATTTTACAGTCAGTTTTTGTGAACATCTATAGGTTGCTTTCAATTGGCATTTATTAAATGTGTTGACTTTACAGCTGCACGTTTCTATATGCCAACAACTTAGGTCATGTATACCGATATATCTACCAAAGTTTCCATAACTTTGCACAACTTTGCCATCACTTTGAACAACTTTGCCCGGTGTGTTAACGGCTTAAAACCCACTATGTGCCGATAGCATCTACAACTTGTTCTTGAAAATTAGAAGCAATTTGAAAACTTTTCCTTAATTATAATAGTTACAAAAAAAATACGATTTTCCACTATAAATGATTGCCATCACTGTAAAAAAAGAATGAAGTAACGTGGCCTTATATCTTTACTATGTGTGTGATGAAACAAAAAAATAAATTAAACTGCTTGTTTACTCAGGGAGTCTCCCATGCAAGTACTAACCACGCCCGATCATGCTTTACTTTAAACATTTGTCGGTCACGTAACCACTTAGCTGCATGGATCATTTCAAGTTAAGCCGAATTGGCGGGTATTTCATGTTTTTGGATGTTTTAAAATCGTTATCGCTGGCACAAAGTACATTCTAGATTCTAGTATTGACCTATGACCTCTACATACTTGGAGCAACACTACGGTAATTTAACAGCAATTCTCGAAATATTTATTCACATTTTTCGAACTTTTAACTATGGTACTTGTTATTATGATATCTCAGGTAACAATCCCTCATGAAACAACCAACTTCGCAATCAATTTTCACAACTTTGTAAGCACTTTGTAGTCGATACATTGGTTGGGTGTTGTGATAATTTGTTTATATATGAGGCATTCCTGTTGCATTTACTTAATGTTTTCTAAATTTAACTGCGGGGGTGTCGTTACAATGACTTAGGTTAAATAAACAAACAACTCCGCCAACATTTCCTTCGCTTTTTCCAACATTGCACGCTGTTTACTAACATTTTACAGTCAGTTTATGTGAACATCTATAGGTTGCTTTCAATTGGCATTTATTAAATGTGTTGACTTTACAGCTGCACGTTTCTATATGCTAACAACTTAGGTCATGTATACCGATATATCTACCAAAGTTTCCATAACTTTGCACAACTTTGCCATCACTTTGAACAACTTTGCTCGGTGTGTTAACGGCTTAAAACCCACTATGTGCCGATAGCATCTACAACTTGTTCTTGAAAATTAGAAGCAATTTGAAAACTTTTCCTTAATTATAATAGTTACAAAAAAACCACGATTTTCCACTATAAATGATTGCCATCACTGTAAAAAAAGAATGAAGTAACGTGGCCTTATATCTTTACTATGTGTGTGATGAAACAAAAAAATTAATTAAACTGCTCGTTTGCTCAGGGAGTCTCCCATGCAAGTACTAACCACGCCCGATCATGCTTTACTTTAAACATTTGTCGATCACGTAACCACTTAGCTGCATGGATCATTTCAAGTTAAGCCGAATTGGCGGGTATTTCATGTTTTTGGATGTTTTAAAATCGTTATCGCTGGCACAAAGTACATTCTAGATTCTAGTATTGACCTATGACCTCTACATACTTGGAGCAACACTACGGTAATTTAACAGCAATTCTCGAAATATTTATTCACATTTTCGAACTATTAACTATGGTACTTGTTATTATGATATCTCAGGTAACAATCCCGCATGAAACAACCAACTTCGCAATCAATTTTCACAACTTTGTAAGCAGTTTGTTGTCGATACTTTGGTTGGCTGTTGTGATAATTTGTTTATATATGAGGCATTCCTGTTGCATTTACTTAATGTTTTCTAAATTTAACTCCGGGGGTGTCGTTACAATGACTTAGGTTAAATAAACAAACAACTCCGCCAACATTTCCTTCGCTTTTTCCAACATTGCACGCTGTTTTCTAACATTTTACAGTCAGTTTATGTGAACATCTATAGGTTGCTTTCAATTGGCATTTATTAAATGTGTTGACTTTACAGCTGCACGTTTCTATATGCCAACAACTTAGATCATGTATACCGATATATCTACCAAAGTTTCCATAACTTTGCACAACTTTGCCATCACTTTGAACAACTTTGCTCGGTGTGTTAACGGCTTAAAACCCACTATGTGCCGATAGCATCTACAACTTGTTCTTGAAAATTAGAAGCAATTTGAAAACTTTTCCTTAATTATAATAGTTACAACAAAACCACGATTTTCCACTATAAATGATTGCCATCACTGTAAAAAAAGAATGAAGTAACGTGGCCTTATATCTTTACTATGTGTGTGATGAAACAAAAAAATAAATTAAACTGCTCGTTTGCTCAGGGAGTCTCCCATGCAAGTACTAACCACGCCCGATCATGCTTTACTTTAAACATTTGTCGATCACGTAACCACTTAGCTGCATGGATCATTTCAAGTTAAGCCGAATTGGCGGGTATTTCATGTTTTTGGATGTTTTAAAATCGTTATCGCTGGCACAAAGTACATTCTAGATTCTAGTATTGACCTATGACCTCTACATACTTGGAGCAACACTACGGTAATTTAACAGCAATTCTCGAAATATTTATTCACATTTTCGAACTATTAACTATGGTACTTGTTATTATGATATCTCAGGTAACAATCCCGCATGAAACAACCAACTTCGCAATCAATTTTCACAACTTTGTAAGCAGTTTGTTGTCGATACTTTGGTTGGCTGTTGTGATAATTTGTTTATATATGAGGCATTCCTGTTGCATTTACTTAATGTTTTCTAAATTTAACTCCGGGGGTGTCGTTACAATGACTTAGGTTAAATAAACAAACAACTCCGCCAACATTTCCTTCGCTTTTTCCAACATTGCACGCTGTTTTCTAACATTTTACAGTCAGTTTATGTGAACATCTATAGGTTGCTTTCAATTGGCATTTATTAAATGTGTTGACTTTACAGCTGCACGTTTCTATATGCCAACAACTTAGATCATGTATACCGATATATCTACCAAAGTTTCCATAACTTTGCACAACTTTGCCATCACTTTGAACAACTTTGCTCGGTGTGTTAACGGCTTAAAACCCACTATGTGCCGATAGCATCTACAACTTGTTCTTGAAAATTAGAAGCAATTTGAAAACTTTTCCTTAATTATAATAGTTACAACAAAACCACGATTTTCCACTATAAATGATTGCCATCACTGTAAAAAAAGAATGAAGTAACGTGGCCTTATATCTTTACTATGTGTGTGATGAAACAAAAAAATAAATTAAACTGCTCGTTTGCTCAGGGAGTCTCCCATGCAAGTACTAACCACGCCCGATCATGCTTTACTTTAAACATTTGTCGATCACGTAACCACTTAGCTGCATGGATCATTTCAAGTTAAGCCGAATTGGCGGGTATTTCATGTTTTTGGATGTTTTAAAATCGTTATCGCTGGCACAAAGTACATTCTAGATTCTAGTATTGACCTATGACCTCTACATACTTGGAGCAACACTACGGTAATTTAACAGCAATTCTCGAAATATTTATTCACATTTTCGAACTATTAACTATGGTACTTGTTATTATGATATCTCAGGTAACAATCCCGCATGAAACAACCAACTTCGCAATCAATTTTCACAACTTTGTAAGCAGTTTGTTGTCGATACTTTGGTTGGCTGTTGTGATAATTTGTTTATATATGAGGCATTCCTGTTGCATTTACTTAATGTTTTCTAAATTTAACTCCGGGGGTGTCGTTACAATGACTTAGGTTAAATAAACAAACAACTCCGCCAACATTTCCTTCGCTTTTTCCAACATTGCACGCTGTTTTCTAACATTTTACAGTCAGTTTATGTGAACATCTATAGGTTGCTTTCAATTGGCATTTATTAAATGTGTTGACTTTACAGCTGCACGTTTCTATATGCCAACAACTTAGATCATGTATACCGATATATCTACCAAAGTTTCCATAACTTTGCACAACTTTGCCATCACTTTGAACAACTTTGCTCGGTGTGTTAACGGCTTAAAACCCACTATGTGCCGATAGCATCTACAACTTGTTCTTGAAAATTAGAAGCAATTTGAAAACTATTCCTTAATTATAATAGTTACAAAAAAAACACGATTTTCCACTATAAATGATTGCCATCACTGTAAAAAAAGAATGAAGTAACGTGGCCTTATATCTTTACTATGTGTGTGATGAAACAAAAAAATAAATTAAACTGCTCGTTTGCTCAGGGAGTCTCCCATGCAAGTACTAACCACGCCCGATCATGCTTTACTTTAAACATTTGTCGGTCACGTAACCACTTAGCTGCATGGATCATTTCAAGTTAAGCCGAATTGGCGGGTATTTCATGTTTTTGGATGTTTTAAAATCGTTATCGCTGGCACAAAGTACATTCTAGATTCTAGTATTGACCTATGACCTCTACATACTTGGAGCAACACTACGGTAATTTAACAGCAATTCGCGAAATATTTATTCACATTTTCGAACTTTTAACTATGGTACTTGTTATTATGATATCTCAGGTAACAATCCCGCATGAAACAACCAACTTCGCAATCAATTTTCACAACTTTGTAAGCAGTTTGTTGTCGATACTTTGGTTGGCTGATGTGATAATTTGTTTATATATGAGGCATTCCTGTTGCATTTACTTAATGTTTTCTAAATTTAACTGCGGGGGTGTCGTTACAATGACTTAGGTTAAATAAACAAACAACTCCGCCAACATTTCCTTCGCTTTTTCCAACATTGCACGCTGTTTTCTAACATTTTACAGTCAGTTTATGTGAACATCTATAGGTTGCTTTCAATTGGCATTTATTAAATGTGTTGACTTTACAGCTGCACGTTTCTGTATGCCAACAACTTAGGTCATGTATACCGATATATCTACCAAAGTTTCCATAACTTTGCACAACTTTGCCATCACTTTGAACAACTTTGCCCGGTGTGTTAACGGCTTAAAACCCACTATGTGCCGATAGCATCTACAACTTGTTCTTGAAAATTAGAAGCAATTTGAAAACTTTTCCTTAATTATAATAGTTACAAAAAAACCACGATTTTCCACTATAAATGATTGCCATCACTGTAAAAAAAAATGAAGTAACGTGGCCTTATATCTTTACTATGTGTGTGATGAAACAAAAAAATAAATTAAACTGCTCGTTTACTTAGAGAGTCTCCCATGCAAGTACTAACCACGCCCGATCATGCTTTACTTTAAACATTTGTCGGTCACGTAACCACTTAGCTGCATGGATCATTTCAAGTTAAGCCGAATTGGCGGGTATTTCATGTTTTTGGATGTTTTAAAATCGTTATCGCTGGCACAAAGTACATTCTAGATTCTAGTATTGACCTATGACCTCTACATACTTGGAGCAACACTACGGTAATTTAACAGCAATTCTCGAAATATTTATTCACATTTTCGAACTATTAACTATGGTACTTGTTATTATGATATCTCAGGTAACAATCCCGCATGAAACAACCAACTTCGCAATCAATTTTCACAACTTTGTAAGCAGTTTGTTGTCGATACTTTGGTTGGCTGATGTGATAATTTGTTTATATATGAGGCATTCCTGTTGCATTTACTTAATGTTTTCTAAATTTAACTGCGGGGGTGTCGTTACAATGACTTAGGTTAAATAAACAAACAACTCCGCCAACATTTCCTTCGCTTTTTCCAACATTGCACGCTGTTTTCTAACATTTTACAGTCAGTTTATGTGAACATCTATAGGTTGCTTTCAATTGGCATTTATTAAATGTGTTGACTTTACAGCTGCACGTTTCTATATGCCAACAACTTAGATCATGTATACCGATATATCTACCAAAGTTTCCATAACTTTGCACAACTTTGCCATCACTTTGAACAACTTTGCTCGGTGTGTTAACGGCTTAAAACCCACTATGTGCCGATAGCATCTACAACTTGTTCTTGAAAATTAGAAGCAATTTGAAAACTTTTCCTTAATTATAATAGTTACAAAAAAACCACGATTTTCCACTATAAATGATTGCCATCACTGTAAAAAAAAATGAAGTAACGTGGCCTTATATCTTTACTATGTGTGTGATGAAACAAAAAAATAAATTAAACTGCTCGTTTACTTAGAGAGTCTCCCATGCAAGTACTAACCACGCCCGATCATGCTTTACTTTAAACATTTGTCGGTCACGTAACCACTTAGCTGCATGGATCATTTCAAGTTAAGCCGAATTGGCGGGTATTTCATGTTTTTGGATGTTTTAAAATCGTTATCGCTGGCACAAAGTACATTCTAGATTCTAGTATTGACCTATGACCTCTACATACTTGGAGCAACACTACGGTAATTTAACAGCAATTCTCGAAATATTTATTCACATTTTCGAACTATTAACTATGGTACTTGTTATTATGATATCTCAGGTAACAATCCCGCATGAAACAACCAACTTCGCAATCAATTTTCACAACTTTGTAAGCAGTTTGTTGTCGATACTTTGGTTGGCTGATGTGATAATTTGTTTATATATGAGGCATTCCTGTTGCATTTACTTAATGTTTTCTAAATTTAACTGCGGGGGTGTCGTTACAATGACTTAGGTTAAATAAACAAACAACTCCGCCAACATTTCCTTCGCTTTTTCCAACATTGCACGCTGTTTTCTAACATTTTACAGTCAGTTTATGTGAACATCTATAGGTTGCTTTCAATTGGCATTTATTAAATGTGTTGACTTTACAGCTGCACGTTTCTATATGCCAACAACTTAGATCATGTATACCGATATATCTACCAAAGTTTCCATAACTTTGCACAACTTTGCCATCACTTTGAACAACTTTGCTCGGTGTGTTAACGGCTTAAAACCCACTATGTGCCGATAGCATCTACAACTTGTTCTTGAAAATTAGAAGCAATTTGAAAACTATTCCTTAATTATAATAGTTACAAAAAAACCACGATTTTCCACTATAAATGATTGCCATCACTGTAAAAAAAGAATGAAGTAACGTGGCCTTATATCTTTACTATGTGTGTGATGAAACAAAAAAATAAATTAAACTGCTCGTTTGCTCAGGGAGTCTCCCATGCAAGTACTAACCACGCCCGATCATGCTTTACTTTAAACATTTGTCGGTCACGTAACCACTTAGCTGCATGGATCATTTCAAGTTAAGCCGAATTGGCGGGTATTTCATGTTTTTGGATGTTTTAAAATCGTTATCGCTGGCACAAAGTACATTCTAGATTCTAGTATTGACCTATGACCTCTACATACTTGGAGCAACACTACGGTAATTTAACAGCAATTCGCGAAATATTTATTCACATTTTCGAACTTTTAACTATGGTACTTGTTATTATGATATCTCAGGTAACAATCCCGCATGAAACAACCAACTTCGCAATCAATTTTCACAACTTTGTAAGCAGTTTGTTGTCGATACTTTGGTTGGCTGATGTGATAATTTGTTTATATATGAGGCATTCCTGTTGCATTTACTTAATGTTTTCTAAATTTAACTGCGGGGTGTCGTTACAATGACTTAGGTTAAATAAACAAACAACTCCGCCAACATTTCCTTCGCTTTTTCCAACATTGCACGCTGTTTTCTAACATTTTACAGTCAGTTTATGTGAACATCTATAGGTTGCTTTCAATTGGCATTTATTAAATGTGTTGACTTTACAGCTGCACGTTTCTATATGCCAACAACTTAGGTCATGTATACCGATATATCTACCAAAGTTTCCATAACTTTGCACAACTTTGCCATCACTTTGAACAACTTTGCCCGGTGTGTTAACGGCTTAAAACCCACTATGTGCCGATAGCATCTACAACTTGTTCTTGAAAATTAGAAGCAATTTGAAAACTTTTCCTTAATTATAATAGTTACAAAAAAACCACGATTTTCCACTATAAATGATTGCCATCACTGTAAAAAAAAATGAAGTAACGTGGCCTTATATCTTTACTATGTGTGTGATGAAACAAAAAAATAAATTAAACTGCTCGTTTACTTAGGGAGTCTCCCATGCAAGTACTAACCACGCCCGATCATGCTTTACTTTAAACATTTGTCGGTCACGTAACCACTTAGCTGCATGGATCATTTCAAGTTAAGCCGAATTGGCGGGTATTTCATGTTTTTGGATGTTTTAAAATCGTTATCGCTGGCACAAAGTACATTCTAGATTCTAGTATTGACCTATGACCTCTACATACTTGGAGCAACACTACGGTAATTTAACAGCAATTCTCGAAATATTTATTCACATTTTCGAACTATTAACTATGGTACTTGTTATTATGATATCTCAGGTAACAATCCCACATGAAACAACCAACTTCGCAATCAATTTTCACAACTTTGTAAGCAGTTTGTTGTCGATACTTTGGTTGGCTGTTGTGATAATTTGTTTATATATGAGGCATTCCTGTTGCATTTACTTAATGTTTTCTAAATTTAACTGCGGGGGTGTCGTTACAATGACTTAGGTTAAATAAACAAACAACTCCGCCAACATTTCCTTCGCTTTTTCCAACATTGCACGCTGTTTTCTAACATTTTACAGTCAGTTTATGTGAACATCTATAGGTTGCTTTCAATTGGCATTTATTAAATGTGTTGACTTTACAGCTGCACGTTTCTATATGCCAACAACTTAGATCATGTATACCGATATATCTACCAAAGTTTCCATAACTTTGCACAACTTTGCCATCACTTTGAACAACTTTGCTCGGTGTGTTAACGGCTTAAAACCCACTATGTGCCGATAGCATCTACAACTTGTTCTTGAAAATTAGAAGCAATTTGAAAACTATTCCTTAATTATAATAGTTACAAAAAAACCACGATTTTCCACTATAAATGATTGCCATCACTGTAAAAAAAGAATGAAGTAACGTGGCCTTATATCTTTACTATGTGTGTGATGAAACAAAAAAATAAATTAAACTGCTCGTTTGCTCAGGGAGTCTCCCATGCAAGTACTAACAACGCCCGATCATGCTTTACTTTAAACATTTGTCGGTCACGTAACCACTTAGCTGCATGGATCATTTCAAGTTAAGCCGAATTGGCGGGTATTTCATGTTTTTGGATGTTTTAAAATCGTTATCGCTGGCACAAAGTACATTCTAGATTCTAGTATTGACCTATGACCTCTACATACTTGGAGCAACACTACGGTAATTTAACAGCAATTCGCGAAATATTTATTCACATTTTCGAACTTTTAACTATGGTACTTGTTATTATGATATCTCAGGTAACAATCCCGCATGAAACAACCAACTTCGCAATCAATTTTCACAACTTTGTAAGCAGTTTGTTGTCGATACTTTGGTTGGCTGTTGTGATAATTTGTTTATATATGAGGCAGTCCTGTTGCATTTACTTAATGTTTTCTAAATTTAACTGCGGGGTGTCGTTACAATGACTTAGGTTAAATAAACAAACAACTCCGCCAACATTTCCTTCGCTTTTTCCAACATTGCACGCTGTTTTCTAACATTTTACAGTCAGTTTATGTGAACATCTATAGGTTGCTTTCAATTGGCATTTATTAAATGTGTTGACTTTACAGCTGCACGTTTCTATATGCCAACAACTTAGGTCATGTATACCGATATATCTACCAAAGTTTCCATAACTTTGCACAACTTTGCCATCACTTTGAACAACTTTGCCCGGTGTGTTAACGGCTTAAAACCCACTATGTGCCGATAGCATCTACAACTTGTTCTTGAAAATTAGAAGCAATTTGAAAACTTTTCCTTAATTATAATAGTTACAAAAAAACCACGATTTTCCACTATAAATGATTGCCATCACTGTAAAAAAAAAATGAAGTAACGTGGCCTTATATCTTTACTATGTGTGTGATGAAACAAAAAAATAAATTAAACTGCTCGTTTACTTAGGGAGTCTCCCATGCAAGTACTAACCACGCCCGATCATGCTTTACTTTAAACATTTGTCGGTCACGTAACCACTTAGCTGCATGGATCATTTCAAGTTAAGCCGAATTGGCGGGTATTTCATGTTTTTGGATGTTTTAAAATCGTTATCGCTGGCACAAAGTACATTCTAGATTCTAGTATTGACCTATGACCTCTACATACTTGGAGCAACACTACGGTAATTTAACAGCAATTCTCGAAATATTTATTCACATTTTCGAACTTTTAACTATGGTACTTGTTATTATGATATCTCAGGTAACAATCCCGCATGAAACAACCAACTTCGCAATCAATTTTCACAACTTTGTAAGCAGTTTGTTGTCGATACTTTGGTTGGATGTTGTGATAATTTGTTTATATATGAGGCATTCCTGTTGCATTTACTTAATGTTTTCTAAATTTAACTGCGGGGTGTCGTTACAATGACTTAGGTTAAATAAACAAACAACTCCGCCAACATTTCCTTCGCTTTTTCCAACATTGCACGCTGTTTTCTAACATTTTACAGTCAGTTTATGTGAACATCTATAGGTTGCTTTCAATTGGCATTTATTAAATGTGTTGACTTTACAGCTGCACGTTTCTATATGCCAACAACTTAGGTCATGTATACCGATATATCTACCAAAGTTTCCATAACTTTGCACAACTTTGCCATCACTTTGAACAACTTTGCCCGGTGTGTTAACGGCTTTAAACCCACTATGTGCCGATAGCATCTACAACTTGTTCTTGAAAATTAGAAGCAATTTGAAAACTTTTCCTTAATTATAATAGTTACAAAAAAACCACGATTTTCCACTATAAATGATTGCCATCACTGTAAAAAAAAATGAAGTAACGTGGCCTTATATCTTTACTATGTGTGTGATGAAACAAAAAAATAAATTAAACTGCTCGTTTACTTAGGGAGTCTCCCATGCAAGTACTAACCACGCCCGATCATGCTTTACTTTAAACATTTGTCGGTCACGTAACCACTTAGCTGCATGGATCATTTCAAGTTAAGCCGAATTGGCGGGTATTTCATGTTTTTGGATGTTTTAAAATCGTTATCGCTGGCACAAAGTACATTCTAGATTCTAGTATTGACCTATGACCTCTACATACTTGGAGCAACACTACGGTAATTTAACAGCAATTCTCGAAATATTTATTCAAATTTTCGAACTTTTAACTATGGTACTTGTTATTATGATATCTCAGGTAACAATCCCGCATGAAACAACCAACTTCGCAATCAATTTTCACAACTTTGTAAGCAGTTTGTAGTCGATACTTTGATTGGATGTTGTGATAATTTGTTTATATATGAGGCATTCCTGTTGCATTTACTTAATGTTTTCTAAATTTAACTGCGGGGGTGTCGTTACAATGACTTAGGTTAAATAAACAAACAACTCCGCCAACATTTCCTTCGCTTTTTCCAACATTGCACGCTGTTTTCTAACATTTTACAGTCAGTTTATGTGAACATCTATAGGTTGCTTTCAATTGGCATTTATTAAATGTGTTGACTTTACAGCTGCACGTTTCTATATGCCAACAACTTAGGTCATGTATACCGATATATCTACCAAAGTTTCCATAACTTTGCACAACTTTGCCATCACTTTGAACAACTTTGCCCGGTGTGTTAACGGCTTAAAACCCAATATGTGCCGATAGCATCTACAACTTGTTCTTGAAAATTAGAAGCAATTTGAAAACTTTTCCTTAATTATAATAGTTACAAAAAAACCACGATTTTCCACTATAAATGATTGCCATCACTGTAAAAAAAGAATGAAGTAACGTGGCCTTATATCTTTACTATGTGTGTGATGAAACAAAAAAATAAATTAAACTGCTCGTTTGCTCAGGGAGTCTCCCATGCAAGTACTAACCACGCCCGATCATGCTTTACTTTAAACATTTGTCGGTCACGTAACCACTTAGCTGCATGGATCATTTCAAGTTAAGCCGAATTGGCGGGTATTTCATGTTTTTGGATGTTTTAAAATCGTTATCGCTGGCACAAAGTACATTCTAGATTCTAGTATTGACCTATGACCTCTACATACTTGGAGCAACACTACGGTAATTTAACAGCAATTCTCGAAATATTTATTCACATTTTCGAACTATTAACTATGGTACTTGTTATTATGATATCTCAGGTAACAATCCCGCATGAAACAACCAACTTCGCAATCAATTTTCACAACTTTGTAAGCAGTTTGTTGTCGATACTTTGGTTGGCTGTTGTGATAATTTGTTTATATATGAGGCATTCCTGTTGCATTTACTTAATGTTTTCTAAATTTAACTGCGGGGGTGTCGTTACAATGACTTAGGTTAAATAAGCAAACAACTCCGCCAACATTTCCTTCGCTTTTTCCAACATTGCACGCTGTTTTCTAACATTTTACAGTCAGTTTATGTGAACATCTATAGGTTGCTTTCAATTGGCATTTATTAAATGTGTTGACTTTACAGCTGCACGTTTCTATATGCCAACAACTTAGGTCATGTATACCGATATATCTACCAAAGTTTCCATAACTTTGCACAACTTTGCCATCACTTTGAACAACTTTGCCCGGTGTGTTAACGGCTTAAAACCCACTATGTGCCGATAGCATCTACAACTTGTTCTTGAAAATTAGAAGCAATTTGAAAACTTTTCTTTAATTATAATAGTTACAAAAAAACCACGATTTTCCACTATAAATGATTGCCATCACTGTAAAAAAAGAATGAAGTAACGTGGCCTTATATCTTTACTATGTGTGTGATGAAACAAAAAAATAAATTAAACTGCTCGTTTACTCAGGGAGTCTCAAATGCAAGTACTAACCACGCCCGATCATGCTTTACTTTAAACATTTGTCGGTCACGTAACCACTTAGCTGCATGGATCATTTCAAGTTAAGCCGAATTGGCGGGTATTTCATGTTTTTGGATGTTTTAAAATCGTTATCGCTGGCACAAAGTACATTCTAGATTCTAGTATTGACCTATGACCTCTACATACTTGGAGCAACACTACGGTAATTTAACAGCAATTCTCGAAATATTTATTCACATTTTCGAACTTTTAACTATGGTACTTGTTATTATGATATCTCAGGTAACAATCCCGCATGAAACAACCAACTTCGCAATCAATTTTCACAACTTTGTAAGCAGTTTGTTGTCGATACTTTGGTTGGATGTTGTGATAATTTGTTTATATATGAGGCATTCCTGTTGCATTTACTTAATGTTTTCTAAATTTAACTGCGGGGTGTCGTTACAATGACTTAGGTTAAATAAACAAACAACTCCGCCAACATTTCCTTCGCTTTTTCCAACATTGCACGCTGTTTTCTAACATTTTACAGTCAGTTTATGTGAACATCTATAGGTTTCTTTCAATTGGCATTTATTAAATGTGTTGACTTTACAGCTGCACGTTTCTATATGCCAACAACTTAGGTCATGTATACCGATATATCTACCAAAGTTTCCATAACTTTGCACAACTTTGCCATCACTTTGAACAACTTTGCCCGGTGTGTTAACGGCTTTAAACCCACTATGTGCCGATAGCATCTACAACTTGTTCTTGAAAATTAGAAGCAATTTGAAAACTTTTCCTTAATTATAATAGTTACAAAAAAACCACGATTTTCCACTATAAATGATTGCCATCACTGTAAAAAAAAATGAAGTAACGTGGCCTTATATCTTTACTATGTGTGTGATGAAACAAAAAAATAAATTAAACTGCTCGTTTACTTAGGGAGTCTCCCATGCAAGTACTAACCACGCCCGATCATGCTTTACTTTAAACATTTGTCGGTCACGTAACCACTTAGCTGCATGGATCATTTCAAGTTAAGCCGAATTGGCGGGTATTTCATGTTTTTGGATGTTTTAAAATCGTTATCGCTGGCACAAAGTACATTCTAGATTCTAGTATTGACCTATGACCTCTACATACTTGGAGCAACACTACGGTAATTTAACAGCAATTCTCGAAATATTTATTCAAATTTTCGAACTTTTAACTATGGTACTTGTTATTATGATATCTCAGGTAACAATCCCGCATGAAACAACCAACTTCGCAATCAATTTTCACAACTTTGTAAGCAGTTTGTAGTCGATACTTTGATTGGATGTTGTGATAATTTGTTTATATATGAGGCATTCCTGTTGCATTTACTTAATGTTTTCTAAATTTAACTGCGGGGGTGTCGTTACAATGACTTAGGTTAAATAAACAAACAACTCCGCCAACATTTCCTTCGCTTTTTCCAACATTGCACGCTGTTTTCTAACATTTTACAGTCAGTTTATGTGAACATCTATAGGTTGCTTTCAATTGGCATTTATTAAATGTGTTGACTTTACAGCTGCACGTTTCTATATGCCAACAACTTAGGTCATGTATACCGATATATCTACCAAAGTTTCCATAACTTTGCACAACTTTGCCATCACTTTGAACAACTTTGCCCGGTGTGTTAACGGCTTAAAACCCAATATGTGCCGATAGCATCTACAACTTGTTCTTGAAAATTAGAAGCAATTTGAAAACTTTTCCTTAATTATAATAGTTACAAAAAAACCACGATTTTCCACTATAAATGATTGCCATCACTGTAAAAAAAGAATGAAGTAACGTGGCCTTATATCTTTACTATGTGTGTGATGAAACAAAAAAATAAATTAAACTGCTCGTTTGCTCAGGGAGTCTCCCATGCAAGTACTAACCACGCCCGATCATGCTTTACTTTAAACATTTGTCGGTCACGTAACCACTTAGCTGCATGGATCATTTCAAGTTAAGCCGAATTGGCGGGTATTTCATGTTTTTGGATGTTTTAAAATCGTTATCGCTGGCACAAAGTACATTCTAGATTCTAGTATTGACCTATGACCTCTACATACTTGGAGCAACACTACGGTAATTTAACAGCAATTCTCGAAATATTTATTCACATTTTCGAACTATTAACTATGGTACTTGTTATTATGATATCTCAGGTAACAATCCCGCATGAAACAACCAACTTCGCAATCAATTTTCACAACTTTGTAAGCAGTTTGTTGTCGATACTTTGGTTGGCTGTTGTGATAATTTGTTTATATATGAGGCATTCCTGTTGCATTTACTTAATGTTTTCTAAATTTAACTGCGGGGGTGTCGTTACAATGACTTAGGTTAAATAAGCAAACAACTCCGCCAACATTTCCTTCGCTTTTTCCAACATTGCACGCTGTTTTCTAACATTTTACAGTCAGTTTATGTGAACATCTATAGGTTGCTTTCAATTGGCATTTATTAAATGTGTTGACTTTACAGCTGCACGTTTCTATATGCCAACAACTTAGGTCATGTATACCGATATATCTACCAAAGTTTCCATAACTTTGCACAACTTTGCCATCACTTTGAACAACTTTGCCCGGTGTGTTAACGGCTTAAAACCCACTATGTGCCGATAGCATCTACAACTTGTTCTTGAAAATTAGAAGCAATTTGAAAACTTTTCTTTAATTATAATAGTTACAAAAAAACCACGATTTTCCACTATAAATGATTGCCATCACTGTAAAAAAAGAATGAAGTAACGTGGCCTTATATCTTTACTATGTGTGTGATGAAACAAAAAAATAAATTAAACTGCTCGTTTACTCAGGGAGTCTCAAATGCAAGTACTAACCACGCCCGATCATGCTTTACTTTAAACATTTGTCGGTCACGTAACCACTTAGCTGCATGGATCATTTCAAGTTAAGCCGAATTGGCGGGTATTTCATGTTTTTGGATGTTTTAAAATCGTTATCGCTGGCACAAAGTACATTCTAGATTCTAGTATTGACCTATGACCTCTACATACTTGGAGCAACACTACGGTAATTTAACAGCAATTCTCGAAATATTTATTCACATTTTCGAACTTTTAACTATGGTACTTGTTATTATGATATCTCAGGTAACAATCCCGCATGAAACAACCAACTTCGCAATCAATTTTCACAACTTTGTAAGCAGTTTGTTGTCGATACTTTGGTTGGATGTTGTGATAATTTGTTTATATATGAGGCATTCCTGTTGCATTTACTTAATGTTTTCTAAATTTAACTGCGGGGTGTCGTTACAATGACTTAGGTTAAATAAACAAACAACTCCGCCAACATTTCCTTCGCTTTTTCCAACATTGCACGCTGTTTTCTAACATTTTACAGTCAGTTTATGTGAACATCTATAGGTTGCTTTCAATTGGCATTTATTAAATGTGTTGACTTTACAGCTGCACGTTTCTATATGCCAACAACTTAGGTCATGTATACCGATATATCTACCAAAGTTTCCATAACTTTGCACAACTTTGCCATCACTTTGAACAACTTTGCCCGGTGTGTTAACGGCTTTAAACCCACTATGTGCCGATAGCATCTACAACTTGTTCTTGAAAATTAGAAGCAATTTGAAAACTTTTCCTTAATTATAATAGTTACAAAAAAACCACGATTTTCCACTATAAATGATTGCCATCACTGTAAAAAAAAATGAAGTAACGTGGCCTTATATCTTTACTATGTGTGTGATGAAACAAAAAAATAAATTAAACTGCTCGTTTACTTAGGGAGTCTCCCATGCAAGTACTAACCACGCCCGATCATGCTTTACTTTAAACATTTGTCGGTCACGTAACCACTTAGCTGCATGGATCATTTCAAGTTAAGCCGAATTGGCGGGTATTTCATGTTTTTGGATGTTTTAAAATCGTTATCGCTGGCACAAAGTACATTCTAGATTCTAGTATTGACCTATGACCTCTACATACTTGGAGCAACACTACGGTAATTTAACAGCAATTCTCGAAATATTTATTCAAATTTTCGAACTTTTAACTATGGTACTTGTTATTATGATATCTCAGGTAACAATCCCGCATGAAACAACCAACTTCGCAATCAATTTTCACAACTTTGTAAGCAGTTTGTAGTCGATACTTTGATTGGATGTTGTGATAATTTGTTTATATATGAGGCATTCCTGTTGCATTTACTTAATGTTTTCTAAATTTAACTGCGGGGGTGTCGTTACAATGACTTAGGTTAAATAAACAAACAACTCCGCCAACATTTCCTTCGCTTTTTCCAACATTGCACGCTGTTTTCTAACATTTTACAGTCAGTTTATGTGAACATCTATAGGTTGCTTTCAATTGGCATTTATTAAATGTGTTGACTTTACAGCTGCACGTTTCTATATGCCAACAACTTAGGTCATGTATACCGATATATCTACCAAAGTTTCCATAACTTTGCACAACTTTGCCATCACTTTGAACAACTTTGCCCGGTGTGTTAACGGCTTAAAACCCACTATGTGCCGATAGCATCTACAACTTGTTCTTGAAAATTAGAAGCAATTTGAAAACTTTTCCTTAATTATAATAGTTACAAAAAAACCACGATTTTCCACTATAAATGATTGCCATCACTGTAAAAAAAGAATGAAGTAACGTGGCCTTATATCTTTACTATGTGTGTGATGAAACAAAAAAATAAATTAAACTGCTCGTTTGCTCAGGGAGTCTCCCATGCAAGTACTAACCACGCCCGATCATGCTTTACTTTAAACATTTGTCGGTCACGTAACCACTTAGCTGCATGGATCATTTCAAGTTAAGCCGAATTGGCGGGTATTTCATGTTTTTGGATGTTTTAAAATCGTTATCGCTGGCACAAAGTACATTCTAGATTCTAGTATTGACCTATGACCTCTACATACTTGGAGCAACACTACGGTAATTTAACAGCAATTCTCGAAATATTTATTCACATTTTCGAACTATTAACTATGGTACTTGTTATTATGATATCTCAGGTAACAATCCCGCATGAAACAACCAACTTCGCAATCAATTTTCACAACTTTGTAAGCAGTTTGTTGTCGATACTTTGGTTGGCTGTTGTGATAATTTGTTTATATATGAGGCATTCCTGTTGCATTTACTTAATGTTTTCTAAATTTAACTGCGGGGGTGTCGTTACAATGACTTAGGTTAAATAAGCAAACAACTCCGCCAACATTTCCTTCGCTTTTTCCAACATTGCACGCTGTTTTCTAACATTTTACAGTCAGTTTATGTGAACATCTATAGGTTGCTTTCAATTGGCATTTATTAAATGTGTTGACTTTACAGCTGCACGTTTCTATATGCCAACAACTTAGGTCATGTATACCGATATATCTACCAAAGTTTCCATAACTTTGCACAACTTTGCCATCACTTTGAATAACTTTGCCCGGTGTGTTAACGGCTTAAAACCCACTATGTGCCGATAGCATCTACAACTTGTTCTTGAAAATTAGAAGCAATTTGAAAACTTTTCCTTAATTATAATAGTTACAAAAAAACCACGATTTTCCACTATAAATGATTGCCATCACTGTAAAAAAAGAATGTAGTAACGTGGCCTTTTATCTTTACTATGTGTGTGATGAAACAAAAAAATAAATTAAACTGCTTGTTTATTCAGGGAGTCTCCCATGCAAGTACTAACCACGCCCGATCATGCTTTACTTTAAACATTTGTCGGTCACGTAACCACTTAGCTGCATGGATCATTTCAAGTTAAGCCGAATTGGCGGGTATTTCATGTTTTTGGATGTTTTAAAATCGTTATCGCTGGCACAAAGTACATTCTAGATTCTAGTATTGACCTATGACCTCTACATACTTGGAGCAACACTACGGTAATTTAACAGCAATTCTCGAAATATTTATTCACATTTTCGAACTTTTAACTATGGTACTTGTTATTATGATATCTCAGGTAACAATCCCGCGTGAAACAACCAACTTCGCAATCAATTTACACAACTTTGTAAGCAGTTTGTAGTCGATACTTTGGTTGGCTGTTGTGATAATTTGTTTATATATGAGGCATTCCTGTTGCATTTACTTAATGTTTTCTAAATTTAACTGCGGGGGTGTCGTTACAATGACTTAGGTTAAATAAACAAACAACTCCGCCAACATTTCCTTCGCTTTTTCCAACATTGCACGCTGTTTTCTAACATTTTACAGTCAGTTTTTGTGAACATCTATTATTTGCTTTCAATTGGCATTTATTAAATGTGTTGACTTTACAGCTGCACGTTTCTATATGCCAACAACTTAGGTCATGTATACCGATATATCTACCAAAGTTTCCATAACTTTGCACAACTTTGCCATCACTTTGAACAACTTTGCCCGGTGTGTTAACGGCTTAAAACCCACTATGTGCCGATAGCATCTACAACTTGTTCTTGAAAATTAGAAGCAATTTGAAAACTTTTCCTTAATTATAATAGTTACAAAAAAAACACGATTTTCCACTATAAATGATTGCCATCACTGTAAAAAAAGAATGAAGTAACGTGGCCTTATATCTTTACTATGTGTGTGATGAAACAAAAAAATAAATTAAACTGCTTGTTTACTCAGGGAGTCTCCCATGCAAGTACTAACCACGCCCGATCATGCTTTACTTTAAACATTTGTCGGTCACGTAACCATTTAGCTGCATGGATCATTTCAAGTTAAGCCGAATTGGCGGGTATTTCATGTTTTTGGATGTTTTAAAATCGTTATCGCTGGCACAAAGTACATTCTAGATTCTAGTATTGACCTATGACCTCTACATACTTGGAGCAACACTACGATAATTTAACAGCAATTCTCGAAATATTTATTCACATTTTTCGAACTTTTAACTATGGTACTTGTTATTATGATATCTCAGGTAACAATCCCGCTTGAAACAACCAACTTCGCAATAAATTTTCACAACTTTGTAAGCAGTTTGTTGTCGATACTTTGGATGGCTGTTGTGATAATTTGTTTATATATGAGGCATTCCTGTTGCATTTACTTAATGTTTTCTAAATTTAACTGCGGTGGTGTCGTTACAATGACTTAGGTTAAATAAACAAACAACTCCGCCAACATTTCCTTCGCTTTTTCCAACATTGCACGCTGTTTTCTAACATTTTACAGTCAGTTTATGTGAACATCTATAGGTTGCTTTCAATTGGCATTTATTAAATGTGTTGACTTTACAGCTGCACGTTTCTATATGCCAACAACTTAGGTCATGTATACCGATATATCTACCAAAGTTTCCATAACTTTGCACAACTTTGCCATCACTTTGAACAACTTTGCCCGGTGTGTTAACGGCTTAAAACCCACTATGTGCCGATAGCATCTACAACTTGTTCTTGAAAATTAGAAGCAATTTGAAAACTTTTCCTTAATTATAATAGTTACAAAAAAACCACGATTTTCCACTATAAATGATTGCCATCACTGTAAAAAAAGAATGTAGTAACGTGGCCTTTTATCTTTACTATGTGTGTGATGAAACAACAAAATAAATTAAACTGCTTGTTTATTCAGGGAGTCTCCCATGCAAGTACTAACCACGCCCGATCATGCTTTACTTTAAACATTTGTCGGTCACGTAACCACTTAGCTGCATGGATCATTTCAAGTTAAGCCGAATTGGCGGGTATTTCATGTTTTTGGATGTTTTAAAATCGTTATCGCTGGCACAAAGTACATTCTAGATTCTAGTATTGACCTATGACCTCTACATACTTGGAGCAACACTACGGTAATTTAACAGCAATTCTCGAAATATTTATTCACATTTTCGAACTTTTAACTATGGTACTTGTTATTATGATATCTCAGGTAACAATCCCGCATGAAACAACCAACTTCGCAATCAATTTTCACAACTTTGTAAGCAGTTTGTAGTCGATACTTTGGTTGGCTGTTGTGATAATTTGTTTATATATGAGGCATTCCTGTTGCATTTACTTAATGTTTTCTAAATTTAACTGCGGGGGTGTCGTTACAATGACTTAGGTTAAATAAACAAACAACTCCGCCAACATTTCCTTCGCTTTTTCCAACATTGCACGCTGTTTTCTAACATTTTACAGCCAGTTTATGTGAACATCTATAGGTTGCTTTCAATTGGCATTTATTAAATGTGTTGACTTTACAGCTGCACGTTTCTATATGCCAACAACTTAGGTCATGTATACCGATATATCTACCAAAGTTTCCATAACTTTGCACAACTTTGCCATCACTTTGAACAACTTTGCTCGGTGTGTTAACGGCTTAAAACCCACTATGTGCCAATAGCATCTACAACTTGTTCTTGAAAATTAGAAGCAATTTGAAAACTTTTCCTTAATTATAATAGTTACAAAAAAACCACGATTTTCCACTATAAATGTTTGCCATCACTGTAAAAAAAGAATGAAGTAACGTGGCCTTATATCTTTACTATGTGTGTGATGAAACAAAAAAATAAATTAAACTGCTCGTTTGCTCAGGGAGTCTCCCATGCAAGTACTAACCACGCCCGATCATGCTTTACTTTAAACATTTGTCGGTCACGTAACCACTTAGCTGCATGGATCATTTCAAGTTAAGCCGAATTGGCGGGTATTTCATGTTTTTGGATGTTTTAAAATCGTTATCGCTGGCACAAAGTACATTCTAGATTCTAGTATTGACCTATGACCTCTACATACTTGGAGCAACACTACGGTAATTTAACAGCAATTCTCGAAATATTTATTCACATTTTCGAACTTTTAACTATGGTACTTGTTATTATGATATCTCAGGTAACAATCCCGCATGAAACAACCAACTTCGCAATCAATTTTCACAACTTGGTAAGCAGTTTGTAGTCGATACTTTGGTTGGCTGTTGTGATAATTTGTTTATATATGAGGCATTCCTGTTGCATTTACTTAATGTTTTCTAAATTTAACTGCGGGGGTGTCGTTACAATGACTTAGGTTAAATAAACAAACAACTCCGCCAACATTTCCTTCGCTTTTTCCAACATTGCACGCTGTTTTCTAACATTTTACAGTCAGTTTTTGTGAACATCTATAGGTTGCTTTCAATTGGCATTTATTAAATGTGTTGACTTTACAGCTGCACGTTTCTATATGCCAACAACTTAGGTCATGTATACCGATATATCTACCAAAGTTTCCATAACTTTGCACAACTTTGCCATCACTTTGAACAACTTTGCCCGGTGTGTTAACGGCTTAAAACCCACTATGTGCCGATAGCATCTACAACTTGTTCTTGAAAATTAGAAGCAATTTGAAAACTTTTCCTTAATTATAATAGTTACAAAAAAAACACGATTTTCCACTATAAATGATTGCCATCACTGTAAAAAAAGAATGAAGTAACGTGGCCTTATATCTTTACTATGTGTGTGATGAAACAAAAAAATAAATTAAACTGCTTGTTTACTCAGGGAGTCTCCCATGCAAGTACTAACCACGCCCGATCATGCTTTACTTTAAACATTTGTCGGTCACGTAACCATTTAGCTGCATGGATCATTTCAAGTTAAGCCGAATTGGCGGGTATTTCATGTTTTTGGATGTTTTAAAATCGTTATCGCTGGCACAAAGTACATTCTAGATTCTAGTATTGACCTATGACCTCTACATACTTGGAGCAACACTACGATAATTTAACAGCAATTCTCGAAATATTTATTCACATTTTTCGAACTTTTAACTATGGTACTTGTTATTATGATATCTCAGGTAACAATCCCGCTTGAAACAACCAACTTCGCAATAAATTTTCACAACTTTGTAAGCAGTTTGTTGTCGATACTTTGGATGGCTGTTGTGATAATTTGTTTATATATGAGGCATTCCTGTTGCATTTACTTAATGTTTTCTAAATTTAACTGCGGTGGTGTCGTTACAATGACTTAGGTTAAATAAACAAACAACTCCGCCAACATTTCCTTCGCTTTTTCCAACATTGCACGCTGTTTTCTAACATTTTACAGTCAGTTTATGTGAACATCTATAGGTTGCTTTCAATTGGCATTTATTAAATGTGTTGACTTTACAGCTGCACGTTTCTATATGCCAACAACTTAGGTCATGTATACCGATATATCTACCAAAGTTTCCATAACTTTGCACAACTTTGCCATCACTTTGAACAACTTTGCCCGGTGTGTTAACGGCTTAAAACCCACTATGTGCCGATAGCATCTACAACTTGTTCTTGAAAATTAGAAGCAATTTGAAAACTTTTCCTTAATTATAATAGTTACAAAAAAACCACGATTTTCCACTATAAATGATTGCCATCACTGTAAAAAAAGAATGTAGTAACGTGGCCTTTTATCTTTACTATGTGTGTGATGAAACAACAAAATAAATTAAACTGCTTGTTTATTCAGGGAGTCTCCCATGCAAGTACTAACCACGCCCGATCATGCTTTACTTTAAACATTTGTCGGTCACGTAACCACTTAGCTGCATGGATCATTTCAAGTTAAGCCGAATTGGCGGGTATTTCATGTTTTTGGATGTTTTAAAATCGTTATCGCTGGCACAAAGTACATTCTAGATTCTAGTATTGACCTATGACCTCTACATACTTGGAGCAACACTACGGTAATTTAACAGCAATTCTCGAAATATTTATTCACATTTTCGAACTTTTAACTATGGTACTTGTTATTATGATATCTCAGGTAACAATCCCGCATGAAACAACCAACTTCGCAATCAATTTTCACAACTTTGTAAGCAGTTTGTAGTCGATACTTTGGTTGGCTGTTGTGATAATTTGTTTATATATGAGGCATTCCTGTTGCATTTACTTAATGTTTTCTAAATTTAACTGCGGGGGTGTCGTTACAATGACTTAGGTTAAATAAACAAACAACTCCGCCAACATTTCCTTCGCTTTTTCCAACATTGCACGCTGTTTTCTAACATTTTACAGCCAGTTTATGTGAACATCTATAGGTTGCTTTCAATTGGCATTTATTAAATGTGTTGACTTTACAGCTGCACGTTTCTATATGCCAACAACTTAGGTCATGTATACCGATATATCTACCAAAGTTTCCATAACTTTGCACAACTTTGCCATCACTTTGAACAACTTTGCTCGGTGTGTTAACGGCTTAAAACCCACTATGTGCCAATAGCATCTACAACTTGTTCTTGAAAATTAGAAGCAATTTGAAAACTTTTCCTTAATTATAATAGTTACAAAAAAACCACGATTTTCCACTATAAATGTTTGCCATCACTGTAAAAAAAGAATGAAGTAACGTGGCCTTATATCTTTACTATGTGTGTGATGAAACAAAAAAATAAATTAAACTGCTCGTTTGCTCAGGGAGTCTCCCATGCAAGTACTAACCACGCCCGATCATGCTTTACTTTAAACATTTGTCGGTCACGTAACCACTTAGCTGCATGGATCATTTCAAGTTAAGCCGAATTGGCGGGTATTTCATGTTTTTGGATGTTTTAAAATCGTTATCGCTGGCACAAAGTACATTCTAGATTCTAGTATTGACCTATGACCTCTACATACTTGGAGCAACACTACGGTAATTTAACAGCAATTCTCGAAATATTTATTCACATTTTCGAACTTTTAACTATGGTACTTGTTATTATGATATCTCAGGTAACAATCCCGCATGAAACAACCAACTTCGCAATCAATTTTCACAACTTGGTAAGCAGTTTGTAGTCGATACTTTGGTTGGCTGTTGTGATAATTTGTTTATATATGAGGCATTCCTGTTGCATTTACTTAATGTTTTCTAAATTTAACTGCGGGGGTGTCGTTACAATGACTTAGGTTAAATAAACAAACAACTCCGCCAACATTTCCTTCGCTTTTTCCAACATTGCACGCTGTTTTCTAACATTTTACAGTCAGTTTTTGTGAACATCTATAGGTTGCTTTCAATTGGCATTTATTAAATGTGTTGACTTTACAGCTGCACGTTTCTATATGCCAACAACTTAGGTCATGTATACCGATATATCTACCAAAGTTTCCATAACTTTGCACAACTTTGCCATCACTTTGAACAACTTTGCCCGGTGTGTTAACGGCTTAAAACCCACTATGTGCCGATAGCATCTACAACTTGTTCTTGAAAATTAGAAGCAATTTGAAAACTTTTCCTTAATTATAATAGTTACAAAAAAAATACGATTTTCCACTATAAATGATTGCCATCACTGTAAAAAAAGAATGAAGTAACGTGGCCTTATATCTTTACTATGTGTGTGATGAAACAAAAAAATAAATTAAACTGCTTGTTTACTCAGGGAGTCTCCCATGCAAGTACTAACCACGCCCGATCATGCTTTACTTTAAACATTTGTCGGTCACGTAACCACTTAGCTGCATGGATCATTTCAAGTTAAGCCGAATTGGCGGGTATTTCATGTTTTTGGATGTTTTAAAATCGTTATCGCTGGCACAAAGTACATTCTAGATTCTAGTATTGACCTATGACCTCTACATACTTGGAGCAACACTACGGTAATTTAACAGCAATTCTCGAAATATTTATTCACATTTTCGAACTTTTAACTATGGTACTTGTTATTATGATATCTCAGGTAACAATCCCGCATGAAACAACCAACTTCGCAATCAATTTTCACAACTTTGTAAGCAGTTTGTAGTCGATACTTTGGTTGGCTGTTGTGATAATTTGTTTATATATGAGGCATTCCTGTTGCATTTACTTAATGTTTTCTAAATTTAACTGCGGGGGTGTCGTTACAATGACTTAGGTTAAATAAACAAACAACTCCGCCAACATTTCCTTCGCTTTTTCCAACATTGCACGCTGTTTTCTAACATTTTACAGTCAGTTTATGTGAACATCTATAGGTTGCTTTCAATTGGCATTTATTAAATGTGTTGACTTTACAGCTGCACGTTTCTATATGCCAACAACTTAGGTCATGTATACCGATATATCTACCAAAGTTTCCATAACTTTGCACAACTTTGCCATCACTTTGAACAACTTTGCCCGGTGTGTTAACGGCTTAAAACCCACTATGTGCCGATAGCATCTACAACTTGTTCTTGAAAATTAGAAGCAATTTGAAAACTTTTCCTTAATTATAATAGTTACAAAAAAAATACGATTTTCCACTATAAATGATTGCCATCACTGTAAAAAAAGAATGAAGTAACGTGGCCTTATATCTTTACTATGTGTGTGATGAAACAAAAAAATAAATTAAACTGCTTGTTTACTCAGGGAGTCTCCCATGCAAGTACTAACCACGCCCGATCATGCTTTACTTTAAACATTTGTCGGTCACGTAACCACTTAGCTGCATGGATCATTTCAAGTTAAGCCGAATTGGCGGGTATTTCATGTTTTTGGATGTTTTAAAATCGTTATCGCTGGCACAAAGTACATTCTAGATTCTAGTATTGACCTATGACCTCTACATACTTGGAGCAACACTACGGTAATTTAACAGCAATTCTCGAAATATTTATTCACATTTTCGAACTTTTAACTATGGTACTTGTTATTATGATATCTCAGGTAACAATCCCGCATGAAACAACCAACTTCGCAATCAATTTTCACAACTTTGTAAGCAGTTTGTAGTCGATACTTTGGTTGGCTGTTGTGATAATTTGTTTATATATGAGGCATTCCTGTTGCATTTACTTAATGTTTTCTAAATTTAACTGCGGGGGTGTCGTTACAATGACTTAGGTTAAATAAACAAACAACTCCGCCAACATTTCCTTCGCTTTTTCCAACATTGCACGCTGTTTTCTAACATTTTACAGTCAGTTTATGTGAACATCTATAGGTTGCTTTCAATTGGCATTTATTAAATGTGTTGACTTTACAGCTGCACGTTTCTATATGCCAACAACTTAGGTCATGTATACCGATATATCTACCAAAGTTTCCATAACTTTGCACAACTTTGCCATCACTTTGAACAACTTTGCTCGGTGTGTTAACGGCTTAAAACCCACTATGTGCCAATAGCATCTACAACTTGTTCTTGAAAATTAGAAGCAATTTGAAAACTTTTCCTTAATTATAATAGTTACAAAAAAACCACGATTTTCCACTATAAATGATTGCCATCACTGTAAAAAAAGAATGAAGTAACGTGGCCTTATATCTTTACTATGTGTGTGATGAAACAAAAAAATAAATTAAACTGCTCGTTTGCTCAGGGAGTCTCCCATGCAAGTACTAACCACGCCCGATCATGCTTTACTTTAAACATTTGTCGGTCACGTAACCACTTAGCTGCATGGATCATTTCAAGTTAAGCCGAATTGGCGGGTATTTCATGTTTTTGGATGTTTTAAAATCGTTATCGCTGGCACAAAGTACATTCTAGATTCTAGTATTGACCTATGACCTCTACATACTTGGAGCAACACTACGGTAATTTAACAGCAATTCTCGAAATATTTATTCACATTTTCGAACTTTTAACTATGGTACTTGTTATTATGATATCTCAGGTAACAATCCCGCATGAAACAACCAACTTCGCAATCAATTTTCACAACTTTGTAAGCAGTTTGTAGTCGATACTTTGGTTGGCTGTTGTGATAATTTGTTTATATATGAGGCATTCCTGTTGCATTTACTTAATGTTTTCTAAATTTAACTGCGGGGGTGTCGTTACAATGACTTAGGTTAAATAAACAAACAACTCCGCCAACATTTCCTTCGCTTTTTCCAACATTGCACGCTGTTTTCTAACATTTTACAGTCAGTTTATGTGAACATCTATAGGTTGCTTTCAATTGGCATTTATTAAATGTGTTGACTTTACAGCTGCACGTTTCTATATGCCAACAACTTAGGTCATGTATACCGATATATCTACCAAAGTTTCCATAACTTTGCACAACTTTGCCATCACTTTGAACAACTTTGCTCGGTGTGTTAACGGCTTAAAACCCACTATGTGCCAATAGCATCTACAACTTGTTCTTGAAAATTAGAAGCAATTTGAAAACTTTTCCTTAATTATAATAGTTACAAAAAAACCACGATTTTCCACTATAAATGATTGCCATCACTGTAAAAAAAGAATGAAGTAACGTGGCCTTATATCTTTACTATGTGTGTGATGAAACAAAAAAATAAATTAAACTGCTCGTTTGCTCAGGGAGTCTCCCATGCAAGTACTAACCACGCCCGATCATGCTTTACTTTAAACATTTGTCGGTCACGTAACCACTTAGCTGCATGGATCATTTCAAGTTAAGCCGAATTGGCGGGTATTTCATGTTTTTGGATGTTTTAAAATCGTTATCGCTGGCACAAAGTACATTCTAGATTCTAGTATTGACCTATGACCTCTACATACTTGGAGCAACACTACGGTAATTTAACAGCAATTCTCGAAATATTTATTCACATTTTCGAACTTTTAACTATGGTACTTGTTATTATGATATCTCAGGTAACAATCCCGCATGAAACAACCAACTTCGCAATCAATTTTCACAACTTTGTAAGCAGTTTGTAGTCGATACTTTGGTTGGCTGTTGTGATAATTTGTTTATATATGAGGCATTCCTGTTGCATTTACTTAATGTTTTCTAAATTTAACTGCGGGGGTGTCGTTACAATGACTTAGGTTAAATAAACAAACAACTCCGCCAACATTTCCTTCGCTTTTTCCAACATTGCACGCTGTTTTCTAACATTTTACAGTCAGTTTTTGTGAACATCTATAGGTTGCTTTCAATTGGCATTTATTAAATGTGTTGACTTTACAGCTGCACGTTTCTATATGCCAACAACTTAGGTCATGTATACCGATATATCTACCAAAGTTTCCATAACTTTGCACAACTTTGCCATCACTTTGAACAACTTTGCTCGGTGTGTTAACGGCTTAAAACCCACTATGTGCCGATAGCATCTACAACTTGTTCTTGAAAATTAGAAGCAATTTGAAAACTTTTCCTTAATTATAATAGTTACAAAAAAACCACGATTTTCCACTATAAATGATTGCCATCACTGTAAAAAAAGAATGAAGTAACGTGGCCTTATATCTTTACTATGTGTGTGATGAAACAAAAAAATAAATTAAACTGCTCGTTTGCTCAGGGAGTCTCCCATGCAAGTACTAACCACGCCCGATCATGCTTTACTTTAAACATTTGTCGGTCACGTAACCACTTAGCTGCATGGATCATTTCAAGTTAAGCCGAATTGGCGGGTATTTCATGTTTTTGGATGTTTTAAAATCGTTATCGCTGGCACAAAGTACATTCTAGATTCTAGTATTGACCTATGACCTCTACATACTTGGAGCAACACTACGGTAATTTAACAGCAATTCTCGAAATATTTATTCACATTTTCGAACTTTTAACTATGGTACTTGTTATTATGATATCTCAGGTAACAATCCCGCATGAAACAACCAACTTCGCAATCAATTTTCACAACTTGGTAAGCAGTTTGTAGTCGATACTTTGGTTGGCTGTTGTGATAATTTGTTTATATATGAGGCATTCCTGTTGCATTTACTTAATGTTTTCTAAATTTAACTGCGGGGGTGTCGTTACAATGACTTAGGTTAAATAAACAAACAACTCCGCCAACATTTCCTTCGCTTTTTCCAACATTGCACGCTGTTTTCTAACATTTTACAGTCAGTTTTTGTGAACATCTATAGGTTGCTTTCAATTGGCATTTATTAAATGTGTTGACTTTACAGCTGCACGTTTCTATATGCCAACAACTTAGGTCATGTATACCGATATATCTACCAAAGTTTCCATAACTTTGCACAACTTTGCCATCACTTTGAACAACTTTGCCCGGTGTGTTAACGGCTTAAAACCCACTATGTGCCGATAGCATCTACAACTTGTTCTTGAAAATTAGAAGCAATTTGAAAACTTTTCCTTAATTATAATAGTTACAAAAAAAATACGATTTTCCACTATAAATGATTGCCATCACTGTAAAAAAAGAATGAAGTAACGTGGCCTTATATCTTTACTATGTGTGTGATGAAACAAAAAAATAAATTAAACTGCTTGTTTACTCAGGGAGTCTCCCATGCAAGTACTAACCACGCCCGATCATGCTTTACTTTAAACATTTGTCGGTCACGTAACCACTTAGCTGCATGGATCATTTCAAGTTAAGCCGAATTGGCGGGTATTTCATGTTTTTGGATGTTTTAAAATCGTTATCGCTGGCACAAAGTACATTCTAGATTCTAGTATTGACCTATGACCTCTACATACTTGGAGCAACACTACGGTAATTTAACAGCAATTCTCGAAATATTTATTCACATTTTTCGAACTTTTAACTATGGTACTTGTTATTATGATATCTCAGGTAACAATCCCGCATGAAACAACCAACTTCGCAATCAATTTTCACAACTTTGTAAGCACTTTGTAGTCGATACATTGGTTGGGTGTTGTGATAATTTGTTTATATATGAGGCATTCCTGTTGCATTTACTTAATGTTTTCTAAATTTAACTGCGGGGGTGTCGTTACAATGACTTAGGTTAAATAAACAAACAACTCCGCCAACATTTCCTTCGCTTTTTCCAACATTGCACGCTGTTTACTAACATTTTACAGTCAGTTTATGTGAACATCTATAGGTTGCTTTCAATTGGCATTTATTAAATGTGTTGACTTTACAGCTGCACGTTTCTATATGCTAACAACTTAGGTCATGTATACCGATATATCTACCAAAGTTTCCATAACTTTGCACAACTTTGCCATCACTTTGAACAACTTTGCTCGGTGTGTTAACGGCTTAAAACCCACTATGTGCCGATAGCATCTACAACTTGTTCTTGAAAATTAGAAGCAATTTGAAAACTTTTCCTTAATTATAATAGTTACAAAAAAACCACGATTTTCCACTATAAATGATTGCCATCACTGTAAAAAAAGAATGAAGTAACGTGGCCTTATATCTTTACTATGTGTGTGATGAAACAAAAAAATTAATTAAACTGCTCGTTTGCTCAGGGAGTCTCCCATGCAAGTACTAACCACGCCCGATCATGCTTTACTTTAAACATTTGTCGATCACGTAACCACTTAGCTGCATGGATCATTTCAAGTTAAGCCGAATTGGCGGGTATTTCATGTTTTTGGATGTTTTAAAATCGTTATCGCTGGCACAAAGTACATTCTAGATTCTAGTATTGACCTATGACCTCTACATACTTGGAGCAACACTACGGTAATTTAACAGCAATTCTCGAAATATTTATTCACATTTTCGAACTATTAACTATGGTACTTGTTATTATGATATCTCAGGTAACAATCCCGCATGAAACAACCAACTTCGCAATCAATTTTCACAACTTTGTAAGCAGTTTGTTGTCGATACTTTGGTTGGCTGTTGTGATAATTTGTTTATATATGAGGCATTCCTGTTGCATTTACTTAATGTTTTCTAAATTTAACTCCGGGGGTGTCGTTACAATGACTTAGGTTAAATAAACAAACAACTCCGCCAACATTTCCTTCGCTTTTTCCAACATTGCACGCTGTTTTCTAACATTTTACAGTCAGTTTATGTGAACATCTATAGGTTGCTTTCAATTGGCATTTATTAAATGTGTTGACTTTACAGCTGCACGTTTCTATATGCCAACAACTTAGATCATGTATACCGATATATCTACCAAAGTTTCCATAACTTTGCACAACTTTGCCATCACTTTGAACAACTTTGCTCGGTGTGTTAACGGCTTAAAACCCACTATGTGCCGATAGCATCTACAACTTGTTCTTGAAAATTAGAAGCAATTTGAAAACTTTTCCTTAATTATAATAGTTACAACAAAACCACGATTTTCCACTATAAATGATTGCCATCACTGTAAAAAAAGAATGAAGTAACGTGGCCTTATATCTTTACTATGTGTGTGATGAAACAAAAAAATAAATTAAACTGCTCGTTTGCTCAGGGAGTCTCCCATGCAAGTACTAACCACGCCCGATCATGCTTTACTTTAAACATTTGTCGATCACGTAACCACTTAGCTGCATGGATCATTTCAAGTTAAGCCGAATTGGCGGGTATTTCATGTTTTTGGATGTTTTAAAATCGTTATCGCTGGCACAAAGTACATTCTAGATTCTAGTATTGACCTATGACCTCTACATACTTGGAGCAACACTACGGTAATTTAACAGCAATTCTCGAAATATTTATTCACATTTTCGAACTATTAACTATGGTACTTGTTATTATGATATCTCAGGTAACAATCCCGCATGAAACAACCAACTTCGCAATCAATTTTCACAACTTTGTAAGCAGTTTGTTGTCGATACTTTGGTTGGCTGTTGTGATAATTTGTTTATATATGAGGCATTCCTGTTGCATTTACTTAATGTTTTCTAAATTTAACTCCGGGGGTGTCGTTACAATGACTTAGGTTAAATAAACAAACAACTCCGCCAACATTTCCTTCGCTTTTTCCAACATTGCACGCTGTTTTCTAACATTTTACAGTCAGTTTATGTGAACATCTATAGGTTGCTTTCAATTGGCATTTATTAAATGTGTTGACTTTACAGCTGCACGTTTCTATATGCCAACAACTTAGATCATGTATACCGATATATCTACCAAAGTTTCCATAACTTTGCACAACTTTGCCATCACTTTGAACAACTTTGCTCGGTGTGTTAACGGCTTAAAACCCACTATGTGCCGATAGCATCTACAACTTGTTCTTGAAAATTAGAAGCAATTTGAAAACTATTCCTTAATTATAATAGTTACAAAAAAAACACGATTTTCCACTATAAATGATTGCCATCACTGTAAAAAAAGAATGAAGTAACGTGGCCTTATATCTTTACTATGTGTGTGATGAAACAAAAAAATAAATTAAACTGCTCGTTTGCTCAGGGAGTCTCCCATGCAAGTACTAACCACGCCCGATCATGCTTTACTTTAAACATTTGTCGGTCACGTAACCACTTAGCTGCATGGATCATTTCAAGTTAAGCCGAATTGGCGGGTATTTCATGTTTTTGGATGTTTTAAAATCGTTATCGCTGGCACAAAGTACATTCTAGATTCTAGTATTGACCTATGACCTCTACATACTTGGAGCAACACTACGGTAATTTAACAGCAATTCGCGAAATATTTATTCACATTTTCGAACTTTTAACTATGGTACTTGTTATTATGATATCTCAGGTAACAATCCCGCATGAAACAACCAACTTCGCAATCAATTTTCACAACTTTGTAAGCAGTTTGTTGTCGATACTTTGGTTGGCTGATGTGATAATTTGTTTATATATGAGGCATTCCTGTTGCATTTACTTAATGTTTTCTAAATTTAACTGCGGGGTGTCGTTACAATGACTTAGGTTAAATAAACAAACAACTCCGCCAACATTTCCTTCGCTTTTTCCAACATTGCACGCTGTTTTCTAACATTTTACAGTCAGTTTATGTGAACATCTATAGGTTGCTTTCAATTGGCATTTATTAAATGTGTTGACTTTACAGCTGCACGTTTCTATATGCCAACAACTTAGGTCATGTATACCGATATATCTACCAAAGTTTCCATAACTTTGCACAACTTTGCCATCACTTTGAACAACTTTGCCCGGTGTGTTAACGGCTTAAAACCCACTATGTGCCGATAGCATCTACAACTTGTTCTTGAAAATTAGAAGCAATTTGAAAACTTTTCCTTAATTATAATAGTTACAAAAAAACCACGATTTTCCACTATAAATGATTGCCATCACTGTAAAAAAAAATGAAGTAACGTGGCCTTATATCTTTACTATGTGTGTGATGAAACAAAAAAATAAATTAAACTGCTCGTTTACTTAGAGAGTCTCCCATGCAAGTACTAACCACGCCCGATCATGCTTTACTTTAAACATTTGTCGGTCACGTAACCACTTAGCTGCATGGATCATTTCAAGTTAAGTCGAATTGGCGGGTATTTCATGTTTTTGGATGTTTTAAAATCGTTATCGCTGGCACAAAGTACATTCTAGATTCTAGTATTGACCTATGACCTCTACATACTTGGAGCAACACTACGGTAATTTAACAGCAATTCTCGAAATATTTATTCACATTTTCGAACTATTAACTATGGTACTTGTTATTATGATATCTCAGGTAACAATCCCGCATGAAACAACCAACTTCGCAATCAATTTTCACAACTTTGTAAGCAGTTTGTTGTCGATACTTTGGTTGGCTGATGTGATAATTTGTTTATATATGAGGCATTCCTGTTGCATTTACTTAATGTTTTCTAAATTTAACTGCGGGGGTGTCGTTACAATGACTTAGGTTAAATAAACAAACAACTCCGCCAACATTTCCTTCGCTTTTTCCAACATTGCACGCTGTTTTCTAACATTTTACAGTCAGTTTATGTGAACATCTATAGGTTGCTTTCAATTGGCATTTATTAAATGTGTTGACTTTACAGCTGCACGTTTCTATATGCCAACAACTTAGATCATGTATACCGATATATCTACCAAAGTTTCCATAACTTTGCACAACTTTGCCATCACTTTGAACAACTTTGCTCGGTGTGTTAACGGCTTAAAACCCACTATGTGCCGATAGCATCTACAACTTGTTCTTGAAAATTAGAAGCAATTTGAAAACTATTCCTTAATTATAATAGTTACAAAAAAACCACGATTTTCCACTATAAATGATTGCCATCACTGTAAAAAAAGAATGAAGTAACGTGGCCTTATATCTTTACTATGTGTGTGATGAAACAAAAAAATAAATTAAACTGCTCGTTTGCTCAGGGAGTCTCCCATGCAAGTACTAACCACGCCCGATCATGCTTTACTTTAAACATTTGTCGGTCACGTAACCACTTAGCTGCATGGATCATTTCAAGTTAAGCCGAATTGGCGGGTATTTCATGTTTTTGGATGTTTTAAAATCGTTATCGCTGGCACAAAGTACATTCTAGATTCTAGTATTGACCTATGACCTCTACATACTTGGAGCAACACTACGGTAATTTAACAGCAATTCGCGAAATATTTATTCACATTTTCGAACTTTTAACTATGGTACTTGTTATTATGATATCTCAGGTAACAATCCCGCATGAAACAACCAACTTCGCAATCAATTTTCACAACTTTGTAAGCAGTTTGTTGTCGATACTTTGGTTGGCTGATGTGATAATTTGTTTATATATGAGGCATTCCTGTTGCATTTACTTAATGTTTTCTAAATTTAACTGCGGGGTGTCGTTACAATGACTTAGGTTAAATAAACAAACAACTCCGCCAACATTTCCTTCGCTTTTTCCAACATTGCACGCTGTTTTCTAACATTTTACAGTCAGTTTATGTGAACATCTATAGGTTGCTTTCAATTGGCATTTATTAAATGTGTTGACTTTACAGCTGCACGTTTCTATATGCCAACAACTTAGGTCATGTATACCGATATATCTACCAAAGTTTCCATAACTTTGCACAACTTTGCCATCACTTTGAACAACTTTGCCCGGTGTGTTAACGGCTTAAAACCCACTATGTGCCGATAGCATCTACAACTTGTTCTTGAAAATTAGAAGCAATTTGAAAACTTTTCCTTAATTATAATAGTTACAAAAAAACCACGATTTTCCACTATAAATGATTGCCATCACTGTAAAAAAAAATGAAGTAACGTGGCCTTATATCTTTACTATGTGTGTGATGAAACAAAAAAATAAATTAAACTGCTCGTTTACTTAGGGAGTCTCCCATGCAAGTACTAACCACGCCCGATCATGCTTTACTTTAAACATTTGTCGGTCACGTAACCACTTAGCTGCATGGATCATTTCAAATTAAGCCGAATTGGCGGGTATTTCATGTTTTTGGATGTTTTAAAATCGTTATCGCTGGCACAAAGTACATTCTAGATTCTAGTATTGACCTATGACCTCTACATACTTGGAGCAACACTACGGTAATTTAACAGCAATTCGCGAAATATTTATTCACATTTTCGAACTTTTAACTATGGTACTTGTTATTATGATATCTCAGGTAACAATCCCGCATGAAACAACCAACTTCGCAATCAATTTTCACAACTTTGTAAGCAGTTTGTTGTCGATACTTTGGTTGGCTGTTGTGATAATTTGTTTATATATGAGGCAGTCCTGTTGCATTTACTTAATGTTTTCTAAATTTAACTGCGGGGTGTCGTTACAATGACTTAGGTTAAATAAACAAACAACTCCGCCAACATTTCCTTCGCTTTTTCCAACATTGCACGCTGTTTTCTAACATTTTACAGTCAGTTTATGTGAACATCTATAGGTTGCTTTCAATTGGCATTTATTAAATGTGTTGACTTTACAGCTGCACGTTTCTATATGCCAACAACTTAGGTCATGTATACCGATATATCTACCAAAGTTTCCATAACTTTGCACAACTTTGCCATCACTTTGAACAACTTTGCCCGGTGTGTTAACGGCTTAAAACCCACTATGTGCCGATAGCATCTACAACTTGTTCTTGAAAATTAGAAGCAATTTGAAAACTTTTCCTTAATTATAATAGTTACAAAAAAACCACGATTTTCCACTATAAATGATTGCCATCACTGTAAAAAAAAAATGAAGTAACGTGGCCTTATATCTTTACTATGTGTGTGATGAAACAAAAAAATAAATTAAACTGCTCGTTTACTTAGGGAGTCTCCCATGCAAGTACTAACCACGCCCGATCATGCTTTACTTTAAACATTTGTCGGTCACGTAACCACTTAGCTGCATGGATCATTTCAAGTTAAGCCGAATTGGCGGGTATTTCATGTTTTTGGATGTTTTAAAATCGTTATCGCTGGCACAAAGTACATTCTAGATTCTAGTATTGACCTATGACCTCTACATACTTGGAGCAACACTACGGTAATTTAACAGCAATTCTCGAAATATTTATTCACATTTTCGAACTTTTAACTATGGTACTTGTTATTATGATATCTCAGGTAACAATCCCGCATGAAACAACCAACTTCGCAATCAATTTTCACAACTTTGTAAGCAGTTTGTTGTCGATACTTTGGTTGGATGTTGTGATAATTTGTTTATATATGAGGCATTCCTGTTGCATTTACTTAATGTTTTCTAAATTTAACTGCGGGGTGTCGTTACAATGACTTAGGTTAAATAAACAAACAACTCCGCCAACATTTCCTTCGCTTTTTCCAACATTGCACACTGTTTTCTAACATTTTACAGTCAGTTTATGTGAACATCTATAGGTTGCTTTCAATTGGCATTTATTAAATGTGTTGACTTTAGAGCTGCACGTTTCTATATGCCAACAACTTAGGTCATGTATACCGATATATCTACCAAAGTTTCCATAACTTTGCACAACTTTGCCATCACTTTGAACAACTTTGCCCGGTGTGTTAACGGCTTTAAACCCACTATGTGCCGATAGCATCTACAACTTGTTCTTGAAAATTAGAAGCAATTTGAAAACTTTTCCTTAATTATAATAGTTACAAAAAAACCACGATTTTCCACTATAAATGATTGCCATCACTGTAAAAAAAAAATGAAGTAACGTGGCCTTATATCTTTACTATGTGTGTGATGAAACAAAAAAATAAATTAAACTGCTCGTTTACTTAGGGAGTCTCCCATGCAAGTACTAACCACGCCCGATCATGCTTTACTTTAAACATTTGTCGGTCACGTAACCACTTAGCTGCATGGATCATTTCAAGTTAAGCCGAATTGGCGGGTATTTCATGTTTTTGGATGTTTTAAAATCGTTATCGCTGGCACAAAGTACATTCTAGATTCTAGTATTGACCTATGACCTCTACATACTTGGAGCAACACTACGGTAATTTAACAGCAATTCTCGAAATATTTATTCACATTTTCGAACTTTTAACTATGGTACTTGTTATTATGATATCTCAGGTAACAATCCCGCATGAAACAACCAACTTCGCAATCAATTTTCACAACTTTGTAAGCAGTTTGTTGTCGATACTTTGGTTGGATGTTGTGATAATTTGTTTATATATGAGGCATTCCTGTTGCATTTACTTAATGTTTTCTAAATTTAACTGCGGGGTGTCGTTACAATGACTTAGGTTAAATAAACAAACAACTCCGCCAACATTTCCTTCGCTTTTTCCAACATTGCACACTGTTTTCTAACATTTTACAGTCAGTTTATGTGAACATCTATAGGTTGCTTTCAATTGGCATTTATTAAATGTGTTGACTTTACAGCTGCACGTTTCTATATGCCAACAACTTAGGTCATGTATACCGATATATCTACCAAAGTTTCCATAACTTTGCACAACTTTGCCATCACTTTGAACAACTTTGCCCGGTGTGTTAACGGCTTTAAACCCACTATGTGCCGATAGCATCTACAACTTGTTCTTGAAAATTAGAAGCAATTTGAAAACTTTTCCTTAATTATAATAGTTACAAAAAAACCACGATTTTCCACTATAAATGATTGCCATCACTGTAAAAAAAAATGAAGTAACGTGGCCTTATATCTTTACTATGTGTGTGATGAAACAAAAAAATAAATTAAACTGCTCGTTTACTTAGGGAGTCTCCCATGCAAGTACTAACCACGCCCGATCATGCTTTACTTTAAACATTTGTCGGTAACGTAACCACTTAGCTGCATGGATCATTTCAAGTTAAGCCGAATTGGCGGGTATTTCATGTTTTTGGATGTTTTAAAATCGTTATCGCTGGCACAAAGTACATTCTAGATTCTAGTATTGACCTATGACCTCTACATACTTGGAGCAACACTACGGTAATTTAACAGCAATTCTCGAAATATTTATTCAAATTTTCGAACTTTTAACTATGGTACTTGTTATTATGATATCTCAGGTAACAATCCCGCATGAAACAACCAACTTCGCAATCAATTTTCACAACTTTGTAAGCAGTTTGTAGTCGATACTTTGATTGGATGTTGTGATAATTTGTTTATATATGAGGCATTCCTGTTGCATTTACTTAATGTTTTCTAAATTTAACTGCGGGGGTGTCGTTACAATGACTTAGGTTAAATAAACAAACAACTCCGCCAACATTTCCTTCGCTTTTTCCAACATTGCACGCTGTTTTCTAACATTTTACAGTCAGTTTATGTGAACATCTATAGGTTGCTTTCAATTGGCATTTATTAAATGTGTTGACTTTACAGCTGCACGTTTCTATATGCCAACAACTTAGGTCATGTATACCGATATATCTACCAAAGTTTCCATAACTTTGCACAACTTTGCCATCACTTTGAACAACTTTGCCCGGTGTGTTAACGGCTTAAAACCCAATATGTGCCGATAGCATCTACAACTTGTTCTTGAAAATTAGAAGCAATTTGAAAACTTTTCCTTAATTATAATAGTTACAAAAAAACCACGATTTTCCACTATAAATGATTGCCATCACTGTAAAAAAAGAATGAAGTAACGTGGCCTTATATCTTTACTATGTGTGTGATGAAACAAAAAAATAAATTAAACTGCTCGTTTGCTCAGGGAGTCTCCCATGCAAGTACTAACCACGCCCGATCATGCTTTACTTTAAACATTTGTCGGTCACGTAACCACTTAGCTGCATGGATCATTTCAAGTTAAGCCGAATTGGCGGGTATTTCATGTTTTTGGATGTTTTAAAATCGTTATCGCTGGCACAAAGTACATTCTAGATTCTAGTATTGACCTATGACCTCTACATACTTGGAGCAACACTACGGTAATTTAACAGCAATTCTCGAAATATTTATTCACATTTTCGAACTATTAACTATGGTACTTGTTATTATGATATCTCAGGTAACAATCCCGCATGAAACAACCAACTTCGCAATCAATTTTCACAACTTTGTAAGCAGTTTGTTGTCGATACTTTGGTTGGCTGTTGTGATAATTTGTTTATATATGAGGCATTCCTGTTGCATTTACTTAATGTTTTCTAAATTTAACTGCGGGGGTGTCGTTACAATGACTTAGGTTAAATAAGCAAACAACTCCGCCAACATTTCCTTCGCTTTTTCCAACATTGCACGCTGTTTTCTAACATTTTACAGTCAGTTTATGTGAACATCTATAGGTTGCTTTCAATTGGCATTTATTAAATGTGTTGACTTTACAGCTGCACGTTTCTATATGCCAACAACTTAGGTCATGTATACCGATATATCTACCAAAGTTTCCATAACTTTGCACAACTTTGCCATCACTTTGAACAACTTTGCCCGGTGTGTTAACGGCTTAAAACCCACTATGTGCCGATAGCATCTACAACTTGTTCTTGAAAATTAGAAGCAATTTGAAAACTTTTCTTTAATTATAATAGTTACAAAAAAACCACGATTTTCCACTATAAATGATTGCCATCACTGTAAAAAAAGAATGAAGTAACGTGGCCTTATATCTTTACTATGTGTGTGATGAAACAAAAAAATAAATTAAACTGCTCGTTTACTCAGGGAGTCTCAAATGCAAGTACTAACCACGCCCGATCATGCTTTACTTTAAACATTTGTCGGTCACGTAACCACTTAGCTGCATGGATCATTTCAAGTTAAGCCGAATTGGCGGGTATTTCATGTTTTTGGATGTTTTAAAATCGTTATCGCTGGCACAAAGTACATTCTAGATTCTAGTATTGACCTATGACCTCTACATACTTGGAGCAACACTACGGTAATTTAACAGCAATTCTCGAAATATTTATTCACATTTTCGAACTTTTAACTATGGTACTTGTTATTATGATATCTCAGGTAACAATCCCGCATGAAACAACCAACTTCGCAATCAATTTTCACAACTTTGTAAGCAGTTTGTTGTCGATACTTTGGTTGGATGTTGTGATAATTTGTTTATATATGAGGCATTCCTGTTGCATTTACTTAATGTTTTCTAAATTTAACTGCGGGGTGTCGTTACAATGACTTAGGTTAAATAAACAAACAACTCCGCCAACATTTCCTTCGCTTTTTCCAACATTGCACGCTGTTTTCTAACATTTTACAGTCAGTTTATGTGAACATCTATAGGTTTCTTTCAATTGGCATTTATTAAATGTGTTGACTTTACAGCTGCACGTTTCTATATGCCAACAACTTAGGTCATGTATACCGATATATCTACCAAAGTTTCCATAACTTTGCACAACTTTGCCATCACTTTGAACAACTTTGCCCGGTGTGTTAACGGCTTTAAACCCACTATGTGCCGATAGCATCTACAACTTGTTCTTGAAAATTAGAAGCAATTTGAAAACTTTTCCTTAATTATAATAGTTACAAAAAAACCACGATTTTCCACTATAAATGATTGCCATCACTGTAAAAAAAAATGAAGTAACGTGGCCTTATATCTTTACTATGTGTGTGATGAAACAAAAAAATAAATTAAACTGCTCGTTTACTTAGGGAGTCTCCCATGCAAGTACTAACCACGCCCGATCATGCTTTACTTTAAACATTTGTCGGTCACGTAACCACTTAGCTGCATGGATCATTTCAAGTTAAGCCGAATTGGCGGGTATTTCATGTTTTTGGATGTTTTAAAATCGTTATCGCTGGCACAAAGTACATTCTAGATTCTAGTATTGACCTATGACCTCTACATACTTGGAGCAACACTACGGTAATTTAACAGCAATTCTCGAAATATTTATTCAAATTTTCGAACTTTTAACTATGGTACTTGTTATTATGATATCTCAGGTAACAATCCCGCATGAAACAACCAACTTCGCAATCAATTTTCACAACTTTGTAAGCAGTTTGTAGTCGATACTTTGATTGGATGTTGTGATAATTTGTTTATATATGAGGCATTCCTGTTGCATTTACTTAATGTTTTCTAAATTTAACTGCGGGGGTGTCGTTACAATGACTTAGGTTAAATAAACAAACAACTCCGCCAACATTTCCTTCGCTTTTTCCAACATTGCACGCTGTTTTCTAACATTTTACAGTCAGTTTATGTGAACATCTATAGGTTGCTTTCAATTGGCATTTATTAAATGTGTTGACTTTACAGCTGCACGTTTCTATATGCCAACAACTTAGGTCATGTATACCGATATATCTACCAAAGTTTCCATAACTTTGCACAACTTTGCCATCACTTTGAACAACTTTGCCCGGTGTGTTAACGGCTTAAAACCCACTATGTGCCGATAGCATCTACAACTTGTTCTTGAAAATTAGAAGCAATTTGAAAACTTTTCCTTAATTATAATAGTTACAAAAAAACCACGATTTTCCACTATAAATGATTGCCATCACTGTAAAAAAAGAATGAAGTAACGTGGCCTTATATCTTTACTATGTGTGTGATGAAACAAAAAAATAAATTAAACTGCTCGTTTGCTCAGGGAGTCTCCCATGCAAGTACTAACCACGCCCGATCATGCTTTACTTTAAACATTTGTCGGTCACGTAACCACTTAGCTGCATGGATCATTTCAAGTTAAGCCGAATTGGCGGGTATTTCATGTTTTTGGATGTTTTAAAATCGTTATCGCTGGCACAAAGTACATTCTAGATTCTAGTATTGACCTATGACCTCTACATACTTGGAGCAACACTACGGTAATTTAACAGCAATTCTCGAAATATTTATTCACATTTTCGAACTATTAACTATGGTACTTGTTATTATGATATCTCAGGTAACAATCCCGCATGAAACAACCAACTTCGCAATCAATTTTCACAACTTTGTAAGCAGTTTGTTGTCGATACTTTGGTTGGCTGTTGTGATAATTTGTTTATATATGAGGCATTCCTGTTGCATTTACTTAATGTTTTCTAAATTTAACTGCGGGGGTGTCGTTACAATGACTTAGGTTAAATAAGCAAACAACTCCGCCAACATTTCCTTCGCTTTTTCCAACATTGCACGCTGTTTTCTAACATTTTACAGTCAGTTTATGTGAACATCTATAGGTTGCTTTCAATTGGCATTTATTAAATGTGTTGACTTTACAGCTGCACGTTTCTATATGCCAACAACTTAGGTCATGTATACCGATATATCTACCAAAGTTTCCATAACTTTGCACAACTTTGCCATCACTTTGAACAACTTTGCCCGGTGTGTTAACGGCTTAAAACCCACTATGTGCCGATAGCATCTACAACTTGTTCTTGAAAATTAGAAGCAATTTGAAAACTTTTCTTTAATTATAATAGTTACAAAAAAACCACGATTTTCCACTATAAATGATTGCCATCACTGTAAAAAAAGAATGAAGTAACGTGGCCTTATATCTTTACTATGTGTGTGATGAAACAAAAAAATAAATTAAACTGCTCGTTTACTCAGGGAGTCTCAAATGCAAGTACTAACCACGCCCGATCATGCTTTACTTTAAACATTTGTCGGTCACGTAACCACTTAGCTGCATGGATCATTTCAAGTTAAGCCGAATTGGCGGGTATTTCATGTTTTTGGATGTTTTAAAATCGTTATCGCTGGCACAAAGTACATTCTAGATTCTAGTATTGACCTATGACCTCTACATACTTGGAGCAACACTACGGTAATTTAACAGCAATTCTCGAAATATTTATTCACATTTTCGAACTTTTAACTATGGTACTTGTTATTATGATATCTCAGGTAACAATCCCGCATGAAACAACCAACTTCGCAATCAATTTTCACAACTTTGTAAGCAGTTTGTAGTCGATACTTTGGTTGGATGTTGTGATAATTTGTTTATATATGAGGCATTCCTGTTGCATTTACTTAATGTTTTCTAAATTTAACTGCGGGGGTGTCGTTACAATGACTTAGGTTAAATAAACAAACAACTCCGCCAACATTTCCTTCGCTTTTTCCAACATTGCACGCTGTTTTCTAACATTTTACAGTCAGTTTATGTGAACATCTATAGGTTGCTTTCAATTGGCATTTATTAAATGTGTTGACTTTACAGCTGCACGTTTCTATATGCCAACAACTTAGGTCATGTATACCGATATATCTACCAAAGTTTCCATAACTTTGCACAACTTTGCCATCACTTTGAACAACTTTGCCCGGTGTGTTAACGGCTTAAAACCCACTATGTGCCGATAGCATCTACAACTTGTTCTTGAAAATTAGAAGCAATTTGAAAACTTTTCCTTAATTATAATAGTTACAAAAAAACCACGATTTTCCACTATAAATGATTGCCATCACTGTAAAAAAAGAATGAAGTAACGTGGCCTTATATCTTTACTATGTGTGTGATGAAACAAAAAAATAAATTAAACTGCTCGTTTACTCAGGGAGTCTCAAATGCAAGTACTAACCACGCCCGATCATGCTTTACTTTAAACATTTGTCGGTCACGTAACCACTTAGCTGCATGGATCATTTCAAGTTAAGCCGAATTGGCGGGTATTTCATGTTTTTGGATGTTTTAAAATCGTTATCGCTGGCACAAAGTACATTCTAGATTCTAGTATTGACCTATGACCTCTACATACTTGGAGCAACATTACGGTAATTTAACAGCAATTCTCGAAATATTTATTCACATTTTCGAACTTTTAACTATGGTACTTGTTATTATGATATCTCAGGTAACAATCCCGCATGAAACAACCAACTTCGCAATCAATTTTCACAACTTTGTAAGCAGTTTGTTGTCGATACTTTGGTTGGCTGTTGTGATAATTTGTTTATATATGAGGCATTCCTGTTGCATTTACTTAATGTTTTCTAAATTTAACTGCGGTGGTGTCGTTACAATGACTTAGGTTAAATAAACAAACAACTCCGCCAACATTTCCTTCGCTTTTTCCAACATTGCACGCTGTTTTCTAACATTTTACAGTCAGTTTATGTGAACATCTATAGGTTGCTTTCAATTGGCATTTATTAAATGTGTTGACTTTACAGCTGCACGTTTCTATATGCCAACAACTTAGGTCATGTATACCGATATATCTACCAAAGTTTCCATAACTTTGCACAACTTTGCCATCACTTTGAACAACTTTGCCCGGTGTGTTAACGGCTTAAAACCCACTATGTGCCGATAGCATCTACAACTTGTTCTTGAAAATTAGAAGCAATTTGAAAACTTTTCCTTAATTATAATAGTTACAAAAAAACCACGATTTTCCACTATAAATGATTGCCATCACTGTAAAAAAAGAATGAAGTAACGTGGCCTTATATCTTTACTATGTGTGTGATGAAACAAAAAAATAAATTAAACTGCTCGTTTACTCAGGGAGTCTCAAATGCAAGTACTAACCACGCCCGATCATGCTTTACTTTAAACATTTGTCGGTCACGTAACCACTTAGCTGCATGGATCATTTCAAGTTAAGCCGAATTGGCGGGTATTTCATGTTTTTGGATGTTTTAAAATCGTTATCGCTGGCACAAAGTACATTCTAGATTCTAGTATTGACCTATGACCTCTACATACTTGGAGCAACACTACGGTAATTTAACAGCAATTCTCGAAATATTTATTCACATTTTCGAACTTTTAACTATGGTACTTGTTATTATGATATCTCAGGTAACAATCCCGCATGAAACAACCAACTTCGCAATCAATTTTCACAACTTTGTAAGCAGTTTGTAGTCGATACTTTGGTTGGATGTTGTGATAATTTGTTTATATATGAGGCATTCCTGTTGCATTTACTTAATGTTTTCTAAATTTAACTGCGGGGGTGTCGTTACAATGACTTAGGTTAAATAAACAAACAACTCCGCCAACATTTCCTTCGCTTTTTCCAACATTGCACGCTGTTTTCTAACATTTTACAGTCAGTTTATGTGAACATCTATAGGTTGCTTTCAATTGGCATTTATTAAATGTGTTGACTTTACAGCTGCACGTTTCTATATGCCAACAACTTAGGTCATGTATACCGATATATCTACCAAAGTTTCCATAACTTTGCACAACTTTGCCATCACTTTGAACAACTTTGCCCGGTGTGTTAACGGCTTAAAACCCACTATGTGCCGATAGCATCTACAACTTGTTCTTGAAAATTAGAAGCAATTTGAAAACTTTTCCTTAATTATAATAGTTACAAAAAAACCACGATTTTCCACTATAAATGATTGCCATCACTGTAAAAAAAGAATGAAGTAACGTGGCCTTATATCTTTACTATGTGTGTGATGAAACAAAAAAATAAATTAAACTGCTCGTTTACTCAGGGAGTCTCAAATGCAAGTACTAACCACGCTCGATCATGCTTTACTTTAAACATTTGTCGGTCACGTAACCACTTAGCTGCATGGATCATTTCAAGTTAAGCCGAATTGGCGGGTATTTCATGTTTTTGGATGTTTTAAAATCGTTATCGCTGGCACAAAGTACATTCTAGATTCTAGTATTGACCTATGACCTCTACATACTTGGAGCAACACTACGGTAATTTAACAGCAATTCTCGAAATATTTATTCACATTTTCGAACTTTTAACTATGGTACTTGTTATTATGATATCTCAGGTAACAATCCCGCATGAAACAACCAACTTCGCAATCAATTTTCACAACTTTGTAAGCAGTTTGTAGTCGATACTTTGGTTGGATGTTGTGATAATTTGTTTATATATGAGGCATTCCTGTTGCATTTACTTAATGTTTTCTAAATTTAACTGCGGGGGTGTCGTTACAATGACTTAGGTTAAATAAACAAACAACTCCGCCAACATTTCCTTCGCTTTTTCCAACATTGCACGCTGTTTTCTAACATTTTACAGTCAGTTTATGTGAACATCTATAGGTTGCTTTCAATTGGCATTTATTAAATGTGTTGACTTTACAGCTGCACGTTTCTATATGCCAACAACTTAGGTCATGTATACCGATATATCTACCAAAGTTTCCATAACTTTGCACAACTTTGCCATCACTTTGAACAACTTTGACCGGTGTGTTAACGGCTTAAAACCCACTATGTGCCGATAGCATCTACAACTTGTTCTTGAAAATTAGAAGCAATTTGAAAACTTTTCCTTAATTATAATAGTTACAAAAAAAAACACGATTTTCCACTATAAATGATTGCCATCACTGTAAAAAAAGAATGAAGTAACGTGGCCTTATATCTTTACTATGTGTGTGATGAAACAAAAAAATAAATTAAACTGCTCGTTTACTCAGGGAGTCTCCCATGCAAGTACTAACCACGCCCGATCATGCTTTACTTTAAACATTTGTCGGTCACGTAACCACTTAGCTGCATGGATCATTTCAAGTTAAGCCGAATTGGCGGGTATTTCATGTTTTTGGATGTTTTAAAATCGTTATCGCTGGCACAAAGTACATTCTAGATTCTAGTATTGACCTATGACCTCTACATACTTGGAGCAACACTACGGTAATTTAACAGCAATTCTCGAAATATTTATTCACATTTTCGAACTTTTAACTATGGTACTTGTTATTATGATATCTCAGGTAACAATCCCGCATGAAACAACCAACTTCGCAATCAATTTTCACAACTTTGTAAGCAGTTTGTAGTCGATACTTTGGTTGGCTGTTGTGATAATTTGTTTATATATGAGGCATTCCTGTTGCATTTACTTAATGTTTTCTAAATTTAACTGCGGGGGTGTCGTTACAATGACTTAGGTTAAATAAACAAACAACTCCGCCAACATTTCCTTCGCTTTTTCCAACATTGCACGCTGTTTTCTAACATTTTACAGTCAGTTTATGTGAACATCTATAGGTTGCTTTCAATTGGCATTTATTAAATGTGTTGACTTTACAGCTGCACGTTTCTATATGCCAACAACTTAGGTCATGTATACCGATATATCTACCAAAGTTTCCATAACTTTGCACAACTTTGCCATCACTTTGAACAACTTTACCCGGTGTGTTAACGGCTTAAAACCCACTATGTGCCGATAGCATCTACAACTTGTTCTTGAAAATTAGAAGCAATTTGAAAACTTTTCCTTAATTATAATAGTTACAAAAAAACCACGATTTTCCACTATAAATGATTGCCATCACTGTAAAAAAAGAATGAAGTAACGTGGCCTTATATCTTTACTATGTGTGTGATGAAACAAAAAAATAAATTAAACTGCTCGTTTACTCAGGGAGTCTCCCATGCAAGTACTAACCACGCCCGATCATGCTTTACTTTAAACATTTGTCGGTCACGTAACCACTTAGCTGCATGGATCATTTCAAGTTAAGCCGAATTGGCGGGTATTTCATGTTTTTGGATGTTTTAAAATCGTTATCGCTGGCACAAAGTACATTCTAGATTCTAGTATTGACCTATGACCTCTACATACTTGGAGCAACACTACGGTAATTTAACAGCAATTCTCGAAATATTTATTCACATTTTCGAACTTTTAACTATGGTACTTGTTATTATGATATCTCAGGTAACAATCCCGCATGAAACAACCAACTTAGCAATCAATTTTCACAACTTTGTAAGCAGTTTGTAGTCGATACTTTGGTTGGTTGTTGTGATAATTTGTTGATATATGAGGCATTCCTGTTGCATTTACTTAATGTTTTCTAAATTTAACTGCGGGGGTGTCGTTACAATGACTTAGGTTAAATAAACAAACAACTCCGCCAACATTTCCTTCGCTTTTTCCAACATTGCACGCTGTTTTCTAACATTTCACAGTCAGTTTATGTGAACATCTATAGGTTGCTTTCAATTGGCATTTATTAAATGTGTTGACTTTACAGCTGCACGTTTCTATATGCCAACAACTTAGGTCATGTATACCGATATATCTACCAAAGTTTCCATAACTTTGCACAACTTTGCCATCACTTTGAACAACTTTGCCCGGTGTGTTAACGGCTTAAAACCCACTATGTGCCGATAGCATCTACAACTTGTTCTTGAAAATTAGAAGCAATTTGAAAACTTTTCCTTAATTATAATAGTTACAAAAAACCACGATTTTCCACTATAAATGATTGCCATCACTGTAAAAAAAGAATGAGGTAACGTGGCCTTATATCTTTACTATGTGTGTGATGAAACAAAAAAACAAATTAAACTGCTCGTTTACTCAGGGAGTCTCCCATGCAAGTACTAACCACGCCCGATCATGCTTTACTTTAAACATTTGTCGGTCACGTAACCACTTAGCTGCATGGATCATTTCAAGTTAAGCTGAATTGGCGGGTATTTCATGTTTTTGGATGTTTTAAAATCGTTATCGCTGGCACAAAGTACATTCTAGATTCTAGTATTGACTTATGACCTCTACATACTTGGAGCAACACTACGGTAATTTAACAGCAATTCTCGAAATATTTATTCACATTTTCGAACTTTTAACTATGGTACTTGTTATTATGATATCTCAGGTAACAATCCCGCATGAAACAACCAACTTCGCAATCAATTTTCACAACTTTGTAAGCAGTTTGTAGTCGATACTTTGGTTGGATGTTGTGATAATTTGTTTATATATGAGGCATTCCTGTTGCATTTACTTAATGTTTTCTAAATTTAACTGCGGGGGTGTCGTTACAATGACTTAGGTTAAATAAACAAACAACTCCGCCAACATTTCCTTCGCTTTTTCCAACATTGCACGCTGTTTTCTAACATTTTACAGTCAGTTTATGTGAACATCTATAGGTTGCTTTCAATTGGCATTTATTAAATGTGTTGACTTTACAGCTGCACGTTTCTATATGCCAACAACTTAGGTCATGTATACCGATATATCTACCAAAGTTTCCATAACTTTGCACAACTTTGCCATCACTTTGAACAACTTTGCCCGGTGTGTTAACGGCTTAAAACCCACTATGTGCCGATAGCATCTACAACTTGTTCTTGAAAATTAGAAGCAATTTGAAAACTTTTCCTTAATTATAATAGTTACAAAAAAAACCACGATTTTCCACTATAAATGATTGCCATCACTGTAAAAAAAGAATGAAGTAACGTGGCCTTATATCTTTACTATGTGTGTGATGAAACAAAAAAATAAATTAAACTGCTCGTTTACTCAGGGAGTCTCCCATGCAAGTACTAACCACGCCCGATCATGCTTTACTTTAAACATTTGTCGGTCACGTAACCACTTAGCTGCATGGATCATTTCAAGTTAAGCCGAATTGGCGGGTATTTCATGTTTTTGGATGTTTTAAAATCGTTATCGCTGGCACAAAGTACATTCTAGATTCTAGTATTGACCTATGACCTCTACATACTTGGAGCAACACTACGGTAATTTAAAAGCAATTCTCGAAATATTTATTCACATTTTCGAACTTTTAACTATGGTACTTGTTATTATGATATCTCAGGTAAAAATCCCGCTTGAAACAACCAACTTCGCAATCAATTTTCACAACTTTGTAAGCAGTTTGTAGTCGATACTTTGGTTGGCTGTTGTGATAATTTGTTTATATATGAGGCATTCCTGTTGCATTTACTTAATGTTTTCTAAATTTAACTGCGGGGGTGTCGTTACAATGACTTAGGTTAAATAAACAAACAACTCCGCCAACATTTCCTTCGCTTTTTCCAACATTGCACGCTGTTTTCTAACATTTTACAGTCAGTTTATGTGAACATCTATAGGTTGCTTTCAATTGGCATTTATTAAATGTGTTGACTTTACAGCTGCACGTTTCTATATGCCAACAACTTAGGTCATGTATACCGATATATCAACCAAAGTTTCCATAACTTTGCACAACTTTGCCATCACTTTGAACAACTTTGCTCGGTGTGTTAACGGCTTAAAACCCACTATGTGCCGATAGCATCTACAACTTGTTCTTGAAAATTAGAAGCAATTTGAAAACTTTTCCTTAATTATAATAGTTACAAAAAAACCACGATTTTCCACTATAAATGATTGCCATCACTGTAAAAAAAGAATGAAGTAACGTGGCCTTATATCTTTACTATGTGTGTGATGAAACAAAAAAATAAATTAAACTGCTCGTTTGCTCAGGGAGTCTCCCATGCAAGTACTAACCACGCCCGATCATGCTTTACTTTAAACATTTTTCGGTCACGTAACCACTTAGCTGCATGGATCATTTCAAGTTAAGCCGAATTGGCGGGTATTTCATGTTTTTGGATGTTTTAAAATCGTTATCGCTGGCACAAAGTACATTCTAGATTCTAGTATTGACCTATGACCTCTACATACTTGGAGCAACACTACGGTAATTTAACAGCAATTCTCGAAATATTTATTCACATTTTCGAACTTTTAACTATGGTACTTGTTATTATGATATCTCAGGTAACAATCCCGCTTGAAACAACCAACTTCGCAATAAATTTTCACAACTTTGTAAGCAGTTTGTTGTCGATACTTTGGATGGCTGTTGTGATAATTTGTTTATATATGAGGCATTCCTGTTGCATTTACTTAATGTTTTCTAAATTTAACTGCGGTGGTGTCGTTACAATGACTTAGGTTAAATAAACAAACAACTCCGCCAACATTTCCTTCGCTTTTTCCAACATTGCACGCTGTTTTCTAACATTTTACAGTCAGTTTATGTGAACATCTATAGGTTGCTTTCAATTGGCATTTATTAAATGTGTTGACTTTACAGCTGCACGTTTCTATATGCCAACAACTTAGGTCATGTATACCGATATATCTACCAAAGTTTCCATAACTTTGCACAACTTTGCCATCACTTTGAACAACTTTGCCCGGTGTGTTAACGGCTTAAAACCCACTATGTGCCGATAGCATCTACAACTTGTTCTTGAAAATTAGAAGCAATTTGAAAACTTTTCCTTAATTATAATAGTTACAAAAAAAACCACGATTTTCCACTATAAATGATTGCCATCACTGTAAAAAAAGAATGAAGTAACGTGGCCTTATATCTTTACTATGTGTGTGATGAAACAAAAAAATAAATTAAACTGCTCGTTTACTCAGGGAGTCTCCCATGCAAGTACTAACCACGCCCGATCATGCTTTACTTTAAACATTTGTCGGTCACGTAACCACTTAGCTGCATGGATCATTTCAAGTTAAGCCGAATTGGCGGGTATTTCATGTTTTTGGATGTTTTAAAATCGTTATCGCTGGCACAAAGTACATTCTAGATTCTAGTATTGACCTATGACCTCTACATACTTGGAGCAACACTACGGTAATTTAACAGCAATTCTCGAAATATTTATTCACATTTTCGAACTTTTAACTATGGTACTTGTTATTATGATATCTCAGGTAACAATCCCGCATGAAACAACCAACTTCGCAATCAATTTTCACAACTTTGTAAGCAGTTTGTAGTCGATACTTTGGTTGGCTGTTGTGATAATTTGTTTATATATGAGGCATTCCTGTTGCATTTACTTAATGTTTTCTAAATTTAACTGCGGGGGTGTCGTTACAATGACTTAGGTTAAATAAACAAACAACTCCGCCAACATTTCCTTCGCTTTTTCCAACATTGCACGCTGTTTTCTAACATTTTACAGTCAGTTTATGTGAACATATATAGGTTGCTTTCAATTGGCATTTATTAAATGTGTTGACTTTACAGCTGCACGTTTCTATATGCCAACAACTTAGGTCATGTATACCGATATATCTACCAAAGTTTCCATAACTTTGCACAACTTTGCCATCACTTTGAACAACTTTGCTCGGTGTGTTAACGGCTTAAAACCCACTATGTGCCGATAGCATCTACAACTTGTTCTTGAAAATTAGAAGCAATTTGAAAACTTTTCCTTAATTATAATAGTTACAAAAAAACCACGATTTTCCACTATAAATGATTGCCATCACTGTAAAAAAAGAATGAAGTAACGTGGCCTTATATCTTTACTATGTGTGTGATGAAACAAAAAAATAAATTAAACTGCTCGTTTACTCAGGGAGTCTCCCATGCAAGTACTAACCACGCCCGATCATGCTTTACTTTAAACATTTGTCGGTCACGTAATCACTTAGCTGCATGGATCATTTCAAGTTAAGCCGAATTGGCGGGTATTTCATGTTTTTGGATGTTTTAAAATCGTTATCGCTGGCACAAAGTACATTCTAGATTCTAGTATTGACCTATGACCTCTACATACTTGGAGCAACACTACGGTAATTTAAAAGCAATTCTCGAAATATTTATTCACATTTTCGAACTTTTAACTATGGTACTTGTTATTATGATATCTCAGGTAAAAATCCCGCTTGAAACAACCAACTTCGCAATCAATTTTCACAACTTTGTAAGCAGTTTGTAGTCGATACTTTGGTTGGCTGTTGTGATAATTTGTTTATATATGAGGCATTCCTGTTGCATTTACTTAATGTTTTCTAAATTTAACTGCGGGGGTGTCGTTACAATGACTTAGGTTAAATAAACAAACAACTCCGCCAACATTTCCTTCGCTTTTTCCAACATTGCACGCTGTTTTCTAACATTTTACAGTCAGTTTATGTGAACATCTATAGGTTGCTTTCAATTGGCATTTATTAAATGTGTTGACTTTACAGCTGCACGTTTCTATATGCCAACAACTTAGGTCATGTATACCGATATATCAACCAAAGTTTCCATAACTTTGCACAACTTTGCCATCACTTTGAACAACTTTGCTCGGTGTGTTAACGGCTTAAAACCCACTATGTGCCGATAGCATCTACAACTTGTTCTTGAAAATTAGAAGCAATTTGAAAACTTTTCCTTAATTATAATAGTTACAAAAAAACCACGATTTTCCACTATAAATGATTGCCATCACTGTAAAAAAAGAATGAAGTAACGTGGCCTTATATCTTTACTATGTGTGTGATGAAACAAAAAAATAAATTAAACTGCTCGTTTGCTCAGGGAGTCTCCCATGCAAGTACTAACCACGCCCGATCATGCTTTACTTTAAACATTTTTCGGTCACGTAACCACTTAGCTGCATGGATCATTTCAAGTTAAGCCGAATTGGCGGGTATTTCATGTTTTTGGATGTTTTAAAATCGTTATCGCTGGCACAAAGTACATTCTAGATTCTAGTATTGACCTATGACCTCTACATACTTGGAGCAACACTACGGTAATTTAACAGCAATTCTCGAAATATTTATTCACATTTTCGAACTTTTAACTATGGTACTTGTTATTATGATATCTCAGGTAACAATCCCGCTTGAAACAACCAACTTCGCAATAAATTTTCACAACTTTGTAAGCAGTTTGTTGTCGATACTTTGGATGGCTGTTGTGATAATTTGTTTATATATGAGGCATTCCTGTTGCATTTACTTAATGTTTTCTAAATTTAACTGCGGTGGTGTCGTTACAATGACTTAGGTTAAATAAACAAACAACTCCGCCAACATTTCCTTCGCTTTTTCCAACATTGCACGCTGTTTTCTAATATTTTACAGTCAGTTTATGTGAACATCTATAGGTTGCTTTCAATTGGCATTTATTAAATGTGTTGACTTTACAGCTGCACGTTTCTATATGCCAACAACTTAGGTCATGTATACTGATATATCTACCAAAGTTTCCATAACTTTGCACAACTTTGCCATCACTTTGAACAACTTTGCCCGGTGTGTTAACGGCTTAAAACCCACTATGTGCCGATAGCATCTACAACTTGTTCTTGAAAATTAGAAGCAATTTGAAAACTTTTCCTTAATTATAATAGTTACAAAAAAACCACGATTTTCCACTATAAATGATTGCCATCACTGTAAAAAAAGAATGAAGTAACGTGGCCTTATATCTTTACTATGTGTGTGATGAAACAAAAAAACAAATTAAACTGCTCGTTTACTCAGGGAGTCTCCCATGCAAGTACTAACCACGCCCGATCATGCTTTACTTTAAACATTTGTCGGTCACGTAACCACTTAGCTGCATGGATCATTTCAAGTTAAGCCGAATTGGCGGGTATTTCATGTTTTTGGATGTTTTAAAATCGTTATCGCTGGCACAAAGTACATTCTAGATTCTAGTATTGACCTATGACCTCTACATACTTGGAGCAACACTACGGTAATTTAACAGCAATTCTCGAAATATTTATTCACATTTTCGAACTTTTACCTATGGTACTTGTTATTATGATATCTCAGGTAACAATCCCGCATGAAACAACCAACTTCGCAATCAATTTTCACAACTTTGTAAGCAGTTTGTAGTCGATACTTTGGTTGGATGTTGTGATAATTTGTTTATATATGAGGCATTCCTGTTGCATTTACTTAATGTTTTCTAAATTTAACTGCGGGGGTGTCGTTACAATGACTTAGGTTAAATAAACAAACAACTCCGCCAACATTTCCTTCGCTTTTTCCAACATTGCACGCTGTTTTCTAACATTTTACAGTCAGTTTATGTGAACATCTATAGGTTGCTTTCAATTGGCATTTATTAAATGTGTTGACTTTACAGCTGCACGTTTCTATATGCCAACAACTTAGGTCATGTATACCGATATATCTACCAAAGTTTCCATAACTTTGCACAACTTTGCCATCACTTTGAACAACTTTGCTCGGTGTGTTAACGGCTTAAAACCCACTATGTGCCGATAGCATCTACAACTTGTTCTTGAAAATTAGAAGCAATTTGAAAACTTTTCCTTAATTATAATAGTTACAAAAAACCACGATTTTCCACTATAAATGATTGCCATCACTGTAAAAAAAGAATGAAGTAACGTGGCCTTATATCTTTACTATGTGTGTGATGAAACAAAAAAATAAATTAAACTGCTCGTTTGCTCAGGGAGTCTCCCATGCAAGTACTAACCACGCCCGATCATGCTTTACTTTAAACATTTGTCGGTCACGTAACCACTTAGCTGCATGGATCATTTCAAGTTAAGCCGAATTGGCGGGTATTTCATGTTTTTGGATGTTTTAAAATCGTTATCGCTGGCACAAAGTACATTCTAGATTCTAGTATTGACCTATGACCTCTACATACTTGGAGCAACACTACGGTAATTTAACAGCAATTCTCGAAATATTTATTCACATTTTCGAACTTTTAACTATGGTACTTGTTATTATGATATCTCAGGTAACAATCCCGCTTGAAACAACCAACTTCGCAATCAATTTTCACAACTTTGTAAGCAGTTTGTTGTCGATACTTTGGATGGCTGTTGTGATAATTTGTTTATATATGAGGCATTCCTGTTGCATTTACTTAATGTTTTCTAAATTTAACTGCGGTGGTGTCGTTACAATGACTTAGGTTAAATAAACAAACAACTCCGCCAACATTTCCTTCGCTTTTTTAAACATTGCACGCTGTTTTCTAACATTTTACAGTCAGTTTATGTGAACATCTATAGGTTGCTTTCAATTGGCATTTATTAAATGTGTTGACTTTACAGCTGCACGTTTCTATATGCCAACAACTTAGGTCATGTATACCGATATATCTACCAAAGTTTCCATAACTTTGCACAACTTTGCCATCACTTTGAACAACTTTGCCCGGTGTGTTAACGGCTTAAAACCCACTATGTGCCGATAGCATCTACAACTTGTTCTTGAAAATTAGAAGCAATTTGAAAACTTTTCCTTAATTATAATAGTTACAAAAAAACCACGATTTTCCACTATAAATGATTGCCATCACTGTAAAAAAAGAATGAAGTAACGTGGCCTTATATCTTTACTATGTGTGTGATGAAACAAAAAAACAAATTAAACTGCTCGTTTACTCAGGGAGTCTCCCATGCAAGTACTAACCACGCCCGATCATGCTTTACTTTAAACATTTGTCGGTCACGTAACCACTTAGCTGCATGGATCATTTCAAGTTAAGCCGAATTGGCGGGTATTTCATGTTTTTGGATGTTTTAAAATCGTTATCGCTGGCACAAAGTACATTCTAGATTCTAGTATTGACCTATGACCTCTACATACTTGGAGCAACACTACGGTAATTTAACAGCAATTCTCGAAATATTTATTCACATTTTCGAACTTTTAACTATGGTACTTGTTATTATGATATCTCAGGTAACAATCCCGCATGAAACAACCAACTTCGCAATCAATTTTCACAACTTTGTAAGCAGTTTGTAGTCGATACTTTGGTTGGATGTTGTGATAATTTGTTTATATATGAGGCATTCCTGTTGCATTTACTTAATGTTTTCTAAATTTAACTGCGGGGGTGTCGTTACAATGACTTAGGTTAAATAAACAAACAACTCCGCCAACATTTCCTTCGCTTTTTCCAACATTGCACGCTGTTTTCTAACATTTTACAGTCAGTTTATGTGAACATCTATAGGTTGCTTTCAATTGGCATTTATTAAATGTGTTGACTTTACAGCTGCACGTTTCTATATGCCAACAACTTAGGTCATGTATACCGATATATCTACCAAAGTTTCCATAACTTTGCACAACTTTGCCATCACTTTGAACAACTTTGCTCGGTGTGTTAACGGCTTAAAACCCACTATGTGCCGATAGCATCTACAACTTGTTCTTGAAAATTAGAAGCAATTTGAAAACTTTTCCTTAATTATAATAGTTACAAAAAACCACGATTTTCCACTATAAATGATTGCCATCACTGTAAAAAAAGAATGAAGTAACGTGGCCTTATATCTTTACTATGTGTGTGATGAAACAAAAAAATAAATTAAACTGCTCGTTTGCTCAGGGAGTCTCCCATGCAAGTACTAACCACGCCCGATCATGCTTTACTTTAAACATTTGTCGGTCACGTAACCACTTAGCTGCATGGATCATTTCAAGTTAAGCCGAATTGGCGGGTATTTCATGTTTTTGGATGTTTTAAAATCGTTATCGCTGGCACAAAGTACATTCTAGATTCTAGTATTGACCTATGACCTCTACATACTTGGAGCAACACTACGGTAATTTAACAGCAATTCTCGAAATATTTATTCACATTTTCGAACTTTTAACTATGGTACTTGTTATTATGATATCTCAGGTAACAATCCCGCTTGAAACAACCAACTTCGCAATCAATTTTCACAACTTTGTAAGCAGTTTGTTGTCGATACTTTGGATGGCTGTTGTGATAATTTGTTTATATATGAGGCATTCCTGTTGCATTTACTTAATGTTTTCTAAATTTAACTGCGGTGGTGTCGTTACAATGACTTAGGTTAAATAAACAAACAACTCCGCCAACATTTCCTTCGCTTTTTCCAACATTGCACGCTGTTTTCTAACATTTTACAGTCAGTTTATGTGAACATCTATAGGTTGCTTTCAATTGGCATTTATTAAATGTGTTGACTTTACAGCTGCACGTTTCTATATGCCAACAACTTAGGTCATGTATACCGATATATCTACCAAAGTTTCCATAACTTTGCACAACTTTGCCATCACTTTGAACAACTTTGCTCGGTGTGTTAACGGCTTAAAACCCACTATGTGCCGATAGCATCTACAACTTGTTCTTGAAAATTAGAAGCAATTTGAAAACTTTTCCTTAATTATAATAGTTACAAAAAACCACGATTTTCCACTATAAATGATTGCCATCACTGTAAAAAAAGAATGAAGTAACGTGGCCTTATATCTTTACTATGTGTGTGATGAAACAAAAAAATAAATTAAACTGCTCGTTTGCTCAGGGAGTCTCCCATGCAAGTACTAACCACGCCCGATCATGCTTTACTTTAAACATTTGTCGGTCACGTAACCACTTAGCTGCATGGATCATTTCAAGTTAAGCCGAATTGGCGGGTATTTCATGTTTTTGGATGTTTTAAAATCGTTATCGCTGGCACAAAGTACATTCTAGATTCTAGTATTGACCTATGACCTCTACATACTTGGAGCAACACTACGGTAATTTAACAGCAATTCTCGAAATATTTATTCACATTTTCGAACTTTTAACTATGGTACTTGTTATTATGATATCTCAGGTAACAATCCCGCTTGAAACAACCAACTTCGCAATCAATTTTCACAACTTTGTAAGCAGTTTGTTGTCGATACTTTGGATGGCTGTTGTGATAATTTGTTTATATATGAGGCATTCCTGTTGCATTTACTTAATGTTTTCTAAATTTAACTGCGGTGGTGTCGTTACAATGACTTAGGTTAAATAAACAAACAACTCCGCCAACATTTCCTTCGCTTTTTCCAACATTGCACGCTGTTTTCTAATATTTTACAGTCAGTTTATGTGAACATCTATAGGTTGCTTTCAATTGGCATTTATTAAATGTGTTGACTTTACAGCTGCACGTTTCTATATGCCAACAACTTAGGTCATGTATACTGATATATCTACCAAAGTTTCCATAACTTTGCACAACTTTGCCATCACTTTGAACAACTTTGCCCGGTGTGTTAACGGCTTAAAACCCACTATGTGCCGATAGCATCTACAACTTGTTCTTGAAAATTAGAAGCAATTTGAAAACTTTTCCTTAATTATAATAGTTACAAAAAAACCACGATTTTCCACTATAAATGATTGCCATCACTGTAAAAAAAGAATGAAGTAACGTGGCCTTATATCTTTACTATGTGTGTGATGAAACAAAAAAACAAATTAAACTGCTCGTTTACTCAGGGAGTCTCCCATGCAAGTACTAACCACGCCCGATCATGCTTTACTTTAAACATTTGTCGGTCACGTAACCACTTAGCTGCATGGATCATTTCAAGTTAAGCCGAATTGGCGGGTATTTCATGTTTTTGGATGTTTTAAAATCGTTATCGCTGGCACAAAGTACATTCTAGATTCTAGTATTGACCTATGACCTCTACATACTTGGAGCAACACTACGGTAATTTAACAGCAATTCTCGAAATATTTATTCACATTTTCGAACTTTTACCTATGGTACTTGTTATTATGATATCTCAGGTAACAATCCCGCATGAAACAACCAACTTCGCAATCAATTTTCACAACTTTGTAAGCAGTTTGTAGTCGATACTTTGGTTGGATGTTGTGATAATTTGTTTATATATGAGGCATTCCTGTTGCATTTACTTAATGTTTTCTAAATTTAACTGCGGGGGTGTCGTTACAATGACTTAGGTTAAATAAACAAACAACTCCGCCAACATTTCCTTCGCTTTTTCCAACATTGCACGCTGTTTTCTAACATTTTACAGTCAGTTTATGTGAACATCTATAGGTTGCTTTCAATTGGCATTTATTAAATGTGTTGACTTTACAGCTGCACGTTTCTATATGCCAACAACTTAGGTCATGTATACCGATATATCTACCAAAGTTTCCATAACTTTGCACAACTTTGCCATCACTTTGAACAACTTTGCTCGGTGTGTTAACGGCTTAAAACCCACTATGTGCCGATAGCATCTACAACTTGTTCTTGAAAATTAGAAGCAATTTGAAAACTTTTCCTTAATTATAATAGTTACAAAAAACCACGATTTTCCACTATAAATGATTGCCATCACTGTAAAAAAAGAATGAAGTAACGTGGCCTTATATCTTTACTATGTGTGTGATGAAACAAAAAAATAAATTAAACTGCTCGTTTGCTCAGGGAGTCTCCCATGCAAGTACTAACCACGCCCGATCATGCTTTACTTTAAACATTTGTCGGTCACGTAACCACTTAGCTGCATGGATCATTTCAAGTTAAGCCGAATTGGCGGGTATTTCATGTTTTTGGATGTTTTAAAATCGTTATCGCTGGCACAAAGTACATTCTAGATTCTAGTATTGACCTATGACCTCTACATACTTGGAGCAACACTACGGTAATTTAACAGCAATTCTCGAAATATTTATTCACATTTTCGAACTTTTAACTATGGTACTTGTTATTATGATATCTCAGGTAACAATCCCGCTTGAAACAACCAACTTCGCAATCAATTTTCACAACTTTGTAAGCAGTTTGTTGTCGATACTTTGGATGGCTGTTGTGATAATTTGTTTATATATGAGGCATTCCTGTTGCATTTACTTAATGTTTTCTAAATTTAACTGCGGTGGTGTCGTTACAATGACTTAGGTTAAATAAACAAACAACTCCGCCAACATTTCCTTCGCTTTTTTAAACATTGCACGCTGTTTTCTAACATTTTACAGTCAGTTTATGTGAACATCTATAGGTTGCTTTCAATTGGCATTTATTAAATGTGTTGACTTTACAGCTGCACGTTTCTATATGCCAACAACTTAGGTCATGTATACCGATATATCTACCAAAGTTTCCATAACTTTGCACAACTTTGCCATCACTTTGAACAACTTTGCCCGGTGTGTTAACGGCTTAAAACCCACTATGTGCCGATAGCATCTACAACTTGTTCTTGAAAATTAGAAGCAATTTGAAAACTTTTCCTTAATTATAATAGTTACAAAAAAACCACGATTTTCCACTATAAATGATTGCCATCACTGTAAAAAAAGAATGAAGTAACGTGGCCTTATATCTTTACTATGTGTGTGATGAAACAAAAAAACAAATTAAACTGCTCGTTTACTCAGGGAGTCTCCCATGCAAGTACTAACCACGCCCGATCATGCTTTACTTTAAACATTTGTCGGTCACGTAACCACTTAGCTGCATGGATCATTTCAAGTTAAGCCGAATTGGCGGGTATTTCATGTTTTTGGATGTTTTAAAATCGTTATCGCTGGCACAAAGTACATTCTAGATTCTAGTATTGACCTATGACCTCTACATACTTGGAGCAACACTACGGTAATTTAACAGCAATTCTCGAAATATTTATTCACATTTTCGAACTTTTAACTATGTCCTTGTTACGGACACCTCCCGCATGTTAAATTAGAAAACATTAAGTCAAATTGCTAAGCAGTTTGTAGCCTCGATATATAAACAAATTATCACAACATCCGTTGGATGTTGTGATAATTTGTTTATATATGAGGCATTCCTGTTGCATTTACTTAATGTTTTCTAAATTTAACTGCGGGGGTGTCGTTACAATGACTTAGGTTAAATAAACAAACAACTCCGCCAACATTTCCTTCGCTTTTTCCAACATTGCACGCTGTTTTCTAACATTTTACAGTCAGTTTATGTGAACATCTATAGGTTGCTTTCAATTGGCATTTATTAAATGTGTTGACTTTACAGCTGCACGTTTCTATATGCCAACAACTTAGGTCATGTATACCGATATATCTACCAAAGTTTCCATAACTTTGCACAACTTTGCCATCACTTTGAACAACTTTGCTCGGTGTGTTAACGGCTTAAAACCCACTATGTGCCGATAGCATCTACAACTTGTTCTTGAAAATTAGAAGCAATTTGAAAACTTTTCCTTAATTATAATAGTTACAAAAAACCACGATTTTCCACTATAAATGATTGCCATCACTGTAAAAAAAGAATGAAGTAACGTGGCCTTATATCTTTACTATGTGTGTGATGAAACAAAAAAATAAATTAAACTGCTCGTTTGCTCAGGGAGTCTCCCATGCAAGTACTAACCACGCCCGATCATGCTTTACTTTAAACATTTGTCGGTCACGTAACCACTTAGCTGCATGGATCATTTCAAGTTAAGCCGAATTGGCGGGTATTTCATGTTTTTGGATGTTTTAAAATCGTTATCGCTGGCACAAAGTACATTCTAGATTCTAGTATTGACCTATGACCTCTACATACTTGGAGCAACACTACGGTAATTTAACAGCAATTCTCGAAATATTTATTCACATTTTCGAACTTTTAACTATGGTACTTGTTATTATGATATCTCAGGTAACAATCCCGCTTGAAACAACCAACTTCGCAATCAATTTTCACAACTTTGTAAGCAGTTTGTTGTCGATACTTTGGATGGCTGTTGTGATAATTTGTTTATATATGAGGCATTCCTGTTGCATTTACTTAATGTTTTCTAAATTTAACTGCGGTGGTGTCGTTACAATGACTTAGGTTAAATAAACAAACAACTCCGCCAACATTTCCTTCGCTTTTTTAAACATTGCACGCTGTTTTCTAACATTTTACAGTCAGTTTATGTGAACATCTATAGGTTGCTTTCAATTGGCATTTATTAAATGTGTTGACTTTACAGCTGCACGTTTCTATATGCCAACAACTTAGGTCATGTATACCGATATATCTACCAAAGTTTCCATAACTTTGCACAACTTTGCCATCACTTTGAACAACTTTGCCCGGTGTGTTAACGGCTTAAAACCCACTATGTGCCGATAGCATCTACAACTTGTTCTTGAAAATTAGAAGCAATTTGAAAACTTTTCCTTAATTATAATAGTTACAAAAAAACCACGATTTTCCACTATAAATGATTGCCATCACTGTAAAAAAAGAATGAAGTAACGTGGCCTTATATCTTTACTATGTGTGTGATGAAACAAAAAAACAAATTAAACTGCTCGTTTACTCAGGGAGTCTCCCATGCAAGTACTAACCACGCCCGATCATGCTTTACTTTAAACATTTGTCGGTCACGTAACCACTTAGCTGCATGGATCATTTCAAGTTAAGCCGAATTGGCGGGTATTTCATGTTTTTGGATGTTTTAAAATCGTTATCGCTGGCACAAAGTACATTCTAGATTCTAGTATTGACCTATGACCTCTACATACTTGGAGCAACACTACGGTAATTTAACAGCAATTCTCGAAATATTTATTCACATTTTCGAACTTTTAACTATGGTACTTGTTATTATGATATCTCAGGTAACAATGCCGCATGAAACAACCAACTTCGCAATCAATTTTCACAACTTTGTAAGCAGTTTGTAGTCGATACTTTGGTTGGATGTTGTGATAATTTGTTTATATATGAGGCATTCCTGTTGCATTTACTTAATGTTTTCTAAATTTAACTGCGGGGGTGTCGTTACAATGACTTAGGTTAAATAAACAAACAACTCCGCCAACATTTCCTTCGCTTTTTCCAACATTGCACGCTGTTTTCTAACATTTTACAGTCAGTTTATGTGAACATCTATAGGTTGCTTTCAATTGGCATTTATTAAATGTGTTGACTTTACTGCTGCACGTTTCTATATGCCAACAACTTAGGTCATGTATACCGATATATCTACCAAAGTTTCCATAACTTTGCACAACTTTGCCATCACTTTGAACAACTTTGCCCGGTGTGTTAACGGCTTAAAACCCACTATGTGCCGATAGCATCTACAACTTGTTCTTGAAAATTAGAAGCAATTTGAAAACTTTTCCTTAATTATAATAGTTACAAAAAAACCACGATTTTCCACTATAAATGATTGCCATCACTGTAAAAAAAGAATGAAGTAACGTGGCCTTATATCTTTACTATGTGTGTGATGAAACAAAAAATAAATTAAACTGCTCGTTTACTCAGGGAGTCTCCCATGCAAGTACTAACCACGCCCGATCATGCTTTACTTTAAACATTTGTCGGTCACGTAGCCACTTAGCTGCATGGATCATTTCAAGTTAAGCCGAATTGGCGGGTATTTCATGTTTTTGGATGTTTTAAAATCGTTATCGCTGGCACAAAGTACATTCTAGATTCTAGTATTGACCTATGACCTCTACATACTTGGAGCAACACTACGGTAATTTAACAGCAATTCTCGAAATATTTATTCACATTTTCGAACTTTTAACTATGGTACTTGTTATTATGATATCTCAGGTAACAATCCCGCTTGAAACAACCAACTTCGCAATCAATTTTCACAACTTTGTAAGCAGTTTGTTGTCGATACTTTGGATGGCTGTTGTGATAATTTGTTTATATATGAGGCATTCCTGTTGCATTTACTTAATGTTTTCTAAATTTAACTGCGGTGGTGTCGTTACAATGACTTAGGTTAAATAAACAAACAACTCCGCCAACATTTCCTTCGCTTTTTTAAACATTGCACGCTGTTTTCTAACATTTTACAGTCAGTTTATGTGAACATCTATAGGTTGCTTTCAATTGGCATTTATTAAATGTGTTGACTTTACAGCTGCACGTTTCTATATGCCAACAACTTAGGTCATGTATACCGATATATCTACCAAAGTTTCCATAACTTTGCACAACTTTGCCATCACTTTGAACAACTTTGCCCGGTGTGTTAACGGCTTAAAACCCACTATGTGCCGATAGCATCTACAACTTGTTCTTGAAAATTAGAAGCAATTTGAAAACTTTTCCTTAATTATAATAGTTACAAAAAACCACGATTTTCCACTATAAATGATTGCCATCACTGTAAAAAAAGAATGAAGTAACGTGGCCTTATATCTTTACTATGTGTGTGATGAAACAAAAAAATAAATTAAACTGCTCGTTTACTCAGTGAGTCTCCCATGCAAGTACTAACCACGCCCGATCATGCTTTACTTTAAACATTTGTCGGTCACGTAATCACTTAGCTGCATGGATCATTTCAAGTTAAGCCGAATTGGCGGGTATTTCATGTTTTTGGATGTTTTAAAATCGTTATCGCTGGCACAAAGTACATTCTAGATTCTAGTATTGACCTATGACCTCTACATACTTGGAGCAACACTACGGTAATTTAACAGCAATTCTCGAAATATTTATTCACATTTTCGAACTTTTAACTATGGTACTTGTTATTATGATATCTCAGGTAACAATCCCGCTTGAAACAACCAACTTCGCAATCAATTTTCACAACTTTGTAAGCAGTTTGTAGTCGATACTTTGGTTGGCTGTTGTGATAATTTGTTTATATATGAGGCATTCCTGCTGCATTTACTTAATGTTTTCTAAATTTAACTGCGGGGGTGTCGTTACAATGACTTAGGTTAAATAAACAAACAACTCCGCCAACATTTCCTTCGCTTTTTCCAACATTGCACGCTGTTTTCTAACATTTTACAGTCAGTTTATGTGAACATCTATAGGTTGCTTTCAATTGGCATTTATTAAATGTGTTGACTTTACAGCTGCACGTTTCTATATGCCAACAACTTAGGTCATGTATACCGATATATCTACCAAAGTTTCCATAACTTTGCACAACTTTGCCATCACTTTGAACAACTTTGCTCGGTGTGTTAACGGCTTAAAACCCACTATGTGCCGATAGCATCTACAACTTGTTCTTGAAAATTAGAAGCAATTTGAAAACTTTTCCTTAATTATAATAGTTACAAAAAACCACGATTTTCCACTATAAATGATTGCCATCACTGTAAAAAAAGAATGAAGTAACGTGGCCTTATATCTTTACTATGTGTGTGATGAAACAAAAAAATAAATTAAACTGCTCGTTTGCTCAGGGAGTCTCCCATGCAAGTACTAACCACGCCCGATCATGCTTTACTTTAAACATTTGTCGGTCACGTAACCACTTAGCTGCATGGATCATTTCAAGTTAAGCCGAATTGGCGGGTATTTCATGTTTTTGGATGTTTTAAAATCGTTATCGCTGGCACAAAGTACATTCTAGATTCTAGTATTGACCTATGACCTCTACATACTTGGAGCAACACTACGGTAATTTAACAGCAATTCTCGAAATATTTATTCACATTTTCGAACTTTTAACTATGGTACTTGTTATTAATGATTGCCATCACTGTAAAAAAAGAATGAAGTAACGTGGCCTTATATCTTTACTATGTGTGTGATGAAACAAAAAAATAAATTAAACTGCTCGTTTGCTCAGGGAGTCTCCCATGCAAGTACTAACCACGCCCGATCATGCTTTACTTTAAACATTTGTCGGTCACGTAACCACTTAGCTGCATGGATCATTTCAAGTTAAGTCGAATTGGCGGGTATTTCATGTTTTTGGATGTTTTAAAATCGTTATCGTTGGCACAAAGTACATTCTAGATTCTAGTATTGACCTATGACCTCTACATACTTGGAGCAACACTACGGTAATTTAACAGCAATTCTCGAAATATTTATTCACATTTTCGAACTATTAACTATGGTACTTGTTATTATGATATCTCAGGTAACAATCCCGCATGAAACAACCAACTTCGCAATCAATTTTCACAACTTTGTAAGCAGTTTGTTGTCGATACTTTGGTTGGCTGTTGTGATAATTTGTTTATATATGAGGCATTCCTGTTGCATTTACTTAATGTTTTCTAAATTTAACTGCGGGGGTGTCGTTACAATGACTTAGGTTAAATAAACAAACAACTCCGCCAACATTTCCTTCGCTTTTTCCAACATTGCACGCTGTTTTCTAACATTTTACAGTCAGTTTATGTGAACATCTATAGGTTGCTTTCAATTGGCATTTATTAAATGTGTTGACTTTACAGCTGCACGTTTCTATATGCCAACAACTTAGGTCATGTATACCGATATATCTACCAAAGTTTCCATAACTTTGCACAACTTTGCCATCACTTTGAACAACTTTGCTCGGTGTGTTAACGGCTTAAAACCCACTATGTGCCGATAGCATCTACAACTTGTTCTTGAAAATTAGAAGCAATTTGAAAACTTTTCCTTAATTATAATAGTTACAAAAAAACCACGATTTTCCACTATAAATGATTGCCATCACTGTAAAAAAAGAATGAAGTAACGTGGACTTATATCTTTACTATGTGTGTGATGAAACAAAAAAATAAATTAAACTGCTCGTTTACTCAGTGAGTCTCCCATGCAAGTACTAACCACGCCCGATCATGCTTTACTTTAAACATTTGTCGGTCACGTAATCACTTAGCTGCATGGATCATTTCAAGTCAAGCCGAATTGGCGGGTATTTCATGTTTTTGGATGTTTTAAAATCGTTATCGCTGGCACAAAGTACATTCTAGATTCTAGTATTGACCTATGACCTCTACATACTTGGAGCAACACTACGGTAATTTAACAGCAATTCTCGAAATATTTATTCACATTTTCGAACTTTTAACTATGGTACTTGTTATTATGATATCTCAGGTAACAATCCCGCATGAAACAACCAACTTCGCAATCAATTTTCACAACTTTGTAAGCAGTTTGTAGTCGATACTTTGGTTGGCTGTTGTGATAATTTGTTTATATATGAGGCATTCCTGTTGCATTTACTTAATGTTTTCTAAATTTAACTGCGGGGGTGTCGTTACAATGACTTAGGTTAAATAAACAAACAACTCCGCCAACATTTCCTTCGCTTTTTCCAACATTGCACGCTGTTTTCTAACATTTTACAGTCAGTTTATGTGAACATCTATAGGTTGCTTTCAATTGGCATTTATTAAATGTGTTGACTTTACAGCTGCACGTTTCTATATGCCAACAACTTAGGTCATGTATACCGATATATCTACCAAAGTTTCCATAACTTTGCACAACTTTGCCATCACTTTGAACAACTTTGCCCGGTGTGTTAACGGCTTAAAACCCACTATGTGCCGATAGCATCTACAACTTGTTCTTGAAAATTAGAAGCAATTTGAAAACTTTTCCTTAATTATAATAGTTACAAAAAAACCACGATTTTCCACTATAAATGATTGCCATCACTGTAAAAAAAAGAATGAAGTAACGTGGCCTTATATCTTTACTATGTGTGTGATGAAACAAAAAATAAATTAAACTGCTCGTTTACTCAGGGAGTCTCCCATGCAAGTACTAACCACGCCCGATCATGCTTTACTTTAAACATTTGTCGGTCACGTAACCACTTAGCTGCATGGATCATTTCAAGTTAAGCCGAATTGGCGGGTATTTCATGTTTTTGGATGTTTTAAAATCGTTATCGCTGGCACAAAGTACATTCTAGATTCTAGTATTGACCTATGACCTCTACATACTTGGAGCAACACTACGGTAATTTAACAGCAATTCTCGAAATATTTATTCACATTTTCGAACTTTTAACTATGGTACTTGTTATTATGATATCTCAGGTAACAATCCCGCATGAAACAACCAACTTCGCAATCAATTTTCACAACTTTGTAAGCAGTTTGTAGTCGATACTTTGGTTGGCTGTTGTGATAATTTGTTTATATATGAGGCATTCCTGTTGCATTTACTTAATGTTTTCTAAATTTAACTGCGGGGGTGTCGTTACAATGACTTAGGTTAAATAAACAAACAACTCCGCCAACATTTCCTTCGCTTTTTCCAACATTGCACGCTGTTTTCTAACATTTTACAGTCAGTTTATGTGAACATATATAGGTTGCGTTCAATTGGCATTTATTAAATGTGTTGACTTTACAGCTGCACGTTTCTATATGCCAACAACTTAGGTCATGTATACCGATATATCTACCAAAGTTTCCATAACTTTGCACAACTTTGCCATCACTTTGAACAACTTTGCTCGGTGTGTTAACGGCTTAAAACCCACTATGTGCCGATAGCATCTACAACTTGTTCTTGAAAATTAGAAGCAATTTGAAAACTTTTCCTTAATTATAATAGTTACAAAAAAACCACGATTTTCCACTATAAATGATTGCCATCACTGTAAAAAAAGAATGAAGTAACGTGGACTTATATCTTTACTATGTGTGTGATGAAACAAAAAAATAAATTAAACTGCTCGTTTACTCAGTGAGTCTCCCATGCAAGTACTAACCACGCCCGATCATGCTTTACTTTAAACATTTGTCGGTCACGTAATCACTTAGCTGCATGGATCATTTCAAGTTAAGCCGAATTGGCGGGTATTTCATGTTTTTGGATGTTTTAAAATCGTTATCGCTGGCACAAAGTACATTCTAGATTCTAGTATTGACCTATGACCTCTACATACTTGGAGCAACACTACGGTAATTTAACAGCAATTCTCGAAATATTTATTCACATTTTCGAACTATTAACTATGGTACTTGTTATTATGATATCTCAGGTAACAATCCCGAATGAAACAACCAACTTCGCAATCAATTTTCACAACTTTGTAAGCAGTTTGTAGTCGATACTTTGGTTGGCTGTTGTGATAATTTGTTTATATATGAGGCATTCCTGTTGCATTTACTTAATGTTTTCTAAATTTAACTGCGGGGGAGTCGTTACAATGACTTAGGTTAAATAAACAAACAACTCCGCCAACATTTCCTTCGCTTTTTCCAACATTGCACGCTGTTTTCTAACATTTTACAGTCAGTTTATGTGAACATATATAGGTTGCTTTCAATTGGCATTTATTAAATGTGTTGACTTTACAGCTGCACGTTTCTATATGCCAACAACTTAGGTCATGTATACCGATATATCTACCAAAGTTTCCATAACTTTGCACAACTTTGCCATCACTTTGAACAACTTTGCTCGGTGTGTTAACGGCTTAAAACCCACTATGTGCCGATAGCATCTACAACTTGTTCTTGAAAATTAGAAGCAATTTGAAAACTTTTCCTTAATTATAATAGTTACAAAAAAACCACGATTTTCCACTATAAATGATTGCCATCACTGTAAAAAAAGAATGAAGTAACGTGGACTTATATCTTTACTATGTGTGTGATGAAACAAAAAAATAAATTAAACTGCTCGTTTACTCAGTGAGTCTCCCATGCAAGTACTAACCACGCCCGATCATGCTTTACTTTAAACATTTGTCGGTCACGTAATCACTTAGCTGCATGGATCATTTCAAGTTAAGCCGAATTGGCGGGTATTTCATGTTTTTGGATGTTTTAAAATCGTTATCGCTGGCACAAAGTACATTCTAGATTCTAGTATTGACCTATGACCTCTACATACTTGGAGCAACACTACGGTAATTTAACAGCAATTCTCGAAATATTTATTCACATTTTCGAACTTTTAACTATGGTACTTGTTATTATGATATCTCAGGTAACAATCCCGCTTGAAACAACCAACTTCGCAATCAATTTTCACAACTTTGTAAGCAGTTTGTAGTCGATACTTTGGTTGGCTGTTGTGATAATTTGTTTATATATGAGGCATTCCTGTTGCATTTACTTAATGTTTTCTAAATTTAACTGCGGGGGTGTCGTTACAATGACTTAGGTTAAATAAACAAACAACTCCGCCAACATTTCCTTCGCTTTTTCCAACATTGCACGCTGTTTTCTAACATTTTACAGTCAGTTTATGTGAACATCTATAGGTTGCTTTCAATTGGCATTTATTAAATGTGTTGACTTTACAGCTGCACGTTTCTATATGCCAACAACTTAGGTCATGTATACCGATATATCTACCAAAGTTTCCATAACTTTGCACAACTTTGCCATCAATTTGAACAACTTTGCTCGGTGTGTTAACGGCTTAAAACCCACTATGTGCCGATAGCATCTACAACTTGTTCTTGAAAATTAGAAGCAATTTGAAAACTTTTCCTTAATTATAATAGTTACAAAAAAACCACGATTTTCCACTATAAATGATTGCCATCACTGTAAAAAAAGAATGAAGTAACGTGGCCTTATATCCTTACTATGTGTGTGATGAAACAAAAAAATAAATTAAACTGCTCGTTTGCTCAGGGAGTCTCCCATGCAAGTACTAACCACGCCCGATCATGCTTTACTTTAAACATTTGTCGGTCACGTAACCACTTAGCTGCATGGATCATTTCAAGTTAAGTCGAAATGGCGGGTATTTCATGTTTTTGGATGTTTTAAAATCGTTATCGCTGGCACAAAGTACATTCTAGATTCTAGTATTGACCTATGACCTCTACATACTTGGAGCAACACTACGGTAATTTAACAGCAATTCTCGAAATATTTATTCACATTTTCGAACTATTAACTATGGTACTTGTTATTATGATATCTCAGGTAACAATCCCGCATGAAACAACCAACTTCGCAATCAAATTTCACAACTTTGTAAGCAGTTTGTTGTCGATACTTTGGTTGGCTGTTGTGATAATTTGTTTATATATGAGGCATTCCTGTTGCATTTACTTAATGTTTTCTAAATTTAACTGCGGGGTGTCGTTACAATGACTTAGGTTAAATAAACAAACAACTCCGCCAACATTTCCTTCGCTTTTTCCAACATTGCACGCTGTTTTCTAACATTTTACAGTCAGTTTATGTGAACATCTATAGGTTGCTTTCAATTGGCATTTATTAAATGTGTTGACTTTACAGCTGCACGTTTCTATATGCCAACAACTTAGGTCATGTATACCGATATATCTACCAAAGTTTCCATAACTTTGCACAACTTTGCCATCACTTTGAACAACTTTGCTCGGTGTGTTAACGGCTTAAAACCCACTATGTGCCGATAGCATCTACAACTTGTTCTTGAAAATTAGAAGCAATTTGAAAACTTTTCCTTAATTATAATAGTTACAAAAAAACCACGATTTTCCACTATAAATGATTGCCATCACTGTAAAAAAAGAATGAAGTAACGTGGCCTTATATCCTTACTATGTGTGTGATGAAACAAAAAAATAAATTAAACTGCTCGTTTGCTCAGGGAGTCTCCCATGCAAGTACTAACCACGCCCGATCATGCTTTACTTTAAACATTTGTCGGTCACGTAACCACTTAGCTGCATGGATCATTTCAAGTTAAGTCGAAATGGCGGGTATTTCATGTTTTTGGATGTTTTAAAATCGTTATCGCTGGCACAAAGTACATTCTAGATTCTAGTATTGACCTATGACCTCTACATACTTGGAGCAACACTACGGTAATTTAACAGCAATTCTCGAAATATTTATTCACATTTTCGAACTATTAACTATGGTACTTGTTATTATGATATCTCAGGTAACAATCCCGCATGAAACAACCAACTTCGCAATCAAATTTCACAACTTTGTAAGCAGTTTGTTGTCGATACTTTGGTTGGCTGTTGTGATAATTTGTTTATATATGAGGCATTCCTGTTGCATTTACTTAATGTTTTCTAAATTTAACTGCGGGGTGTCGTTACAATGACTTAGGTTAAATAAACAAACAACTCCGCCAACATTTCCTTCGCTTTTTCCAACATTGCACGCTGTTTTCTAACATTTTACAGTCAGTTTATGTGAACATCTATAGGTTGCTTTCAATTGGCATTTATTAAATGTGTTGACTTTACAGCTGCACGTTTCTATATGCCAACAACTTAGGTCATGTATACCGATATATCTACCAAAGTTTCCATAACTTTGCACAACTTTGCCATCACTTTGAACAACTTTGCCCGGTGTGTTAACGGCTTAAAACCCACTATGTGCCGATAGCATCTACAACTTGTTCTTGAAAATTAGAAGCAATTTGAAAACTTTTCCTTAATTATAATAGTTACAAAAAAACCACGATTTTCCACTATAAATGATTGCCATCACTGTAAAAAAAGAATGAAGTAACGTGGCCTTATATCTTTACTATGTGTGTGATGAAACAAAAAAATAAATTAAACTGCTCGTTTACTCAGGGAGTCTCCCATGCAAGTACTAACCACGCCCGATCATGCTTTACTTTAAACATTTGTCGGTCACGTAACCACTTAGCTGCATGGATCATTTCAAGTTAAGCCGAATTGGCGGGTATTTCATGTTTTTGGATGTTTTAAAATCGTTATCGCTGGCACAAAGTACATTCTAGATTCTAGTATTGACCTATGACCTCTACATACTTGGAGCAACACTACGGTAATTTAACAGCAATTCTCGAAATATTTATTCACATTTTCGAACTTTTAACTATGGTACTTGTTATTATGATATCTCAGGTAACAATCCCGCTTGAAACAACCAACTTCGCAATCAATTTTCACAACTTTGTAAGCAGTTTGTAGTCGATACTTTGGTTGGCTGTTGTGATAATTTGTTTATATATGAGGCATTCCTGTTGCATTTACTTAATGTTTTCTAAATTTAACTGCGGGGGTGTCGTTACAATGACTTAGGTTAAATAAACAAACAACTCCGCCAACATTTCCTTCGCTTTTTCCAACATTGCACGCTGTTTTCTAACATTTTACAGTCAGTTTATGTGAACATCTATAGGTTGCTTTCAATTGGCATTTATTAAATGTGTTGACTTTACAGCTGCACGTTTCTATATGCCAACAACTTAGGTCATGTATACCGATATATCTACCAAAGTTTCCAGAACTTTGCACAACTTTGCCATCACTTTGAACAACTTTGCTCGGTGTGTTAACGGCTTAAAACCCACTATGTGCCGATAGCATCTACAACTTGTTCTTGAAAATTAGAAGCAATTTGAAAACTTTTCCTTAATTATAATAGTTACAAAAAAACCACGATTTTCCACTATAAATGATTGCCATCACTGTAAAAAAAGAATGAAGTAACGTGGCCTTATATCCTTACTATGTGTGTGATGAAACAAAAAAATAAATTAAACTGCTCGTTTGCTCAGGGAGTCTCCCATGCAAGTACTAACCACGCCCGATCATGCTTTACTTTAAACATTTGTCGGTCACGTAACCACTTAGCTGCATGGATCATTTCAAGTTAAGTCGAATTGGCGGGTATTTCATGTTTTTGGATGTTTTAAAATCGTTATCGCTGGCACAAAGTACATTCTAGATTCTAGTATTGACCTATGACCTCTACATACTTGGAGCAACACTACGGTAATTTAACAGCAATTCTCGAAATATTTATTCACATTTTCGAACTATTAACTATGGTACTTGTTATTATGATATCTCAGGTAACAATCCCGCATGAAACAACCAACTTCGCAATCAATTTTCACAACTTTGTAAGCAGTTTGTTGTCGATACTTTGGTTGGCTGTTGTGATAATTTGTTTATATATGAGGCATTCCTGTTGCATTTACTTAATGTTTTCTAAATTTAACTGCGGGGGTGTCGTTACAATGACTTAGGTTAAATAAACAAACAACTCCGCCAACATTTCCTTCGCTTTTTCCAACATTGCACGCTGTTTTCTAACATTTTACAGTCAGTTTATGTGAACATCTATAGGTTGCTTTCAATTGGCATTTATTAAATGTGTTGACTTTACAGCTGCACGTTTCTATATGCCAACAACTTAGGTCATGTATACCGATATATCTACCAAAGTTTCCATAACTTTGCACAACTTTGCCATCACTTTGAACAACTTTGCCCGGTGTGTTAACGGCTTAAAACCCACTATGTGCCGATAGCATCTACAACTTGTTCTTGAAAATTAGAAGCAATTTGAAAACTTTTCCTTAATTATAATAGTTACAAAAAAACCACGATTTTCCACTATAAATGATTGCCATCACTGTAAAAAAAGAATGAAGTAACGTGGCCTTATATCTTTACTATGTGTGTGATGAAACAAAAAAATAAATTAAACTGCTCGTTTACTCAGGGAGTCTCCCATGCAAGTACTAACCACGCCCGATCATGCTTTACTTTAAACATTTGTCGGTCACGTAACCACTTAGCTGCATGGATCATTTCAAGTTAAACCGAATTGGCGGGTATTTCATGTTTTTGGATGTTTTAAAATCGTTATCGCTGGCACAAAGTACATTCTAGATTCTAGTATTGACCTATGACCTCTACATACTTGGAGCAACACTACGGTAATTTAACAGCAATTCTCGAAATATTTATTCACATTTTCGAACTATTAACTATGGTACTTGTTATTATGATATCTCAGGTAACAATCCCGCATGAAACAACCAACTTCGCAATCAATTTTCACAACTTTGTAAGCAGTTTGTAGTCGATACTTTGGTTGGCTGTTGTGATAATTTGTTTATATATGAGGCATTCCTGTTGCATTTACTTAATGTTTTCTAAATTTAACTGCGGGGGAGTCGTTACAATGACTTAGGTTAAATAAACAAACAACTCCGCCAACATTTCCTTCGCTTTTTCCAACATTGCACGCTGTTTTCTAACATTTTACAGTCAGTTTATGTGAACATCTATAGGTTGCTTTCAATTGGCATTTATTAAATGTGTTGACTTTACAGCTGCACGTTTCTATATGCCAACAACTTAGGTCATGTATACCGATATATCTACCAAAGTTTCCATAACTTTGCACAACTTTGCCATCACTTTGAACAACTTTGCCCGGTGTGTTAACGGCTTAAAACCCACTATGTGCCGATAGCATCTACAACTTGTTCTTGAAAATTAGAAGCAATTTGAAAACTTTTCCTTAATTATAATAGTTACAAAAAAACCACGATTTTCCACTATAAATGATTGCCATCACTGTAAAAAAAGAATGAAGTAACGTGGCCTTATATCTTTACTATGTGTGTGATGAAACAAAAAAATAAATTAAACTGCTCGTTTACTCAGGGAGTCTCCCATGCAAGTACTAACCACGCCCGATCATGCTTTACTTTAAACATTTGTCGGTCACGTAACCACTTAGCTGCATGGATCATTTCAAGTTAAACCGAATTGGCGGGTATTTCATGTTTTTGGATGTTTTAAAATCGTTATCGCTGGCACAAAGTACATTCTAGATTCTAGTATTGACCTATGACCTCTACATACTTGGAGCAACACTACGGTAATTTAACAGCAATTCTCGAAATATTTATTCACATTTTCGAACTATTAACTATGGTACTTGTTATTATGATATCTCAGGTAACAATCCCGCATGAAACAACCAACTTCGCAATCAATTTTCACAACTTTGTAAGCAGTTTGTAGTCGATACTTTGGTTGGCTGTTGTGATAATTTGTTTATATATGAGGCATTCCTGTTGCATTTACTTAATGTTTTCTAAATTTAACTGCGGGGGAGTCGTTACAATGACTTAGGTTAAATAAACAAACAACTCCGCCAACATTTCCTTCGCTTTTTCCAACATTGCACGCTGTTTTCTAACATTTTACAGTCAGTTTATGTGAACATCTATAGGTTGCTTTCAATTGGTATTTATTAAATGTGTTGACTTTACAGCTGCACGTTTCTATATGCCAACAACTTAGGTCATGTATACCGATATATCTACCAAAGTTTCCATAACTTTGCACAACTTTGCCATCACTTTGAACAACTTTGCTCGGTGTGTTAACGGCTTAAAACCCACTATGTGCCGATAGCATCTACAACTTGTTCTTGAAAATTAGAAGCAATTTGAAAACTTTTCCTTAATTATAATAGTTACAAAAAAAACACGATTTTCCACTATAAATGATTGCCATCACTGTAAAAAAAGAATGAAGTAACGTGGCCTTATATCTTTACTATGTGTGTGATGAAACAAAAAAATAAATTAAACTGCTCGTTTGCTCAGGGAGTCTCCCATGCAAGTACTAACCACGCCCGATCATGCTTTACTTTAAACATTTGTCGGTCACGTAACCACTTAGCTGCATGGATCATTTCAAGTTAAGCCGAATTGGCGGGTATTTCATGTTTTTGGATGTTTTAAAATCGTTATCGCTGGCACAAAGTACATTCTAGATTCTAGTATTGACCTATGACCTCTACATACTTGGAGCAACACTACGGTAATTTAACAGCAATTCTCGAAATATTTATTCACATTTTCGAACTTTTAACTATGGTACTTGTTATTATGATATCTCAGGTAACAATCCCGCATGAAACAACCAACTTCGCAATCAATTTTCACAACTTTGTAAGCAGTTTGTAGTCGATACTTTGGTTGGCTGTTGTGATAATTTGTTTATATATGAGGCATTCCTGTTGCATTTACTTAATGTTTTCTAAATTTAACTGCGGGGGAGTCGTTACAATGACTTAGGTTAAATAAACAAACAACTCCGCCAACATTTCCTTCGCTTTTTCCAACATTGCACGCTGTTTTCTAACATTTTACAGTCAGTTTATGTGAACATCTATAGGTTGCTTTCAATTGGCATTTATTAAATGTGTTGACTTTACAGCTGCACGTTTCTATATGCCAACAACTTAGGTCATGTATACCGATATATCTACCAAAGTTTCCATAACTTTGCACAACTTTGCCATCACTTTGAACAACTTTGCTCGGTGTGTTAACGGCTTAAAACCCACTATGTGCCGATAGCATCTACAACTTGTTCTTGAAAATTAGAAGCAATTTGAAAACTTTTCCTTAATTATAATAGTTACAAAAAAAACACGATTTTCCACTATAAATGATTGCCATCACTGTAAAAAAAGAATGAAGTAACGTGGCCTTATATCTTTACTATGTGTGTGATGAAACAAAAAAATAAATTAAACTGCTCGTTTGCTCAGGGAGTCTCCCATGCAAGTACTAACCACGCCCGATCATGCTTTACTTTAAACATTTGTCGGTCACGTAACCACTTAGCTGCATGGATCATTTCAAGTTAAGCCGAATTGGCGGGTATTTCATGTTTTTGGATGTTTTAAAATCGTTATCGCTGGCACAAAGTACATTCTAGATTCTAGTATTGACCTATGACCTCTACATACTTGGAGCAACACTACGGTAATTTAACAGCAATTCTCGAAATATTTATTCACATTTTCGAACTTTTAACTATGGTACTTGTTATTATGATATCTCAGGTAACAATCCCGCATGAAACAACCAACTTCGCAATCAATTTTCACAACTTTGTAAGCAGTTTGTAGTCGATACTTTGGTTGGCTGTTGTGATAATTTGTTTATATATGAGGCATTCCTGTTGCATTTACTTAATGTTTTCTAAATTTAACTGCGGGGGTGTCGTTACAATGACTTAGGTTAAATAAACAAACAACTCCGCCAACATTTCCTTCGCTTTTTCCAACATTGCACGCTGTTTTCTAACATTTTACAGTCAGTTTATGTGAACATCTATAGGTTGCTTTCAATTGGCATTTATTAAATGTGTTGACTTTACAGCTGCACGTTTCTATATGCCAACAACTTAGGTCATGTATACCGATATATCTACCAAAGTTTCCATAACTTTGCACAACTTTGCCATCACTTTGAACAACTTTGCTCGGTGTGTTAACGGCTTAAAACCCACTATGTGCCGATAGCATCTACAACTTGTTCTTGAAAATTAGAAGCAATTTGAAAACTTTTCCTTAATTATAATAGCTACAAAAAAACCACGATTTTCCACTATAAATGATTGCCATCACTGTAAAAAAAGAATGAAGTAACGTGGCCTTATATCCTTACTATGTGTGTGATGAAACAAAAAAATAAATTAAACTGCTCGTTTGCTCAGGGAGTCTCCCATGCAAGTACTAACCACGCCCGATCATGCTTTACTTTAAACATTTGTCGGTCACGTAACCACTTAGCTGCATGGATCATTTCAAGTTAAGTCGAATTGGCGGGTATTTCATGTTTTTGGATGTTTTAAAATCGTTATCGCTGGCACAAAGTACATTCTAGATTCTAGTATTGACCTATGACCTCTACATACTTGGAGCAACACTACGGTAATTTAACAGCAATTCTCGAAATATTTATTCACATTTTCGAACTATTAACTATGGTACTTGTTATTATGATATCTCAGGTAACAATCCCGCATGAAACAACCAACTTCGCAATCAATTTTCACAACTTTGTAAGCAGTTTGTTGTCGATACTTTGGTTGGCTGTTGTGATAATTTGTTTATATATGAGGCATTCCTGTTGCATTTACTTAATGTTTTCTAAATTTAACTGCGGGGGTGTCGTTACAATGACTTAGGTTAAATAAACAAACAACTCCGCCAACATTTCCTTCGCTTTTTCCAACATTGCACGCTGTTTTCTAACATTTTACAGTCAGTTTATGTGAACATCTATAGGTTGCTTTCAATTGGCATTTATTAAATGTGTTGACTTTACAGCTGCACGTTTCTATATGCCAACAACTTAGGTCATGTATACCGATATATCTACCAAAGTTTCCATAACTTTGCACAACTTTGCCATCACTTTGAACAACTTTGCCCGGTGTGTTAACGGCTTAAAACCCACTATGTGCCGATAGCATCTACAACTTGTTCTTGAAAATTAGAAGCAATTTGAAAACTTTTCCTTAATTATAATAGTTACAAAAAAACCACGATTTTCCACTATAAATGATTGCCATCACTGTAAAAAAAGAATGAAGTAACGTGGCCTTATATCTTTACTATGTGTGTGATGAAACAAAAAAATAAATTAAACTGCTCGTTTACTCAGGGAGTCTCCCATGCAAGTACTAACCACGCCCGATCATGCTTTACTTTAAACATTTGTCGGTCACGTAACCACTTAGCTGCATGGATCATTTCAAGTTAAGCCGAATTGGCGGGTATTTCATGTTTTTGGATGTTTAAAAATCGTTATCGCTGGCACAAAGTACATTCTAGATTATAGTATTGACCTATGACCTCTACATACTTGGAGCAACACTACGGTAATTTAACAGCAATTCTCAAAAATATTTATTCACATTTTCGAACTATTAACTATGGTACTTGTTATTATGATATCTCAGGTAACAATCCCGCATGAAACAACCAACTTCGCAATCAATTTTCACAACTTTGTAAGCAGTTTGTAGTCGATACTTTGGTTGGCTGTTGTGATAATTTGTTTATATATGAGGCATTCCTGTTGCATTTACTTAATGTTTTCTAAATTTAACTGCGGGGGAGTCGTTACAATGACTTAGGTTAAATAAACAAACAACTCCGCCAACATTTCCTTCGCTTTTTCCAACATTGCACGCTGTTTTCTAACATTTTACAGTCAGTTTATGTGAACATCTATAGGTTGCTTTCAATTGGCATTTATTAAATGTGTTGACTTTACAGCTGCACGTTTCTATATGCCAACAACTTAGGTCATGTATACCGATATATCTACCAAAGTTTCCATAACTTTGCACAACTTTGCCATCACTTTGAACAACTTTGCTCGGTGTGTTAACGGCTTAAAACCCACTATGTGCCGATAGCATCTACAACTTGTTCTTGAAAATTAGAAGCAATTTGAAAACTTTTCCTTAATTATAATAGTTACAAAAAAAACACGATTTTCCACTATAAATGATTGCCATCACTGTAAAAAAAGAATGAAGTAACGTGGCCTTATATCTTTACTATGTGTGTGATGAAACAAAAAAATAAATTAAACTGCTCGTTTGCTCAGGGAGTCTCCCATGCAAGTACTAACCACGCCCGATCATGCTTTACTTTAAACATTTGTCGGTCACGTAACCACTTAGCTGCATGGATCATTTCAAGTTAAGCCGAATTGGCGGGTATTTCATGTTTTTGGATGTTTTAAAATCGTTATCGCTGGCACAAAGTACATTCTAGATTCTAGTATTGACCTATGACCTCTACATACTTGGAGCAACACTACGGTAATTTAACAGCAATTCTCGAAATATTTATTCACATTTTCGAACTTTTAACTATGGTACTTGTTATTATGATATCTCAGGTAACAATCCCGCATGAAACAACCAACTTCGCAATCAATTTTCACAACTTTGTAAGCAGTTTGTAGTCGATACTTTGGTTGGCTGTTGTGATAATTTGTTTATATATGAGGCATTCCTGTTGCATTTACTTAATGTTTTCTAAATTTAACTGCGGGGGTGTCGTTACAATGACTTAGGTTAAATAAACAAACAACTCCGCCAACATTTCCTTCGCTTTTTCCAACATTGCACGCTGTTTTCTAACATTTTACAGTCAGTTTATGTGAACATCTATAGGTTGCTTTCAATTGGCATTTATTAAATGTGTTGACTTTACAGCTGCACGTTTCTATATGCCAACAACTTAGGTCATGTATACCGATATATCTACCAAAGTTTCCATAACTTTGCACAACTTTGCCATCACTTTGAACAACTTTGCTCGGTGTGTTAACGGCTTAAAACCCACTATGTGCCGATAGCATCTACAACTTGTTCTTGAAAATTAGAAGCAATTTGAAAACTTTTCCTTAATTATAATAGTTACAAAAAAACCACGATTTTCCACTATAAATGATTGCCATCACTGTAAAAAAAGAATGAAGTAACGTGGCCTTATATCCTTACTATGTGTGTGATGAAACAAAAAAATAAATTAAACTGCTCGTTTGCTCAGGGAGTCTCCCATGCAAGTACTAACCACGCCCGATCATGCTTTACTTTAAACATTTGTCGGTCACGTAACCACTTAGCTGCATGGAT